>NC_044055.1:27432299-28032299 GCF_902167405.1 Gadus morhua | reverse complement strand
CCGCCGTCTTCAGGATGAAGGGTACAATCACCTGACTGTCAACCATCAAGATTTTTTTGTCGACCCTGTTACAGGTGCACATACACACAACCTGGAGAGATTTTGGGGTATTTGCAAGTCAACTATCTGGAGACAAAGAGGGAACCGCACACAAAAACTGTTGAGGGATCACTTAGATGTAATTGAGTGGACTTATTGGCGTGGAAAACATCACAATAACGGAACACTTGGAATGCTTTTGCATGACATTAGGAAAAAATATCCAGTATGAAACCTGTCTGAAATGTAGATGCAGATATCAAGTTGATATTTATACTACCAGTCAAAAGTTTCGACACACTAAATGTACTGTTACCTCTGAGAAAAATACTATTATCATGGACATGAAGGCCAAAGGCCAACTCCTTCCCTTGTTAAAGTATTAAAATGCAAGTGAGCTTCTTTGTTCAGTTAAAATTCTGTTATATTGTATTGGAAAAGTGAAATATTTGTGCACAGGGGAAATAAATCAACCTGATGCAGTAATTATAGAGCAAGTTTAGGCTGTGAAAGTGCAATGTTTGTACAGTTCAGTACATTTGTTCTAAGCTTTGACAAGTGTAAATTAGCTGATGAAGAGCAAGTTCATGTTGAGCTGTGCAGGTTTTATATTTTTTAGATTGTGCAATTTATTGTATTTTTGTACTTAATATTGTGCAGTATTTTATATTGTGTTTTTTTTAAGCAGGCAGATTTTGGTTAAAGGATCACACAGATGTTCAACAATAGAGTACCTGTACAGTATGACCTGCTTATACATTTGATACCATATTGTATGACATGTTTATAAACATTGATACTTGTCAGTGTTTGAATTTTCAGGCAGTATTTGTTGTCAGCCTTGGGAAAACCTGAACCAGTGGTTTAATAAATGAGGTATTTGTACTTGTGCTGTCTTTGTTATTCTACCACTGAATGAGAGGGAACCTATAGATAGATCCATTTTTTTCAAAGGTGTAACCCATCGCTTGTTCATTGCAGTAGTTATGTGCTATAATATATTAACTAAGTGTAAAAAGGAGGCAACTTTAGATTAGGGAACATGTGTTGGTTAATAAGTGTTCAATTACTAGTGAATTAGTAATGATCAAGATGTCACTTTAGTATGGGGAACATATTCTAAGTAACAAAGACTTAATTTAGAGTTATTGGACACTATTAACACTTGTAGTTTTGTGTATTTTTTATGTAAGAAAACCATATTCATTAAGTGTTATTAAGGGAGAATAACTATTCTTGTGGTACTACCACCTTATAAAGTCCTTACTAAGCAAAGCATATCAAGATCATAATTCATATGCAACAACTTCCTTACTTACTGCTAATAAGCAATAATTCTGAGGTTATTGAGGGAAAACTCTTAGTTAATGGCTTACTGGTTGCATAATAAGGCCATGCAGAATAAGGCATTAATAAGTACTTAATAATGACTAATTAAGAGCCAATATGTTACTAATTTGCATGCTAATAAGCAACTAATTAATGGTGAATAGGTGTACCTTAATATAAAGTGTTACCGAAATAACAAATTCTTCTCGCCTTTAATTGATGATATCCTGTGGTACTTGTTTGATGATGTACAGGAACTGATTCAACCACCACAGCCTGTGACATCCCGTCATGTTGGAATCGAGAAGGAGGTATGGAAGCGGCTCTCCGCAACACTGCAGTGATCCAATGCACTTAACGAGATTCTCGTGCAATGATACATTTTTTGATAATACATTTTGTGATAATTTTGTGGTAATTAAATTGATTGAGAAATACTGTTTTCTAATTAACTGATGGATCGGACCAAATTTGTATGTAAGTTTCTCTTTAATTTACTTCTGATGACTTCTATTGAGAAAAGATGAGTTCTGAGTTATTAAATGTTTACTTTATCACTTGATTATTTTAATTAATGTTCCAGTTTGGTCATCAACTGTTGATGTACTAATGACTATGAGATTGTCTTGACGAATTGATTGTTGAATGCTTTAATATATCCCTACAGTCCTGTTGACTAGCATATTTGCACTTTTATGTCTTTTAATAAATACCTTTATATGTAACTTGGATATTGCATTATTAAGTCATCCCATGTTCACATCTATACTCCAAATTAATAATGTTGTTGGTAAAAACACAATAAATTACATAGGAATAGTCAAAGTCAACCACCCCGTACCATGACTTACCACCCCATAACGGTGTCTTTTTATTTAAAAAAACATTGAAAGGCAATGAAATGCCTTATAAATAAATGTGGGATAATGATGTCTTTATGTGGATCAATTAATACATGCTACTTTTATTTGACTATGGGAAGTAAAATAGCATATATTGTTCAAAAATGTAAGCCATTGATTGGCGAAATTCATATCTCAAGGGAAATAATCTAAATCATGAAAAACTACAATAAGACAACAAGCCTTTATCTTTCAGTATCAAAAAAAGGACATTATTCTGATAGGAAAATATGACATTTTTGAAAATTGTTTCATGATTTATGTTTTAAATGGTGTGTATCTTGTCCGTTACGGGGTGGTAAAGAAACAACTGCCGGGATGTAATAAATAGATAAAATTTGTAGGGATTTAATACCTGAGATGGGCAAACATGTTTTTTAGAAGGTCTACTTTGTCTTTCATAATGTGAGTGTCTAAAAAACGTGTCTTTTTCAGTTTTTCCTTGAAAAAAAAAAATGAAAATTACAAAGTGGAAAAGGCACCCGTCTCGTAGAATGACCCTTGTAAAGAAATCGGATACCAGTGCCTGGTTTAAAGATTCTTGATTTCCAGGCTATCTTAACTCATTGGCTGCCAGCCATTTTCAGCCCCATACTGCCAAGCGTTTTACAGCATTTTCACTGATTTCCAAAGACTCACAGAACAGTGAGTTCTATGACTATGTAAAACACTGAAACCACCAAAAGACAGAGTAGACTCTCTTCTTTCATCAGGAACAAACCGTTTGTTTCTACCTTTTTCCGTTCTTTAGTAATCGGCAGTAAAACATACGTTGGTTTCACCAAAAACACCTGTTTTTGACCAAAAATGGAGAAAACAAGCTTGTGAAAATAAACTTTTTTTGCTTTATTGACCCCTTCAACACCTGAAAAGTGGTTTCCCTCCATAAAACAGCAAAAACAACACTGAGACAGGTATTTTGACAGGACAATAATAATTTATTTGCAAATATATAACCAATATATAATATAAATATAAAAACAATTAAATTCTTCAAAATGTCAGTTGTACAATTCTTTCCAGGTATGTATTTCTGTATGTTGTCGCAGCTATATTGAATCCTGTGTGTGTGTGTGTGTGTGTGTGTGTGTGTGTGTGTGTGTGTGTGTGTGTGTGTGTGTGTTGTGGCAACCCGCCACGTTGAGCGACCCAACTCCTCCCAAACAGGACACCATTTCGTTGCGAAAAGCCAAAAAAGGCATGTTTATTTCAAAAACATAAAAGTCTCTCCAAACACAAAAACGTACGACCTGGGAGGAATCAACAGTCCCCTCCTTCGTGGGTGGAATCCCGTCACCCACGAGGACCGGTCTCTCCGTGCTATCCTTGGAAAAAAAAAATGAAAATTACAAAGTGGAAAAGGCACCCGTCTCGTAGAATGACCCTTGTAAAGAAATCGGATACCAGTGCCCGGTTTAAAGATTCTTGATTTCCAGGCTATCTTAACTCATTGGCTGCCAGCCATTTTCAGCCCCATACTGCCAAGCGTTTTACAGCATTTTCACTGATTTCCAAAGACCCACGGAACAGTGAGTTCTATGACTATGTAAAACACTGAAACCACCAAAAGACAGAGTAGACTCTCTTCTTTCATCAGGAACAAACCGTTTGTTTCTACCTTTTTCCGTTCTTTAGTAATCGGCAGTAAAACATACGTTGGTTTCACCAAAAACACCTGTTTTCGACCAAAAATGGAGAAAACAAGCTTGTGAAAATAAACTTTTTTTGCTTTAGTGACCCCTTCAACACCTGAAAAGTGGTTTCCCTCCATGAAACACCATAACAACACTGAGACAGGTATTTTGACAGGACAATAATAATTTATTTGCAAATATATAACCAATATATAATATAAATATAAAAACAATTAAATTCTTCAAAATGTCAGTTGTACAATTCTTTCCAGGTATGTATTTCTGTATGTTGTCGCAGCTATATCGAATCCTGTGTGTGTGTGTGTGTGTGTGTGTGTGTGTGTGTGTTGTGGCAACCCGCCACGTTGAGCGACCCAACTCCTCCCAAACAGGACACCATTTCGTTGCGAAAAGCCAAAAAAGGCATGTTTTTTTCAAAAACATAAAAGTCTCTCCAAACACAAAAACGTACGACCTGGGAGGAATCAACAGTCCCCTCCTTCGTGGGTGGAATCCCGTCACCCACGAGGACCGGTCTCTCCGTGCTGGAGCTCCAGGGCTGGGAGAGCCCCGAATGAGTGGAGAAGCGGGCTATTTAAGCCCTGCTTCTCCACTTGTTCCTCAGGTGCTCTCAATATCCTTAATTGGCCTGGGCCGGGTTGCCACACTCCTCCACCCTTTGCTGAAGCCTCGGGTGGCCTTTCGGAGGGGCGGCGGTCCGGCGCGCAGCATGGCTGCTTCTGCTGCCGGCGTGGCTCGTTTCGCGGCCTCGTCTCCCGCGACCTCGTCTCCCGCGGCCTCATCTCGGGCGGCGTGTCGTCTCTGGCGGCGTCGTCTCTGCTGCGTCGGCTCCGGCTGCGTTGGCTCCGGCTGCGTGCTGGTCTGGTTTGGGGGTGGCTTGAGGTGGGCGCTCCCACCCAAAATGGCCCGTAGCTCGGTCGAGTTGCCCGCATCCTCCACCATATGTGGCAACCCACCACATTGAGCGACCCAACTCCTCCCAAACAGGACACCATTTCGTTGCGAAAAGCCAAAAAAGGCATGTTTATTTTAAAAACATAAAAGTCTCTCCAAACACAAAAACGTATGACCTGGGAGGAATCAACGGTCCCCTCCTTCGTGGGTGGAATCCCGTCACCCACGAGGACCGGTCTCTCCGTGCTGGAGCTCCAGGGCTGGGAGAGCCCCGAATGAGTAGAGAAGCGGGCTATTTAAGCCCTGCTTCTCCACTTGTTCCTCAGGTGCTCTCAATATCCTTAATTGGCCTGGGCCGGGTTGCCACAGTGTGTGTGTGTGTGTGTGTGTGTCCGTGTCCACCCCTACACAAAATAGTTCAGCTTAGTGTGGTAAGCTGTAATGCCGCGTTTCCACTGCAGGGTGCGGAACGGATCGGATCGCAAAGGTGCGGTAGGGAGGGGGCGGTATAGCCCAGCTCAGTTCCGAGGTCGCGTTTCCACTGCCGACAGTACCCTTGGTGGTAGGCCGGATGTCGATCGCCGCGGCAGCTACGTAAACATCGTAAAAAACGTCTTCCTCCCCAAGAATGCAGACAAACGTCTTCACCTCCTTGTTCGCCCAAGCAAGCTTTTTACGCGACATGTTAATTCTAAAGAATAATACCTCGAGGCTACTGTTTGTTTGTTTTTATCCCTGCGTCACCCGGAAGTGACGATTCTGTCGACCAATCAACGGAGGGGGGGTGTAGCTAGAATTTCACGGGACCCTTTCAGGCGTCTGGTCTCGTTTTGGGTACCGCAACGGAGGAGTCCCGAGAATGGGGCCGGAACGGGTACGGCAAAGTCCGGTTCACGCCAACTTTTGGCGGTGGAAACGCGACCCGACCCGCACCTTTGCGATCCTATCCGTTCCGCACCCTGCAGTGGAAACGCGCCATTAAACACTCCCCTGCGTGCAAGGGGACACGACAGGACTGACACCACATTTTTGTCTCGCTGCGCAGACCCCTGCGAGCACAGACCCTACACCTCCTTGCTGGTCTCCCCTTCTTGCTGGTGGGCATCAGGTGTCTGAGTTTGTGTCTTCTTAGCCCTCCGTCTAGCCTGCTCTCTGGGTCAGTGTTATATGGTGCTCTCGGAGTACTCCGTCTTCCTGGAGACGCGTCAGGGGATGAGGCTCTGCTGTTCCCGGTTGACGGCAACCACTCATCTGACGAATCCGGGTCAGGTTCGCTGAATTCATTACCTGATGATTCGGAGGTGTCTGCTGAAATACGCCGTGTAGGCCTACTCTCTCTACTTGGCCCGGGTTTTTCGTCAGAGGCTTTATCGCAACCAACCGCGACACTGAGACACTGTTCGAGTGTTAGCTGTCTGAAATTTCGCTTACATTTCGCGGACGCCATGCTCTTACTTAACCCATTAGGCTACTGTTTCCTCATCTCTGATCCAATTTGGCACAACGCCCCCGCCCACCCGGCGGCTCAGTTCAGTAGTACATTCTCTGTTTACAAGCCTGATTTTTTGTGACAAGGTGCTCCAGATCGCTCCCCAGCCCGCCCTGTTGAAAAACATAATTGACGTCTATACGTCATTGGCAGTCAACGGTTGTATTTAAATTGACGTCTATAGACGTCATTGGCAGCCAATGAGTTAATATACTGAAGGTATTACTTATGAGAATCTTGTGGCTTCTGAGAAGAAATTACTTGACAGCCATAAAACATGGCATTCCTAATTGTGTACAACAGTAGTTCAGTTTGTCATAATGATTTAACATAATATGTGTACGGACCAGCTCTTCACTCTCGCAAGGATCCTGGAGGGGGCCTGGGAGTATGCCCATCCGGTCTACATGTGTTTTGTGGATCTGGAGAAGGCGTATGACCGGGTCCCCCGGGAGAAACTGTGGGAGGTGCTGCGGGAGTATGGGGTAAGGGGGTCTATCCTCAGGGCCATCCAATCTTTGTACTCCCAAAGCGAGAGCTGTGTTCGTGTTCTCGGCAGCCAGTCAGTTTCGTTCTCAGTGGGTGCTGGTCTCCGCCAGGGCTGCGCCTTGTCACCAATCCTGTTTGTGATATACATGGACAGGATATCGAGGCGTAGTCGTGGTGGGGAGGGGTTGCAGTTCGGTGGTCTGAGGATCTCGTCACTGCTTTTTGCAGATGATGTGGTCCTCATTGGATCATCGGCCTGTGACCTTCAGCACTCACTGGATCGGCTGGCGGCCGAGTGTGAAGTGGCTGGGATGAGGATCAGCACCGCTAAATCTGAGGCCATGACTCTTAGCAGGAAACCGGTGGATTGCTTACTCCGGGTAGGAAATGAGTCCTTAGCCCAGGTGAAGGAGTTCAAGTACCTCGGGGTCTTGTTCGCGAGTGAGGGTACTATGGAGCGTGAGATTGGCCGGAGAATCGGAGCAGCGGGGGCGGTATTGCGTTCGCTTTACCGCACCGTTGTAACGAAAAGAGAGCTGAGCCGCAAGGCAAAGCTCTCGATCTACCGGTCGATCTTCGTTCCTATCCTCACCTATGGTCATGAGGGCTGGGTGATGACCGAAAGGACGAGATCGCGGGTACAAGCGGCCGAGATGAGTTTTCTCAGAAGGGTGGCTGGCGTCTCCCTTAGGGATAGGGTGAGAAGCTCAGCCATCCGTGAGGAACTCGGATTAGAGCCGCTGCTTCTTTACTTAGAAAGGAGTCAGCTGAGGTGGTTCGGGCATCTGGTAAGGATGCCCACTGGGCGCCTTCCTTGGGAGGTGTTTCAGGCACGTCCAGTGGGGAGGAGACCTCGGGGAAGACCCAGGACTAGGTGGAGAGATTATATCTCAACACTGGCCTGGGAACGCCTCGGGATCCCCCCGTCAGAGCTGGTCAATGTGGCCCGGGAAAGGGAAGTCTGGGGCCCCTTGCTTGAGCTGCTCCCCCCGCGACCCGACCCCGGATAAGCGGATGACGATGAGGATGAGGATGAGGATGAGGTGTTACGTGGATTTTTATATACTTTGTATCGATCTTAGCGCAAATATTGGAATGAGCCTGAATAGATGTTCTCTCGTTGCCTCGTTGGCGCTACCTCACTCTCGAAAGTCTGCTTTCCTCGAGTTTAAACTGTCCAATGAAATCTTCCAATTTCCATTTCTTGTCCATATGTTGACCAATGAAATCTTCCCCTTCCATTTCTTGTCCATATGTTGACCAATGAAATCTTCCCCCTTCCATTTCTTGTCCATATGTTGACCAATGAAATCTTCCCCTTCCATTTCTTCTCCATATGTTGACCGACCAATCACATCGTCCCGTTCCTTTTCCTAACGGTCAAGTAAGCAAGTAGCGGTGTTCACGAGCGTATTTGTAGAAGCAATACTTTGGAGAACTACACGACAAGGTAACTATTTGATTTACATTTCGAGACATGATTTACATTTACAGATGAAATGATATTGTTGAAATGAGTGAGATTGTAAATCGGCCGTGAAATGAGTGAGATTGTAAATCGGCCGGCGTAATTCATTCAAAAGTCTGAGTTAAAATGCGATATAGGGGTCAAACTATTTGATTTACATTTTGAGACATGATTTACATTTACAGATGAAATGATATTGTTGAAATGAGTGAGATTGTAAATCGGCCGTGAAATGAGTGAGATTGTAAATCGGCCGGCGTTAAAATGCGATATAGGGGTCAAACTATTTGATTTACATTTCGAGACATGATTTACATTCACAGATGAAATGATATTGTTGAAATGAGTGAGATTGTAAATCGGCCGGCGTAATTCATTCAAAAGTCCGAGTTAAAATGCGATATATGGGTCGAACTATTTGATTTACATTTCGAGACATGATTTACATTTACAAATGGCCGGCGTAATTCATTCAAAAGTCCGACGGCCTGTTTAATCGGATATGATTGATTGACTAGCGATTATTTGTTTCGTATGTATGATTTGGAATAGTTAATTGTCATCTACAAACGACTATTACATTATTGTAAGGTAATCAATTCAGAACAAATGATTTGGGAATATGATGATAGTAACTTATGATTTCATTGATTGAATGTCAAATGTGTGTCTCAAATAAAAGTGTGTATCTATGAAAGATATTGATATAGCATATGTCTATGACAATGTGTGGTAACTTAGCCATTCTTCCCCTTGTCTTCAGATGTCTACTACAAAGAAGCATCGAGCCATGGGGTCTGAGGAGTGGGTGGCGTGCCTGAAGGCATTTGCCTGTTCTGGCACTTGGCCCTCCGGTGCAGGGAACAGGCCATCTCCTGAACGGGGCAAGTGGCACAACCTCTACCAGAAGGTAACCTTTGCCCCAACAGTCAACCAAAACTCCAAAGTGAACCGATTGTGTCCGTAAGTAAATCATGCATTTTAATTCATTACAGATTGAGAAGTGTCCCATGATGCTGCGTGGGCAGACCTCAATCTTGAGGGTAGCGCAGACATGTTCCTGTGGCTTTCACCCTCGGCAGGTAATATTGAGAGCCTGGTGAAATAAATGCATTTTGTAGGATATACAATACTTACTATGTGGACAAAATCCCATAATGAATAATATGGATTAGTACTATTAATGCTTCTTTCATGGGTTGATCTTTCTCAGTCTGTGAGTAGTCCTGCAGCATCCAGGCCAGCTACCTCAGCCTCCACTTCAGCTGCCTCAGCGGCGCCTGTACAGAGCCCTGGGAGGCCTGCATTGACGCTGTCAATGGTGAATATTTCCATCACATTAATTACCATGTCATTCACCTGGTTTACCATGATCAACTCATCTGTGATCTGTGTGTTTACATATCTTTCATGTCATATCATTGAGTGGTATTGGTGTGTATTATGTTCTTTTTAACACCGTTTCATTAAGACTATTGTTGTTTGATTCTCAGTTTGATAAAGCGCGGTTCGGCGGGACTTTGTCTGCGGCAGCCAGGCCTAATGTCAACGTGACCAGGAAGCATGTCGAGGTAATACATGTACCTTTAGCTGTGCCTGATGCCTAAGAATACAGCCATTAAGCCATACACTATCCTTGTTTTGTAAACTGACTTCATCAGGTACGCTTCCCCCTCTCTCACAGCGTCCCCCCAGCCCTGCCACTACCCCAGCTGGGAGAAGCACTCCCTCCGCTACCCCACCTCCAGCGACGCCCCCTTCCAGTCCGAGATACATTAGGCCCGTCTCCCCTTTCTCTCTGCCCCCATCCAGCCCTGTAATGTCCTCTGTGAGGACCGGCTCGTTCCCTCTGGTTAGTGCAACTGTAATAACCTCCATGCTGGTCTTACATACTGTAGCGTGTAGCGGATAGATGTTTTATTGTCGGTTTCGTTTTCTTTATGTAGGTTGCATCAGATAGGAGTCTTGCTCCCCCTGGTCCTGTCCCTGCTCCGCCTGGTCCCGTCCCTGCTCCGCCTGGTCCCGTCCCTGCTCCGCCTGGTCCCGTCCCTGCTCCCCCTGGTCCCCTCCCTGCTCCCCCTGGTCCCGTCCCTACCCCTCCTTGTACTTCTTCATTTCTGGGTCCGGCTCCACAACAGTTCTGGCTACCAGCAGAAATGAAGAAGACCATTCCCCAGCAAGACCAGCGCTGGATTGCATCCACGCTGTGGAGGAACCAGCGGCTGCGCCCAGACCTACAGCTCTGGTATGAGCCACCGGTGCCAGGCCTGATCTACAATCAGGTCCCGTCACCAGATCGTTTTTTTACGCACCGGCTCCTGGTGTGGATGCCCTACCACCTTTGGAAGGTGAGGCTGTCCTGCCCAAAGTGTGGGAAGCAGCTCACCGGGGCCGGCATGCACAAGAGGGCACGGCAGGTCCTGGACGTGGACAGGTACTACCTGATGGTGACGGAGACCCTCAGGTGCAACGCCCTCGGTTGCGTCACCATTACCTGTCCACGAGCCAGACCGTCCTGGACCAGCTGAGCCTGCCTCTCCGTGGGGAGTTCCGCCTCATCCTGACACGCAAGTGAGTTCTAATCAACACATGAAAGCAAATACCCTTTTTTATGTAGCGCAATTCATTCTGCCAGTAATGTAGCAAATAGCAATATTCGCTTTTTACACTCTCCTGCAAAATATTCTATAGAATATCTATATGAGATATACTATATATATATATATAAAATAAAAAACAACATTTCCATTTTGACGACAAAAAAAAAAAAATTGATACAAACATACCCCTTGTCCACAAAGGTATGCGTGTGACATCCGCGTCATCAGGATGCTACGGGAGAGGACCCTCGGCAACAGCTCTACCCGCCTAGCCAAACAGCTGCGGGAGAACCACGGCGAGGAGTGGCTGCAGCGTGTGGCCCGCTACCTGGAGGTGTGTGCCGACTTTGTGGACCAGCCGAGTCTCTTCCCTGTGGTCTGTCAGGAGCCCCCCGAGCCTGTGGCTGTCCCGACCAACAGGTGGCTCCTGACCGTGTACGGGAAGGACTTGATGAGCCGTATGGACCACATCAAGGCCAGCATCACCTCTACCTTTGGCGCCATTTTAAAAATGGATTCCACAAAGAAGGTAAAAAGGACATTTACATCAATTTTTGTTGTTATGATTATTGATGAAATGTGTTTTCTTATAACACCACATCCCAGCATGTGAGCCATTTAACTTATAGTTACAAATGTGTTCATGTTTATTTGATGTGCATTTTTGTGTTTGTAAATGGCTATTCCTAATGTATTTTCGTGTATATATTTTGCTTCTATTTATTCATACTCGAATGCTTTTTTTATTTTGAAAGCACTCTGAATTTGTTTATTCTGAATAATTCCAGGTGACCAAAAAGCTGGCTGGAGCAGCCAAGGGGACCGCGCTGTGGATGTCCTCCGTCAGCAATGAGGTGGGGCAGGTCCTGATCAGCGTGCTGACGGCCCAGGAGGGGCCTGGTTTGGACCGGATGGTGTCGGACCTCATCCGGCGCTACAGCCAGGCGGGCGTAGCTCCCCCTCTGCTCCTCTATGTGGACTGTGGCTGCTGCAGGGAGACGGACGGGGAGACCAAGCTGAAGGCCAGGTTCAGCGGGTGGCCGGACCTCGTCGTCCGGCTGGACATCTGGCACTTTCTTCGGCGGCTCGCGGCTGGATGCACGACCGACGCCCACTCCCTGTACCCCGTCTTCATGGCCAGCCTCTCCGCCTGCCTGTTTGAGTGGGACCCTGCAGATGTGGCCCTTTTGCGCCAGGCCAAGAGGGAGCAGCTTCGGAAGGAGGGTGTGCCCGTCATCTCCGATTCTGTGGTGGACAGCAGAATCACCAAGGCTCAGTTGGCGCAGTACTGCAGGCGGAGGACCCGCGGAGAGGAGGCCACCATCCACCTCGTTGAGAGCCTGCTGCAGGAGCTGATGGGGGACAGAGGCAGGGACCTGCTTGGTGTTCCACTCCTGGACCGGGTGAGGATGGAGCACATCTGGCGGGTTCAGAAGAGGCACGTCAAGTGCATCCAGGACCTGCCAGGTGTGTCTCTCTACACAGAGACCGGCACCACCACCACCAAGGAGGGCGTCCTCCTGACAAAGTACAGGTGTGCGCGAGGTTCAACGTCCCTGGAGTCCTTTCACTGCCATCTGAACCGGTTTATTCCAGGTGAGTTTTAATTGCATCACCATTATTTAATTACAATGAAGACCATTTACCTTTATTGTTTATATAGATGTTTGCACAATAAAAATAAACCTCTCAATCATGAGTGCATTCTTATCTACTTTCAGGGACCCAGGCCAATGACCTCAACTTCCAGCTGTACCTGCTGGATGGGCTCACCAGGTGGAACCAGGACCGGGCTGCTGCTGCTGTGACTGAGAGTAGATCAGCCCTCCTCAGCTACTCGGGGGACCTGGTGCAGTGTGTCAACACACACGGCTCCAAGGTGTTTGGACGGAAGTATGTCCCCTCCTTCCGCCCCCCCGCCAAGTACACTGGTAAGTTACACTGAATAGGGATTACTTGCAATACTCAACATATGTTGTTTTATTTTGTGTTCTTGTGTTTCACACTTGGACATGAAATGACCACAAGGCATGTGTACGTTGGAAATAAAATGTCTTTAATTCGGCAAGACAGATTAGATCACGTATTTGCATGTTTGCAAATTCTAATATTGCAGTATATATAATATATATACTGTTGCAGGTGATCATGTCATCAAATAATAAATATGTTAACATATTTCATATAAGTCATAACAAGAAAGTACTATGATAAAATAATGACATGAATGTGGGGTGCACATTTTCTATCTATAATCAGACCCAAGATATGGGTTCCACACATCGTCGATATACTTGTTATACTAATTCCATTATTGTTTTCATTCCCAGGAGAGTTGATAGGTGTCGACTACCTCTACAGGCAGACGGGGAACAGCATGCAGGACATGGATCCTGAGTTTGAGGGCACAGAGCAGCTGCTGGAGGACTTGGCCCTGGGCGACGAGGCAGAGGATGAGGGCTTCCAGGAGGACGTCATTGACCCCACAGTGACGAGTCTGGAGGTCATGTCTGCCTTCATCGCCACTGCACCACCTGCCCAATTCTCCTCCAGTGGTTCCTGGTGGTCCTCTCTTCCGCCGCCACCACCACCACCTGCTCAGCCCTCCACCAGTGGTTCCTGGTCCTCTCTTCCACCTCCTCCTTCTCCGCCGCCACCACCACCACCACCTGCCCAGTCATCTGCTGTCACCGCTCCGGGTGCTGCCCCACAGGTTCCTGTAGAGCAGGCGGTAAGTACATTTTAGAAATAGCAAAACATAACAACATTTATATTTATTTCCTATTTGTCCAGAATCAATGTTATATCGGTGTTCTTTTTCAGGCAGTGGATGTAAACAACATCCCGGGCCTGGACAGGGTGGACCGCCTGGCGGAGTATCTGGTGGGGCTGAGGAACTAGACCAGCCTGGCCCTGAGTAACCAGGACGTCAGCAGCATCGTGGGCATGTGGGAGGACCTGCTGCCCTACGACCAGCAGAAGGTGGTCTTTTCTGCACGGCACCAGGACAGGCTGCTCACTGGGCGATTCAGGTCGCCCAAAAAAAAGGCTGAGTTCACGCCTGGTGTGGAGAGTGTCAGGAGGTGCACCATAGCATCCACTGCATCTCCTGCACAGTGGCCAGACTGCTGCCGTGTCCTAGAGTCCATCTTCGTCAGGCTCTGCAACATCCACAAGTGTCCGTCCAAAAAGGGGAAGACGGACAAGCGCCTGACGAGATGGACTCTGATCCTGCAGGACTACCGCAGGATAAGGCAGCTGATCCTGGCCAATGGGGCCGTGATGACCAGCACCTCCCTGCAGCTGGTGGAGGTCAACCAGACCACCCTCATACAGTGGCACAACAAGAGGGTGGCCAGGCAGGATGTATCATTGTTGTGCCAGGGGGTTGACCTACCTGCCCCCATCCCAGTGGCCACCGAGGCCTTACCAGCGGCTATTGTCCGCCCCGCTATTGCTCCTCAACAGCCTGGTGTTGAGCACAAGTACCATCTTCCAGAGAGCACAGCGGGGCGGGCAAAAACCAAGAAGAGGAAGGCCACCGCTACAGCCACCGCAGTACCAGCTGTAAGGCCCCGGATGGCCACAGAGAGGCAGCTGTAAGGCCCCGGATGGCCACAGAGAGGCAGCTGTATCCCCGTCCTCCTCAGTTTGGAGCCCCTGCCCCTGTCTGCAGCAGCACCCCTGCCCTCAGCCGTGCCCCTGCTCCGGTTGGCTTTGCCCACCCAGGCCTCACCCAAGCCCCTGCCTTCTTCATGACCCAAGCCCCTGCCTTCTTTGGCACTCCTGCCCTCCCCCAAGCTTAATCCCACCCCAGTGCACCCCCCTTTGTGTTTGCTGTCCCCTCAGCAGTGCCTCCATATGCCCCCCCCCCCCGAAAAAAAAAGACATATAACAGGACTGGGGCAGCAAACAAATGCCGAAAGTGTGGGGAGCCCCGGACTGCATTTACTGGACACAGCCAGTTCAGGGGGACCATTTACTGCCCCTCAATTGAGCAGGTGACAAAGGAGCAGTGGTTGGAGGGAATGCGGAAGAGTAAATAAACATATATTTCTTTTTAAGAAAGTCTTTTTCTGTCTTTTTTTCTGCAACTATAACTATTTCTATACAACTTTAGTGGTTTAACAAACAACTATAGGTTAGTTTGGATTTATTTCGGACATGTAAATGCATAATATCAAAGATCAAAAGTCAACTAATGATAATGCATGCAATATAACATGCAAAATACAAAATATTTTATAGATAAGTTTCTAAGGTGAAAGCTGAAACTAAATTGAGCCGACACATTTCACACGCAGGAAATATGGCACAAGGATAATTATATTTACGCAAGAGATCCTAAATACATCCATAAAACCACCAAAAAGAAAGTATTTTGTTTGCCACTGGTGGGACTTGAACTGGTGACCTTCTGAGCCTCTCCTCCTCTCCTCAAAACTGGTCAGCAAAAGGTTTTTTAAGGTTTTTAAATTCATTCTAATGAATAAAAACAACTGAATAGGTGGGAAATTGAAAAGAAGCCTAAATTTCTCTCATTCCCTTCCCTTTCCCCTTTTTCTCCTTTTTTCCTCTCTTTTTTTCTACCTTTTCTTCTTCCCCCCTTCTTCCCCTTTTTCCTCCTTCTTCCCCCCCCTTAAAAGACTATTGTTCCCCAGTTTTGGCGCAGTAGGTAGCGCGTCAGTCTCATAATCTGAAGGTTGTGAGTTCGAGCCTCACACGGGGCATAGAGTTTTAGAAACTAACTAGAATCATGCATTGTAAAAATGTTTGTAAAAAAATCGGATACCCGTGCCCGGTTTAAAGAAACTTCATCTCCAGGCTGTCTTAATATACTGAAGGTATTACTTATGAGAATCTTGTGGCTTCTGAGAAGAAATTACTTGACAGCCATAAAACATGGCATTCTTAATTGAGTACAACAGTAGTTCAATTTGTCATAATGATTTACATAATATGTGTTACGTGGATTTTTATTATACTTAATATCATTCAAAGCGTAATATCATCCACTTCACCAAACCTACTGGAAGTTACACGGGGCAGCCGGACTTCCTTCCACATAGGATTCTCTGACTGCCCCCTTATGTGCTCTTCAATTAAAGTGGCACAGTGTCAACAGATTTGAAACACTTACCTCTGTAATTAAAAATTCCGTGGCCACATCACAGACAATTTAACGTGATTCCGTGAGGGCAACACGGATTTTGAGTTAAGCGCCCGTGGTCGACTCGCTCGTTGAAACGGGGATCAGTGTGTGTGCGCCACGGAATAGGCCTATGTCACGGAACAATTGAAGACCGGAAGAAGCTCGCCGAGTAGGGTAACTGCTCATCCGCTTTGCTTAGCTAAGCTGTTTACCATGGCGGAGGCAGATCGATACCTGTGGACCAAGTCTCTCTCCAACCTACCTAAATTGTCCTACGACGACGTCCTAAGGATAGTAAATCAGCACTCACGTGTCGAAACATCTAAACTACGCAAAGGATATAAGTTCTTCTGGGAGAAGTACATTTTTAATTACAGAGGTAAGTGTTTCAAATCTGTTGACACTGTGTAGCTTGACTGTGACAGATAGCACTAAGTGTAATACATGTCAGTTAAAACGTATCCTTTTTAATTAATCGCAAAATATCATTTACACTGGTAGGAATACATATTTAGTTTGAGTGTCTCTGAAACTTTGCCTGACGAACCCCAAGATGTTAGGTATAGGTAGGTAGGCACTGCCAGTGCCTACCGTACATGTAAGTGTCGATAGTATGTCAGATTAGCTCCAGACTACTGTCAGAACATAGTGGCTGGGTGGCTGTCATAGGCTACCAATGCCCATACATTTTGCTGTATGGTGTGTTAATCTTTCCCTCTCTTACTGCAGTGTCAGATTTAGTTAATTTGGAAGTAGCAGTTCGGGCGAACTGCTACTGTTCCCAAAAGAAAAACGATGAGCCTCACACCCTGCAGGTTACAGTGCTAGGAAGTCAGGCCTGAGTCTGAAATCAAACTCTATCTCGCTTTTCATAGTCTTTTGTGAATCAATGGGACTGTTACTTAGGCCTACCTTTCTCACCACTTTAATTAGATTTACATTGGCCCACCTCGTAATATGTAGCCTAACGGCCTGATTCCACCGGACGCGTTACGGCAGCGGCACGTCTTGGCCGCGGTCACCGCGGCAGATAGGTTCCACTCTAATCAATGAGACCATTTCCACCTGGCGCGGCTGCGGAACGTCTCAGCAGCGTCCCAGGAGCGGTGTGCCGCGCCGCAGCGCTATCATTCCGTAGCATTCCTATTTTTGCCGCGAGCCGCTGCTGAACCGCGTCAATTTCAACAGAGCAGATCGATCAGGGCAGGAAGTGAAAAAGTAAAAGCCATAGAGCATTCCGCTCAATTTTCAAAATAAAACACAATAAATAAAACACCAACATTATTACGTCATGACCGGTGGCACCAGGTCAGCAGTCAATCAATCAAAGGGTCTCAAATCATCCTTTTTATAAGAACAATGTCAGAAAGGACAAAGCGTGGCATTTAATTGCAGTAGTTTTGGGAGTGGAAGGTGAGTACATTAGGTTTAGGATTATCGCGGGATCTCGTGATCTCGCGTGAATACGGCTGGCTCGCAAGGCAGCGTTGCGCTGCCGTAACGCGCCCGGTGGAAATGCAAGCAGGGCAAAGTCGCGGCCAAGACGTGCCGCAGCCGTAACGTTGCCGTAACGCATCTGGTGGAATCCCCGGGTAATGGATAGCCTAGAGCATGGTTTCAGACCTTCACAGATTCAGTTGCATGTTCAGTCTGTGTGTGTTTTTATTATTATTGTTTCTTGTTGCTGTTCCAAAATGCTATCTCTTTCTCCAGATCTGCTGTTGCAGATGATAATGTTTTGTTTCATGTCTGCTGTTGCAGATTGTCATGTTTTGTTTTATATCTGCTGTTGCAGATTCTCTGTTCTCATATTTTGTTCCTTAATCCACTGATGTTAATGTGGTAAACTGTGTTCTCACAATTTACCTTGTGTAAAGCAAGGTGTATATATATATATATATATTCCCTGAAGTATGTTCTCCATGTCCAGATTGTGCCGATGAGCTTGTGTGTTCGATCCTGCTTCCTAGTGGCTATGTGTGGGCAATGCAGCTTGTGTGTTCGATCCTGCTTCCTAGTGGCTGTGTGGGGGCAGTTTATGTGCTTAAAATACGTAAAAACACACACAGATCCCTGTTTCAACTAGCGAGTCGACCACGGGCGCTTAACTCAAAATCTGTGTTGCCCACACGGAATCACGTTTAGAATCACTATTAAAAATAAGATGACTTCAACACGGATCTCCCAAGCCGGTGGCAGTGGCTCGGGCGAGGCCGTGGACAAACTGCCCTTTTCAGGGCCACCTGAGAGCGCTCCTGGAGCTAGGTCCTTTTCAGGACACCTATGCGCCTCCTTTCCCGCCTCCCTGGCACCGGGTGACGGGCACTTGTAACGCTGCGGCTGCTATGGCGGCCCCCGTATCCTTTGTCGCCTGCCGGGAGCTGCCTGAAGAGGGGATCCTCTCCAGGCATCTCTTCTTTTCCCCTGCGGTGGACCTCACTGACGCCATCGACCTGTTCAGGGCCGGCCCTGAAGACGATCTTGCGTTATTCTTCGAAGAAAGTAGTCCAATCCGGATCGCTTTTAACTCACATTATTTGTTAAAGTAGCCATGTTTCGGTATGGTAACTATGAAGCTTAAGGGAGGGAATTGTATCTAACGCGTGTGAGGGACAATATCGTGAGCCTCAAGCCCCGGCCTTAAGCCCGGTTCTCTCCGCGGGTTACCTTTAGTCTCTGTCCTCTCCACTTTGAATCACACGCTACTGCCCGTCAAGTGGGCGTGGCCTATGTGAAGTGGGCGTGGCCGGGATGACGTAATGGCTCCGCCCCTGTCTAAAGGTGCTTGCCTTCTGTGGCTGGAGTAGTTATTGCAGCTTGTGTGTTAGATCCTGCTTCCTAATGGCTATCTGGGGGCAGCTTATGTGCTTAAAATACGTAACAATCCCTCCTTGGCCATCTCAGATGGCCATAATATAAGATTTTTAAGTCATAAGCACCATTTACCACACCAAGGACATAGTCAAAGTAGGAAAATCATCAACATCACTGACCAAAGTGGAAAAACTCCATAGTGGAGATAAACCACAACGCGTCCCCCTAATACTGAGACGGCATTCACCTTGGTGGGTCTCATAGGAAATACAGGTCATTGTCAACAATACAACAATAAGCATATGGATAAAAGGGGAGCGTGTCTATGTTCCCCGGGTCCTATGTTCCCCTCTTTGTATGAGACTGGGGAACATAGGACCCTTTTTTTTTAAAAAAGGGTCCTATTTTCCCCGCTTTTCCCAAAAAGGGTCCTATGTTCCTCGATATGTATGCGACCGGGGAACATAGGACCCGTTTTAAAAAAAAGGGTTTCCAGCATTCTTCAAGGAAAGTGGTCAAATCCGGATATCTTTTTAGGTTACTTTATTTGTTAAAGTATTTCGGTATGGTAACTATGGAGCAAAAGGAGAGGAAGCGTGTTGAACACGTGTGAGAGAGAGAGGGTGAGCTACTTCGAGCCACGGGCAAAGGCCCATGTCTCTCTGCGGGTGTGTACCTATCGTCTCTGGCCTCTCCACTTCGAATCAGCCGCTAGAGGACGTCAAGTGGGCGTGGCCTATGCAGTGGGCGTGGCCGGGGTGACGTAATGGCTACGCCCCTGTCTAAAGGTGCTGCTATCTGTGGCTAAAGTGTTCGATCCTGCTTCCTAGTGGCTATGTGAGGGTAATGCAGCTTGTGTGTTTGAATCTGTTTCCTAGAGGCTATGTGGAGGCAGCTTATGTTCTTAAAATACGTAACAGGTTCAATGTTCCCCGGTCTGTTGGGGCCTGCCCGTAATTCCGACGCCTCATTGTTCCGACGTCTCAATGTTCCGAAATATTTCCCATTAGATCGACATGCCACTATTCCGACGGTTCAATGTTCCGAAAACGAAACCCATTGGTCCGAAGGTCCGTTAGTCCGACTTTTCAAAAAGGAGGCGCATTAGGCCGACGGTTCAATATGCCGAATAGGA
This sequence comes from Gadus morhua, assembly GCF_902167405.1. Lineage (NCBI taxonomy): Eukaryota > Metazoa > Chordata > Actinopteri > Gadiformes > Gadidae > Gadus > Gadus morhua. Next base: position 28,012,333 of record NC_044055.1, on the reverse strand, counting down.
AAAAGAGTTTTATACCTCGCTCGCTCCCTCTCTCACTCTCACTCTGTGTGTGTGTGTGTGTGTGTGTGTGTGTGTGTGTGTGTGTGTGTGTGTGTGTGTGTGTGTGTGTGTGTGTTCGTGCCCGTGTTGAGAATTAGACCTCCGCTCTCTGTCCATGGTGCTGCAACACCGTGTCGAAATGAAGTGAAGCGTTGGTCTTTTTGCCCTCCAAAATTCATCGTGAACGTGATATGTAGGCCTAGGTTGTATTTTGGAGACAGAGAGAGAGTGAGAGTGAGATTGAGAGAGAGAGAGGGAGAGGGAGCGAGCGAGGTATAAAACTCTTTTTCCTATTCGGCATATTGAACCGTCGGCCTAATGCGCCTCCTTTTCGAAAAGTCGGACTAACGGACCTTCGGACCAATGGGTTTCGTTTTCGGAACGTTGAACCGTCGGAATAGTGACATGTCGATCTAATGGGAAATATTTCGGAACATTGAGACGTCGGAACAATGAGGCGTCGGAATTACGGCATGGTACCGGTCTGTTACGTTTTCCACCATTACTGCCAAATTCCGGCCGAGATAACTACCATTGCATGTCTTTACCTTTTGTGGAAGAGGGAGAGACGTCGGAGAACCTGACGCAGTCTATTCATACGCCGGTAAACAAACCCCGAGAAGCCCAAACGGCAAACGGCAACAATCACTTTCTCCTCCATGCTGCAGTTCACCCCGGACTGCACTGCACTGAGTTGGCCGGTTGAATGCTGATTGGCTGTTACGTTACACATGTCACTCAGTGGCCATGCTGTTGAACGCCGATTGGCTGTCATCACGCGAATGTCGCGTCAAAGTTTAAATATTTTTAAAGATTGATAGATTACGGGGAACATAGGACCCTTTTTCAGAAAAAGGGTCCAATGTTCCCCGCTTTTCCCAAAAAGGGTCCTATGCTCCCCGGTATTTATGGCTACAGGGGAACATAGGACCCTTTTTGGGAAAAACGGGGAACATAGGACCCGGGGAACATAGGGATGACCCCGATAAAAGCATTCATAAAAATCCAAACTAATACTTCTAGTTATATGTGACAAAGTTATACAATTTTCGTTAGCATAAAAGTGAAAGGTACAAAAATTAGGCAACATATATTTGCAGCATGCATTGAAAGTAAAAAGTAAAAAATACAAAATCATTTGACATAATAATAAATTAAAAAATTCGAGATTATCTGTGGGTCGCATGGATTTGGATGTGCAGCATTCTTCAAGGAAAGTGGTCAAATCCGGATATCTTTTTAGGTTACTTTATTTGTTAAAGTATTTCGGTTTGGTAACTATGGAGCAAAAGGAGAGGAAGCGTGTCTAACATGTGTGAGAGAAATAACGTGAGCTACTTCGAGCAACGGGCAAAAGCCCATGGCTGCATCCGAATAATCATACTTGCATACTATATAGTATGCATTTTGTAGTATGCGAAAAATATAGCGCATCCGAATACTCAGTACGCATTCTGTAGTACGGAAGACGTTTCCGAATGCGTACTACCGCCAAAGTAAACCACGGAACTCACTACGCTATCCCACAATGCAACCGGAGTCTGGTAACAAACGAAGAAGAGATGGCTGACCCGACACCACCAACAGCGGCTTTTTATTTGTGTGTGTGTTCAATAAAAAAGGAAAAATTAACTTCAATCGTCTTTTTCACGGAGTAACAAATAACTGTAAATGTATTATTATTCCAAAAAAATTACTTACCAAATGTCCACATATATACATCATAACCTGCCGGTAAGTCGCTCTACGAGATGACCGACGACGACGCCTTCTAGCAGCGATATCCATTTCCAGAGCCATTCGCGTAGAAAGAGACATTTTTTATTTAATAGCAACGATAACAAGACGGAAAACAGGTACATTTTGCCGCCATCTGGGGGGAGATACGTCATCTCCAAACATCCGGTGGAGTTTTGGCGGTGTTCGGAAGCGTTCTACGCACCGTACTACACAGTCAAGTGTAGTATGGTCAAGTAGTAGACACTGGACAGAAATAGTATGTACTAAGTATTCGGATGCAGCCCATGTCTCTCCGCGGGTGTACCTAAGATCTCTGGCCTCTTCACTTCGAATCACCCACTAGGCAAGGGTGACGTAATGGCTCCGCCCCTGTCTAAAGGAGCTGCCATCTGTGGCTAAAGTAGTTATTGCAGCTTAAGTGTTCGATCCTGCTTCCTAGTGGCTATGAGAGGGTAATGCAGCTTGTGTGTTTGAATCTGCTTCCTAGAGGCTATGTGGAGGCAGCTTATGTTCTTAAAATACGTAACAGATGGCTCAGGGGATCTTCATGTATTGGTGCGCTGGTGCATGTTGGTGGTTTTGGACATTTTCGTAGTCGCCGCTCTTGTTTCCTCTGTCGCCATCGGGACCTGTAATTCATGAATCCAAGGCTCGTCCCTCCTTGTCAAGGGCTCGGCACACATAGAGAGGTTACTTTCACATCATGTGAGCCTCCTTCAGGCGTTCAATCGTGTCAGCAACAGGAAACCTGTAAACAACTGAGGGATTGTAATCATGCCAGCGCCCTGGCCACCAACCCATCCGGAGCTGTGTTATTGGGGCTAAAAGTACAACATGTTGTGCCTATCAGCGCATACACCCCTCCTTGCTCTGCCAATAACATATCCATATCGATATATTCCTTTAACCTTATTCGTGGAAAACTGTACGAACTGTTGCTGATCATGATATATGTAATTTATCCAAACAATATTTTTTCTAATGGTGGACAACCAAAACAGAACCGATTCAAATCCTGCCGTTATTTGATTTCCTCATGTGACTCCTTGCTCGGCGGACGTAGTTTGTTGGCTCCGGGTGTGTCTGCATCTGGCTCTGGAACTTTGTTTCTATTGTAGAAATACAGACTCATGTACAGCAGTTAGTTGTTCAAAAGCATATTTCCTTTAATTCTATTTTTATTAAATTTTTCTAATGGAAGTCCCTTATGGGACCCTTGAAATGTAAGTGAAGCATGATTTACAGTATCTACCTTGATTTAATTTAACACTACATCCCTCCTTGCGCATTGCTTCAGCCATGCGCATTGAATGACAACCAAACCTAACAACGCTGTAGTGCAACCAAGTTGAAGTTCCTTTCCTTAATCATCTGTATATAAACCAATCTATTGTGAAGAGAAATGAAAAACCAGTATACAAAACCAAAGGTCGATATTGGTGGGTCTATGCAGCCGTCTTGAGACCACATTGTTCTCAAATGCACTAAACCGTGAACGATACATGAGTCAGTATACCTATGTGCCGCAACTTATCAGAATTAAAAAATATACTATGAAACGCTGACGTTGTATCAAAGCGTTACAGCAGCAGCAGTGGCATTTGAAAGGTGAGCCCACTACTTCTGAATCTAAATTGAGAACCTAGCATATAGGTTCCCTTCCCAGCAGATGTATCGCTAATACATTTCTTATCTATAACCAAAAAGATTTAAAAGGGAAATAACAATGTTAGAATTTGCATGTTCAATATCACTTCTGTGTTAACCGTATCTCATAAGAACAGTTACCTTCATTATGCTACCCGATTGTCCTACACTAACTATGTATATTGGATGGACTAATCTTCATTTATTCTACCTATTGGAGAGGGTGGATACATTTAAGTACCTCGGTGTCCAGATCACCGATGATCTGACGTGGTCTGCCCACCTGGACACCGTGGGAAAGAAAGCCAGACAGAGACTGTACCATCTCAGGAGGCTGAAGAAATGCAGAGCCTCCAAACCAGTCCTGCAGAGCTTCTATGCATGCACCATAGAGAGCATGCTGACTGGGAACATCACCGCTTGGTATGGGAACACCACCATTCAGGACCGTAAGGCTCTGCAGAGAGTGGTGCGTTCAGCTGAGCGTACCATAGGGGGGAAACTCCCTAATCTAGCAGACATTTACACCAAGCGGTGCAAGGGCAAGACCAGCAGCATCCTGAAAGACCCCAGCCATCCTGGCTACGGACTATTCTCCCTGCTCCGCTCTGGAAACAGATACCGCTCACTGGCGGCAAAAACTGAGAGACTAAGGAAGAGTTTCTACCCCCAAGCTGTGAGGTATCTAAATGGCACTGATTAAAGCACTTTGAGCAACTGCACTTATTGATATATATATTTATTTATTTGTATGTGACAATTAAAATCTGAATCTGAATCTGAATCCTATTGCTCGCATTTGATGTTGTCCACACTTTGATTCACTCCTATGTACACCGCATACCACATCAAACGTGCATACACCTTATTCTCTGCACAACATCCTATTGCGCTTCCTTTTGCATACCACATCAAACGTGCATATGTCTTAGCAAAGTGAAGTAAAGTAAAACCCAGTTTTATCTTTACTTATTTATAGCTATACACATGTCCCGGACACGTCCATTACTATTTCCAAAACAGTTTTTTTTAGCTACGCAGGTCCCAGACCTAACTATACCATTACATGAACAGTATTTATTTTTATAATTATCTAGTTTTTTGTTGGTCAACATCAAATCGATACATTAATTCAACCATGTAATCCTGACTTACTTGATTTCTCCCCGTGTGAGCCCGTGATTGCCAACTCTCCCGGAGCCTCCCCATGAGCTCCACCGTCACCACTCCAGAACCCGCAGGAACGACGTGTAGCTCGGAGGCTCCCAAGGAGTGCCACAATCCTACGTCCGACACCAAGGTTCAGTCTCATTCCTTTGCTCCAAGCAAAATCTCAGCCCTACCCCTCGCTGTTGCGCGTTCACGTTGCTGAATAGTTCTTCAAGGAAAGGGTTCAAACCCGGGATTGCTTTTAACTCACTTTATTGTTAAAGTAGGCATGTTTCGGTATGGTAACTGACTATGGAACGAAAGTCTAGGAATCGTGTTGAACACGTGTGAGAGATAATAACTCTAGCTACTTCGGGCCATGGGCAGAGGCCCGTGACCCTTCGCGGGTGTGCGTGAAAATCTCTGGCGCTCTCCACCTAACGTAATGGCTTCAGCTTCTTCACCTAACTAGTAAGTAAGTGGACCTTATTGAAGGCTGCTCCACCACAGAAGGTGATGCCTTCTGTGGTGGAGCAGCCTTCAATAAGGTCTTGCTCCCCTTGTGGCTATGTATAGTATTTACGGCTTATATGTTTGGTCCTGCTTCATTGGGTCTATGTGTGGGTAGCTTAGATTCTTAAAATACGTAACAACGTGCCGTGGAGCCATTTCCCAATACCAGTTTAAAGGTAGCTTAAGGGGTAAGGGGGAGGGCTAACATCCCCTCAAAATTGAGATTTTCGATGGGCACACTCAAAGCGCTTCAGTTCTGACTTGCTCCCACAATACCTTGCGAGAAAACGGAAAATCAAGAAATATCTTAGACAAGATGGAGGGCGAAAAGATGCAAAACACAAATGTAAGTGCTTTCTCTGTAATTAACTATTAATTATTTTATTAATTATACTCTGCAGCCCGGCCGCGGGCTTCGAAGCCCGGCCGCGGACTCTCGGAAGACCTGGAAATCATACGACATGAGCCCGGCAGCGTGTGTAGTGTAGTATGGTCAAGTAGTAGACACTGGACAGAAATAGTATGTACTAAGTATTCGGATGCAGCCCATGTCTCTCCGCGGGTGTACCTAAGATCTCTGGCCTCTTCACTTCGAATCACCCACTAGGCAAGGGTGACGTAATGGCTCCGCCCCTGTCTAAAGGAGCTGCCATCTGTGGCTAAAGTAGTTATTGCAGCTTAAGTGTTCGATCCTGCTTCCTAGTGGCTATGAGAGGGTAATGCAGCTTGTGTGTTTGAATCTGCTTCCTAGAGGCTATGTGGAGGCAGCTTATGTTCTTAAAATACGTAACAGATGGCTCAGGGGATCTTCATGTATTGGTGCGCTGGTGCATGTTGGTGGTTTTGGACATTTTCGTAGTCGCCGCTCTTGTTTCCTCTGTCGCCATCGGGACCTGTAATTCATGAATCCAAGGCTCGTCCCTCCTTGTCAAGGGCTCGGCACACATAGAGAGGTTACTTTCACATCATGTGAGCCTCCTTCAGGCGTTCAATCGTGTCAGCAACAGGAAACCTGTAAACAACTGAGGGATTGTAATCATGCCAGCGCCCTGGCCACCAACCCATCCGGAGCTGTGTTATTGGGGCTAAAAGTACAACATGTTGTGCCTATCAGCGCATACACCCCTCCTTGCTCTGCCAATAACATATCCATATCGATATATTCCTTTAACCTTATTCGTGGAAAACTGTACGAACTGTTGCTGATCATGATATATGTAATTTATCCAAACAATATTTTTTCTAATGGTGGACAACCAAAACAGAACCGATTCAAATCCTGCCGTTATTTGATTTCCTCATGTGACTCCTTGCTCGGCGGACGTAGTTTGTTGGCTCCGGGTGTGTCTGCATCTGGCTCTGGAACTTTGTTTCTATTGTAGAAATACAGACTCATGTACAGCAGTTAGTTGTTCAAAAGCATATTTCCTTTAATTCTATTTTTATTAAATTTTTCTAATGGAAGTCCCTTATGGGACCCTTGAAATGTAAGTGAAGCATGATTTACAGTATCTACCTTGATTTAATTTAACACTACATCCCTCCTTGCGCATTGCTTCAGCCATGCGCATTGAATGACAACCAAACCTAACAACGCTGTAGTGCAACCAAGTTGAAGTTCCTTTCCTTAATCATCTGTATATAAACCAATCTATTGTGAAGAGAAATGAAAAACCAGTATACAAAACCAAAGGTCGATATTGGTGGGTCTATGCAGCCGTCTTGAGACCACATTGTTCTCAAATGCACTAAACCGTGAACGATACATGAGTCAGTATACCTATGTGCCGCAACTTATCAGAATTAAAAAATATACTATGAAACGCTGACGTTGTATCAAAGCCAGACCTAACTATACCATTACATGAACAGTATTTATTTTTATAATTATCTAGTTTTTTGTTGGTCAACATCAAATCGATACATTAATTCAACCATGTAATCCTGACTTACTTGATTTCTCCCCGTGTGAGCCCGTGATTGCCAACTCTCCCGGAGCCTCCCCATGAGCTCCACCGTCACCACTCCAGAACCCGCAGGAACGACGTGTAGCTCGGAGGCTCCCAAGGAGTGCCACAATCCTACGTCCGACACCAAGGTTCAGTCTCATTCCTTTGCTCCAAGCAAAATCTCAGCCCTACCCCTCGCTGTTGCGCGTTCACGTTGCTGAATAGTTCTTCAAGGAAAGGGTTCAAACCCGGGATTGCTTTTAACTCACTTTATTGTTAAAGTAGGCATGTTTCGGTATGGTAACTGACTATGGAACGAAAGTCTAGGAATCGTGTTGAACACGTGTGAGAGATAATAACTCTAGCTACTTCGGGCCATGGGCAGAGGCCCGTGACCCTTCGCGGGTGTGCGTGAAAATCTCTGGCGCTCTCCACCTAACGTAATGGCTTCAGCTTCTTCACCTAACTAGTAAGTAAGTGGACCTTATTGAAGGCTGCTCCACCACAGAAGGTGATGCCTTCTGTGGTGGAGCAGCCTTCAATAAGGTCTTGCTCCCCTTGTGGCTATGTATAGTATTTACGGCTTATATGTTTGGTCCTGCTTCATTGGGTCTATGTGTGGGTAGCTTAGATTCTTAAAATACGTAACAACGTGCCGTGGAGCCATTTCCCAATACCAGTTTAAAGGTAGCTTAAGGGGTAAGGGGGAGGGCTAACATCCCCTCAAAATTGAGATTTTCGATGGGCACACTCAAAGCGCTTCAGTTCTGACTTGCTCCCACAATACCTTGCGAGAAAACGGAAAATCAAGAAATATCTTAGACAAGATGGAGGGCGAAAAGATGCAAAACACAAATGTAAGTGCTTTCTCTGTAATTAACTATTAATTATTTTATTAATTATACTCTGCAGCCCGGCCGCGGGCTTCGAAGCCCGGCCGCGGACTCTCGGAAGACCTGGAAATCATACGACATGAGCCCGGCAGCTCCCCAACCGCGGGCCGCCCGACCGCGGGCCGCCCGACCCCGGTCCACGGCTGGGCTGCAGAGCCCGATCACGGGCTCCGCAGCCCGGCCATCGACCGGGGTCGGGCGGCCCGCGGTCGGGGAGCTGCCGGGCTCATGTCGTTTTCTTTTCTTATTCGTTTTCTTTCAGGACATCGTTGAGTCCACTGCCACCAGCCCCCCCCACCTCTCCCTCATGCTCCTCCACCCCAGCTACCTCTTCCACAACCCCAGACACCCCTTCCAAGAGGAGAGTGGCAGGGAGCAGGCGAGGCATGAGGAGAGCGAGGCAAAGTTGGCAAAATGGTGGAGAAGATGTGATTCTCCACCATTCTCTCAAAAACTGAGAGAGTGTGTGAGTGTGTGTGTATTTTTAGATGTGTGGTTCAGTGTTTCTTATTTAAATAAAGTGTTTCTTCTAAAGTGTTCTTGTTCTTAACCGATTATTGTCGAATACCACCTTTAACATGTAGCTAAGTGACATTCAAAATAAAGGTATATTACGAGGGACAAATAGTATTAAAAAAATCCTTTATTTAAACATGCGAATTACAAAATATAAATACCATTTCAGGTTAAACATCTTTACAATGGGTCTTGCTCGTTGCCCGAGACAATGGCAGCCAGTCTGTCTCTTGTAACATTACCAGGGGTCTGGTTATCTTCTAGGGGGCAACGGGGAGGTTGGGGGTCAAGCATTTCTAGTTCTGCATCCGCATCTGGCTCTAGCATGTCGCCATTTTCAAGGCACACATTGTGGAGAGAGGCACAGGACGCAATAACAAGTGGGGCAAAAGACGGCCGAACCTCCAGGGCACGGAAAAGGGTCGACCTCCATCGGGTCTTCATCATTCCGAACGCCCGTTCAATGATGCTACGCCCCCTTGAATGGTAGTAGTTAAAACGCCCCTGTACCTCTCCACAAACGGGCTCCTTGTACGGGGTTATTAGGCAGATGGGCGTATTTAAACAGGGATAACCACCATCACCCAGAAGAATGTAACCAGGGGGAGGGTACTGTTTTGCCGAGTAAAAAATGCTGTTTTCCTTATTCTTGTGTCATGAACTGACCCCGGGTAGCCAACAAATATAACAAGAAATCGACCATCAGAATTACAAATGGCCTGCATATTTAACGAAAAGAACCCTTTGTAATTCAAATAGTCGATTCTGTGCAGTAGAGGGGGTTTGATCCTGATGTACTTACTTACCTACTGCCCTTTATGCCCACTGGCATGTAGGGCAGCAACAAAGGATCTCCACTCCTGTCTGTTTTGGGCAAGCTTTTGTATTGAACTCCAGGTCTGCTTCATGGCATTCAGTTCTTTCTCCACTGTTCGACACCAGGTTTCTTTGGGTCGTCCTCTCTTTCGCTTGCCTTCGGGTGTGCAGTGTAGGGTGGTTTTTGTAATGTCATCCTGTTCTTTTCGCATGATGTGTCCAATCCATCTCCACCGCCTTCTTGTAATGATGGTCTCTATACTTTCTTGGTTGGTCCGAGCAAGTAATTGCTGGTTTGAGATGGTGTTAGGCCAGAAAATACGTATGTTGATGCTGTACTTCGTGGACTTCCACACATTGTTCATCATTCTGAATGTGTTTCTGGCCTTGTTGAGTCGGCTTTTGATGTCATTGCCTGTTCCTCCATCATATCTTACAATGCTTCCCAGATATGAGAACTCTTCTGTTGTGGGTATATTTATTCCATTTATTTGTATAGGTGGGGGATTTTGTGTGTTTAAGGTCATCACCTTTGTTTTCTTCAGGCTTATGTTCAGTCCTATTTGTTGTGCAAATCTGTTGACACAAGATGTTTTTTCTTGTATATGTAGGTGTGTATGGGAAACCAGTGCCAAGTCGTCTGCAAAGTCTAGGTCTTCAAGTGTTGTAAATAGTGTCCATCTGATACCTCTAGAGTCTAGGTTGATCTTCGGTTGTCTATGACGGTATTGAAGAGTAATGCGGACATCACGCATCCTTGCCTCACTCCAGTTTTGACTTCAAAAGTGTGGTTGCTGTTACCTACTTGGCATGTGAAGTTGGTGTAAAAACCCTTTATGATGAGGATGATTTCTTCAGGAATCCCATACAAATGTAGAATGCGCCATAAACTGTCTCTGTGTATGCTGTCAAATGCTTTCTCGACGTCTACAAAATTGATATATAGCTGTCTTTGCCATTCTGTACACTGCTCTATGATGTTGCGCAGAGTGAAAATTTGGTCGGCACACCCTCTTCCTTTCCGGAACCCTGCCTATTCTCTTCTGAGCTGCTTGTCTATTGCATCTGAAATTCTTTGTATGATGACTTTTGCTAGTATTTTACTTGGAATTGACAAAAGGGTAATTCCACGCCACTTGTCGCAGTTGTTTAGGGAACCTTTCTTGGGGATCTTTACGATTACACCCTTTGACCAGTCGTTTGGTATCGTCTTCCCCTCCCATATGGATGTGAAGAGTGGTTTGAGCAGTTTTGCTGAAAGTTCTGGGTGTACTTTGAACAGTTCTGCGTTCAGGTTGTCTAGCCCGGGGGCTTTTCCGTTTTTGAGTGATTTGATGGCTGAAACTATTTATTTTTCTTCTGGTGGTGCAGTGTTAATATCAAGGACAGTCTCAGGTTCCTGTATCTCTGCTTCGGCTGTTGGTGGGGGTCTGTTTAGGACCTCGCTGAAGTGTTCAGCCCACCTTGCCTTTACTTCAGCCTCTGATGTAAGAGTTCGCCCTTGTTTGTCAGTGATCGGCGTATCTATAGATCTATGGTACCTACCGCAGACTATTCTGGTGATTTTGTAGACCTTACCTTGCTCTCCCTTGTTTGCTGCTTCTTCTGCCTGGTCTGCAAGACTGTTTATATATCTCTTGTTTTCTCTTGCCATCCTCTTAACTGTTCTGTCGGTTTCCCTATATTGTAATTTGTATTTATCTTTAATCCTTTCTGACTTGGCTTCCATTCATTTCTTTTTAAGGGCTCTCCTATCTGCTATGACTTTCCAGGTGTCTGCTGTAATCCACTCTTTTCTGTTCCTTTGCTTTATTCCCAGGCAGACTTCACTGCTATTGGAGTAAGTGTTTTTGATCTGTTCCCATTTAATGTTGGCATCATCAGGTCCTTTTTGCGTGTTGTCACTCATGTCTGCCAGAGCTTGGAATCTGTTTTTCAGCTGTAGTATGAAAGCGGCCTTCACTTTGGGGTCGTGTAATTTGTCCACGGCAAAATGTTGCTGTCCTGTTATCTTCTTCCCAGCTCTCCTTAATTTTAACTTAAGCACTGCTGTGACTAGGTGATGGTCGCTGCCGACATCAGCTCCTCTCCTGACTCTAACGTCCAAGAGTGATCGTATCCAGGTGCCGTTGATCATTAGATGATCTATCTGGTTCTTGTCTCTTCCATTGGGGGAACACCAGGTGAGTTTGTGGATGTCGCAATGTGGGAATAGGGTACCTCCGATGACTAGGTTGTAAGTGGTACATAGCTCTAACAGCCGCTCTCCATTTTCATTCATGATGCCGCAGCCCTCCCTCCCCATGGCCCTGTTTTAGTTTTTGTTATTGCTGCCTACTTTTGCATTTAAATCGCCCATTATGATCTTCATGTCATGTTGTGGAGTTTCTTCTAATTCTGCTTGAAGCTGATCATAGAATATGCCCTTGGTTATTTCATCACTGTCATTTGTTGGTGCATAACATTGGATGATTGTGATGTTAATGTGTTTCCCCCACAATCTGACTTTCATGAGTCTGCTGTTTACAGGTTTCCATTCCATCAGACATTTCTCCATTCCTTTTTTAAGGATGATGGCTACCCCTTCATGATGTTGGTTGTCATCCCTTCCGGAGTACAGGACAGTCTCTCCTGTGTTGGTTTTATGTCTGCCTGTTCCTGTCCACCTACTGTTATAATTTCTCATTTCTCAGTTGTTACTTGAGCGAGTTTACTTGTTTGGTTCGCACATTCCAGAATCCAATCCTGGTCTTGCATTTGTGTTGAGGGCACCCACCTTCTTGTCAGTAGCTTCCTTACGGCTTTCACTACTGACATTCATTCTATTATCTATCGATAACTCTGGAGGCCCATTGTACACAGTAGTGTTTTTTTCCTTTGTTGCTGTTTCCGTAACAATACTTTTTTCTACGGGACTGGGTTGTTAGCCCTGTGCCCAACCCCCAACCTGGAGGACCAGTGAATTGCACTTTGTCAGACCTCTATCCCTCGACCTGACCGACTTGGGTGACCCTACCAGGAGCCTAAGCTCCTGTCGGTATAGCTCTTGGGGTCATTGAGGCATGCAAGCCCCCAGACCACAACAAGGTGGCAATCCTCCAGGGGGTTGATCCTGATGTGGCAGCCATCTATTGCGCCTGCAGAGTTCTTCAAGGAAAGTAGTCAAATCTGGATCGCTTTTTAAGTTACTTTATTTGTTAAAGTATTTCGGTATGGTAACTATGGAGCAAAAGGAGGGGAAGCGTGTTGAAAATGTGCTGAGCGACTCCCAGCTGAATTACTTGAAATCCTTATCATAACCCACTTGAGTAAAAAAACCATAAGGTGCCTTTGAGACTTCCCCATTTCCCCCAAAAAAAGCTGAGATTTTCCATTTAACTTCATATTCATTGCATTAAGTATACCTGACCTGAGCTGGATGACGTATAGTCCATGCGACGACCACGGACATAATAAAGGCGACGAGCCTTCTTTCCCATTAAACGGTAAACATATATCCAAATAAGCAACAGACTCAGCAAAGTGCGAACTGTGTTCTCTGTGTTGTTGTCCATTGTCCACGAAAATCGTCGACGGAGAAATTTGACGTTGACGAATTTTCGACGCGTCGCTACAGCTCTATAATTAGGCAATATATATATATAGGCCTATATAGCATTTGTGGTTTTGGCATAAAAATAACTAGGGTTCACTGTACTATCTGCGCACACCCTTTCTTAAGCCTCTCTCTCGCTCTCTCTCTCTCTCTGTCCCTCCCTCTCTCTCTTTCTCTCTCTCTCGTACCGTTTTGTGGAGCACGTTAATTGTCTGAGAACACTCCCATTCAGAATGCATTGGTTTACATTTCGTTCTGTGTAGCACGCTAAAAGTCGGACTATCGTGCTCTGGAACACGCTTCAATAGATTAATGTTCGTGCGCATGAGCACGCAATCGTGTGATACCGGGTTGGATTGCGATAGATATAATATCGTACCACCAATATGCATGCAATATCTTGTATTCAATAATTAGGGAAGCCGGATTCCAGAACCGAAAGAGGTCCTACCAAAAGAGACCGACCCAGGGGTCTTACATCAAAGCAGATCCCTGTACAAGAGTTACCAGTGATCTTAAGATAGGGATAATTATCTAGACTCCACAACATGAACGATTAGCCTTTAAAGTTGTCCATAGCATGCATACCGCTCGTCCACAGAAGTCCGGGGAATATCCAGGCCTGGGGATTCTTATTAGAAGAGTTCTGGGATAACCTGCCTCGTAGGAGAGCGGAAGAATCCCCCCCAATAGAGGACCCTGAGGACAAGCGGTAGAAATGCATAGTTCAACAGACCTGACGAGGTCCGACTACCAAAATAAAAAAGAATAAAATATATATTTCCTTACAAATTATGATAATAACAGACATTTCAATAAGTCATCACGTAATAATTGGCAATACTTACAATTAAATTAAATATGTAAGATAAAATGTTATCCATTATTCATTTTTATGGTGATTGTCAATGTACGTGTTATGTTTTTCATTACACGACGGGCTATGTAGACAGTGGATACTCGATTATTAAAATATATCACAGCCAGTTAAATGGTCAACCATAACGCACAACCATGACATGACCCTGGCTGTCCCCGACTGACAACGTTCCGGTGACAACAGAAGTATGATGCCTAATATTGAAAATGTAGATTTTTTATATTAAGATATTTTGATAATGTTATGAATTTAGGTTTTGTATGTTTGTGTCTTCCTATGTGGTCTTGTCACCCTGTTGTTCTGCAGGGTCGTTTAAAATGTAATCCTTTGAGGTTAGTGGTCAATCTGTTCTCACTCTTTTCCTTTGTTATCTTGTGTTGGTTTGGTTCTGTTATCCTTGATCCCCAGAGAAGCGCAGAGACGCAAGTGATAAGGAACGGCCAACCCCTTATTAATGACATCTTAAGGAACTTCGAACGATAAATGACCATATGGTAAACAAAGGCTTTTGGTTTGTTGGGAGACAGCTGCCCTCAACAACCCATTCTAATTGTGTAAGAACTCCTGGCCACTCAGCGGACTTCTCTGCGGACCTTCTAGAGAATGAAGGGACCCGCAGGGACAAATCCCATCAGAGGCCTCAGATTATTGAATACTATGCCTGTTTTGTGGTCTGTTGATGCATGTTATGATGCGTCTTCGTTCGTACTTTTCTTACAAATGTGTATGTAATGATAAAAGATAAAATGAAAATAAAAATGTGATTCGAAGTGGAGAAGACAGAGACTATAGGTAACCGCGGAGAGAACCGGGCTTAAGCCCGGGGCTTGAAGCTCACGATATTGTCCCTCACACGTGTTAGATACAATTCCCTCCCTTAAGCTTCATAGTTACCATGCCGAAACATGCCTACTTTAACAAATAAAGTGAGTTAAAAGCGACCAAGGATTGGACCACTTTCTTCAAGAAATAACGCTATACTTACATGTATGATATCACGGCCAAAAGCTCTGTGTGCCTCCGGATGGCCGTAGCGAGGGGAGCTCTCGTAGGCGTTGCGTTTTTTCTTGAAAAAAGTAGTCCAATCCTTGGTCGCTTTTAACTCACTTTATTTGTTAAAGTAGGCATATTTCGGTATGTTAACTATGAAGCAAAAGGGAGGGAATTGTATTTAATGCGTGAGAGAGAAATAACGTGAGCTGCATCAAGCCACGGGCCACGACAATGCCCGCGGTGTAAAGCCTGAATGTATCGTGCGAACAATTTATAAATGGAACAGTGGCTTAGGACCGAGTCATGTAAAAGAAAAGCTGATGAAAATTCTGACTCGACAGGAAAAGTTGTTGCGTCCCAGGATGTTGGTCCAACCCCCGCAACGTCGTCAAAGCAGATCCCGCAGCCAGCTCTTCATGAACGTGAAAAATCCACCGCTAAGGTGAAACGGAGGTACCACAGTGACTACATAGTTAAAACATTTTTTTTGGACTGGCGACGACGAGGATCCTAAACCACACTGTGTGTTGTGCTATGAAACGTTAGCTAACGAGGGAATGAAACCTGCAAAGTTGAAGCGACAAGTGGAAACTAAACACAAGGAGTACATGGGGGAAAAGCCAGCGACAAAATTAACAGGATTCCTCTTATGGAAGCTGGCCACCGGGAGTGAGTACAGGACCATCAGCCATCTGTTTGGAGTCGACGTCAGTACCGTGTGCATATGTGTCCAGGCGTTCTGCAGCGCGGCCATCAAGGTGCTGCTTCCCATCCACATCAGAACCCCCGATGCTGATAAGTTGCTGGAGATGGCAACTTTCTTCCAAAACCGTTGGAGAGTACCACAGTGTGTTGGTGCAATTGATGGAAGCCACATTCCTATACTGGCACCAGAGGAAAACCCATGTGACTACTACAACCGGAAAGGATGGCATTCTGTAGTTTTGCAGGCAGTTGTAGATGGCAAAGGGATGTCTGTGTTGGCTTTCCTGGAAGTGTGCACGACACCAGAGTGCTGAGACAGTCACAGCTGTGGGAAGTACTCGGTGACGGGGAGTTACTGGGTCAAAACAAGGTGACCATCTCTGGCTGTGACGTTGGACATCACCTGATCGGTGACCCAGCTTACCTGCAGCTTACCCAGCTGCAGGAATGGCTCATGAAGCCCTTTTCGGACACGGGAAGACTGACCCCAGAACAGCACAACTAGAACTACAGACTAAGCAGTGCCCGGTCTGTTGTGGAGATGTGTTTTGGGAGGTTAAAAGGAAGATGGAGATGCCCTGCTGTTTTCTTCACAATATCTGTGAAGAACATGGTGACAATTTTGCATTGGAGGTCACGGATAGGCCTGTTAACATTCAGCCACACGGGCAAGCTTTACCTGAGCATGGCAATCTGGAAGGGTCAAACATAAGAGCTGCATTAATGGCGTACTTTAACAGAGGGGATGAGTGATTTAATTTTAGTAACGACATCCCCCATTTTTCTTTAACATTGTAACTGGGCATGTTGATGTAAGCTAATTGCAATTCCAGAAAAACTTTAGATAATGTGGCATATTATTCCCCCCCAATTCTCTTGTAATACTGCCTACGCTATTTGTTTGCAGGACATGAAGAGTTTCATACAATAAACAACACAGAATAACCAGTGTCTTTCAGAAGTTTATTTAAAATATATAATAAAATACAAATGTACAAAACCGTGTGCAAAATTAAAATAAAAGTGCAATTTACAAAGAAGAGGAACAGTGTTGTCTTTTGTGGTTTTGGGGTAAATTTGGTCTTCATTTTCGCCCAGCCTCCATCACCGTCACAACACGTCCCATCAGCCCGAGCAAAGCGGTGTTGCTTGCGCTGATCTGCTCCAGTAAATTGTTGGTCACCACTCTGGAGGCCTCCAGGGATTGGAGGTGGCGCTCGTCAGACCTCTCCAGATACTGCAACAATTCGCTGTCGTCCTTGTCCCATTTTCTTTTTCCTGTGTACAAGAAATATTATATCAGATTTATATTTGTATACTCAGAACATTTAAACACACATTTTAGCAAGGGATTAAATATTCTGCTAAATGCAGATCATAAAGTCATTTATTGTTTCTTGCAGGTAAGTGTAGCTGGAGTTGGTTTGATACGACTATAGTAGGATGTTGTCAGTATTTCACAGCGTGTACAGATGAGTACACCAAATCTTTACTGTATGTCACAGCCTGGTGGTAAGATCAATATATCTTAACGTTTACATGGTGTCTGTTGTGAAGCATACTTTATAAATAACACAAAATTTTTACCTTGTCTGGCAAGTGAAGTGTTGGAGCTTCCTTGGCTGGACGGTGATGGTGATGGTGATGGTGAAGGTGAGCTACAACTCAGCGGCGGTGGTAGCTCCGCGTTACAATAGTCTTCTACGGCAGACAACTCTGTAAACAACAACAATGCTTTAAAACACAAACTTTTCCCAAACAATGTATACGAGGTTAGGCCCTTGTGGAACCAAATGCAATGTGTGTAGGAAGCCTGTAGTTGAGCAATGGCAGGTGTTGCACGCTCACATTTTATATTGTTACAGCGATAGCTCAAGTAGGAGGCTTGTTATTATCAGTTACAGTAGCTAGCTAGCTGCCGGGCAGCTTACATTATATGAACGCATAGCCACGGGACTTAACATAACCCTAATTATAAAACGCACAGTAAGGTACATGAATAGGTGGTTGGGAGACGGAGTGAAACATTTGAAAAGTGAAACTTACCGATATCAGGGGTGCTTTGGATGAGCGACTCGTCCACCATCGACTTCAGCATGGCCGTCGCAGAATTCAAGGCCCCGGTGATTTTGCATGCCGGTCTGTCGCCGAGGACCGAGTCAGGCCGTCCATTGCCGCTTCGCCCCAGGTCTTTTTTCTGGTCCCTGAAGTCCTTCTTCAACTTTTTCAATTTATTGACAATCTGCTCGGCGCTCCGGTCATACCCCGCCGCAGCCATCTCCCGCTGCAGCTGCTCGAAGACAACCTTCGTCCGGGTTGCTCCCTCTAACTTCTTCTGGACCTCGGCAGAAGACCAAAATCCAAGGAGACGGGTTGCCTCCTCCACGGTCCACTGCGATTTTGTCTTCCCGTCCATCGTTCACTTCAGTTCTCGTTCTAGCCCAGCTCAAAAGTGGGGCTGGAGTTCAACCGGTTTTTAGGGGCCGGAGCCGGTCCTTTGGCGGTGTGAAACCAAAACACTGGCCCTAGCTCCGAACTGGCCCGGAAACGGCTCCGATTTTGCGGCGGTGTGAAAGGCCCAACAGAGAGGTGCTCCAGCACCACATAAAATGCATGACTAGAACACTTTCATGATCAAGGAGGAGGGACAGAACCTTCTTTGCCCACCCAGCAGCTGAAGGAGATGGTTTTGGGGAGCGGTCTGGACTGGCCATGTCCTCAAAGTGAGCCACCAAGACCAAGACTGGCTGTTACAAACGATTTGAAACAATAGTTAAAAGTCAAAGATATTCATATTTGTTCGTAAGTTGAACAGCCAGGTAAATGCCAAATGCAACGTGTGACATAAGCAAATAATGATTAAATAATGGTTTGTTTAATACCTTTATGGCACGATAGATGTATGGCAGCCATCGAGCACCACGGAGTGTAGTGAGCCTCAGGACCTTCTCCTCCAGTGCCTCAGCAATTTCATGAAGCTCCCATATGGCTTTAGGGGAGAAGTGGTATTGGTCATACAGATGGACCAACTCCTCCTGTAAATTGGCCATCTTGGGGTGTTCCTTAACCGCCCCCACCACACCCAGCTCCAGTCTGTGGGCTGTGCAATGAATGGATACTAAATGTTCCACTTCTTGCTTGAGTCGGGCTGCCACTCCCGATTTGGAACCCAGGTTGACTGCAGCCCCATCACTGCCAAACCCAATCAGCCTGGCCTTCCAGTCCCTCACCCCTGCCTCCTCCATGCCTACAATAGAAGCACATTATTTCTGGATTTAAAAATCGGTATATGTGATATGTTTTTTTACTTATTTTGGCACAAAGATAGCCTTTACATAAGTTGCTTTACAAATAATATCAAATTCTTCACTGCTACACAAATTTACTCACAGGTTTCAACAGCCTCCAAGACACCCGCTGCATGAGCATGTCGAACTTCATGGATCCCCACGTAAACATTCTTGTATAAGAATAATAAATACCACTTCTCACATTCTCCATCTTGGCAGTATCTGTGGCTCCATCAATCATGGAGAGCTAGGCTGCTTTGTTGATGGTCTCCATTTGCTCCTCCCTCTCCATCTCATAAATTCCTCCAAGGAATCTAATTAAATAAGAATAACATTCACATAGACTGTTTTATCCAAAGTCGTGACTTTCATGTTATGTATTTTTTTGATTGATGCTATTAAACAGAATTAATTATGAATGTTTCAATAACCACTATAAATACAATTTATTTATATGGTATATGTATAAATAATGATGAATTGCTATCAGATATTTAGTCTATCAATATATATTTTTAGAACAAATAAATTACCTCTTGCACGCGTTATTGCTGTAATAGCAATCCGACACCTTGCCGCCTGTTCTGGCAACCAGGGCACGGAGGTGGGGGAATTCAGTGAACGTCATAATATGCAATGTGCATATTATTTACCATCTTCTCCCGGAGTTTCTCCTCCATTCGGAGAACACCCCTCATGACCGGAGGCATCGGTGCGTTACCTCCAAGTGATGCCCGTTGATGCGCGCTCACATAGGAGATGACGCTTACTCTGGCCGTGTGCTTTCAAAATAGGATGTCTAAATGACTGCCATCCATTAAACAATGATGTTCTGTAAATACAATTCAATTCCAGTAAATGTTTATAAAAGCTTAATACTTTGGCTATGTTTTCCCGTAGTTGTAAAATAGAAGTCTTACCTGTCGGCGATGGCAGGGAACTCAATGCACACTTTGCATAGGAGAACATAATTTTCCAAATTGTGCTGTACCAATGGAAATTCCACGTTCCAGTCGTCAACAAATTTACGCTTACAATTGAATTTGTATATTTTCGGATTGCTTGGTAGACCTACTGTTGAAGCGCGAACGGGCCTCTTCTTGCCAGGCACCTGACCTGGTTTTGGGGGGCTCAGAAAACTCATCGTAGCTCTTAGTGGAAATGTGAATGTTGGCTTCGACACATGTACATGTTTAAAAATAACAAACTTTTTTTTTGTTACGGTCACATCGTGTCATCATGTGATTTCGGTCCACCGTTGCAACCTATTATCGCCCAGTTATATGTAGACCGGCATGCTTTTATCTGGATTATATGCAATTGTACGTAACTAAATGTCCAAGGTAATAGCAAAGATATGTATTTTTAAAACGTTCACGTTTCTTGTAGGCCTAACTGAAGAATCACGATCGCATTTCTGGCGGGATCAGGCATGATATAAAGCCTACGTGATTAAGGGAGGTATTATAGTAGCCTATTCCATATTTATTTGGGACTGATTAGAGCTCACTGTCTTCCCTTTATCTGCAGCTTACATTTGTATGACTCTGGAATCACTTTCTGGCAAGTACGGTAGATGAACGTCACCAAGACAGCAATTACAGACACAGGCCTTTTCTTCGCTTTAATATCTTATTTGTTGGACAAACATAAACCCGACCAGGTGCCCGACAAAATAAGGAATAACGATAGGCCTACTACACACTACGGAACTGATTAGTTTAGCTCCGATTTCAGCACCGACCCACAGGTGTCGTGGAATCTATGACCGAATTATCTTCACTTCAATTAACTAAAAACATGAGGAATCGGAGAGTCTGGATCAAGTATTTGACAGAGACTTTATTGCTACCCGTAAGCAAGCAACAATAAAGCCGAGTGAGGTTTGCAAAGACCACATTACAAAGTTGGACTTTCATACAATATTGATTTGCATAGCATGTTTTTTTGGGTCATACTGTATTTTCTGAACATTGCTGAATAGTTCTTCAAGGAAAGTGTTAAAATCCGGGATTGCTTTTAACTCACTTTATTGTTAAAGTAGGCATGTTTCGGTATGGTAACTGACTATGGAACGAAAGTCTAGGAATCGTGTTGAACACGTGTGAGAGATAAATAACTCTAGCTACTTCGGGCCACGGGCAGAGGCCCGTGACCCTTCGCGGGTGTGGGTGAAAATCTCTGACGCTCTCTACCTCGAGTCCACAGGTAGAGACCGTCAAGTGGGCGTGGCCTATGTAGTGGGCTTGGCCCGGGGTGACGTAATGGCTTCAGCTTCTTCGCCTAACTAAAGGTGATGCCTTCTGTGGTGGAGCAGCCTTCAATAAGGTCTTGCTCCCCTTGTGGCTATGTATTGTATTTACGGCTTATATGTTTGGTCCTGCTTCATTGGGTCTATGTGTGGGTAGCTTAGATTCTTAAAATACGTAACAACATATATTAACCTCAATGCAAACAGATAGATGATGTATATGTGTGGATGTCAGCATATTCTCATGTTTTCTAGGTCACAACTGTGCCTTTTGAACATATATTATCTCTATGCAAACAGATAGATGATGTACATGTGTGAATGTCAGCATTGTCTTCAGAGAGTACATCAGATAATAATAGAGTGAACCCACTCACTGGCGCTGTCATGCCAAATTTGTACCGGCTGCCAAATTTGTACCGGGCGCGTCATCACCTACGTAATCCAGTCCAAACCTGCCTGGAAACAGATGATGGCGTCGATCGCGTCGTCCGTTGTCGGGCAGGTTTCAAGAAACATTCGCACTCATGTTGCCAAAGACGAAATAACACAATACAGTTAACGGATCGCTATATAACACTTGTTTTTACTTTATGTATTGCATTTAATTGTTTAATCAAATTTATCTAGTAAACTGAGTGTTTAAAACGGGTTTCAAAAAACATTTGCGCTCATGTTGCCAAAGACGAAATAACATAATACAGTTAACGGATCGCTAGATAACACTTGTTTTTACTTTATGTATTGCATTTAATTGTTCAATCGAATTTATCTAGTAAACTGATTGTTTAAAGCGGGTTTCAAAAAACATTTGCGCTCATGTTGCCAAGGACGAAATAACATAATACAGAAAACGGATCGCTAGATAACACTTGTTTTTACTTGTCTCATCTCACCTCATTTTCGTCCGCTTATCCTGGGTCGGTCGCGGGGGGAGCAGCTCAAGCAGGGGGCCCCAGACTTCCCTTTCCCGGGCCACATTGACCAGCTCTGACGGGGGGATCCCGAGGCGTTCCCAGGCCAGTGTTGAGATATAATCTCTCCACCTAGTCCTGGGTCTTCCCCGAGGTCTCCTCCCCACTGGACGTGCCTGAAACACCTCCCAAGGAAGGCGCCCAGTGGGCATCCTTACCAGATGCCCGAACCACCTCAGCTGACTCCTTTCTAAGTAAAGGAGCAGCGGCTCTAATCCGAGTTCCTCACGGATGGCTGAGCTTCTCACCCTATCCCTAAGGGAGACGCCAGCCACCCTTCTGAGAAAACTCATCTCGGCCGCTTGTACCCGCGATCTCGTCCTTTCGGTCATCACCCAGCCCTCATGACCATAGGTGAGGATAGGAACGAAGATCGACCGGTAGATCGAGAGCTTTGCCTTGCGGCTCAGCTCTCTTTTCGTTACAACGGTGCGGTAAAGCGAACGCAATACCGCCCCCGCTGCTCCGATTCTCCGGCCAATCTCACGCTCCATAGTACCCTCACTCGCGAACAAGACCCCGAGGTACTTGAACTCCTTCACTTGGGCTAAGGACTCGTTTCCTACCCGGAGTAAGCAGTCCATCGGTTTCCTGCTAAGAGTCATGGCCTCAGATTTAGCGGTGCTGATCCTCATCCCAGCCGCTTCACACTCGGCCGCCAGCCGATCCAGTGAGTGCTGAAGGTCACAGGCCGATGATCCCATGAGGACCACATCATCTGCAAAAAGCAGTGACGAGATCCTCAGACCACTGAACTGCAACCCCTCCCCACCACGACTACGCCTCGATATCCTGTCCATGTATATCACAAACAGGATTGGTGACAAGGCGCAGCCCTGGCGGAGACCAGCACCCACTGAGAACGAAACTGACTGGCTGCCGAGGACACGAACACAGCTCTCGCTTTGGAAGTACAGGGATTGGATGGCCCTGAGGATAGACCCCCTTACCCCATACTCCCGCAGCACCTCCCACAGTTTCTCCCGGGGGACCCGGTCATACGCCTTCTCCAGATCCACAAAACACATGTAGACCGGATGGGCATACTCCCAGGCCCCCTCCAGGATCCTTGCGAGAGTGAAGAGCTGGTCCGTAGTTCCACGTCCGGGGCGAAAACCGCATTGTTCCTCTTCAATCTGAGGTTCGACGATCGGCCGAACCCTCCTTTCCAGCACCTTGGAGTAGACTTTACCAGGGAGGCTGAGAAGTGTGATACCCCGGTAATTGGCACACACTCTCTGGTCCCCCTTTTTGAACAGGGGAACCACCACCCCGGTTTGCCACTCCTTTGGCACTGTACCCGACTCCCACGCGATGTTGAATAGGCGTGTCAACCATGACAGCCCCTCAGCACCCAGAGCCTTTAGCATTTCTGGCTGGATCTCATCAATCCCTGGGGCTTTGCCACTGCGGAGATGTTTGACTACCTCAGTGACCTCCACCAGGGAAATTGACGACGAAACACCATCAACCTCGAGCTCTGCCTCCAACATAGAGGGCGTGTTATTCGGATTCAGGAGTTCCTCAAAGTGTTCCTTCCAACGTCCGACGACCTCCTCAGTTGAGGTCAACAGAGTCCCAACCTTACTGTACACAGCTTGGATGGTTCCCCGTTTCCCCCTCCTGAGGTGCCGGATAGTCTTCCAGAAACACTTTGGTGCCGACCGAAAGTCCTTCTCCATGGCCTCTCCGAATTTCTCCCACACCCGCTGCTTAGCCTCCGACACGGCAGCAGCTGCAGCCCTTCGGGCCTGTCGGTACCCTGCAACCGAGTCAGGAGTCCTCCAGGATATCATATCCCGGAAGGCCTCCTTCTTCAATCGGACGGCTTCCCTGACCACCGGTGTCCACCACGGTGTCCGAGGGTTACCGCCCCTTGAGGAGCCTAAGACCCTGAGGCCACAGCTAGCCGCCGCAGCTTCAGCAATGGAGGCTTTGAACACCGCCCACTCCGGCTCAATGCCCCCAACCTCCACAGGAATGCCAGAAAAACTCCGCCGGAGGTGTGAGTTGAAGATACCTAGGACGGGGGCCTCCTCCAGACGTTCCCAGTTCACCCGCACTACTCGTTTGGGCTTACCAGGTCTATCCGGAAATTTCCCCCATTCCCTGATCCAACTCACAACCAGATGGTGGTCGGTTGACAGTTCCGCCCCTCTCTTTACCCGAGTGTCCAAAACATGCGGCCTCAGATCAGATGACACGATCACAAAATCGATCATTGATCTTCGGCCTAGGGTACTCTGGTACCAGGTACACTTATGAGCACCCTTATGTTCGAACATGGTGTTTGTTATGGATAATCCATGACTAGCACAGAAGTCCAATAACAAACGACCGCTCGGGTTTAGATCAGGGAGGCCGTTCCTCCCCACCACGCCTCTCCAGGTGTCTCCATCGTTACCCACGTGGGCGTTGAAGTCACCCAGCAGAACTACGGAGTCCCCTACTGGAGCCCCATACAGGACTCCATTCAGGGTCTCCAAGAAGGCCGAGTACTCTGAGCTGCTGTTTGGTGCATACGCACAAACAACAGTCAGAGTTTTCCCCCCTACAACCCTTAGGCGCAGGGAGGCGACCCTCTCGTCTACCGGGGTAAACTCCAACACCGCGGCGCTCAGCCGGGGATTTATGAGTATCCCCACACCCGCCCGGCGCCTCACGCCCTTGGCAACTCCGGAGAAGAATAGAGTCCAACCCTTATCCAGGAGAACGGTACCAGAGCTGAGACTGTGCGTGGAGGTAAGCCCCACCAGATCTATCTGATAGCGCTCCACCTCCCTCACAAGCTCCGGTTCCTTTCCCCACAGCGAGGTGACGTTCCACGTCCCCAGAGCCAGCTTCTGCCGCCCGGGTCTGGTCCGTCGAGACCCCTGACCTTCGCTGCCACCCATGTGGCTGCGCACCCGACCCCAACGGGTCTTCCCACAGGTGGTGGGCCCATGGGATGAAGAGAGGAGAGGTGCCACGTCGTTTGTTCGGGCTGTGCCCGACCGGGCTCCGTGGCAAACCCGGCCACCAGGCGCTCGCCATCGAGCCCTCCGTCTGGGCCTGGCTCCAGACGGGGGCCCCGGGCTTCCTCCGGGCCGGGTCACATCTCCTCTTATTCCGATATTCATTGAGGATTTTTGAACCATTCTTAGTCTAGCCCCTCACCTGAGACCACTCTGCCATGAGAGACCCTACCAGGAGCACAAGGCTCCAGACAACACAGCCCTCAGGTTCACAGGGACACGCAAACCTCTCCACCACGATAAGGTGACGGTTCCAGGAGAGATGTTATTATTGTTTTCTTTTATTGAGGCTTGGGCAAGCCTCAAAGGGGGATATGTGGTAGAAATTAACCTTACATTCTATGTTAAACTATGATTATTATTAGGCCTACATATCATATATATACTTTAATAGTGGAAAAGAGCTGATCACCTTTAACCTAGATGTTGTGTGCCGTGTGACACCAGTGAGTAGGTTCAGGACATTCTCACCTTATGGGCCAGGTGGCACACCAGTCAGAGAGTCCAGTCTACTCCCAATTTGATGTACTCTCTGAAGACAATGCTTGCATTCACACGTATGCATCGTCTCTGTTTGTATAAGGATAATATATGTTCTAAGGTCACATTGGTAGCCAGAAGACATGAGAATATACTGACATCCACACAGTGTGACCCAGAAAAACATTCTATGCACATCAATATTTGATGAAAGTCCAACTTTGTATTGTGTAAAGGATTGGGGATATAAGGAGCTGTCCGGGATTCATTCAGCAGTGTGTATTCGCGAATACCATTCGGCTTTGTTGTCTCTCGTTTGCGGGTGGCAATAAACTCTCCATCTATACTAGACCTGGACTCCCCGATTCCTCTTGCTTATAGCTAGTTGAAGTAAATTAGATAAGTCCTTATTAGAGCTGTCAGTTAAACGCGTTATTAACGCCGTTAACGCAAACCAATTTTAACGGCGTTAAAAAAATTATCTTTTATTTGTTTTATTTAAAAAAAATTTTTTTTTTTTTCTTTGGCTCAAAACATAGAAGCAGTAGCCTGACTGCTATTTTCAAATGACATTTGTTCAAAGCAGTCGTTTAATTGCACTATAGGCTCTTTTTCTGTATCGTCCTGTTTTGATCAGTATATGCCAATGTTGTTATCAATAAAAAATCATTTGCACAAGGCAAGCCGATGCACTTCACCATGTTGATAAGATAATTAAAATGAGAACAATTATGGGACAAAAAAATCAAGGGATATTTAGCATAGAAAAATAATTTGCGATTAAACGCGATTAATCGTGAGTTAACTATGACATTAATGCGATTAATCACGATTAAATATTTTAATCGCTTGACAGCTCTAGTCCTTATTATTAATGCCACCACACTAGCAACCAACCGGGGTCACATCAAGCGACTGAAAATCGGGTCTGTACACTCCCGTTTCCAGTGGAACAACTGGGGACTGCCAAGAAGGGAGTCCGTTTATAAAAGAGCATCAACTCGCTTAAGCCATGACATTCACCCAGCCCTTCCTCTGGAGCAACCGCTGCCATGTGCAGAAGAGCCGATGGAGGAGATCGCAGCTTCGGTGGTGATGACAGAACATGATTTCGGTTCTGCTCCTAAACCAGGTTTGTCAGTGTGTTTGTTAGCGTTCTGAAATATTGGCCTACTAGTACCCCATACTGTTCTTAAACCACCTACCTGACAGGATGTGCTACCTATGGTTTAATCACAGAACTCGGGCACAAAATGTTTAGCCTTATTGATGTCCCAGCATTTGACCAATACCACAATGTGAAAAGCTTCATCACAAGTACAAATGTTGCATTTTATATCTTACTTAATTACAGTTTTTTACGATACAATAAACACTAAAATCTAAAGTTTTGCCCAATTATCAAAACCTTACACTCAAGGAGCAAAACTCGGCCCCAGATTTGTACCACTGTAAGCACAATGAGTCCGTTCACACTTTGTGCAAAACAATACACACAGTGATTTGAAACACTAACACACGCGTCTATGCATTGGACACAGAAGTATATAAAGATGTCACTTCCTTGCAATTCTAAAGCACTGACTATCAAATTACCACACACATGAGCCAGTTGATTGAACACTGCCATCAGGTGTGCAAACACAAGATTGCTTAATTGTAGACACACCAATCAGGTTTAAGCACTATACAAATGCAGCAGGTGAGTTCACCAAACTTAACCAAAATGGAAGGAAGAGGAAGAGTGAGGATGAGAGGGGGAATCGGAGAAGGAGGAGAAGGAGGCAGAGGCCGTGCCAGAGGTAGAGGCCGAGGTAGAGGTAGAGGAAGAGGAAGAGGAAGAGGAAGACTTCAAGCAGGAGGAGGTGAAGCTCAAAGGAGAAGAGGTCCAACTTTAAGCAATGAAATTCGCGCAACTCTTGTGGACCATTTTGTGAACCATGGATTGACGCTGAGGGAGGCTGGACTGAGAGTCCAGCCAAATCTCAGCAGATTCACCGTGGCATCTGTCATAAGGGCATTCAGACTGGAAAACAGGTACAAAAATTACCTGTTTACAGCTTCTTACTGTATGCACCCCATATCAGCACTTTTGATACCCCTTCCTGTGACATTTTACAGTAGGTTACATGTGTTTTGTTCTACATAGGATTGAGGGTCGAGTACAACGAGGAGGAAGGGCTCCCATTTTCACACCACTGCAGGAGAGAGAGATTGTGAATATGGTTTTGGCAAATAATGCCATCAGGCTTCGTGAAATCCAGGCCAAAATTATTGAAGACCCAAATCATTTTTCAGAACGTGAATCAGGTCTCTCTGTCCACCATAGCTCGTATCCTGAAGGCACATCAGGTACAAATGAAATAGATGTACCGAGTGCCTTTAGAGAGGAACTCGGAGAGGGTCAATCAGCTGCGGCATGAGTATGTGGAGGTATGTATTGTTCACTTTAGCACTCTGATGTTGCATACTGCACACATAACCTTTTTTTACATGTAAATGTGCTGTACACTAAATCTATGCTGAACTACACAATCTTGTCTCACTGTATTTTAGAGAGTCTTACAAATGGATGCTGAGGCCATTCAGCATGAGTACATCTACATAGACGAGGCGGGGTTTAACCTCTAAAAGGTCAGAAGGAGGGGAAGAAATGTAATTGGCCAGAGGGCAATTATTAGTGTCCCGGGGCAACGTGGGGGTAACATCACCCTTTGCGCGGCAATCACCCAGAATGGGGTCCTCCACCGCCATGCCAACATGGGTCCGTATAAAACCCCTCACATCCTTGCATTTTTAGACAGATTATACAACCTCACAATCAATAACATACAGATCCAATACATTGTCACCTGGGACAATGTTTCATTCCACCGCTCTGCTCTGGTTCAGAACTGGTTTACACAGCACCCAAATTTCACAGTCCTTTTCCTGCCACCATATTCACCATTTCTTAACCCAATTGAAGAATTTTTCTCAGCATGGCGGTGGAAGGTTTACGATCTGCACCCCCTGGCTCGGGTAGCCCTCGTTCACGCCATGGAGGAGGCCTGTGACCAGGTTGAGATTCTCTGGCCATATCCAGCTAGGAGTAGAGACCAACAATAGCAATTTATGTGCTGTGTTTTCTTTTTTTTTTGGGGGGGGGGGGGGGGGGGGGGGTCTTTTTTTGTTCATGTTATGTTCATGAAAACTGGGAAATGTTTTTTTTGTTGGCTTGTTGCCTTGAGCATATGGAAAAAAATAAATAACATTGTCAACAGCATTAGTCTTGTGTCCTGTGTGGTTTCTACAGTAATGCATACAAGTGTGTTTAGTGTTCACTGTGTGTATTGTTTTGCAAAAAGTGTGCGCAGACATTGTGTTTACAGTTGTGCAAATCCGAGCAATGTTTTGCAAATTCACTGTGTGCTTCACCCATACTACTCTATGCACTTAGAAGCAGAATTAGCCGAAAGTGTTTAAGGTTTTCAACAGCAGAGTGTAACTGGTGCAAACAGAATTAAGTCATATGCAACGTGTGTGTTTCATATGGTAAAAGAATATGGTTTTGATAAGTTAGTGTATAGTTTTTACAAGAGGTAAGGTGTTTTGCTAATTGGGTTTGTTATTGTGCTATTCGTGTGTTGGATTTTGCTAAACAAAACAAAACAATCAAAATTGTGTTTATTGTATTGTAAAAAACTGTAAATGTAAAGGTGAATATTGAGCTATAAAAGTAATTTCTTTAGAGGTCCAAACTACTTCCAATAACTACTTCCAATATGCAAGTCACAGCCAAAATCTCGGTCAGATTTGTAAAAAAAAAAATCTCACCTCATATAGGTGCACTGGATGCTGCTGCTGCACGCATACAGCAATTGGAAGAAACAGTCAAGGAGCTGACGAGAGCTGTCACAGCTGAAAGTGGGTCAAGTGCCTTTTCACAGATTTTGTGTCTCAGACAAGGACATCCTTTTTTACACCAGATTCACATCAAGAGATGTTTTTTGTGACTTAATTTTATGAAGTTCAACCATCTGCCTCCATGTTGGTTCATTGGTCGAAAGCTCTGAAAAAGAAACAAACATTTGAACCCATTTCTCCCAGTCCAACGCGTAGACTGCAACTGGTTGAGTTTTTTCTCTTCTGCTGCCGGGTTGCTGCAGGACTGCAAGAGAAGGTGCTGGCTGACATGTTTCAGGTCAGTGTGTCCACTGTCTCCCGTGTTTTTATAACGTTGGCCACCTACCGTTACCTGCTCCTTGGCTCCCTCCCCATCTGGATGAGTAAACAGCAAGTCAAAAACACCATGCCAGGCAAATTTGTGCAGTACAGTCCAGATGTTCGGGTAATCATCGACTGCACCAGGGTGCGATGCCAGAATCCATCATCCCTCACCCTCCAGTCTGAGGTTTTCTTATCTTACAAGAACACGTCAACCTTTAAGGCCTTGATTGGGATTGCCCCTGTGTGCTGTGACTCTTCACCGGCTCCATCTCTGACCGAGAGCTGACTGAACGAAGTGGACTGCTGGATTTACTGGAGCCAGGAGATGGCTGCATGGCAGAAAAAGGTTTCACCATCGAGAAGCCACTAGCTGATCGTGGGGCAACGCTGATTATACCACCCTTCAAGATGACATGTAGGCATGAAAGGAATGAACATTTCAAATTAAAACTGTGACCCAAATGTGACCATTAAGATATGCAGACAAATGTTTACGATGGACTGAAGCACTCACAATAATAATACTAACTAGAACTGCAAGCAGTTATGCAGGGGTCCAAGAAGTGTGCATTTCGCCGGCACAACGCGACAAGAAATGTGCGTTTCGCCGGCACAACGCGAAGCATGTGTTCAAAACGCTACCCTGAACCTGTGGATACAAAGGATTTGACTGTGGTAGGAGTAGCGAGAAGTCAGTGTAGCGTTTTCGCGGCGAAATTTTGTAGAAGATATACAATTTCCTCGTTTATGGCGCCCCCTAATGGCGAAATTTTCCGAAATTTTTATCGTACGACATTAAGGTTAGCACCAACATGTGTGTAAAACTTGGAGTCGATCCGATGTGTAATTTTGAATTTTTTGGGATTTTGGATTTTCCACGTCTAATTTAGCTAATAAACCAATATTCAAAACGCTACCGTTTCGTCGTCGAAGGTCGGATCAAAAAAGTAATGTTCTTTTCGTGTAGGTCTGAAGAGGCCGTGTGCAAAGTTTTGTGTCAATTGGTCGAGAAATGTGGGAGGAGTAGCGAAAAAACTTTTTTGCAGTTTTCGCGATTTAGCGAAAAATATTCATCGACGCAAATGGGAGTGGCCTAGGTCAAAAGATGCAGCAGACTCCAGTGAATATGTGCGTACAAGTTTTTGACTGTGGGAGGTTCGGTGTGGGAGTTATAGCCCCAAACGCGTATTCCTTGGTATAGCGCCACCTAGGGACCGGCGTGTCTGGATTTTGTTATCTGAGTAGCGGTGCCGATTCTGGATCTAGTCATGCAATTGGGGCGTGTGCACCATTTACGGTTTGGGCTGTGGTTCCACTTTCACGGGGAGGTAGTATAAAAATCCTTACAAAAACAATAGGGATCCAACCTGTTGGCTTGGACCCCTAATTAACTTATCTCTAACCACTGCGCAGTTCACCAAAGAGGATGCTCTGAAAACACAAGCAATTGCCCGACTTCGAATCCTCGTGGAAAGAGCAATACGCAGAGTCAAGGAATCCCGCATCTGGGAACGCACTGTCCTCTCACCTTTTCTGGAACAGTCAACCAGCTGTGGACCGTCTGCTGTGTGATGACAAACTTCCAGGGACCACTTGATTTAAAAGGCTACATCCCTGTTGAATAGTGTTTCTACTCAAACATATACCTATAAATATTAAATATAAATTATAAATATTAAAACGAGAGACACTGAACATTTGGAGTGGTCCCTTCATTTTTTCTGGAGCTGTAATTCTGTATACTGAAACATTGTATATATTGAATGACATGTATATAATTGAATGAGAAGTCTTTCATCCATAATCAATTTTAAATTCCAGTCAGTCCATCCTGAAAGTATTCAAAATAATGTTAATATGTAATGTAGTAAATGATGTACTCAGAAAAAGGGAATGAATTAAATCCTTTATTCTTTCAGTTCCTTTATTCATTCAATTCATGAACTGCCGGTCCTCCATCATCGGTTCGCCAGAGTGATGAGTGGTTCACCGGATGTCACAGTGCACAAAGATCACCGAATGCGGAAGTACGTAGGAAGTATCAGCGTGATAATCCCCTATCGGGAGAGTCCGGAGAATTCCCGGTGGGACGTTAACATTTCGGGGCTGTCGGGCTGATTACTGCGAGATAACAATATTGCGTTTATAAAAGTTCCTTGCAGCACCTTCCAGCAGCCTGAGCTTTGCCGCCGCAACCTTTCACTCTCTCAACACAGCCGCAACACTAACAAACAAATGTCAACGTTGCAACCAAGTCGATTTTGTCTAGAGGGGAGTAACTGAGCGGCCCCTCCTGAAGTGGTACAGCCCAGTGCCCTATACCACGAAGCTTGCTGAACATACCCAGGCTTTCTTGGGAAAACCTGGATCGACAGAGCCGCAACTCGCAATCAGAGTTAAATGGTACCACGAAGCTCACTTTAGATTCAATTAGTTGAACCAGGATTTCCGCTTTAGGTTCAGTGCGCGTTCACGTGAAAGGGGCGTTTTTTGCGTCATTTTTCTCACCTTTACGATAGATCAAGCAGTCTATATGAGTATAAGTGAAAAGATTCTGCATATTGTCTGTAAAATGCCTATGCCAAATGCAGAATTGTTCGCCATTCATCCAAATAAAATGATGATGATTTAAAAATGCATAAGCAACGTCCATCCTGCCTTATTCTATCATTTAGGGAATTCACTTTAAATACACCCTATTTAAGAAATGCATCGCATGTTTTCGACCGCTGAGAGGTAGCGGCTGTAGCGTAGTGGATTAGTATAAGACCCGAACGCCAGCGACCGGGGTTCAAATTCGCCGGTCTATCATCATGCATTTTACCCCCATAGATGTGGTGCCAGCACGGCCTTGAAAATATGGGTTCAAGTTCGAAATAAGCACAAAAATATAATTCCATAAGCTTTTGTGAATAAGTATTCCATATGCATGAGAATTAGGACTTTTTAAGCTTCACATAAATTCGCGTCACTTGGGAGTCAAACCCCCCGCGCAGAAATTCAAGACTGACGCGCTACCTCCACTCTAGCACTCTGTCACTGAGACACAATGCGCAACAGTAATCATTGTCTACATAAGGTCCAAAAGGACGATCAAATAACGAACACCCTCTGATGGGAATCTAAAAGCTAATGACAACATTGAACTCTCTGCAGGCTCGAACAGTGACACATAAACACACACACATTTTTAAGCAGTTTTTCACCCGCTCCATATCTGTGCCTGCCCCAACAAGTTTGTGTGGCGTACTTGTTGCTTTGTTTCCGGTATTGCTAGATCCGGTATGGTGTTGTAGTTTTTCTAACGCGACTAGTTGTTGCTAGACAGCAGGTGAAAAAACTAAGTTTGCCAAGCCAAAAGAGCTTTAAACGTCCGTTAAAAAAATCATCGCCGTTTAAATTGGTTTGTGTTAACGCCGTTAATAGCACTGGTTTTTAGTTATGTAATATTTTGAAATGATATTAGCCAAGTCCCTTCAAGTTGAAAAAGCACATGCATTCTTACTATCATGATAATAATAATAATGGATCTGTTTTTTATAGCGCTTTTTTAAGTACTCAAAGACGCTTTACAAATAAGAAAGGAAAACATACAGACAGTACAGACAATCAAACAAAAGGGAAAATAAATGAATAAATAAACAACACCACAACAATAGGCAACACATTAAGAGAGCGGGAGAGAGTGGAAGATGGCGGAGGATGATTTGTCAAATGTTGTAGGTGGTCTTGAAGAGATGGGTTTTAAGTTGACTTTTGAATGAAAAGAGTGTATAAGAGTTTCGGACGGCCAGAGGGAGGGACTTCCAGAGGGTAGGGGCGGCGATGGCGAAGGCTCTGTCCCCCAGGGTGCGATACTTGGTCTTGGTGATGGAGGTGAGAAAGTCGGCGAGTGGGGGAGTGGCGATGGAGGAGATCTGTTCTGTACGGGGGTGCAAAGTTGTTAAGCGCTTTGTAGGTGGTGCGGAGAATCTTGAAATCGATGCGTTGTTTTATTGGAAGCAAATGAAGTTGACGGAGGATGGGAGTAATGTGTGTTCTAAAGTTAGTTAGCAGTCGGGCAGCAGAGTTTTGAACATATTGCAATTTTTGAAGAAAAGTGGAGGGGAGGTCATACAGAATGCTATAGCAATAGTCGAGTCTGCAAGTGATGAAGGCGTGGATTAGTGTTTCGGCAGCTGAGGGTGAAAGGGTGAGTCGAAGGCGTGCAATGTTGAGGTGCAAGAAGGATGTTTTCCTGACACTGTTTATGTGTGACTTGAAGGAGAGCGTGGGGTCCATGATGATGCCGAGGTTTCTGACCAGGGGGTAGGGAGTGACAGAGTGACCATCGATGCAAAGTGAGAAGATCTGGGAGGTGAGGATGAGGGTTTTTGGGCCAAAGAGGAGATAATTTCAGTTTTATTGCCGTTGAGTTTGAGGAAGATGTGGTCCACCCAGGTTTTGATGTCCGTGAGACAGTTGCTGAGAGTGGATGGGATGGCAGGAGTAATGGCTGTGGTGGTGATGTAGTTGGTATCGTCGGCGTAACAGTGAAATTGAAGACCATGGCGGCGGATGATGTGACCTAGTGGGAGCATGTAGAGGATGAAGAGGATGGGGCTAAGCACTGAGCCTTGGGGGACTCCGTGTCAGACAGGGATGGTGTGGGATTTGTGGTTGTTGATGGAGATGTATTGGAATCTTTCAGACAGGTAGGAGGTGGAGTCAGTTATGCCAATGGATGGCAGACGGCTGAGGAGGATGGAATGATTGACTGTGTCAAAGGCAGCACTGAGGTCGAGGAGGAGGAGAATGGTGAGGGAGCCAAAGTCAGAGGAGAGTAGGAGGTCGTTGGTGACTTTAAGTAGGGCGGTTTCAGTACTGTGTTGGGTTCGGAAGCCAGATTGGAGTGTTTCGTATAGGTCATTGGAGAGGAGGTATTGCTTGAGTTGTGTTGCGACGGCTCTAGTTTTGAGAGGAATGTGAGGTTGGAGATGGGTCGGAAGTTGTTGGGGTCGTCGGAGTCAAGGCCAGGTTTTTTAAGGAGGGGGGTGACGGCAGCAAGCTTAAGATGTGGGGGAACGGTGCCAGAGTTTAGGGAGGAGTTCATGCTGTCTGTGATGAGTGGGGCGAGAGAGGTGAAACAGGCTTTGACGAGTTCAGAAGGCATGGAGTACAGGGGGGAGGTGGAAGATTTCATGGTGGGGAGTATTTTGGAAAGGTCTGCTGTGGTTATGGGTGAGAAGATGGAAAGCCGGTGGTCAGGGGTTGAAGGAAGTTGAGGTTCTGAGTCAAGGCTTGTGGCAGAGGAGGTGGCAAGCTGGTTGTGGATGATTTCTATCTTGCAACCAACACCACTGACCACACCATCTACCTGGACCGTCATAATGTTGTAGGACACCTGGAGTCAGTCAAGACAGTGTATGAAGCAACCGTTCAGACCGAAGAAAGCAAGTCAACACCTGAAAGTAAAGACAACACAGAGTTCAAGTCCAGCAAGGCAAGCAACACACCAAAGCCTGACAACGAGCAAGTCAAGAGACCAACAGCCTGGGACCCACCTGTGGACCTCCAACAACTCCCAGAGGGGCAACAGGAAGCGGTAAGGAGAGTGTTGAGAGAGGAATGTGAGGCATTTGCATTCGACAGTGATGATGTAGGCTCCATACCAACCCTCAAGATGCATATTACCCTCAACGACACCCATCCAGTACGAAAGACGTACATGTCTGTCCCAAAGCCTCTTCACAATGAAGTAAAAGAGTACCTGCAGGACCTGTTGAACAAAGGGTGGATCATACCATCACAATCCCCTTATTCGTCGCCAGTGGTCTGTGTCCGCAAGAAAGACGGCAGTCTGCGCCTCTGTTGCGACTTCAGAGAACTCAACCGCAAGTCAGTCCCAGACCGCCATCCAACACCAAGGATTCAAGACATGCTGGATGCCCTGGGCGGGAGTTCATAGTTCTCAGTCTTGGACCAGGGTAAAGCCTACCACCAGGGCTACCTGGATGAGGCAAGCCGCCCCTTGACAGCCTTCATCACACCCTGGGGGCTCTAAGAATGGGTTTGCATACCCTTTGGTCTAAGCTCTGCACCAGCAGAATGCCAGAGGAGCATGGAGCACTGTTTGGCTGGCCTCAGAGACACAATATGTCTCCCTTACCTGGACGACAACCTAGTGCACAGCAGCAGCTTCGAAGATCACCTAGAGCATATTCGCCTTGTCCTCCAGCGCTATAAAGAACATGGTGTAAAGCTGACCCCAAAGAAATGCGAAATGTTCAAGGCCAGGGTGAAGTTTCTCGGCAAGGTTGTAACAGGACAGGGTTAAACCATGGACCCCGCAGAGTTGGCTCCGGTGAGGGCCTTAAAGGAAAAAAAACCTGCCACGGTTGGGGATAGACGCTAAATGCTCGGGTTTCTCTCCTAATACAGACCCGCATCGCCCACCCACTGTACAACCTGCTTACTGTCCCTACTGTCCCAAACCCTAAAAATCACACCCCAGACCCACCAGCCCAAAAACACAAGAAAGCCCTGGAGAAAAAGAAAGGTCACATTCCATCAAGCGCACCAATACAGTGGACCAGGTCTCACCAGGAAGTACTAAATGAGCTGATTGATGCACTCACACAGCCTCCTGTTCTGGGGTATCCAGACTTCACGGATCTGTTTGTGTTACACTGTGGGCATGATTAATCGACGATCGACTAATTGATCGTTAAGAATTTCGTCGATTACGTACATTTTTCATCGATTAATCTAATGCAGTGTGCAATTAAACATTTTACCACACAGGGGCAATGTTTAAATTTGCGGCTCCTCCCCCGCAATAAACATCCCGCTTTGAACGGTGAACCCTTTACGCCTAGCAGCTTTAAAAAGCTATAAAAACTATAAAAACTACAAAATGCTATGTGGAAAATGCGCAGACTTTGGCTCAGCCTGGCTCCGCCCTCTTCTGCCACGTAAAGAACTTTCCGAGCCCCTGGATTGTGGTAAGTTGTTCCCCCGCCTTGCCAAGTTAGCACGGAGGTATTTGTGCATCACGGCAACGTCGGTCCCCTCAGAGCGGGTGTTTTCGGCGGCTGGACTAACGGTCACCAGGCTGCGGTCGCGTCTGACCCCAGAGCATGTCAACATGCTCATCTTTCTGAACAAAAATCTGTAGGTTGGTTAAGTTATAACATGATTGTTTTTTTGATATTATTATCGTTATTATTTTGGGAAGAAACTAGGGTTGTGTTTATTTTAAGTTATGTTTATGAGCACCGGTGTAAGTACCATATTGGCTCGGCTACCAGATCGGCTCGGGGTCCGTCGTCTGCTCATTACGTTACACAATATCATTGGCTGTACGCTTGAATGGGCGTAGGCTACATTGTGATTGGCTGCTAAGGGACAGTTGTGATTGGCTGTTTTGTGCTGTAGCTCTGGCTGTCGTCATAGCAACCACAGCGAGCACATGTGTGAGCGCGAGTAGGTCTGTCTAGTTTCGGTTTGTGTTGCCAGATTGGGCATATGTCCCGTTTTTCCAGCCTAACGTGATTCAAAGTAGCCAAATCAGGCTGAAAATGTGCCCAATCTGGCAACACGGACGGCTTATCTTAACAGCCAAGATGATTCCGAGGGATGTTTTGTTTTTAGAAGAAAACTATCCATACAGATAGGTTGGGAATGGTCTATGTTCAAAATGAAAGATCATTACAGGCTCTTTAATTTAAGCCATAAAATACCTTATTGCTGTAGATAGCGTATTGTGTGACGTAATCAGCAGACGACGGACCCCGAGCCGATCTGGTAGCCGAGCCAATATGGTACTTACACCGGCTTCGAGCTGCATGCTCTGTTGCTTAGAGTAGAGTAGCGCATAACTATTGAACGGATCTGGTTTAACTGAGTTGTTCATCTAATAATAAAGATCCCAATGAGGAAAACACGCTGCATTTGTATTTTCATTTCATTTTGAATGTATATATATATTTTTAATCTTAATGTAAAATATTAACGATTAATCGACAAATTGATCGTTAATTCTCCCGACGATCGACTAAGACAACTTAATCGAATGTCCATCCCTAGCCTGGGGGCTGTGTTGTATCAGCGACAGGAAGGGAGGATGAGAGTGATAGCGTATGGCTCCCGCACCTTAAGTCCATCATAAAAGAGGGATCATCTGCACTCCGGGAAACTAGTGTTCTTGGCGTTGAAGTGGGCCATCTGTGAACGTTTCCGCGATTACCTGTTCCATGCTACATCCTTTGTGGTGTACACAGACAACAACCCGTTGACCTATGTGCTCACTTCCGCCAAACTTAACGCCACCGGATAGGTGGCAGAGCTGGCCGACTATAACTTCACCATACGCTATCGTCCCGGCAAGAACCACTCAGATGCTGATGTGCTGTCGCGGATGCCCTTGGACTTTGAGGACTACATTCACAGCTGTACTGCAGAGTCGGGTCAAGAGGCAATAAGTGCAGCTATGGAAAGCTTAACAGTCGAAAGGATAGACCCTTGCCGGGGAAGTCAGGTGGTCCATGTCAGTGCCCTAAGCTCGGTGAAAGACAGTGAAACCAGCGAACCTCTCACTCCAGACCAAAGCTCAGGAAGAGGATGAGATCCTGTCAAGAGTCCTCTGGTACAAGTCACAGAAAAACAGGCCAAGTAGAAATGAAAGAAGAGCCCCCTGCTGTAGCCATGCTGCTAAAACAGTGGCTAAAGATCTACGTAGACCAAGATGGTGTCCTGCGCCGCAGAACCTCCCGCCGAGAACAGCTGCAGATCCCAAAGGCTTATCACCCGCTGGTTTTCAAAGAGCTACACCAGGACATGGGTCACCTAGGGTTCGAATGGACACTTGACCTCATTCGAGAAAGGTTCTACTGGCCTCAAATGAGCAAGGATGTGGAACATTTCGTTACGAAAGTGTATGAATGTCTCAAAAAGAAGAAGCCAAGTAAGCAGACGCGTGCACCTATGACATCGATCCAGACCACCTATCCATTCCAGCTCGTCTCCATTGACATCCTTCACCTGGAGAAATGCAAACACGGCTACGAGTATATATTAGTGGTCATGGATCATTTTACAAGGTTTGCCCAAGCCTACGCCACAAAACATAAAACTGCTAAAACTGTTGCTGACAAGATCTTCAATGACTACGCACTCAAGTTCGGCTTCCCAAGCAGATTGACAGGTGGAGAGATTCAACCATACCCTGTTGTCAATGCTGCGCACCCTGGAGGAAGGAGAAGGAAGATTGGAAGGAGTCTCTGGCTAAAGTGGTCCACGCGTACAACTGCACAAAGAGCGAGGCAACAGGCTACGCACCTTACCACCTTATCTTTGGACGCTCTCCTCGCCTGCCCATCGATCTGCTGTTCAATCTTAAACAAGATGAGGCCCATGAGACGTACGATGACTATGCAAGATGCATACCAGATTGCCGCCAAAACAGCTGACAAGGGAGCAGTTTGTGGAAAGACCCACTATGACAGGAAAGTGCAGGGAAGAGACCTTCAGCCAGGCGACAGAGTTCTCCTCCGAAACCTAACCCCCAGAGGCGGGCCTGGCAAGATTCAGTCCTACTGGGAGGACCAAGTATACAAGGTCAAAGAGAGGAAAGCGGATGACAGCCCAGTCTACCAGATCAGCCCAGAAAATGGGAAAGGACGGGACAGAGTCGTCCACAGAAACCTGCTGCTGCCCTGCGACTACCTACCTGTTGACCAGCCATCAGCAACG
This sequence comes from Gadus morhua, assembly GCF_902167405.1. Lineage (NCBI taxonomy): Eukaryota > Metazoa > Chordata > Actinopteri > Gadiformes > Gadidae > Gadus > Gadus morhua. Next base: position 27,972,948 of record NC_044055.1, on the reverse strand, counting down.
ACTCTACAGCCCAAGAAAGACTCCCAGAGACCTGCAAAGAAAGGGACACAACCAAGGCATCAACCACCGCAGCAGCCGGAGCCAGATGACAGCACCGACGACGACGACTACACTAGCAACCTCCACTGGCATCTCAGACCCGGCAGAGGGAAGCGTCGAAGGCACCTGGATCCTCTGGCAGAGCCCTTCCAGCCTCAGCACCAAGAAGAGGATGTGCCACTACAGAGCGAAGAGGATTTGCCCCTACAGAGCGAAGAGGATTTGCCACTACAATCTCAGAGATCTGACCCGAGTCCTGAAAGGTCTGAGCATGTTCAGTCAGGGGCAGAGTCTCCAGCCCTGAACAATGGGGAGGTACAGAGGGCAAGACAACAACCCCAGAGGCTTAGACAGCGGCCTGTGGTACTGAGTTATGATCGATTAGGCCAGCCGTCCCTAGTGCAAAGCTGTAAGGTGACAGAGACTCAGGTTACACTTGCTAGTACCTTTTGGAGGCCTTGGGTATGTGAGGTGTGATATTGATAATGCCTTAAGGCTCACAGAAATGTCAGGTGACATTTAATTTAGTGGGGGAGAGTGTGGCACTGTGTTTTAAAAGACATATGATTATTTCCCCCCCCCCCCCCCCCCTTCAATATTTATGCCAAAGCCAACAAGCTAAACATAGGTTCTGTATTATCACAAGGTATTTGGAAAGGGTTACATTATTGGCTGGACGAACTCGTATTCACCAGCAGAGGGCGCTCTAGACCTTACAGGTGGCTGGGCATCGGTGACTGACACCACTGTAGCGGCGAAGTAGGACAGTACACAAAGTATCGCTAATGAATGTATGCTACGCTAAAGAGAGCGCATCTCTAATGTAAACTATTTATATTTCCAACAGGTATGGTGTAATACACACTAGCGAAATGTTTAGTAGAGCGTAGAATTTGCCCTGTTACATTAATAGTAGAGCTGAAACGATTCATCGATTGATTCAAATAATTTGATTACAAAAAAGGATAGATGAATTTTTCTTGCCTCGAGTCATCGTTTATTTAATTTTACAGCTGAGGTCACAGTTTTACGCAGGGACCATTTTTAGTGTGACACAACCGGCGCATATGCCACCCACAGAACGGACGAACGCGGCATGTTTTGACTTGTTTAGAGGCTAACATTAGCACTTGCTAAAATGGAAGACATGAGCGAAAATAGTGAGGAGAGCCAAACGGGCAGGAGAAAGCGACAGCGAATGTCCAAGGTTTGGGATCATTAACACGTTAAACATTAATGAGAAGACCGTGGTGTGTGTCCACTGCAAGACCGAGCTGGCGTACCGCAGCAGCACGACTTCCATGCTGCAGTGAAAGTGAAGTAAATGCTTACTTAAACCCAAGAATGTATGGCACATAAATGCACTTAATTTATCTGTCAACATTGTTATTTCTCATGGTACAAGTACAGACTAATAAACAATGGGAAAGTAACTAAATTGGTACTTTTGGTAAAAAATATGGTTTGCTACTTGTTCATTATTAATTGACATGTGTTATTTTCTCATGTTTATTTATAATTACTTTTCAATTAAGCAATGTATGTTTTATCCGATTACTCGATTAATCGATGGAATAATCGGTAGAATAATCGATTACTAAAATATTCGATAACTGCAGCCCTAATTAATAGGGAACATTGAAGTTGACCTTGGCTAAGGGTGTTCATGATTTTGTATTTGGACGAGCCGGTGTTTAAGATCGCTGCCGCCGGTAGCGATCTTAAACACCGACGACGATGCCGCCGGCTAAATAAATAAGCTAGTCACATCCTGGCAGGGGTTATGGTTAGTGTAATAACTGTTTGTGGCTATGTGTGGGTGGGGGCCGGGAGTGATGACAGACTGTTTGATGCATGATGAACCGAGTGAATGTGTCGGGAGACGGAATAAGCCATGGTTATTGATGAACGGGACCGAGCTAATCCCCGCTAGCATGCTAATGCTAAGGCTAATAGCCGTTGGGTATTTCCTCCCGGTCACGACAGTTCGGTGTTTGGATAAGAGTGTAATAGGGTCTATTGTGCTTTTGTTTTGGTGTGTTTGAGAGTATTGTTAGAATAAAACAGGTGCTGACTGTGGGTTAAAGAAGAGTTATATTAGGCTAAGGCTGTGCATAGGTGTAGTTCATAAAGGTTTAACAACAAGAAGGAAATAATGATAAATAGTGATTAATCAGAGTAATAAGACCAGGTTATACAGTGATTCAGTCTGGAGTAATGTTATTTTAATGTTCTAGGTAATTTGAGTTTATGCATTTATGTTTACCTTTACTTACAGTATGTTTAAAGAGGTAATTCTACACTTAAAAGAGACAGTATTTTCATAGCTGAGGGTACATGCTAATACTTACCTGTGGGCCCTGTAATAGTAAAGGGAACATGTATTTAGATGCCCAGGATGGTTAGTTAGACTAGCAACTGTAGAAGAGATACTGAGTATTGTGGTAAGAGTAGCAGGTCTATTGCAAGTGTATAAGATTACTGTGTATTATATAGGGTATTGTTATTGAGAGCATGTGTTTTGGAGACGTATTAGATTAGATTATATGGGCCGAATATAGTGCCGAAGTGGGACAGTACACGAAGTATCGCTAATGAATGTATGCTACGCTAAAGAGAGCGCATCTCTAATGTAAACTGTTTATATTTCCAACAGGAAATAAATGTGTTGCAGAAGAAAGAGCCAAGCTTCATTCGTATATCTGTAACACATGCTTGTGCCATCCGTAAGGTCTTCGTTGTCAACTTCTTGTTGGAGAGCTGGATGTTGTAGAGGTTTTGCGACGTCTGTATTCAAATTTGGTTGACAGTGTTTTTGCATGGGAAATGCATCCGAATCAAGTTCAAGTTCAAGTGTTTTTATTTGTCACATACAATAAATTGAAGTGAAATGTTAAAGGGTCAATGCTCCACACTGTGCAAAAATAAATAAAAATATAAAATAAAATAAATTAGTTAATTTATTTAGATAAAATAAAAAAAGTAAATAAAATCAAATTTAAAAATAAGGTGTTGAATTAAAAATTCCTTGAGTTAAGGCTTCGTAGGCGTCTACCCGACGGCAGCAGGGTGAAGATGCTGGCATTGGGGTGTGTGTCATCCCTCCTGATGTTTTTTGCCCTCGACTCCACCCTCTTGTGGTAGATGTCCTTCACGTTGGGTAGGGACGCTCTGATAGTCCGCTCAGCTGACTGGTCATTCATCATGCGGATGGCTTTAGCCTTGGCCAGCTCTAGGGCTGTGACCCATCTCTGGCGCTCCACCTCCGTGCTGGCCTTCAGGTGGTACGTGCGCCCCCTGCTGCTCAGCACGATGTTGCAGGCGTCCAGGTGACCAGGTTGATGGTCCCGCGACACGTGTGCGCCATCTCCGCCTGCGTCCTTCCTCCTCAGTCTGTCCCGGATCCCCCCTCTTCTCCCTCTGTGTTTTGACCGTTTCCAGGGCTTGTCGCTATTACTGTTATGAACGTCAGTTTGTCAGTATGTCGGAAAATCTCAGGCTGAAACGCCGACTTGCTGTCAAAAGACAAATAAAATGGACAGATTGCCTGTTTCTCTATTAAATGTACCGTATTGGTCTGAATATAAGACGACCCTGATTATAAGACGACCCCCCGTTTTTCAACCCAAACATTTATAAAAAAAGATTTGCAGAACAAAGAACTTCATTTTATTTGAAAAGAACTGATTCAAAATTAATGTCAAGCAATAATCAAGCAACATTGTGAACATTTTTAAATAACAGAGAAAATACAGGCCACATATTTAACTAAACGTAACTAAAATTCGCCAAACTTCTCCTCCGATGACTCTCTATCTCTCACACACGTCCTCTGCCCCGCTGTGTTCGCTCTTGCTGTCATCGCTTCCCAGCTGCTCCGCTTCCACCGGCTCCTCCCAGAGCGCGTTTTCTCTGACGTATTCAAAAACTCTCCGGTCAACCTCAATGAAACGACCACTTTGAGGACCACGGTAGGATTTGCGCTGACTGTTGGCATCTTTGAGACGTTGTTTTGGTGCTAGCCATCTTCTTACGTTACACTCCGTGACCCCGAACTTCTTGGCAGCTTGGCAGTTGTTAGTTGACTCTGCCTTATTGACGACCATTATTAAAAAATTGGCATCATAGCTCCTCCGCTGTTGTTGATTGACCTGACACACTTTTGAGCCACTTGTCTCTAAATGCCTGTCTTTAAACACCGGTAACGGTTTGGTTGTTAAGGACGCTGGACTACTTCTTCCCGGAACCAATTCCTGGCACCACCTGCGGCCGCGAATGTGTATTGACATTTAAATGGAGAGGCGAAGAAGAGAAACTGCGCTCTGAATACTAGACCCGTCCATGACCAGACCCCGAATATAAGACGACCCGACTTTTTCGGACCTATTTCGAGGGGAAAAAAGGCTGTCTTATATTCGGACCAATACGGTAGTATGTTTAGGGCTGTGCGATATGACGATATATATCCTGTGAAGATATAAAAATGTCTATCGTTTCATATTATGCTCCATCGTTTATATCGTCTTGTCGCAAATCACACTCTCTACGCTAATATTTTTCGGCATTTGGACGACGCTTTACGTTCCACACGGCACATGAAGGCAACACGAACAAACATGGAGGAGAGTGAACGTGAAACGTCTGAACAGGAGAAGGACTCTGACGACCAGCCAAGAAGTGAGCTCGTACCTAAAAGAGGGGCTACTTCAATCGCATGGACGTGGTTTGGTTTTGAAAAGTCGGACACGGACCAAAAAAACGTATTCTGTAAAGTATGCCGCAAACTGGTCCCCTCACCAGACTCAAACACCACCAATCTATTTTATCACCTACGTAAGAATCACGAAAAACAGTACGGAGACAGTCTACGGATGAAATCCATAAAAGCACAGTCGTCGAGTGCTCAAAACAAACCCCAGACCTTGCAAGAAGCTTTTGCCCGCGGCACACCATATGACAAAGATTCACGGCGATGGAAGGAGATAACGGCTGCCATTGCAATTTACACCTGTAAAGACATGGCCCCAATTTACACGGTCGAGAAACAGGGGTTTCGTGAGTTGGTGCGATCACTCGACCCAAGGTACACAATGCAAAGCCGAAAATACTTCACTCGAATCCAGTTGCCTCATTTATATCAAGAGTGTCGGGCCAAAGTAGAGGAGGAAATCCACAAGGTATTGCACTACGCTGTAGCAACAGATATGTGGTCGAGCCGAACAACACATCCCTATATGAGCCTGACGATACACTTTATTTGAGACTGGACACTCTGCAGTCGGTGTTTACAGGCAAGCTATTTCCCAGATGACCACACGGGAGAAATTATAGCCAGAGATCTCAGGGAAGCTCTTGAGTCGTGGGGACTGCGTGAGGATCACCTAGTCTATGTCACCACGGATAACGCCACAAACAACATCCTTGCACTTCGGCTGAATGACTGGACACGCTTACAATGTTTTGGTCACCGTCTTCATCTAGCCATTGGTGAGTGTCTAAAACAATGTAAAAATATATTTCAGTAAGAATAAGATTTTTTTTTAGTATCAGCCATACATGACAAAATATGTCTGCAATTGAGTTTCTGAGCATTTAAAAGCCAGTTTAAAAGCTTAAAATCCAGAATGCTCCCCCTGACTTTGAAAACAATCCAGTCATGATTTTTCCCAACCCCATGGGGCACCTCTATAAAATACATTAACAAAAAAATATAATTTATCAATAAAAATTTATCGAAAATATAATAAGTGTGCGAAGTGTGAAACTACAGAGAGCGAAGTGTGAAACTACCCCAAGTGGAACGAGCAGTTGGCGTCTGCAAGAAGGTGGTGAGTGCCCTCTCTAATTCATAGAAGAGAAGACTTGAACTGGCCAAGGCTCAAGCAGAACTGGGCTTGCCTACTCATCAGTTGATCACAGACACCCCTACCAGGTGGGGCTCTCTGCAACAAATGATTGAATGGGTCATAGAGCAGAAGAAGGCTCTCTCACAGGTCCTCCATGCCGACAAGAAAACGGGACATCTGGTCCTAACTTGGCAGGATTTGGATGTTCTGGCGTCCATGAACAAGGCATTGAGTCCTCTCATGGAGTTTACGGATGCTTTGTCTGGGGAGCTGTACACAAGTGTTTCCTACTTGAAACCGGTCCTCCATCTTTTTAATAACCAGATACTCAAGCCTCAGACGTCATGACGACACTCATCTCACCACGACCATAGAAGCGGGCATTCTAAACTACTTAAATGAGAAGTATGATGACCAGACCACCGAGGACCTGCTTGACATGGCTTCTCTTGTTGACCCTCGGTTCAAAACCACATATATTAAAGAAGAGAGGGTGGACTACATGAAGGCAAAAGCTGCTGCAGAACTGGAGAGCCTGGTGGCTGAAGAGGCAGCCTCCCTTCCATCAGCTGCAGCTGCTAGAGATGAGCCAGAGGTTCCTGCTAAGAAGCAAAAGAAGAGTTTGAGCAGCTACTTCAAAAAAGCAGCAAAGCCAAACGGCCCCTCAGTCAAGCAGAGAGTCCATTGTAAAGGAGCTCAACCTCTATCTCCAACTGCACTGTAAAAACGAAAACTTAAAATTGTTGGTCTCATTATGATTTCTGAGTAAAATGAATATAAAACATTAAGTATACGTCAACTGTGCAGTGCAATTTAGTCCAACCAACAATGTTGAGTTTTGGGTCAAGAGTTGGGCTCACTGTAGTATTTTTGTTAGAAAGACACACAGGTTTAAGTCAGACTCGGTCTGAGGCTGGACCAACTACGGTGCACATGCGCATTTTGACACTTTGGAAAAAACGGGTTTTTAACAGAATTTTCAGGGGTTTCACCTACATTCCTGCACGTCGTGGGTCTTCGCTACGTATCACAAAACACAGTTCCATGTTGGAACTGTGTTGTGAGCCGCACAGGTGCTTTTACAGGTTATGCATATTTGTGTTTGACACGGCCTCTTCAGACATGTCAGCGATGTTGTTGCTGTTGTTACAATTGTTATGCACTGCACAATGACATGTTTACAAGATGGTAAATATTGTGGCGACTCCTACCCCCCGGGGAGTCTGGGTATTCGTGATGCCGGTTGGGAAAAAGGGGTTTATTGCCTTTTGTCAATTTGTTTCTGTTAGGTTAAGTGGGGTTAACGGGTTTGGGGTCTTTATTGTTTGTGTGTTGTTTATTGTGTGTAGTGTTGCCGCCACCGTTACCGAGACTTGCATGTCCGTTGGTTGGGTGTGCGGTGCGCTGTGTGTTGTGGGTGTGTGTTAAATAAAGGCAGCTCTCGGGTCGTGCGGTCACCGTTTAACCTGGTCTCCCGTCTCGTCCTTCCCGCACTGCTCGCCACAATGTGTTTGAATGTATTTGACCATAATGTCAAACTCGTTCTGCACTTTGGTTTGTTGCATTTAGACAGCGATTCTCTGCTGCTGAACTAGCTACATGTTGCTTGTTCTATTGCTGTCTGGCATTCAGAAATGTCAAATGGAAGTTTCCAATTATTACTTTTAATAAAGTGAACTTAAAACTTGTTTTGTATTCTTTGAAAATGCAATTTTAAATGTTATTAACCTTAATTTGAAATATTAAGTTGAAAACCCTGACTTACTTTTTTGAGTTTTGTCAAATATAAAAATCTTAGTTGGTATAACTAACTTTCAAGTTTGTCTAAAGAAGAAAATGTAATTATACAAACAAAATAATATTAGTTGATGGAACTTTTTTAAAACGAAAGATCTTTTGTTGGGCTCAAAACTCAAAAATGTATTGCAGTAAGTTGCCTTGCAATTTCGAGTTTTCTCAACTTTTTATTTTTTACAGTGTGGAGGCTGGTCCAGAGACAAACCCACTGGAATGGTGGAGGCAGTATGAGGCACATTTCCCACTACTGGCCAAGCTAGCAAATAAATACTTGTGCATCCCTGCCACAAGTGCCCCATCAGAGCGGGCGTTCAGTACAAGTGGGAAGATTGTGACATGTCAGAGGTCATCACTTAAACCAGAAAGAGTTGACCAGCTTGTATTCCTGGCTCTCAACCTGTAAAACTAACTCCCTGAGATTCGGCATTTTGAAACATTTTTGCACTTTGGTAGTTTTCATAGAATGCTATAATTCAAACTTGAAGGAGTGTTTTGTTTACTTACTCTATTCTATATATTTAATACAAAGTTATGTTAAAGACTATTGGTATGGTTGGTTTTAATATTTTTGAAAACCAACCAAAAAAGGTCTATTTACCTTTTTGTATTTATACATTCATATTTTATATTTTGTTCCATGCATCATTTGCACAAAGGTTCTAAATAAAAGGAGAAAAATAATCATGAGCAAGTTATCTTTATTTGTCATTTTAACTTTAACTATTCATTGAATTTACACTAAATGTGCTATATCGTGATATATATCGCTATCGGGATATGATATTTTGGTCATATCGGCCAGCCCTAAGTATGTGTACAGGTCGCAACATTACTTCACCATGAACTGAAACGTATTGGTTATAATAGGCCACAACCTTAAATTGGCCAAAACAAACATAGTGTCTGTGCCTGATATTTTTGCTCATTACAAGGATACATAGAATGATCTTTAAGAGACGGCCTCGACGGTTCTTGGAGGTGTTGTGGGGCCAACAGTGCAGGTTTTCAGCAGTTGAAAGGTCGGTTGACCTAGCTGGTCATACGTGTATACACGCCTGGGCTGTCTGGCTCCTCTTCAGTGTTCACTTCAGGTATGAGCAGCTCCTCGGCTCTCTCTCCCGGTGTCTCTCTCTGAGGGCAGCATTGCTGTGCTTCTGCATTAAGGGGGAGTTTGGCTTCTTTCGCTGCAGCCCAAACATGATATTCCTCCTCATCAGCGCCGTCTGTTTCTGTCAGGTCATATTTGGCTTTCTGATTTTTCTTCACCTCCTCTTCAACCAGGTAGGGACACGGCAAGAGAAGGTTACGATGCAACACTCGTTTTCTCCCTGTGCCTTGTACAGGCTCGACTGAATATACATGGCTGTCAGGTAGGGCTGAACGATTTGGAGAAATAAGCTACTTGCCCCCCCCTCGGTGTTAAGTTTCTCACCAGGACATGATCACCTGTCTTGAGAGTTGAGCTCCATGCACGCTGATTGTAGTTTCTCTGTCCTCGTTTTGCACACTTTTTCATGTTTTGCATTGCAATATAATGCATAGCTTCTCTCCATTTATCCCTCTTCTGCCTTTTTTGGGAACAATAAATCGATTGGCAGTGTTGGCTCACGCCCAATGAGGAGGAAGAATGGAGAACCCTGTCATTTCATGTACTGTCGAGCTGTAGGCATGGACTACCTTATTTAAGTGTTCTTTTCCACTTGGACTTCTGGATCTCCTCCAGTGCGCGCAACATTCACAGCAGAGTCCTGTTAAAGCGTTCTGCCGGGTTGCCTTGAGGATGGTATGGGCTTGTGCGGGAATGGCAAATGCCACAGTAACCTTGGAGTTTGCGAAAGAGGTTTTCCTTGGTCGTGGTGGATCCTGGATGGGAAGCCGAAACGCATGATATAGTCATCATAGAGTTTTCTGGCCGCTGTCTTCACAGATTTCTCCTTGGTTGCATATGCGCATATTTCGTAAAATGGTCCACAACTATGAGAATATACTCTTCCCCTCCCCTTCTCCTCTCCAAGTGTACATAGTCGATTTAAATCATCTCGAGAGGTGCAGAGGTCTCAATGTTTTGGAGTGGTGTCCTGGTTGTCCTGTTAGTTTTTTTCCTTTTCACACATTGACACACATGGGAAACATAGTGCTCTGCTTCCTGTCTCATCTTAGGCCAGAAAAAGAGTTCCCTAGCGAGAGCAACCATCCGATCTAAACCTTGTGGAGGTGTTTGTAGATGAGGGGCTTTAAGGACTCAGGAACCACCAGCTGTGTTCTGGACACTGTCTCTCTCTTGAGGATCCCCTCACTGTCAATCTTCAGACGGTGCCACTCTCTGATGAGTTGTCTCACAGCTTCATTCTCTGCTAGCTTGTGTTTATGTTTTAGGTATGCATGTGTTTTTTTCAGGGCCAGGATTCTGCTGTTGGCTGGGTCTGCGTTTTGGGCAGCTCTGAAGCTCTTCCACTGCAAGAGGCTGAATTGACTGGCAGTGCATCTATATTACAGGTGGTAGCAGAGACCAATTAATTTCTCCCGTACTTTCTCCCTTTAGAGCTTTTCCGATGGCGTCCATAGCTTCCTCTTGAAACTCCTCTGTGCATTCCTGCATAACGTCTTCCATGGGCTTTGGTCGCCGGGAGAGGATATCCGCATCTCAATTGGATGATCCAGGCCTGTACTTGAGAGTGAACCTATAATCCGCCAGTTCCGCCATCCAGCGGTGTACTGTGGCATTGAGTTTTGCCGACTTGGTGACATACGTCAGAGGATTGTTGTCACTGTACACAGTAAAATGGGGTGCATGAAACAGATAGTCACGAAAGCACTCTGTTACGGACCATTCCAGCGCCAGGAATTCCAATTTGCCAGAGGGTAACTTGTCACTGTCTGTCAATGTCCTGGATCCGTACGCGATCTGAGTGCTCCTTTTTGGACGTTGGTATAAAACAGCACCCAGGCCCTCTTCTGAGGCATCCGTATGCAGGATGAATGGTTTTTCCGAGTCTGGATATAGAATCGAATAGAAAGCTTTATTGTCATTGTACAAAGTACAACGAAATGCAATGAGCAGCTCCTTAAAAGTGCACACATGTTATCGAATATATAATATATAATAATATACAAAAGCAATATATAATAAAAAAAAATAAAAAAAAAGATTAAATACACAGTAAAACTTAAATACACAGTAAAGACCACAAAAAGACAACAAACATCAGTGCAGATCTGAGTTCAGTATGGTGACAGCTTTGGGAAAGAAGCTGTTCCTGAGTCAATTTGTTCTGGCATATATGGACCAGAAGCGCCTGCCAGAGGGCAACAGGTTCAAGAGATGGTAGCCGGGGTGGATGGTGTCCTTCAGGATGCCTCTGGCCCTGCTGAGACAGCGGAAGCCGTAGATGGTGCTTAAGGAAGAAAGAGGGCAGCCAATAATTCTTTGTGCGACGTTTGCCACCCTCTGCAGTCTCTTCCTGTCATCCTCCGTACAGCTGGAGTGCCACACTGACACAGCGTAGGTCAGCAGGCTCTCGATGGTGGAACGGTAGAAGGTCACCAGCAGCTGTGTGTTTAGATGCTCCCTCCTGAGCACCCTCAGAAAGTGTAGCCGCTGCTGGGCCTTCTTGACCAGCGCTGAGGTGTTGAGCGACCAGGAGAGATCAGCAGAGATGTGGGCTCCAAGGAATTTGAAGGACTGCACTCGCTCCACACCTTCACCATTGATGTACAGGGGGGCAGGGGCGGCTCTGTTCCGTCCGAAGTCCAGGATAAGTTCCTTGGTCTTGGTGATGTTCAGTGCCAGGTTGTTAGAAAAACACCACTCACCAAGTTTCAGGACCTCATCTCTGTAGGCCGCCTCGTTTCCCCCTGTTATATGGCCCACCACCGTTGTGTCATCAGCGAATTTGACAAAGATGTTCTCTGGGTGGGTGGGACTGCAGTCGGATGTGTAGAGGGAATAGAGTAGTGGGCTCAGCACACAGCCCTGGGGAAAGCCAGTGCTGAGAGTGCGGGAGGAGGAGAGGTGAGGACCCAGTTTCATCTGCTGGGGTCGGTTGACCAGAAAGTCTTTTATCCAGGAGCAGGTGGTTGGTGGCCCCAGTGTTAAAAGCTGAGCTGAAGTCAATGAAGAGCATCCTGACGTAGCTCCCCTCTTTCTCCAGGTGAGTCAGCGCTGAGTGGAGAGCGATGGCTATTGCGTCGTCGGTGGATCTGTTAGTCCGGTATGCAAACTGGTGTGTGTCCAGGGTGGGGGGGAGACAGGCTTTGATGTGTCTCAAAACCAGTTTCTCAAAGCACTTGGTGATGAATGGGGTGAATGCCACGGGGCGGAAGTCATTGAGGCTGGTAGTGGGTGACTTTTTATGGATTGGGATGATTGTGGCAGATTTCAAGCAGGATGGGATAACGGTATGCCATAATCAGCTGTGTTTGTCAGCTGATTAATTAACTTACTCAGTATCTCTTGATGGGTTTCTGTCCACTGGATTGGGTGAGATGGTGGTAACTGAGCAGCTTGTCGACTAGACCCCGTTTTCTTTTGAGTGATCTTTTGTCCTGTCTTTGGCTTGGCTAGCAGCTCACACAGAAGCTTAGCTTTCCTGGAGAAGTCTGGTATTTACGGCCTGTAGTAACTGAGGAAACCCATCAGCTTCCTCCCCTCTCGTATTGTAGTTGGCGTCAAATGTCTCAGGGCTTGTACTGCTTCCACCTCTCCAGGATTCATTGTGTAGCCCTCTGCAGAGATTACGCGACCCAACATAACACACCTCTGGTTTGAAAAAGTCACATTTCTTCGCCCTTAACTTTATTCCACACTGCTTTTGTCGCTGCAACACCTGCCTCACGTGTTGGGTATGTTGCTCGAAGCTGTGGCTGAAAACAAGCACATCGTCCAAGTACGGGACGCAAATCTCATCTCTGAGGTCCCCTAGACATCCCTCCATGTGGCGCTGAAAAGCAGCTGGCGCATTCGTGAGGCCAAATGGGATCCTGACCCATTCGTATAGTCCCCATGGTGTTATGAATGCCGTACAGTTTTTGCTTTTCTCACTCATGAAGCCCCGATGATAGGCCTTCCCCTGGTCTAACACTGGAAACCAGGAGTTGCCTTCCAGGTTTTCAAGGATCTCCTGTATTCTCGGATATGGGTGCCGGTTAGGTATTGTTTTCCAGTGGGGTATTCCACAAAGCCAGTTTTATCACATAACCGGGTAAGTTTACCCAGGGTTTGCGGTAAGGGTTAGGTTTTCCGTTCGAATGTTGGTTACTATAGAAACATATGCTCTGAATCAAATGTGGTCGTAGCAGGTTTTGCGCAGGTTAAGTTTGGAACATAACCCGGTTTTGGGTATTTAAACCCGCGTTGACCGCAGATTTCATTTTTTCACAATGGCATGCATTTTGATGAGAGGCCTGTTGATATCGGAGTGCAAATTATACGTGCATCATGGCATATCGGATGACTTTTTGCTGGAGAGATGTAGATTCTCACGCAAATCTTTGATATATTTAATTAGCCTTCTCGAGCCTTCCAACACTACCAATCGAGGACCTGGCCTCAGTTCACTCCAGACTATTTGCGTAGCCTCCGTTTTTTGCAAATGGTAGTTTTATCTATAATGTTGGAGATGCTGAGCACATCTCAGTCCTTTCAGATGACCCATCCACGTCTGGACCAAGATTTTCATCGGCCTCCTATCATACAAAGACCAATATGCCGAGAGGCACTTACAACAGAAAGTATAAAATAGTCCTAACGGACTTGCATCCACTGGAGAGTTAGTCTGTGTCATGACCATACTCGTCGCAGTGGGAACTGGCGGCCTAGGAACTGCTCCGAATAGCGATTCGGAGCAGTTCGATCGTAGCCGGCGGCTTCATTACAAGCACTAATCTTGATCTGTGAAGTTGACGAATTGTCACTTTTAGGTTTTCTACCCAGTTACCAAAAAAATAACATTTGGAACATATGCGTTGTGGCACGCACACGGTTTGCATGTGTTACTTCGAAGGCAAACAAAATCTAAAATACAAGAAAAACACAAAAACCATTCAACCATTTCCCTCACATGGCCCCTGACTCTCTGAGGAGGTACCTCCAGGTACCCCCTCCATGCCAGGGCGCCCTGAATTTATGTCTATAAACAGCTCCTCCACGGGGGTCAAGACAATTTGAGGGACAGATCCAGTCTGCAGACTGTCGGCCTTTTCGCGATTGCCTTTAAAAAAGGGGTTATTTAAATGTATACCATGGTGGTGGAAAAAGCTTACCAGTTTGTATGTTTTTATACTTCATTTTTACTTCATCCGCTGACCGCTTTGGTTCCATCGGAGTACATATTTTTTTTAGAAGAAAAGGGTTATGTGGTAGGAATGTTAAGAATGCTTAAGTGGGATATTTATAGATTCATGTCTCAAATATTAAGGATCATGCTTTTGATGTGTAACTAACGCATTTACGCGGTCAGCGATCTGCTGCCAGGCTTTGGTTCTCCGGGTTGCAGAGGCTTTAGCGTTCCCTTTTCTTGTGATAATGTCCTTCTCCTCGTCATAGCTCTCCACAAGAACCTGGAGTTTTATTTCATTGAAATAAGCGGCCCGTTTTGCCATTTTGATCAGGTCAGTCTTTATAGGTTTGGCATGGACGTGCACCAGTATTAATTTCGTTAACAAAAAATATGACGAAAAATGTTCGTCAACAACCTTTTTTCCATGACTAAGACGAGACGTTGACTAGCTAAAAATAGATCTTTGATAATAAAAACTATGACGAAATGTACGTTTTGTTTTCGTTGACGAGACGAGACAGGACTAAAATGTTAGTGGTGTGCTATTTGGACATTCAAAATGTACGATATTTTCCAATCGTTACCCTCCCGTAAGGTTCTTACGCAACTGTTCACTCCTCCAGTAAATAGGACGGACCTTAGCTATGACTTGGCAACGGGGAGAGATCGAGAAGTGGATAGCATACGGCAAGCGTTGTCGTAAGTGTGGTCGCACCAACCATAAGCAAGACGCCTGCACCCTGAAGAAAGCGTGCAGTGAATGTCAGGAGGTTCACCTCAGAGTTCTCCATACCATTACCAAGCCAGGTCCCGGTGTCTATCTCATCACGCCAGAGGATCGCGCCTCACTAGCCAACTCCAAGCAAGGAGGAAAGGTGTACCTCAAGGTGGTGCCAATCATCATTAGCCATGGGAGCAAGTCGCTGCACACCTACGCGATCCTTGACGATGGGGCCGAACGCACAATAATACTGCCAGCTGCCGTTCGTCACTTGGAACTCATAGGCGAAGCCGAATCTCTCGCTCTGCGGACGATCCGCCAAGATGTGGCTTGCCTCACTTGTGCGTCTGTAAACTTCCATGTGGCCTCCCTGGCACGGCCTTCAGAACAGCATCTGGTTAAGGGTGCCTTCACAGCGGGACCGCTAGCCCTGTCAGAGCAATCTTACCCCATAACTGCACTTCAGAAGCGCTATCGCCACTTGAGGGGCCTCCATCTGCATAACTTCAGTATGGTGCGTCCGCTACTGCTAATCGGTGCAGATTGCACCCACCTGATCACAGCCAAAGAGCCCGTCAGGTTCGGCCTCAGAGGTGGACCCGCAGCTGTTCACACAGCGCTCGGCTGGGTGCTCCAGGGTCCAGATGGTCTCGGGTCTCATGCAGCTTCATGTTACTTCACATCTCTCAAGCCAGCGCCAGACGACTACTACCAACATGTTGAACGTCTCTGGTAGCTCGACGTCCTCCCGTTTCAAAGCGAGAAGCTAGCAGTACGGTCCCGTCTGGACCAAGAGGCCGTGAGCATCCTGGAAGCACGCACTGAGAGGGTGAAGGTCATTGACACATTCCGGTACGCCACACCTCTGCTCCGGGCTAAGGACGCGCCACTGCTGAAAGCCGCTGCTGAAGCAGTCATGCCAATGCTCCGCAGCACAGAACGCCGACTGGAAAAAGACCCAGCTAAGGCTAAAGTCTACGAAGCAGAGATCCAAAAGCTCATCGATGGAGGGTGCGTTACCAAGCTCAGCAAAGAAGAGACGGATAAGTCCAGTGAGTCGTGGTTTATTCCCCATCACCTCGTCCATCACAACGGCAAGGATCGCCTAGTCTTTGATTGCTCCTTCACTTACTGCGGCCTCTCCCTTAATGAGCAACTCCTCCCAGGTCCAACCCTTGGACCATCGCTCATCGGGGTCCTCCTGCGATTCCGGCAGTATGCTGTCGCCATCAGTGGAGATATCCGGGCAATGTTCCGTCAGGTTCGGCTCCTACCAGAGGACCGGCCATTGCTGAGGTTTGCCTGGAGGAACTTGCGACGAGAAGAGCAACCTAACATCTACCAGTGGCAGGTCTTGCCGTTTGGTACAACAAGCAGCCCATGCTGTGCAACGTTTGCACTGCAGAAGCACGTCAAAGACCACGCAGAGGGAAATGAAGACATCCTGCAGTCCATAGAGCAGTCGTTCTATGTGGACAACCGTCTCCAGAGCCTTTCAACACCCGAGTCTGCCAAGCTCCTTGTGGACAAGATGCGGCAGTGTCTGGCCTCGGGAGGATTCGAGATCCGGCAGTGGGCAAGTAACTTCCCATCTGTCGTCTCCCACCTGCCTTCCCCTTCCAGATCAGAGAGCACAGAGCTATGGTTAGCTGAGAAGAGCACCGACCCTCAGGAGCCGGCTCTGGGCCTACGGTGGCATTGGTCCAGGTCCAGCTGGTCCAGCTGGGAGAGGGAACTCCCCGAGCTGACAAATATCTCCCTACCCCGAACCTACGCACCACAGGACATCGCCATTGATGCCACAGAGTATACAATGCATGTCTTCTGTGATGCCTCTGAACAGGCATACGGTTCGGTAGTTTACCTCACAACGAAGAGTGACGACACTGTCCATGTCTCATTCGTTATTGCAAGGTCTAGGGTGGCTCCGAAGCGTCAACAGTCAATGCCACGTCTAGAGCTCTGTGCAGCAGTGACAGGAGCCCAGCTGTCCTCCCTCGTTCATCGAGAGCTCACCTTAAGCATCACCCAGACCTTCCTTTCGACTGACTCCACCACCGTCTTAACCTGGTTGACATCCGAGTCCTGCAGGTTCAAGGTCTACGTTGGAACCAGAGTCTCAGAGATTCATGACCTGACGTTCTTGCACACCTGGCGGTATGTGGACACGGCCAACAATCCAGCCGACGATCTCACCCGCGGCAAGACTTTGGTTGAGCTGGTGGCGCCAAATTGGTGGATTCAAGGGCCATCGTTCCTCCGTGGTCCACCTAAAAATTGGCCATCGCTTCCCACCTCCACAGAGCCAGAAGATGTTGCTGAGCTCAAGCACAGTATCTTCTGCGGCCTCACACAGATGAGTCTTGCACCTCAAACACCAGACGTCACACAGTTCGACAGCTGGACAGACCTGGTCAACGCCACCCAGCAGTTATTTGATGGGGCGGCGGCTGACCCATCCCTACCTCAACCGGACCTTCTCGACGCCGAAGCCCTCCTGCTGAAGGCTAGCCAAGCAGACTGCTTCCCAGGAGAGATTAAGTGTCTCAGGGCTGGTAAACCAGTACTGCCCAGCAGTAAGCTCAGTACGCTTACACCGGAGATGGATCCAACAATGGGTCTTATCCTAGTCGGTGGACGCTTTCGTCGTATGGACACTTCCTGTTCTACCGACATCCACCCCATAGTTCTCGATCCCTGCCATGTGGTAACAAGACTCCTTATCAAGGACGTGGATGCACGACTACTTCACCCAGGACCCGATAGGGTCTTCGCCGAGATCAGGCGCAAGTACTGGGTCCTGCGTGGGAGACAGGCTATCAAGCACCATCAGAGGACTTGTACGGAATGCAGAAAATGGAGAGGGCAGCCAGTGGTTCCAATAATGGCGGACCTACCCCCTGCCCGCCTGCGGACCTTCAAGCCTCCGTTCTTCTCGACGGGAGTGGACTGCTTTGGACCATACGTCATCAAGGTCGGGCGGCGCAGTGAGAAACGATGGGGTGTCATATTCAAATGTCTCACCACTCGATGTGTCCACTTGGATCTGCTAAATAGTATCGACGCCGACGCCTTCCTCCTAGCATTGAGGCGATTCATCGCACGTAGAGGCACCCCTTTCGAGGTTCTCTCTGATCAGGGAACAAACTTCCGAGGTGCAGAGAGAGAGCTGAAGGAGGCGTTCGCTGCAATGGAACCACAGCTACAAGAGAGACTTGCCAAGCAACGGATCAAATTCAAGTTCAACCCACCAGCGGCTCCCCACTTTGGTGGCGCCTGGGAGCGTGAGATACAATCCGTCAAGAAAGCCCTGCAGGTGGTGATTGGTGCTCAGTCCCTCCAAGAAGAAGTCCTGCTCACAGTCTTAATTGAGGTGGAAGGTATCCTCAATTCCAAGCCCTTAGAATACGTGTCGTCAGACGTTGGGGATCCGGATCCTGTGACACCAAACATGTTGCTGATGGGGCGGCTGGACGCCTCCTTGCCACAAGTGTCCTACGCTCCGGACCCTCTCACCAGGAGACGGTGGCGTCATTGTCAAATGATGGTGGATCACTTCTGGACACAATTCATCAGAAGCTACTTACCGTCTCTTCAGGTCCGCCAGAAGTGGCACCAACCTACCGATGATCTTCTCCAGGACACTGTCGTGATGATCGTCGATCCTCAGCTGCCGCGTGCTCATTGGCCTGTTGGGAAGGTGGTCAGGCTGAATGCCAGTGCCGATGGATGCATCCGGTCTGCTGAGGTCCAAGTGGGGGACAAGACTTACCTGCGACCAGTAGCACGCCTCGTCCGGCTGCCAGCTGTTCCGGACGACGACGCTGATCCAGGGACTTCTGTAGCACCTTAGGGAATTTATTTTGTTTACATAATAGCCATGCTATTCAGGGGGCAGCTGTTGTAAATTCCCTATTAGTTTGTAATATCGTATCGTATATATATATATATATATATATAATGTATATAGCGTTATTTCTATTCAGGCACTTTGGGCAGCCCAGGTAGCGCCGTAGGGTCCTAGAGTTACGAATTGTACGGGGCTGCGCCAGAGCTCGTTGCGCGCGACTGCTTAACACGCCGTGACAGAGAATGCGTTCGTGAAGAGTGAGTAATATTGAACCACGTGTATCTACGTAATATAAATGTTATATACATTCCGTAACTCGGTTCCTTATGGTGGCCGTGATTTGTGTGGTTCTGCTACTGTGTTAATTGTTTCACTCACGAATTGGGTAGCTAGTTTATTAGCCTGCACCTCGTGTAGCATGTGTGCGTCACTCTGCCGCACCATGTCAGCTGTTATATTGCACTATTGCATTATTGTGTTAACGTGTGTATGTGGCAGCTATTTATGCCAGTTATGTTTATATAGCATTTATGGGATGTTGCTAGTACTAGAGCCCGGTGTTTTAGTAGGTAAATCTAGTAATAACTATTTGTCTATTTCTTATTCTGTCTTACAGAAAAAACATTCCTACATCATTCATACATCTGTACATCCATTTCTTCATTCATTTGGTTACTTATTGAAGCCATCATTGATGTCATTCGTCTGAAAGAGATATAAACACCCTGAACTGTTCCCTGTGTATTCGTCTACTCTCTGACCGGAGTTACCGTCCTAGATAAAGTGATCCCAGCAAACACACACATACATTCTACAATAGAACTAGTTTAAAAAGAGAAAACATTTTGACTAAAAGTAATGACTAAAATGTAAGGACTTTTCGTAGACTAAAACTAGACTTAAACTACAAAGGAAAACAATGACCAAAATGTGACTAAATCTAAGCATTTTCATCAAAAGACTAAATCTAAAATAGCTGACAAAAAAAACACTGACGCGCACAAACCTGTGTTTGCTAATGCATAACCCGTGCGGTGGAACCGACAGCTCTGGTTTAGTTGGCACAGGGTCAATCAACCTAGAGTTCAGCGTTAACTCTGTGTTTGTTAAACCTCCGTTCGTGGAATACCCCACAGTTCAAGAGCCTGTAATCTACGCACAAGTGAAGACTCCCGTCTTTTTTCCGGACGCAAACTACAGGTGAGGAATACGAAGAGCAGGACTTCTGGATCTAGCCTCTTCGTAGTAAGTCCTGTATGCGTGCTTTGTCTTCTTGGTAAAGGTGGCGAGGAATTGCATTGTACATTTTTTGTACTGGGTGATTATCTGTTAGCAGAATGTCCATCACTAAATCTTTTATGCACCCTGTGTCCCAATCATTCTTTGCAAATATGTCACACTCCTCTCTGACCATTTGCTTTACCTGCTGTCTTTGTTCCTCTGATAGGTGACTCACATCCACAGCTGGATCCCAGGGCTCACCCTGCGTTGTCTGGCTGGGCTGCTTCATTAGAGGTGCAACACTGCTGCCCAATAACTGGGGCTCCTGACCCTCCATAGGAATAGTCCCCAGCGGATAAATTGCATCAGCACTATTTAGCCAGCCTAGTGTGGTGCGACAAGCCAGTGTGATGTCACTGTTCGTTACGTTTTCAACAGTCACTGCGATTTTCCATCATCCTCTTTGTGCAGTTGAATTAACTGTTCTCTGATGGCGAATCCTGTGGGCCGTGTTACCTCTTGATCGGGCTCCAACAGCACATGTGACCCACTCGGCACACTTTTATTGAAATGACCACATTACACTTCCATGACTTTGTTTTTTTGTATGGTGTTAGGTAGCCTGCCAGATCTGGCTATGTGGGGACCGCTATCCGTCTTTAGTTTTTGTAGAACAGATAATACAGCTCTTGCAGTTTTGCGTCTCGCCCCAAGCGCTGAACATAGTCTCTGTACCATGTGATCAAACACCATCTCCCGATGTGTCTCGATTTGTTAGATGGTTTGAACAAAGATAAACAGTTGAAAATTGAATTAGTTACGTTTAACTTAAATTGTTGAAGTACCAGAGGACGGCGGCCTCCCATTGACTCCCATGTTAAAAAAAGATAGTATTTTAAAAGTAGAATATCTTAAAAAGAATAAAATATAAAAAAAAAAACTGAAAAGAAGAGCGGGGGAGGAAGGAGAGAGTGGGGTCCAGGATAACTCCAAGGTTACGGATTTTGGTGGAGGGGGTGATGGTGGAGCCATCAATGTTAAGGGTGAAGTTCTGAGTGGAGTGAGTGAGGGTGTCAGGACTAGTGTTGGCTCGTTCGTTCGCGAACCGGTTCGAATGAGTCTTTAGGACGAACGAACTGAACCGGTTCGTCTCTCTCGTTTGTTCGGTCGTCTCGTTCACCATTCGATTCACCGGAAACTCGACTGAACGAACGAACGAGTTTCCGGTACCACTAACTCCACTGAGTCTGATTGACTCAACTGAGAACCGTGCAATGGCGTGCATTCCATGATGCGATTCACCGTTACCGGAAACTAGGCTGAATCCTGAACGACTCCTCCACGTTCTGTCGAGTTTCCGGTGAATCGATTCACCGGAAACTCGACTGAACTGGGAGGAGTCGTTCACGAATCGTATGTTCGTTCAGCCTGGTTTCCGGTAGCGGTAAATCGCATCATGGAATGGACCCCATTGCACGGTTCTCAGCTGAGTCAGTCAGACTCAGCGGAGTTAGTGCTACCGGAAACTCGTCTGAACGAACGAACAAACGATTCGCGAACGACTCCTCGTGGCGAACTGAATCACGCGAACTGGGTCACGGAAACGAATCATTGAATCCACCACTAGTCAGGACCAATGATGAGGATTTCGGATTTGTTGGAGTTGAGTTTGAGAAAGCTGTTTTGCATCCAGGTCTTGATGTCAGTCAAACAGTTGGAGAGGGTTGAGAGGGTGGAAGGACTGATGGTTTTGGAGGGGAGGTAAAGCTGTGTGTCATCGGCGTAACAATGGAACCGGAGTCCATGGTGATGGAGGATCTGACCAAGAGGAAGCATGTACAGAATGAAGAGGAGTGAACCAAGCACAGAACCCTGGGGGACACCGTGGATGATAGGAGTAGTGGCTGATTGACAGTTGTTGATGGCAATGAATTGATGTCTGTCGGAGAGATAGGATCCGAGCCAGGAGAGGGCGGTGCCAGTGATGCCAAGGGTGGATTGGAGACGGGAGAGGAGAATGAAGTGATTGATCGTGTCAAAGGCAGCACTGAGGTCAAGGAGGATGAAGATATTTAGGGAGCCAGTGTCAGAGGATAGCAGAAGTTCATTGGTCACTTTGAGGAGGGCAGTTTCTGCACTGTGTTTGGAGCGGAAACCGGATTGGAAGAGTTCAAAGAGGTCGTTGGTGTCAAGGTAGGTGATGAGTTGTTTGGCAACAACACGTTCCAGGATTTTGGACAGAAAAGGTAGATTGGAGATGGGGCGGTAGTTGTTAGGGGAATCAGGATCCAGGCCGGGTTTCTTTAGTACGGGGGTGACTGATGCAAGCCATATGGAGGTGGGGACATGGCCGGAGGATAGAGAGGAGTTTACAATGTTAGTGATGAGGGTGGAGAGAATGGGGAGACAGGCCTTTAGAAGTGTGGTAGTGACGCTTGCACAGAAGCATATGGCGGACATCTTTCTTTATTCTAGGTGGAATTAGTAACATAGTTACGCTATTAAAAGCGTTTTTGCAAACATTTTTTGAGAGAAATGTGCATTTTACTTTCATAATGGTCGCTCGGTGAATGTGTAGGATGTTTGGTTTGATAGTTATGCAACCTCAACGTTTTGGCGGACTATATCTCTGCTGATCAACACTACGAATGCTGGAAACACACCAGACACACCATGTGAAGATATTTAACCCGATTATTGTTATTTATATCCGAGATTATTTAATCTAACCCGATCTAAACTCTACCATGCACCCAAACCAGCGCAGCCACAGCCGTGTTAGGGGCGTTGAACAATTTTTGTGACACACAATGATCAAGCGTCAAATTAGACACGTTATGCACGTTTTTTAACGTTCTTAAAAACGACAAAATATTTTATCAGAAGTGCCTTTTGATTAGACGGTGCCAGCGTTTTTGGAGCTCAAAAACAGAAAAATCGGAAACCACCCTCAAGATTGGAAAACTTGAATACACTCCGCCGTAGTGTTTTCGTCTACACTGCCAACACACTAAATCTGCTCGGATCTGCTTACGTCGCGTACGCGTTTACGTCACATACACATACCCCTGGAGGAAACTCGCCAAAGCTCTAAACAGCTCCCTCTCTATGGACAAGTAGTCCAAGGGAGATATTAAGTATATTCTGTATATGGCCCACACTCACCTCCTGGGGGCACATCTGGGGATGGATGAAATGAGGGACAGGATCCTGAATAGGTTTTATTGGGCCGGAGTAAAAAGGGACGTCGAGGACTACTGCCGAGCCTGCCCCGATTGTCAACGCACCGCCCCGAGACCGACAACACGGAATCCCCTCATCCCCATGCCACTGATGGAAGTCCAATTCGATAGACTAGCGCTAGATATTGTAGGCCCCCTTCCCAGGACGAGCCGAGAACACCGCTAAATACTAATCATCTACTAGTGACTAGTAGATGATTACGCGTTGCGTAGTCATCGACTACGCAACGCGCTACCCGGAGGCAGTTCCTCTCCGTGCGGCCAAGGCAGTGGCAAAGGAATTGATGATTTTATTTAGCCGGCTGGGGATAGTAAGGGAGATTCTGACAGACCAAGGCACCTGTTTTATGTCCCGAGTAATAAAATAACTACTCAGCATGTAGCAGGTCCGCCACCCTTGGACATCCGTCTACCACCCCCAGACCGACGGTCTCGTGGAGAGGTTCAATCAGACCTTAAAAACCATGTTGAAAAAAGTGATGGAAGTGGACGGAAAAAACTGGGACCAGCTACTTCCACACGCATTATTCGCTATCCGGGAAGTACCCCAGGCTTCCACTGGCTTCTCTCCCTTCGAGCTACTCTACGGCAGACGACCGAGAGGACTACTTAACATTGCCAGGGCCGCATGGGAGAATCAACCCTCCCCACACCGCACTGCCATCGAACACGTGGAGCAGGTGCGAGGCCGGATGTCACAGATCTGGCCCCTGGTTCGGGAACACCTCGGACAAGCCCAGCAAGCACCGGCAGGGTGTACAACCGGGGAGCCCAAATGTGCACCTACAACCCGGGCGACCAGGTCCTCGTCACGCCTCAGAGTGCAAGTTCCTGGCTAAATGGAAGGGGCCATATGAAATCATCGACCGGGTCGGCGAAGTCAATTATCGTGTCCGACAACCAGGAAGACGCAAGTCTGTCCGTTGTACCACATCAACCTGCTAAAACGATGGCAAGCACTGACTGCCCCCCGGGATCCGACTCTCCTGACACTGTCCGCTCGTCTACACACCCCCTAGGTTCCAGTGGGGGAGTTGCTGAGCACGAGCCAAACCCAGGACATGCGGGAGTCCGCCTTCGCCCCTACAGGGTCCCAGAGGCACGCTGCGCCGCCATCAGGGCAGAGGTCGCCAGCATGCTGCAGAAGGGGGTCATCGAGGAGTCCCACAGCGTTTGGTCCAGCCCTGTGGTTCTGGTACCCAAGCCAGACGGGACTTATAGGTTCTGCAATGACTTCCGCAAACTGAATGAAGTGTCAGCATTTGATGCGTACCCCACGCCCCGGGTGGATGAATTGATAGAGCGACTGGGCCGGGCCAGATTCATATCCACCCTTGACCTCACCAAGCCAACAGACAGTACTGAACTTTTCGAGATAATTATGGGCTTAAAGACCTCAAATACAGCTGGTATTGATGGTATTAGTAGTAAAATTCTGAAAACTATTGTCGATGTGATCTTGGAGCCGCTCGCTCATTGCATTAACCCCTCTCTTACAAAAGGGGTCGTGCCAAAAATGGCTAAAATTGCAAAGGTCATACCAATTTTTTGAAATCAGGAGACAAGAACATCATGAGCAATTATCGCCCCATATCACTATTACTAACTCTCTCCAAAGTATTTGAAAAGGTTGTATATAACAGACTGAATGGCTATCTTGAAAAATTCAACATTCTTGTTCCATCTCAGTTTGGCTTCAGGAAAAAGAGCACCACCTGTATGGCTATACTTGACCTTGTTGAAAAAATCAATGACTGTATTGATGAAGGTAAATTTGGAATAGGTATTTTCCTTGATCTATCAAAGGCCTTTGATACTATTGATTTTAAGATACTACTGAACAAACTACACCACTATGGTATCAGAGGCCTCGCCCTTGATTGGTTCAAAAGCTATCTCTATGACCGTCAACAGTATGTTTTTGCAAATAACTGTAGCTCACCCTGCAAGCACATAAACTATGGGGTCCCCCAGGGGTCAATTTTGGGGCCACTCTTATTTATCCTTTACATCAATGATTTTGTAAATTCCACCAATATCTTTCATAAAGTAATTTTTGCTGACGATACAAATCTCCTCACCTCACACAGAAACCTACTCACTCTCCAAGACACTGTAAACACAGGGTTAATCAAAGTGGATGCCTGGTTTAAATGTAACAAACTTTCACTCAATGTTAATAAAACTAATTATATGTTATTTTGCTCAAACAGAAAGAAAATCAATACTGAACTGGTACATATCAATATCGACAATCAGGAGATCTTAAGGGTAAGCTCCACAAGGTTCCTGGGGGTCCACATTGATGAATTTGTCAACTTCAAATCACATTGATCATCTGACAAAGAAATTATCAAAATATGTTGGTCTTTTCTACAAACTCAGACATTCTCTACCACTATCTGCTTTACTCACTATGTACAAAACCCTTTTTGAACCGCATCTGAATTACTGTAATGTCATATGGTCCAATACCTTTCCCAGTTACCTTTTAAAACTTGAGAGTCTACAAAAGAAAGTCATACGTGCTATGTCCTGGGCTGCAGTAAATACTCCAACTCGCCCGCTTTTCCACTGCCATGGTCTTCTAAGACTCACTGAATTCAATCTCTTCCATAATGCTTGCCTAATGTTTGAAGTCATAAATGGCCTAAACCCCAGACTGACCGGCCTGCTCCCTATCTGCCACCCCCAGCACCAACACCGAACCAGGAATTAACACCTGATAACGGTTAAACAACGGCGTTTACATTGTACGGGTATGAGTGTTGCCTGCAAGGGGCCACAGATCTGGAACAGACTTGATGAGGATCTAAAGAAGCTGTGCTCTCTGTCCGCTTTTAAAAAAAACCTAAAAGCATATTTACTGGCAACCTATTTATAATGTACCCTAACAATATGATGGATGTACTGGGATTATTACTGTATGATTGATTGTATGTATTTGTATGTTTGTTTTGTCGGCACTGTTAAGTTAAATGTACTGTATGATTGATTGTATGTATTTGTATGCTTGATTGTCTGCACTTTTTTATGTTTTCTTGCGTGGTACCACATTGTGCATCGCTAAATTGATTGATATTGCTTTCATTAACCTTGGGCACCCGCCCAAAAGCTTTCAATAGCTTATTTTGGGGGACCCATTCATGCATGCATGTATGTATGTATGTATGTATGTATGTATGTATGTATGTATGTATGTATGTATGTATGTATGTATGTATGTATGTATGTATGTATGTATGTAATACATACATGACCCCATGACCCCATGGACCATGGGGTCCATTTTCATTGCTACGCTGACGACACACAGGTCTACATCTCCACCAAACCCACCGCTGCCATCCCCCCCACCTCCCTCATCACGTGCCTGGAAGAGATCCGGAGCTGGTTGAGCAGGAACTTCCTGAAACTCAATGGAAACAAGACCGAGGCCCTGCTCATCGGATCCAAATCCACCCTCACTAAATCACAACACACCCCAGCTCCACTCATAATTATCGATGGATTCCCAGTACCCTTCTCCTCCAAAGTCAAGAGCCTCGGCGTCATCCTGGACAACAACCTCTCATTCGCACCCCATATTCACAACATCACCCGGACTGCATTCTTCCACCTCCGCAACATCGCCAGACTCCGCCCATCACTGACCCAATCCAGCGCTGAAATCCTAGTTCACTCATTTGTCACATCACGCATAGACTACTGCAACGCCCTCCTCACCGGACTCCCCACCAAACTTATCAACAGACTGCAGATCATTCAGAACTCAGCCGCCCGGATCATCACCCGCACCAAATCATCTGACCACATCACCCCTGTCCTCATTCAACTTCACTGGCTCCCAGTACACTACCGCATCCAATACAAAACCCTACTCCTCACCTACAAAGCTCTTCACAACCTAGCCCCCAGTTATCTCTGCGACCTCCTCCAAGAATACACTCCCTCCCGCTCCCTCCGCTCAACCTCTGCTGGACTACTATGTATCCCCACATCACGACTCACTTCAATGGGTGCCCGGTCATTCAGCTGTTCAGCACCCAGGCTCTGGAACTCCCTCCCCCCACACATAAAACAGTCAGACACCATTTCAACCTTCAAGTCACAGCTCAAAACTCACTTGTTCAAACTCGCACACAACGTCTAACTGATCACTGTTTTGATTTTTTTTTGATTTATTTCTTATTGCTTATGTTTATTTATTTATTTATTTATTTATTTTTTCCACAATGTCTTGCTTTTTAAAAAATGTATGATGACTATATGCTCTGTAAGGTGACCTTGGGTGTCTTGAAAGGCGCCTCTAAATTAAATGTATTATTATTATTATTATTATTATGTATGTATGTATGTATGTATGTATGTATGTATGTATGTATGTATGTATGTATGTATGTATGTATGTATGAATAAATAAACTTGAATATTGGTAGGCCCCCTTCACCCAGAGGGCCCGGGAGAAGAAAGTGTTCGCCACACCCGATGGGCTCTACCAATATACTGTCCTTCCATTGTGCATGGGGCACCCGCGACCTTCCAGAGGATGATGGACCGGGTCCTATGGCCCTACAGGGAGTATGCTGCCGCATACATCGATGACATCGTGATACATAGCAGCACCTGGGCCCTACATCTGCACCACCTCCAAGCCGTTTTGGGAGCACTCCGAACAGCCGGCCTCACAGCCACCCAAAAAAGTGCCACCTGGGCCTGGAAGAGGCCTCCTATCTGGGCTATCAAGTAGGGAGGAGGGGCAGTGTACAACCCAAGACGGAAAGGTGCAGACCATCTGGACCTGGCCCAGAACACAAACCAAGGAGCAAGTTAAGTCTTTTCTGGGACTCGTTGGCTACTACCAACGATTCATCCCCAACTTCGCAACACTGGCCAGCCCCCTCCACGAGCTAACGCTGAGGGCTCTGACCGACCGAGTGGCCTGGACAGACGAGATCAAGGACGCCTTCTCGCGCCTACGACAAGCCCTATGCACCTTGCCACTGCTAATCACCCCCGACTTTAATCTCCCCTTCGTGGTCCAGGCAGAAGCATCTGAGGTGGGACTGGGAGCTGTTCTGTCCCAGGTCCGGTCAGGAGAAGAGCACCCGGTAACCTTCATCAGCCGGAAACTCCTGGCCAGCGAGAGGGCGTACTCAACTGTAGAGAAGGAGGCGCTGGCGATCAAGTGGGCCTTGGAGAAACTCTCTTATTATCTCCTAGGACACCACTTTACCCTCATCACCAACCACGCCCCCCTGAAATGGATGGCGACGGCCAAAGACACCAACGCCAGGGTGACGTGCTGGTTCCTGGCCGTACTAGACTACCACTTCCAGGTTGTCCATCAACCAGGACGGGCTCACGCCAATACAGACGCCCTATCCCGGAGGGACGCCTGCCTAGGTCTTACCAGAGGAACCCCCGGCTTGCTGCTGAGGGTGGGGGTATGTGGCAACCCTGCGCCGGCGGACCTGGAGGAAACTCGCCAACGCTCTGAACAGCGCCCCCTCTATGGACAAGTAGTCCAAGGGAGATACATCCCCTTCAAAACGGCTATAACCGCCCACCAATCAAGCAGGCACAGACAATCATGGGGATTGAGATCACCTGGGGGAAGGCGGCGGCACAGGGGTATTAAAGGCCGAGCACACGGCAGTCAAGGGAGAGAGACGCATAGGTGTGACCGACATACTATCGCCCTAACGTGTGGAATGCTTTCCCTTAGGAATAACTCTAGGGCGCCGGGAGCAACATTCAAACCGGACACCAAGACGGACCTGGTCGGAGAACACTCACCCCTTTTCCCCCTAGTGCAGGGGTGTCAAACTCATTTTAGCTCAGGGGCCACATGGAGGATAATCTATTCCCAAGTGGGCCGGACCGGTAAAAATATGGCATAATTATGTAAAATTAAACATGCTGTGAGCACACCAAACACAGGTTTCCCATTTACATCCTTGAATAAAAAGGACGATGACCATTTTTCTTGGAAAACTCTGCACTGTGTCCACTTTTCGTCTTTTTGACAGAGACATTTTGGGGCAATTTGAGTGCCAAAGCGCATAATGTTGGAAGTATAAGGCAGAACGACAAGGTAGCTCCGGGCTAGCTGCACTACCTGTTTATACTTGCTCCCTGCTAAGCCCCGGTATAAAGTTTGCTTGCTTAACATAATTGCTATTGCGACTTCTAGTGGACACATTAAGAACAGCAGTTTCTTTCATTGAAAAATAACAGATCATTTTACGTTACATTCCAAAGCGACTTCCAGTTACACACAATTGTCCAGTAGTTCAATGTACAACAAATTAATCAGTGCCAGTCAATGCAATTCATGTAATGCTAGGAAGGATTTTTATAAAAAAATATATAATTTTCTTTATAATTATTATTATTTATTTTTTTTTACAATACTGTACTTCACAAAATCATCTTGCGGGCCAGATTAAACCCGTTCGCGGGCCTGATCCGGCCCGCGGGCCGTACGTTTGACACCCCTGCCCTAGTGGAAGTAGCCTTAGTTATTTTATGATTTTCCTTATTCTCCTGAGCGGTCCTGAAATAAAACACTCGTTCCGAAACCGGGCTTCCTTTATTGGGAATCCCAGCCACCGACCACTGGGGTTGCCACAAGGGAAATGAACAAACATGTTGGATTATTTCCATGCGTCGGACCGTAAAGCTGCTCTGGCAGCTCTAATAAACCTACAGGAGTCTTTCCATGAAATGTACAGGATATGTACAGATAGAATTAGTGAACAGAGAAGGATCTGTAATTGTGTTTTGGTTTTCGCGGCGCAGATAAGAGAAGAAGGAAGATGCTACGCATGCGCTCAGACATGGCGGTGTGATAGTGTATCACCGCACCACCTAGCCGCCTGGTATCCATACCCAATCAAATTCCACACACTTCTGAGTCACCGTATGCACGCATATTTCCTCCCGAAAACGCTCGTCTAAACGCGGAATAAAAGACGTCGCCACTTTCTCTTCTTCTATTCAGACCGTCATTATGTAAACGTAGCCTCGAAAAACAATAGTTGATCGCTGCATGCAGCACTCACCTAATAAATATTTCAATGTCTAAATGTGAATGCTACAGCATTCACACTTATAAAGATTTCAATATCTAGAGGGTGAATGCTACAACATTCACACTAATAATCAGCATAATTAACAACGTTTTAGGGTCAGTTAACAGTCTTAACAGATTACATAAATCGCTCCGGATTGCAATAGTTCCAACTAAAGTCATTTCTGAGAAACATTTTTTTTTGTCTTTGTACTAATTATCTATTCAACAGATAATTTCTTTCAGTAATACTTTCTGACAATTATTAATTATAGTTGTGTTTGCAGCCGCTGGTCTTTATTTTAATTTCCCTAAGGACAGATAGTTTATAGTCCCATGCAATAGTTTCCTATATAGTTTCAGCAGCGTGTCTGTCCCGAACAACAGCCCAATTGGCAGGGCTTGCAGCGCCACGTTAAACACTAAACAGCCATATCTGCAAGCATAAAATGTAAACTGAGGCATTTATTTGTAGTCCAATCAGATACAAGGAGATGCGGGGGAGGGGGTGTTCATGTTCCTGTTTGAGTCTTAAACTGGATGTGGATTCATTAAGGATCATTGCATGATATCCTTCGCAGGCCAGCTATGGCGGCTGGCCAGATGGTTGGTTCAGAGTTGCCTAGCGACTGCAAAGATGAAGCTTTCATTTGTCAGGTTTCACAACAAATATTCGCAGACCCACCGCACTACACCACACTACACTGCACTACCCTGTTCTGAGTCTGAAAAGAAAAACCTGATAGCAGATTAATTACTCTTCAGGAGGGATTTCATCATCCTGACCTCCCGTAAAAGTTAACGTCTTGCTCGTTCTACGCGACCAAACGTTCTATAATCACCAACCGGCCATTACTATTCTCCTTCCAATGGCGGAAAAGCACCAAGATGGCCGCATGGGATGTTGTTGACATTATGTCAAACCCTCCTGTAGGGCGTCAGATCGTAAATGTAACTTCCTCCGCCTCCTCCTCCCTTGCTGCGCCTCCTGACAGCTCCGCGCAGTGCCTGGGGGCCGCCTACCCCTCCTCCCTGGGGCCCAGGGACGAAGGCTGCTGCTCAACATGGGGTCGGGGGGAGCAGAGGACAGAAAGGAGGAGGAGGCCAGGCTGAGGGTGGAGGCGGCTGGAAGAGCAGGGGGGTGTCTGGGCGCTGTGCTGGGGAGCTTTTTGTAAGGCAGACAGATTGCTCATACATATTTTATGTTTTAGCATGCACTGTGCCGGGTGTGTGCGCGGTTGGTACAAAGCGTTTATTTACAGCTTTCAGTGATTATTTGCACATTACACACACACAGACACACACACACACAGACACACATACACACACCTTTTGAGAAACACGAGTAAACAAGACTTAGATTTTTACCCTCCTGCTCCTCTCCGCCACTCCTCGCCCTCCTCCCTCTCCCCTGTCTCAGAGGACTCTAAGTGTTCCTGACTCTCCCATCAGACGCTGGGAGTCGAAGCCACAACACTCAAGCAGCTCTCCATGTCCTCTACTGCCACAAGCTGCAATCACACACGAGAGAGAGAGAGAGAGAGAGAGAGAGAGAGAGAGAGAGAGAGAGAGAGAGAGATGCGGCCACACTGAATGCGTTACGTGCGTTAGATTACGCCCGTAACGCGCCTAACCTGACGCTTGATCATTGTGTGTCGAGCCCGCCCAGCGGAGGTGTCTTGCTTCGCCCTGATGGGGCTTATTTTCGATAATGACCAGCGACGTTCTATACATTATCCTGCTTATTACAAGGCTACTTGCCAAAACTAAAAAATTACTTCAGATGGTGTCTTTTTACAATTTATTCGTTTCCAGCATTCGTAGTGTTGATTAGAAGAGAAATAGTCTGTCAAAGACGTTGACGTAGCTTAGCAACCGAAGATGCTGGGGTTCACAAGTTACCGGAGTACTACCCATGCAAGTGAACGGAGCGTTCCACGGCATTGCCCGTGTAATAAAGGCCTACAATATTTCTGTTTATGGCATAGGTTGCTCCTCAGATGAGGCCAATAAAGCAATGATTAAAAAAAAAACACAAACGTGTGTTTTTGATCAAAGGCCCGGGCCGAGGATAGTGGGGGGAAATATCAGCCCAACCCGGCCCGCGGGTCCGGCCGGGTCAGGTCGGGCTCGGGCTCAGGCAGAGAATCTAAACTCTAGTGCATGACATCTGGGTGAGTTTCACCACCTGGTCTGGGTGGTGAAACTCACCCAGATGTCACTTGGTCGTCCATGTTCCTTGTGCTTCTGTGCGTCCTCCGTCTCTCTGCCAGGGACGTCGGGTCAAACTCAACGCTGATTGGCTATCGCAGCTAAGCGCCACGCGTAGGCGCGTCAAAAGTTAAATTTTTTGAACTCTGCGCGTTATTTAGGTGCGTAAAACGTGTGTAACGCGCCTAACGCGCTGCTTTAGCGTGTGTAACGCATCAACGTGCCTTAACCAATAGTTCACTATGCAAAAATGCAGATTTTCAACGCCTCTAACGCGTTCAGTGTGGCCGTACCTTAAGTGTGAGTTTGACTGTGAGTGTGTGTGTGTGTGTGTGTGTGTGTGTGTTTGAGCGGGGTTAGAGATAGTTTTACGGGCTATGAGCGCAATGCACTGTGTAACCAATGTTCTTTGCATGTTTTACTTGCATAGATGTACCTGACCTCCTGGGAGTCTTCTGACAGAGTAGAGGCTGTTGTCTGGTGAGTGAGGTGGGTTTGGGTGGTGGTGGGGGGGGTTGATCTGTATACGTGGTGTGTTTGGTGAGGTGTGTTTGGTCTCTGTGGACGGTGTGGTGATGTGATCTGTGTGGTGGTGCGGTGGTTGTGGGTGGTGTATGAGGCGTAGGCTGTGTACCTTTGACGCTGAGACAAACCTCTCTCAGCGCGGCCCAGGGGGGGGGGTCCTCGCTCGCTCTGGCTCTCTGAGGAGAAAGGCAGTGTGGATTCTGTATAAGTGCATGCCTAATGTACCTTTCTAGATGCACTCTTTATTCAAGTACGTGCATGTTTCTTTGTATATATCTATTTTTCATACACTTTTTGGGTAGATCAATATTTCCTACATATTTTGTTTTACAATGCACATTTGACATCATTTAAGTATTTAAGTATTTATTTTCTATTATCTTGTGCTGAGCGATTTTAACAGCAATAATTTCCCAGAGGATCAATAAAGAAATTCCCCCCAAAAATAACCTAAACCTAAACAGAACCTCAACAGCACCCCAACAGAACCTCAACAGAACCTCAGTAGAACCCCAACAGAACCTAAACAGACCCTCAGCAGAACCTCAACAGCACCCCAACAGAACCTCAACAGAACCTTAACAGAACGGCCCCTCACAGTCCAAATCCTTTCTGGGGGAGATTTGATTCAATGCCAGAGGGGACGACCGAGAGAAACATGAGGATGGAAACTAAACAATCCCTTTGCTTTGTAGTCTCACACACTCCCCGCCTCCCCTCGTTCCTTATTTCCTCTGTTCAGACCTTCCTCGGCTATCCGTCTCTTGCGTTAATAATTCAGGGGCAGCGCGTGGCGTATGGTAATATGCCGGCTGTGTGTTCTACTAGGGGCCAAGTGAGTGAGTTGGGGCCTCGTCTTAACTTTATGAAGTCGTTCGTCCTCTCTGCTCTCTGCTGACGCCTACAGAAGCAGAGCTTTAAAATCAGTTTGCTCCAAGTACCCTCTATTGCCCTCTTAGAGACAGAGAATAATAATAAGAATGAAATGGAGGCACGGGCAAAAGAAAAGGAAAGTGTCGTGCCAGAGATTTATGATAATGGTGGAGAAGTAGTTGAAAGGAATGAAAACTAAAAGGACACCTCGAGGAGTAGAGTGGAGGAGAGTCTCCCCTAATGAAGTCCCACTGAGGAGGACATAACTCACGTTGGTACTGCCAACCACAAGGTGTCCACAATGTGTACACACGTTTGTTTATGAACACCACACATCTGCAGAGCCTGTAATTACTATTTATCTTCCTCAGCGGGACGCTGTGAAAGGCCAATATCAGGAGAGCTTAATACCTTGAGAGCTCCAAGATTGAGGATCTTAATCGCTTTTCTCTCATTTCAGAGACTCCATCAAACTGTACCTCCACTATCCCAGCACATACAGGCTTGTACTTATACTTTATCCCCCTCAGAGAGCCTGGAGAGGCTCTGAAACATCTATACAGCACCATGCCTGCATGGTTCCCCATTCTCCTGCTCATTCTATACATAGTAACATAAATGATGAGTACTAATGAGAAGACACTCATGTGAATGAATTGTGGTGCTTCATTATCCCCATTTTTAAAAACCTGCCTTCCGTTTGCTGCTGCTGAAAACCATTGGCTTCCCCAAACACTACATGTTTCCTCATATGGGGAATGGAAACAACCGACTCCTCAAGGGTCTAGCATCAAATCACAATGAATAACAACAGAAATAGACTCAAAATAGTCCTAAATAAAATCATGTTAATAGTATATTGTACATCACTTTAGGGTGCTTGTTAAAGTCATTAAGCCTTAGATTGTATAGTAGTGCAAGTTGTCTGGGATAAACTTGACGTTATTTCTCTGCTTTACTTCTGCAAAGACTATTGAACTACACACAGACTTATGTTTTGTGGAGTGTGACCCGGCACGCGGCCCACCGAGGTCCACCAAGGTCAAGTGTACGGATCATTAATCACGACAAGACTTTGCAGGGAAAGGATCACCAACAAAGAAACATCAGTTTGGAATTGATGGGCAGAAGGTGCTTTAAGCACGCTATCTGTCCCACAGCTTGGCTTCTGGTGACACCACAGTCACACTCTCTGCCTGTCCATCAGAGCGACGCTTCCCGCCTGAAGCCTCCGTATGAGCCACCATATGTCCCACCCCCGGCTGTGGTCCCCTCTCTCACTACTTTCCTTCTCCTTACCAACACATCTCTTTGTTTAGCCAATAGATAGCGCCCTAGATTGGTATATGTCCGCTGTCAATGTAAGAGTTCCGGAGCTGGACGCTAATTGTCCACTTACCTCATAAGGGGAACAGGACCTTTATTGTGAAGGGAACCACACAATCAGAAGACAACACGTACTTATACTTATACAAGTACAGCACTTATTATATATCTAGTTGTTTTGTGTAGGTGACCAACATATATATTCCAGCATTTCAACATAGGTCCTAAAAGTGCAGAAATGGATACTGTTCTGCAAAGTCAAATCTTTGGGGGGAGAATTGTTAAGAAAGCCTAAGTATATGATGCCGATAGATCCGTCACACACCAATAGCTCTCTCTCTCTTTCTGTCACTCTAATGTGTGTGTCACATAACAATAGCACGGCATTCATACAAGTATGTGTTTCTCTTGGAAACGCAACCGTTTCAGGTGTATGTATGCCCCATTGTCAGGTACACCCGTATTCCTGTCACAAAAGATGCCTTTAAAGCACTTCTCTCTCCAGCATCAAAGCGTCTCTTTCTCATTGGAAAGCAGAAAAAATTAAAGCATGGGAAACATTTGTCATTCTCAGATGTAATCATTTTTAATGTTGGCGTTGTGTTTGTCTGTTCATATGCGTTTGTTCTCCGATGGTGTTTGAGGTGTTCTGCAATGTTGTCTGACTGTGTGTGAAAGGGGGAGTGTGATGGGTGGGGGCTGTGTGTGGAAGCTGCACAGGTATTGCTGGAGAAGCAAACCTTTTGCCATTAGAACAGAGGTGGTCGTTTCAAGCTTTAGGGTCAGAAGAATTTATGTAAGCATTTGATTGATCCTTGGGAAAGAACCACCAAGTGATCTCAATAAAAGATTAATTGGAAGCAAGATCACTGAAAAACAAACTTCTGAAAAAAGATTGAAGAAGCGATACTATCGAGACCAGCTGTTTCATAATTTTCTAGTTTGAAATTCTGGTTAAAGAAGGTTGTATTCATCCGTTCATTATTCATGTATCCAATATAACGTTTCAAATATGCAGCTGAAAAGGCTCCTGTATTTCACAACCCGTTTGCAAACGTAGGACAAACCAGTTTAATGCATTCTGAATTAGCATTCTCAAAAGCATAACCAGTTTTATATACCAATATAGACAGTCAAGTAAATGTTATATATCTACCCCAGTTATTCTCAAAAGGCTCCAAAGGGTAGCCACCTATTTAAATTCTAATCTCTTTGTGTATATACATTGCAGTGTTTCTAGTATCTTAATAGCTTGCAGTAAATGTCCTCGTGACACATGCACCTTGATGCAAATCACCAAAGTCTGGCTGATACACTGCCCTGGTGGTGACAGGGTAATGGTGCATCATATCGTCTACTTCCTCATCATCATGTTCCCTCACCGGTCTGAATCGTCGTCCGAGTCTGACGACACAAGGGGGGGTCGGGCCATGGCTTTGACCTGCTCCTCTCTGCTCCTCCTCCTCTCCCCCTCTACTTCTCACGCTTCCTCCTCCTCCTTCAGCAGCAGATGAAAGTAGTACGTCCCCCCCTTCACGGCTGACTCCAGAAGCCTGGGGAACAGGGGGAAGATGAACACAGAGTTAGAAAAACATCAGCTGTCGTCACGGATTACAGTTCTTATGAAACATCTTTCACATCCATCCATTCTCTTCAACCGCTGTCTCCGACAGCCAATAGCAGTGGACTACCGACGTAGTGCACAATAACAATTACAATGGATGTCAGACCATCATAGTCATGCACATATACACTCACACAATGTACAGAACCATCAAGAGGACACCCACCATAGGAAAGAAAAACGGATAAAAGCGGTTGTAACAGAAGCGCTTTCACTTTCACTACAGGGCTGCAATATATGCAACATACTACTACTACTGGTACTACTAATACTTCTACTGCTACTACTACTATACTACTACTGCCACCACTACCACTACTATTGCTGCCAATGTTAATACTTATTATAATGATAATAATAACAAACGAACCAGATATGTCACAGAGGGGTCCAGGCACAGACCAACAGAACAATAAAATACCTGTCTAAAAGATACTTCCAATCGACAGTGTGTGCAGATGAAACATTATTGATGTATCCGTAATAGGCCTATTGATGTATCCGTAATAGGCCTATCACCGATGTTTTCGAGGTACGGATCAAAAATGAATTAATTGAATCAGAAAATAAAAGTCATGGACCGGAAACCCATGAGATGGCATCACTGCGGCATTCTAAAAAAACTAGAGCTGTCAGTTAAACGCGTTATTAACGGCGTTAACGCAAACCAAATTTAACAGCGTTAAATTTTTTATTGCGCGATTAACGCAATTATTTTATTTTATTTTTTTCTTTGGCTCAAAACAAAGAAGCAGTAGCCTGAGTGCTATTTTCAAATGACATTTGTTCAAAGCAGTCGTTTAATTGCACTATATGCTCTTTTTTTGTATCGTCCTGTTTTGATCAGTGTATATGCCAATGTTGTTATCAATAAAAAATCATTTGCACAAGGCAAGCCGATGCACTTCACCATGTTGATAAGAGAATTAAAATGAGAAGAATTATGGGACAAAAAAATCAAGGGATATTTAGCATAGAAAAATAATTTGCGATTAATCGCGATTAATTATAGTTAACTATGACATTAATGCGATTAATCACGATTAAATATTTTAATCGCTTGACAGCTCTAAAAAAAACACAACCTTTTCACCTTTGATAACTTTATTAATTTTAGTAATCTTCAATTGTTTTTCAAGTGTATAAATAACCATGTGTCACCACTGTTGTCTGAATTGGCCATCAGACGTCAGAGCTCTCGTCGGGCAAATACACAAGCCTCCATCAATGGTGATTGTCTTGTTCCCATGTACAGGACATCTTTCGGTCAGTCTGTCTTCTCTGCAAAGGGGGAAATACTATGGAACCTCTTGCCCACTAGTCTAAAACTAGAGACTAACAGCAACACTTTTAACAGAGAACTGGTTTATTGTTTGATCATGCTGCCTTTGTTTTTCTCTACGTAGCCTATATATATATATTCGACTCATTATATTGCTGCTCTGTACTCTACTGTATACTGCATTTTTACTCTTTTTAATTATCACTATCAGTTTTTTATCAGTATTTGATTTTGTTTCTGTCTTGTTTAGTTTCTTTTGTTGTTTTCAAAAAGCCTCCTGTGGACAGGTGTTGTAAACTAGCATTTATGCTAATACACTGTAAACAATGCATCTGGTTCGTCCAATGACATTGTCATGTCCATGTCCAAATAAAATCTACTATACTATACAGTTAAAAGGTCAGGGAGTTGGACGCCCGGGCGTATGTGCAATGGACTAGAGATCCAGGTCAGCTAATCAGTTGCAGGATATTCACAGCACACACAGTATACTCACAGTATACACAGTTAACTCACAGCACACACAGTAAACTCAAAGTGAACACAGTAAACTCCCATGTTCTGCGTTTCCTCTTTCTGTGTTATAATGCAATAATTTATGCAGGCTAGGCCAATAGGAGTGAAGCCAGACTATTTGTAGGTGTTATGTATTGGGAACTAACCTCAGCCCCGATACTGAGGTAATGTGTTAAAGGGGGCCTATTATGCTTTTCCGTTTTTTTCTTCTCCTATTGCGCTTTACATACGTTTTGGGGTATATAAGGGGCAGAGTTACAATACCATGAAATTCCCGCAAGGGGGAGTAAATGACTACCGCAAATCACTGTTACCGAGCTACCTAGAAACGGCTTGTTGGGATTTTCTCCGCGGCTTTCTTTTACTTCCGGTACATGGTGACGTAAGCATGTACTTTTGCTGGGAGTCAATGGGAGAGCGTCATCAATGACCTTTTGCTGCGTTCCTGGACACGCTGGAGTCGGGGAATGGATCGTAAAACAAGAGTTTGAGTAGAGGAGTAGATGGACAGAAAGACATAACACTATTTATATATTATATATATATAAAAATGGCTAGAAGGTGTTTTCTTGGTTGTGAAGGGACCTCTCCCTTGTATGGTTTGCCAAAGGCAGAGCCTTCACGTAGCCGTTGGCTAGATTTCATTTTTAACCCTATTCCACCGACTTTACCAAGCCTATTTCTGTGTCGCCTCCACTTCACGGATGGCTGCTTCAGCAACCTGCGTGAAGATGACTCTCAACATCTAAGTAAACCTATACTGATAATAATAAAAGTGGCTGTGTTGTGTGTAATATAAGTTGGGGTAATTAACCCTACCATTTCCTACCATAAAATAATTCATTCTGTAGCTAGCTGCTAGTCTTGTTGCGAGGCTGGTTAATCTTCCACAAACCTTTTGCGGGATCTCAAACTACAATTCTAAACTGTCTGTAAAATGAGAGCTAGCCTTAGCCTTGTGTGAGGTGTTACTATAAGGTGGGTCACAGTTCCTGTTTCAGATGTTGTTAGCATGTACTGTGTAAAATCATTTTTCGTCGTGATTTATGTGTGATAATTTTAGCAGGACTCTAGTGCCCATAATCGCCCCTTTCAACACGTCGGATGCCAGACTGACACGCCTCAGATTATATTGACGGGAACCCAAACAAACTCGCCGGTGGGAATGCATTCTGTGGGAATACAAAGTGCACGGTTGAAGTCGACATCAGGCGGCACACAGTTGTCCATGGGATCGCTAAAGGCACACGTAAGAAGCAAAGGTATGTAGCCACTAAGAGTTTTTAGTGACTTAGGCCCCGTCCACACGAAGCCGAAACGAGCAAAACCGTTACGGTTTCGATCGATCCGGTTTCGGAGTATCTCCGTAAAGACGGAGTCAAGGGAAACCGGGTAGATCTGTAGAAACGCTGTAGTACACATGCCAGGCCCATAAGGGGCGCTGCTTCTGCTACAGAAATCCAGAAGGAAAATAAATAAGAAGAAGAGGCAAGCATGCGCATAAAGGGTGAGACTCCGCGGGCTTAACAGTCTTTGGCTAGAGGGTCGAAGGGGGGGGGCGATGACGTCATGGTTTACGGTTTCAGTCGGTTTCAGGCGTCCACACGAAACCAAAACGAAACCGGGTAGATTTGAAACCACCTCCGAGGGTGGTTTCAGAAGTTTACGGTTTCGGTCAGCGGATTCGCCGGCTTCGTGTGGACGGAAGGCCGAACCGTACGGAAGGCCGAACCGATTTCATTGCGGTTTCGCCATGAAATCGGCTTCGTGTGGACGGGGCCATAGTATGCAATCCATACGAAACTTTGTGAGCATCTTTTTCCTGTGTATTCGGATGTGTTTTTCTTTTTTGGTTTACCTAGAATCTGCAGTCCAGTAATCTATTTGAAGATTCACCCTTGCTGATGTTGCTAGAATATGGGCTATACATACATTCATGTATCACATACTTACTTTCTACTAACAATTCGTTAAAAGCATCGGCTAAATAACTTCATAACCAGGATATGGTTTATATTTGCAAATGGCTTCTTGCATTTGTGATGGGTAACCAAGGTTTACTCTGCAGTGTTACTCCATTACCAAGGAAAAAACTGCTAAATTATTATTTTCCAGTTTCTAATACAATTTGTTTCTGTTATTTGTAGCCATGCAGACACAGGTGTCTCCTGTCAGTGCAGACTTCGGAACAACCTCTCTTTTGCCACACTCACTGCTGACTTCAACACCAATAAAGGGCCCAGGCTGGTGACCTAGCAAGAGACCACGGCTTGAGTTGGAGGAAGAGGAGGAGAGTGACTCCTCAAGTCATTCCACAGTCTGATACTGCGTTTTGCTCCAAAGAATGTGTTTTTTCCCTTCATGGGAATGTTGTGCAGGTAATAATTTACACTATCTCGTAATTGTGAAAGCCATTGATTGGAATGCACACTCGGTGTTGTTTAATGGCGGTGCTTTTTTTTTTTTTACCATAAGTTGTATCTAGCATCAATGCATAACAATGAAAATGCATCACAGGAGCATGCTACGACTTCTGCAGGCCAGACCTTTCAGCGGAATATACACACACTCCCAAGGCTGAGCTGGTTGCCCGTCACGTCTCCCGCTTCAATCAAGAGGTGGTCTGAAGCCTACAAAGTCACCAGATGGGAACTGCTGCCATATCCGCTTCACCACACATGACGGGATGACGACCCGACAACTATGTCCTAAATATCCCCAACACCAGCTTACAAAGATGCGATAGGCAAGATGCCTGAAACGCCTAAGGGACAAGGAGCGGAACTTTCTGTTAAACTGTTTTCAACAATAACCTCTTATAGGCTGGGCCTTACTGTGCAGCCCCCACCTCCAAACGAAACCAATTCTTTTTGAATGGTCTGACCATGCTCAACATAAAAAAATAGTTGGCTTCATTAGGAGGTGAGGGTGCACGGTAAGGCCCCGTAGCTCGCGGCCTTATAGTTTGTTTTTCTTTCAATGGTAAATTGATTCAAATCACATAATAATATTGCTTTGGTTTTGTTTAGTGGGAGCTTACAGCCAAAATGACTTACTCTTCATCTGTTGTGTGCCTCACAGGTTCATAATCATACTTGTAGATATTTTGTAGACTGTGTGTTTGTGTGCATGTTGTGTCATGCAGCTTGTGTCATGCAGGTTATTGATTCTGGCACTTGGCTCATTCATCTTAGTACCTAATAAATACAATAAGACAAAATAACTACTTTACACAGACAAACTACTGTGTAAAGTGACATCACTGAGTACAACATGACTGCATAGGGCAATACAGATTGAGGAAGCAACATCTGTTTTCCAGTCATACTTTTATTGAACATTTTTTTCACTGATTAGTTCGACATAACAATGATTGCAATTGTAAACACATGGCTGAGACAGTGAACAGGTGAGATTTCTCGTAACTGTTATTGCTGAAGCAACATCTATTCGAGTAGGATTGTTATTTACAAAAAATGTTATCGCTGAGACAGTGAACAGGTGAGATTTCTCGTAACTGGAATTGCTGAAGCAACATCTATTTGAGTAGGATTGTTATTTACAAAAAATGTTATCACTAATGAATTCACATAACAAACATGGTACAGTTGGCTGGAACTACAGCAAACAGGTGAGAATGAAGAGATTACTCGTTTTCCATTACAAGTGGACTGATTACTGTTGCTATATGGTAGAGATGATCTAAACATGCAATATAGTTTACTAGAAGTTAATTATAAGGTTTTGTGATGATAGTGGTAGGCTACTCATCTTCTGAGGATATATATATATATATATATATATATATATATATATACATACATCCTCCGAAGATGATAGATAGATTACATGACATCGTTCTCAACAAACTGTAGCTTAGCCTAAAGCTCATCAGTTTTACCTTTGGGATTACTCTACAGCAGACGTTCTTCACTTCGTTGGGCATAGTGGCACAATTCCCACAGTTGCACCTAGGTAGTAGAGATGTTATAAGTTATAACGGTGTATTTTGATGGACAAAAGTAGTCAACAACATGCCATGTCGGGACATAAAAAGCTTGTTACAGACCCTTGAAGAGTACGAGTAGTCTACTAGCCGCAAGCTAAGTCTGAAAAGCTACGCTAAATACATGATAAATCGCGTGTGTGTATAATACAAAAACGTACCACTGTGAAATGTCCTGGTCCATTCTACGACTAAAATCGCGCTCGTCATTGGTGTCGTCTGCTCCATTATCGCTTTCGGGGTCCAACTCAGGCTCAAATTGGTAAGGTAGCACTGAAGCCATAGACAGAGTGACAGAGTGCCTGAAGAGACGTCAGCACCCTGTCAGCACCAAGATTCTAAATGCCTCAAAATTCTTAGCAACAGGGTGTTTCACATAGGGGTTATAATACTCATAAAGTATGAGAAAAAATAATGTGCTAGACAACCCTTTATTTTTGTAAATCAATTCTATGAGGTCAAACAAATTAAATAATGAACAGTAAAAAAGGGCATAATAGGGCCCCTTTAATGTTGTATCCATCTATCACAGGTGTTGATGAGATGGCCAGAATTTGCGTGCGTAAGTGTGTGTGTCTGTGTGTAAGCTAGTGGCATTAATTTTCTATTAGCTAGTCGTGTTAATGGGACTCTCACAGCTTATGTTGTGCTCTCCGTGGTTGACTTGTTGTCCGGCACACAGACTAGTAGGTCCTGTTGTCACCATATGAACCCAACACAATACAGCCAACCCTCCCGCTAGGCAACAGATAACAATGAGAGAATACTTTGACTGTGGAATCAATAGGGAGACATTAAAGAACTTCATTGAAGTAAATACATAAATAACAACAACAACAAGCAGATATGCTAGGAACAACGTTATAGCCTGTTAAACATTGACTAAACATTGCTTACAGAGTCTGCTCCCTTGTGCTCTCCTCTTGATGGGGACAGCCAGGGTTTTTTCTTCTTTCACAGATGCACTCAGAACAGAACCCTTGCCAGGCAGCAAAATTATTTGGGAGTTTTTTGATAGGTGAGGCATTGCCAGTAATTACATACGGCAAATCAGTTGTGCCAGAATTCAAATGCATTCATGGTTGCTTTTCACTGCCTTGCAATTATATTGTGCCTAGAGCAACTCATAATGAATCCCAATGCGTACATCTGTAATGCAGTTTAGATACTTCATGTTAATACGGTGTCCACTGAGTGTAGTGGTGGTGGACGGTGCATATCAACACAACATGTGTGATCTCATTGGAATCACAGCAGTAAAATGGCCCATGTGAGGACAGAACCAACACACAGGGATGTAGGAGTACTAGGAGCACAGTGTAGGTGGACGTTCAGAGGGTACACCTGGCTGATTCCAGATCCCGTGGGGAGGGGTTGGGCTGTGATCAAGAGGTCTTAAGGGAGTTTATTTAAGAGTCCACTGGGATGAGCAAACGAGGACCAGAATTAATGAAATAAAAAAAGATTTTTCTCTCCGGTCATTCCTGGTGTGTGTT
Source organism: Gadus morhua (assembly GCF_902167405.1). Classification (NCBI taxonomy): domain Eukaryota; kingdom Metazoa; phylum Chordata; class Actinopteri; order Gadiformes; family Gadidae; genus Gadus; species Gadus morhua. The sequence goes on along the minus strand of NC_044055.1, from coordinate 27,929,020 downwards.
GGTCAAATATAATCACTTTGCATAGATCCATCCAAACCACGATGATTCTGGGAAGATTCTGAATGTGAAAATGAAAACATGTAAAGAAAACCAGTCCTAATTCAAAAGGCCATAATGCAACACTAGGTTTTGGAGTTTGTAGTGTCTGCAAAGTTTAGCCTGGGGACTTCAAATCATCCCGGGAAATCCCTTAGGAACTGTACACTGGACCATAGTGTACAATAATGTGATAGAACATAATATACTGTAATCACTGTGGGTTCAGAGCACGGCTCCAAGCACAGACGTTGCGTAAAGCAAAAGTGCTGTGTGTAACAACCAAGACCACTGCTATATACTGTACTTTAGAAAGGGTTTGCACGAGGAGGTACTCTGAACTGTTGCCCCTAATCTTGGAATGGATTGAAAACCTGGAATCTGGGGACTCATTTGGCCTAAAAACGACCTGGTCCCGGATCGCAGCCCATGTAAGGGCTCACTTGGTGAGACAGACAGGCCGTATTTATTGTGCGGAGATGTATTTCCTCCCCGTGAATATCGCAACCTTTCCCTGTATCAACAATGGTGTGAATAATTCAGCAGTCAGAGGCCTTTCCAGACTGTCAAGAATGTCAGACCCTTTGAGCACCGAGTGGATGTTTTGTCTGTATCGTGCACATTTGCACTCCCACCCACCCATTCGCTCAAATTTGCACACTCACATGCAAATATGTGCACACACACACACACACACACACACACACACACACACACACACACACACACACACACACACACACACACACACACACACACACACACACACACACATATACACAGATGGCAGAGATGGCAGCAGTGAGCCAATTATTGTAGCTGTCTACAAAATGACTTTTCCCTCAACAAAGAGAGCATTGAAATGTTTTTCAGGAAACCGACAGTCCACTTGGTCTTTGTTTATTGGGAGGTTTTGAAGTGGTTTCGTGACCCTCAAAACATTGTGGATGTTTGCTGTAGAAAACGAAGAAGAGGAAAACCATTTATGAAATAATTTCCCCGATTTATGAACAGACCTTGCGTGGTCCAGATGCTTCCGAAGGCACACACTGTCCCGGCGTTTTCCCACCAGGTGGCGAGGGATTTGCAAACTCTGAAATGAGGCACAAAAAGGGGAAAATTATTGAAGACATAAGGACCTCAAAAGCCAAGCAGCCATTTCTCTGCCACACTCTAAGAAGCTTTGGAACTTAATGCCTTCACCGATAACAAAGTAATGGGCTGGCATTCAGTTTTCCTCCCCCACGCCAGAATGTGCAGTGAGCCCGGGGAAAATATTGTGTCTCTGATGTGAAAATGTTGCCTTAAGATGGCAATCTTAAGACAATATGGCAATTAATTCCCATCTAGTTACGTGAGCTGAAACTCCCATTTAAAAGGCCCTTCTTGCCGGATGCGTTGAATGTGGTTTGAAAAACTGCACTGTGGTTCCCAAAGTGGTTCCTGAAACATGCCAGGGGCCGGGAGTAATTATTATAGGACTTTTTCATTTGTTGGTTTAATGTGGAGCAGAATAAAACTATTTCCAGAGAAAAGTTCCCTGGATGAATGGACTCACGGTGGGGCGTGTTTGAATAGCTGTAAATAGCTGCAGTAGAAAAGTGACTCAGTGCATGTTTAACACATTGGCCTACCACCTACGGCAACTCAAAACCAAAAACCCTGCTTGGGGTTCTTATTATGTGCCTGGGTCTACCCCTGGGTTGATCCTAGGTCAGTGGAAGGAGTGATTAATGAGAAAGGAGCCATAGCAATTCAACGTCACAACTTACTGCCCCCTGTGGAATGTGGAGGCTGCTCGTGACTGGGTGGGTCGTCTCTGTGTGGGGAGATGTCAGCCGAGGCCTGGAGGGTATCAACAAGAGTTCAGATAAGATTTACTTTATTAATCAAAGGCTTATGGCTGTCACAGCAAACATACAGCAATGTAGTATTATTATAAAGTGTTTAAATAAAGAACAGTAAAGCTACAAATACAGAGACAATGGCCCTCATTTATCAAACGAACGTAGAAATGAGCGCAAATCTTAACGCATGATTCATCTTACGATAGGACCCACGTGAGATTCACGAAACTTTCGTATCACACCAATCCCAGCGTACGAAGGATCTTGGTGTTGATAATACGGCGGCTGAGATCGATCGTAATTAACGTAACACGCCCATATAAAAGCACGTCTTCAGAAGTCTCGCCCCTAACTTTTACGACATGGAGAAACGTCCAACGGTAAAAACAAGAGAGGAATTTTTCCGAGACCGAAATGCAGACGCTCGTGTCACTGGTGGATGCAAACCGTCTTTTTTTGTTTGGTAGCCTAAAAGCTGGCATTAAAGGCAAGCAAAAGAATGCTATATGGAAGGAAATAAATGTTGCAGTGAATAGTGTTTCCAATGTTCATCGGGCTAGGGAAGAGGTTTGTTAATTAAATTAATTAAATAATAAATTAAATGTAGAATTTCTTGTTAAGTATGAAGCTGAAGGTGCTTCGTTTATGGTGACCACTAGGTGGCACCTCTGACTTGTATAAATTCCCGTGCACAATAAACCAGCCTCGCTGAAGTTGTAGAACAAGATACAATGTTTCTGTGTTGATCTCTGTATGGGCTGTGAAGGATAGTCACGTAAAAGATACAGGGAACATAACATAAATTGGCGATGAGGTGCGTAGTTCTGAAGACGTTTGACTGGTCATCAGAACAAAAGAAGAACCACGTTGGAAGCTAGCTAGTGAGCTAGAGTGTATCTGTTAAGAGGTGATGAGCCAATCTTCTAACGAAGACTCCGTTATTGAAGAGAAAGCAACTGAGAGCGGACGCATCATGGCGGGAATAATTGGAAATATGGATCCCTTTGATGATACCGGTGAACAATGGGCAACGTATATTGAGCGTTTTGAACATTACATTCTGGCTAATGAGATGAGAACAGCTAAGAAGGTGCTGGTGTTGTTTAGTGTGATGGGACCAAGAACTTATGGATTACTTCGCAGTTTGGTGGCTCCTGACAAGCCTGGGGAGATGGATTATGGACGTGTTGTGGAAGTATTGCAAACCCATTTCGCTCCAAGACCGCTTGTTATAGCGGAAAGATTCCGGTTCCACAAGCGTAATCAGGGGGAAGAGGAAACCGTTGCGCAGTACGTTGCTGTACTGAAAAGACTTTCGGAACATTGTGAGTTCGGTGCTTATCTTGAAGACGCACTACGAGACAGATTTGTCTGTGGATTAAAGACTGAAACAGTTCAGAAGCGCCTTTTAACCGAGAAGGATCTCACTTTTCAGAAAGCAGTGGATTATGCGGTGTCGGCAGAGACAGCCACACGCGACGTGCAGCAATTAAGCAGTTCACTTAAAGTGCATGCAATAAGTGCCAACAAAGGTGACCAATGCCGCAGGTGCGGGAAAATGAACCATACAGATGAAGACTGCTGGTACAAAGATCGCGACTGTTACCAGTGTGGGAGGAAAGGCCATACCAAACACATGTGTAAGAGTAAAGCCAGAAGCAGTCAAGTCAGAAGCAGCCAAGACAGAGAATGGAGAAAGAAAGGTAATACAATGAAGCGCAGTGTTAAAGACAGAAAGAAGAGAATTCATCATGTTGATGCTAGGAATGTTAGTGAAAATGATGAGACTAAATCTGACACTGACTCTGAGTTGGGACTTTATGCCTTGTCTGAAAAAGGGAAATATTCCAGAATCTCTGTGCTGCCTAGAGTTAATGGAAAGAAAATGGAAATGGAATTAGATACTGGGGCTGCTGTGTCTTTAATTTCTTGGGAACTGTATAAAAGCAAGTTAAGTAAATTACCTCTGCAACCCCCAGAAGGGGTGATCAAAGTACAAGTTAAGTTAAATAAGCAGTGTGCTGTTTTGCCTTTGTACATAGTGAAAGTTGATGCACCTCCACTGTTTGGCAGAGAGTGGCTGAGAGTTATCAAACTGAATTGGAAAGACTTGAAGACAGTGCATGCCTTTGAGCAAAGAGAGAAAGACAGCTTGAAGATGGTGTTAAAGAGACACTCAGCTGTGTTCTCTACAGAGTTAGGCACACTGAAGCAGATTAAAGCCACACTAACTGTTAGACCTAACAGTATACCTAAATTCTGCCCCCCACGTAAGGTGCCCTATGCACTTCGACCTCGAGTTGAAGCCGAGCTGAAGCGCCTAACTGAGCTTGGGGTGATCTCACCATTGAAGAATAGTGAGTGGGCCACACCAGTGGTGCCAGTTATCAAGAAGGATGGCACAGTTAGACTGTGTGGCGATTTCAAGGTCACCCTCAACCAAGCTCTCTGCGTGGATAGATACCCATTACCACGCATTGAAGACATTTTTGCCTCTCTAGCAGGAGGGCAACGCTTCAGTAAGTTAGACTTATCTAATGCCTATCTGCAGATGGAGGTAGAAGAGAAGTGTAGGAAGCTGCTAACTATCTCCACACAGAAAGGGCTATTCCGCTTTAATCGCTTGCCCTTTGGAGTAGCGTCATCACCTGGCTTGTTCCAAAAGGCTATGGATCAAGTACTGCTCGGACTACCTTACACACACTGTTACCTGGACGATATCCTCATCAGTGGTCCTGATGAACAGACTCACCTCAAAGCGCTGGATTCAGTCCTAGGCAGGCTAGAGGAGTATGGCCTGCATCTCAAACAAGAGAAGTGCCAGTTTTTCCAGGAGTCTGTGGAATACTTGGGCCACATCATTGACGCGGCCGGGCTCCACAAATCACCGGAGAAGGTACGTGCTATTGTGGAAGCATCAGCACCACGTGATGTCAGCCAGCTACGTTCGTTCCTGGGAATGCTGAACTATTATGGACGCTTCATTCCTAATGTATCCACTGTCCTTAAACCATTAAATGAACTGCTAAACAAAGGGAAGCAGTAGACTGTGAATCAGCTTTCCAGAAAGCAAAAGCACTCCTAGTATCACAGGAAGTATTAACGCACTACAATCCTGAGCTGCCCCTTCGCCTTGCGTGCGATGCTTCCCCATATGGGGTCGGAGCTGGGCTAGGCGCAGTAGAGGTGTTCTACACATCTCAGTTGGACACACTACCAGTCAGTAACACCGAGATCAAACGTGAGACCCTGTCTGACTCCACTTTATCTCGTGTCCAGGAAATTGTCTCCACTGGTCGTTGTCCAGCTGCAAAGGATGCCGACGAAGAGCTGTCGCCCTATCTGTTGCGCCGGCATGACCTCACCATACAACAGGGATGCCTCATGTGGGGTATGAGAGTGATTGTGCCTCCTAAACTGCGCCCCCGGGTTCTGAAAGAGCTCCACTCAGCACATCCAGGAGTAGTGAGGATGAAGAGCTTGGCACGCAGTTATGTGTGGTGGCCCGGCATCGACTCTCAAATTGAGCTTCACGCCAAATCCTGCCCCCCGTGTCAGAGCATACAAAAAGCACCTGGGTTAGCTCCTCTACACCCTTGGATGTGACCATCCAGTCCTTGGGAAAGGATAAATGTGGACTTTGCGGGTCCATTCGAAGGTCATATGTACCTGATCACTGTGGACGCCCATTCCAAGTGGCCTGTGGTGCATATCATGGACAGCACCACAGCCAGCAAGACCATACAAGTGCTCAGGGGACTTTTCAGTCGCCATGGAATTCCGCACATCCTTGTGAGCGACAACGGACCTCAGTTCTGTTCTGAAGAATTCAGTGCCTTCCTGAAGTCCAATGGAGTCAAACACACCCGCTCAGCGCCGTACCATCCTGCTACCAATGGCTTGGCAGAGCGTTTTGTGCGCACATTCAAACAGGCCTTAAAATCATCTAAGGGCACCGGGATGGTGCAACAACGCCTTGATACGTTCCTGCTGGCATACCGCAACATCCCCCACACCACAACAACGGAAACGCCAGCCATGTTGGTCCTTGGACGCAGGCTGCGTTCTCGTCTGGATTTCCTGAAACCCAATATTGCTGGAACAGTGCACAGATCACAGGATGCCCAACAACAACGCCGCCACCAACACTCAAAGGACAGGCAGTTAGATGTTGGGGAGCCAGTCCGTGTGCGGGACTATAGGAAGGGGGAGGAGAAGTGGACACAAGGTATTGTTGTGGAAAAGACAGGTCCAGTGTCGTACAGGATAAATGTGGGAGTACCAGGGGTATGGAAACACCATGTGGATCAGATGCTGACACGCCCCGATCCAGAGCTGCAGCAGACTGCAGTGAACCTTCCAGTACCAGAGGACTTACCCCCGGGTGATATCTGCACCACACTCCACTCTAATACACCTCACACACAGGAGCCTGACTGTCAAATTGCTCAGCACACACAATCTCCACACCAGTCCACTGACTCACCACAGACTGTGCTAACCGGTACTCCGGTAACAGAGACAATGAGACGCTATCCTGTGAGGGTTACTAAACCGCCCGTACGTTACGGTGCGGAGTGACCACATTGTTTATTGTAATATAATGTTCTGAGACATATTGTTTGCAGTATAAGAAGACATCCCCTCATTATTATTTGATGTAAAAAAAAAGAAAGCTATAATCTTTTCTGTTGGGTTAAAGTAAATATCCTTTGTGTTGATTGACAACATATCTTAGCGGGGAGGAAATGTTATGTATGAAGCTGAAGGTGCTTCGTTTATGGTGACCACTAGGTGGCACCTCTGACTTGTATAAATTCCCGTGCACAATAAACCAGCCTCGCTGAAGTTGTAGAACAAGATACAATGTTTCTGTGTTGATCTCTGTATGGGCTGTGAAGGATAGTCACGTAAAAGATACAGGGAACATAACATTTCTGTTATCCAGCTTAAAACATTTCACATCTACGCTATTGTTTGCATTGCGTTAAAGTTATTTTATTCCGAATAAGGTGAAGAAAAAATGGTCCGACATGAAGCTCAGCACCAAAAAACGTGTTGCGGCTGTGAAGCGGGCCAAGCAAGAAACGGGAGGAGGCCGGGTGGACCCTAGCCTTGAACTGACGGCATTTGAGGAGCAAGCGGCTGGTCTCATCGGGTCTCCCTCCATTTCGGGCATAAGTGGCGGAGGAGACACCGGTGCACTCCAGACCACAAGTGTACAAGTTACCCTTGTGCGCGTGTGAGCGCTGTTGAAGTTGCGCTCCTGATCCGTGTTCGGATGAGCCAGAGGAGTTGTTACTCGTTGGTACTCGTTCAGGGCATAGCCTTTGTCATCTAGATGAATCACATCAAACTTTTAGTGCGATGTCTTAAACGTTTTTCAAGAGAACTGCAGCGTAACTCACCGAGGAGATGACTCTGACCATGTAGTGCGCCCTGATGTAGACGATGCCCAACGTTGCTATTTTGGAAAATAAAAGAATCGTGCGTGCCCCCAGGCCATCGGGCTACCATGTTCAGGATTGACATTCTGGCATCGCAAATAATCTGAACATTAACTGAATGGTAGCTTTTGCGGTTGATGTACGCGTAATCATTAATAGATGGTGGCTTCATACGCACATGGGTACAATCAACTGCACCAATCACATTTGGAAACCTAGCAATAGCATAAAAATCCTGTTTGATTCCAGTTTGCTGATCGTTATTATATGGGAATTTAATATAACGTTTGGAGAGGGACATTATAGCTGCCAAAACTGCTGGCATGGTTCGGCTAATACTTGGCTGGGAAATAACAGAGCTGTCCCTGATCTCCCGCTGAAAGGTCCCGGTGGCCAAAAACCCCAAGGTAGAGCACACCTGCACTGGCACAGGTATTGCGTTTGATCGCCTAGTTTCTAGCCTTAACTGTGGCTCCAAAGCATTGCATAGCTCCATCAGGAGATGCCTTGGGAGACGTAAACGACCCAAGAGCCATTCATCGCTCTCCATAAAAAAATCGGCGCAGTCTCGAAAAACTCTCTCTCGTCTTAGACGTGCGTTGAGGTCCTCTAACAGAGCCAGATCTGCCATAGCTGAGACTCGACAACCTATTTGACAAAGCTCCTGTTTATATAGACAGCTGAATAAACATTTCACCTGTCACATTCTAATTATTTTCATAGCAATACTGTTTTTAATTAGGCCTGACTTGATTGTAATTGTTTGAACGGCTGGGCTAATTCCAATTTATTTAGTAATTAATACAGATGTGCAGGGCTCTACACTAACTTTTTTTTTCAGGAGCACTCGTGCCCCTAAGTTCAAAAGTTTAGGAGCACAGGAAAAAAAAATGGGGGCACAATAGGTTTTTGTTTAGAACATTTATTAGCGTGCAGAAATTGCACACACCAACAGCACCAACTTACTGAAGCAAAATTAAGACAAATAAATAGACAAGATTAAATTTAGCTTACACAAAAAAGCACCAATTTCGGCTTCCACCGTACCAGGGGTTATTGGGCTGGGTGCGATTTAGATAGAAATCGGGACAGCGAGAATGCATAGTGGACTCGATGCGTTTCACCACTGCATCGCGTTTCAGATTAGGGTTCCCCGTTATAAACAGAGAGGAGCCTGCCATTGCCGATGGGGCTTCCTTACAAAATGTACAGGGGTCTCATTTATAAAACTGTGCGTGGGATCGTTACTAAAAATGTGCGTACGCCCAGAAGCCAAGTTTTGCGTGCGCCAAAAAATATTCGGATTTATAAAACACTGCGTACGCACACCTGTACGCAATCTTTGCTTTATAAATCACATACTGACTACAATTGTGCGCAGCTGAATCAGCTTCACGTTCCGCCCTCTACACGCCCCTTTTTAACCATAAATGGTCAATGCAAATGACCTCATGAATGCGATCTGCATATAAAACAGACTCAGATGCCGGTATTATGTCTTGTTGGAAACAATGGCAGAAGTACTGAGAAAATCAAAAAAGCGAAATTTCACGGAGGTTGAAGTGGAGACACTTGTGGGTGAGATGGAGGCCCGAAAGGTAGTTTTGTTCGGCGGTCACGGGATTGGGATCGCCAACAACAAAAAGCAGAGTGAGTGGCAACATGTTGCTGCAGCAGTGAACTCTGTCAGTAGCACGGAGCGCACTGTCCCATAATTAAAAAAAGAAGTGGTCTGACATAGAGTTACATATTTTTATCTAGCCTACCAATAAATCGTTATGGTCCCTAAATACCCTCTCCCTCCGATTCCTGCCATTTGCATGGTCCGCCAGAAGTGCCATATGGTGCAGCATTACCACGGCGCTCACCTCTGTATTTATAGGGTTACGGTAATAAGACTGACGAGAACGCCTAGGATAATCAGTTTGTAATCACCCACGTAAAATGTTCTTGAACATAACCCCTTTTTAATGGCTGATTTGTCATGAAAAGCATCAAGAGTAACGGACAACGATTGTGATGAGGAGTGTGGCTTGGTTTTTAACACTTGGGATTTAATTGACATTTGATTATGTGTTTACAGTCTCATCTCATCTCATTTTCGTCCGCTTATCCGGGGTCGGGTCGCGGGGGGGGCAGGGGGCCCCAGACTTCCCCTTCCCGGGGCACATTGGCCAGCTCTGACGGGGGGATCCCGAGGCGTTCCCAGGCCAGTGTTGAGATATAATCTCTCCACCTAGTCCTCTTCCCCGAGGTCTCCTCCCCACTGGACGTGCCTGAAACACCTCCCAAGGAAGGCGCCCAGTGGGCATCCTTACCAGATGCCCGAACCACCTCAGCTGACTCCTTTCTAAGTAAAGGAGCAGCGGCTCTAATCCGAGTTCCTCACTGATGGCTGAGCTACTCACCCTATCCCTAAGGGAGACGCCAGCCACCCTTCTGAGAGAACTCATCTCGGCCGCTTGTACCCGCGATCTCGTCCTTTCGGTCATCACCCAGCCCTCATGAGTCATGACCATAGGTGAGGATAGGAACGAAGATCGACCGGTAGATCGAGAGCTTTGCCTTGCGGCTCAGCTCTCTTTTCGTTACAACGGTGCGGTAAAGCGAACGCAATACCGCCCCGGCTGCTCCGATTTTCCGGCCAATCTCACGCTCCATACCCTCACTCCCGAACAAGACCCCGAGGTAGCCTACTTGAACTCCTTCACTTGGGCTAAGGATTACAGGTGTTTACAGTGTCACATAAAAATATTATGTTATTGACACATGTTGGACAGATGCTTTATTCCATGCAGTCGCGCCGTTAGTGGACAGTATGGAGTGACGGGATTAAATATAGAGAATTTCTTTTTATTTCTATTCTAAGGAGATATTTCTGGAGTTATAACTGAGAAATAACGCAGTGGATTTAAATTATTCAGATTAGGATTTAACGCATTATACGGGTTGAAATTAAATTTATGAAGGGCGATGATAAAACATAAGCGTTCTTCTCACTCTGCAATTCTTCGGTCTGACTTCAGTTCACCACCACACCGTCTGTGTCGCCAATTCTCCTTTTCCTCCAAACCATGCGTACGCATGGGTCAGAGTTTGCTTAGGGCTGCGCACATTTTCCCGTCAAGTTGGTTTTTTATAGATCACAACCTTGGCGTGAAAAGTCACGTACGCAACTTTCAGCCCCGTTTTGTGCGTACGCAACGGTTATAAATGAGACCCCAGAACATTTTCATGTTCTTAGCATCATAAACTAGCCACCCGAAATCCTTCAACCAGTCGGGGGATGAATTTGTAGACTTAATCGACTAAACTAACAGCATCTCCCCGCAGTCTATTCATAATATTGTAATGACCACGGAAGAGTCAGTGAATGAAGTATTGATTAGACAGCGATTTAGATACCTAATAGTTGTTTTTTTTAAAAAAATTTTTTTTATTATATTTACTTTTTTATTTATTTTTTATTTTTTTCCACAATGTCTTCTTTTTTAAACGATTTATGATGACTATACTCTGTAAGGTGACCTTGGGTGTCTTGCAGACGCCTCTAAATTAAATGTATTATTATTATTATTAATAAACCGTCGGAACACACAAGACTGGTAACCATAGCAACGTAGGTAAACAAACCCCGCTAAACCCTCGCGTAGCGCCTCCCGCGCTACGGCCATCCGGAGGCGCACAGAGCTTTTGGCCGTGATATTATGTATACAATTATATGTGGTTCACCCCGGATTGCACTGCAGGGAACGGTTGGCCGGTTGAAAACCGATTGGCTGTTACGTTACGCACGTCACTCAGTGGCCACGCTGTTGAACGCTGATTGGCTGTCATCACGCGAATGTCGCGGCAAAGTTTAAATATTTCAACTCGAGCAAAAGTTGCGTGCTGCAAATCCACCTGAAATCCACGTGAACGCGCTCGCCCGTGCCGGGCAAAAGTGTCGCGCTGCAAATGGTATCACTGCTTTGTATGGAATCGTTTCGCCCCTTCGTGTTTGGTATGAACGCACAGTATAGTGCGCTGTGGAGAAGTCACTCGCACGCGTGCTCCTGTTTTGTTTTTCTCGTTCGCACGCCAAAATATTCACTCGCAAATGCGAGTGAAATGGGCGCACTGTAGAGCCCTGCAGATGTGCAACATGGGCTACTTGTGCTGCACTATTCATCAGTGAAATACCCGTATGTTGCGCCAAAAAAAAATGCGTACACGAGCTCAGACCTGACGTGACATTTCATCGTAGCCTGTGCTCACGTTCAAATTGATAAATGCCAAGCTCAACGTTGAAATGAGCGTACGTCCATTTTACGCACGTTTTCTGTCGTACGCTCGTTTGATAAATGAGGGCCACTACGTCTATATACACAATAGTTAGCAGTTAGGAGAGAGAGGAAATTGTACAAGTAGGCCTACAGGTGCAGTCGATTGAAGCAACCAAATTACGACCAAAGCTAATTCCTCTGCAACGTAAAGCAATGCAAAAGCATGGTTCAATTCAATTTAACATGCCAAATATTTGTGACACCCCCCTTTACCCATGAGAGGAGAAAAAACTCCCTTGAAATCAGCAAGGAAGAAATCTTGAGAAGAAACGCATAGTAGGGGATCCCTTCTTCCAGGGATGGTCAGGAGTGCAATGGGTGCCACAATTGACATACATGCACATCATATTAAAATGGTGATGGGGTTCTGGCCGGTTATCAATGAGGAGAGTCCAGGCATCCAGTCCAGTACCCGCAACACGCTAGAACAGACAGAATAGCGAATTAGAACGGAAAAGTATATAGTGGGAATGTATAATGTAATAAGAAAAGCACAAGCAAACAGAGTGGTCTTCACTTCGCATCTGTCGTTTTCACACTCCAAATGCAAGATTGTAGAGGTGCGTTTTGAGCTTTCCTTTGAATAGCTCCACAGAGTCAGCTTCCCTGATCGCTGATGGCATCCTATTCCATAGGAAGGGGGCTCGAAGGGCAAACGCTCTCTGTCCAGCTGGTCAGCAGTCTAGCTGCCGCATTGTGTACAAGCTGTAGACTTTGCATGAATCAGTGTCTCTGCATCCGCTGCAGATAACATTGGTCTGATTCTTGCAATGTTTCTCAGATGGAAAAAGGCAATTCTAGTTATACTTCGTATATGTTGGTCAAAGCATAGTTGAGGGTCAAACAGGACACCAAGATTTTTGACGGATGCACTCTGTGGGATGGCGAAGCCATCCAACCACAGAGAGACATCCTCAAACTCTTCCCGGTCCCGCTTCGAGCCGATAATTATCAGCTCTGTCTTCCCTGTGTTAAGCTGTAGGAAGTTTTGTGACATCCAGCCCTTCACAGCAGCCAGACAGGACTCAACCCTTTGAATCTGGGCCGAGTCCCCGGAATCTACAGGAATGTAGAGCTGGGTGTCATCTGCGTAGCAGTGGAAACTAATTCCGAAGCTGCGGATAACGTCGCCCAGGGGAAGTTGATGATATGTTTGTAATCTTCCATTGAAATATGAATTTGGATCCTGTGCTGTGATCTTGACTGAAAGCAAATCTACTGCTTCTAGTGTTCAAACTCCAACCTATGATTAATATCAAAACGCAGATCAGAGCGAGTGTAGCCAATCAAGGTTTCTTTCATTTACATTTCACGTAATATTTTTTAACGTAAGAAATGCAAAGCATTATACATTGTGTCTGCTTATTTCCATCCGTAACATTGACATACAGCCATACCTAAGTTAACAGCCAGTAAAGAGTTATCAACAGTGAGCAGAATAGTGTTTAATACAGACGCAATAGCAAAGACAGCTATTGATATCATATCACACTTAACTACTATAAGCCCTGACATTCAAAGTACAGTGGAAACCAAAAGATGTCTTTATGACAAAGATTGATAAGTAAAAAATAACTGTTGATTCCAGTTATGATAATCATTTAATTAGTAAGAATTGAAATGATCTTGGTCCGGGATAAAACCTATCATCATATATAAAACTCGAAAATGTGCTGTAGTACAAAGTGAGGGGAAAAATATTTTTGAATAAAGCCACATAGATTAAGACATAAAGAAACGTTAAATGGTTTAAATCAAGTGAATGGATTTGAACAAAAGTTCAAAATGGAGTAAACAATGTCAACATGCACTCCATTTAAGAAATGTAAATTGTTGGAAACAAATAAAGTGACAGCTGAATCAAAAAGCGCAAAGCATTGCTAAAAATGCAGAAATGTACAATTAATTAAAGTGAAGAAAATTATTGTGTTACGACCGGCGCGTCGTTAGGCCTTGGCATGCATTCTAGGCTATAGCCCCGGGACTTTTGGGACTAGCCCCGGATCGCTGTGCCGTCCAAAAAAAATAAAAATAATAATAATGAAAATATTATAAAATATTAAATATTAAACCCGTAGAGTATACTTCTTTGTGGTTGCATTACCAGCAGCCACAGATGCAACATTGTAGCCAGTGAAAACCGTGTCCATATATGGGCAGATTTAGAATAATTTGTTGCAAAATGTTGCAAATTCAACGTCGGTATTCTTTCTTCTCTATGCATAGCGCATCTCGTCGATATTGCTGTTTCGTGCTGCCAGCCTTTTAGTGAGATCCGAGGGTGTTGCGAAGGACAGTAATAAAATATCTTTGTTAAGGTGGATAACAAGAGAGGATATAAGAAGAGAGACCCGCATTGAATTCAACCCGGTCCACTTGACATCGGTCCGCATGACAGTGGTACCGTAAATCTTCAATAGCCCGGGCTTTTATTTGTTTCAATCACTGAACTTTCGAACAAAACTCCTGCTCAGCAAAGATGGGAAATACTATCAAATGTATTATTTAAACCAGTATGAATATTAGTATCCGTAGGTTACCAGGCAATCAAATAACGCCTGCACGTATGCTAACACACACACACACACACAAACGCACACTGACATACACAAACACACACACACAGGCGGAGTGGTAATCCGGAGAGTCGGGGGAATTCCCTGTGGGCCATTAACGTTTCGGGGCCGCCGGGCTGATTCCTGCGGGATAACAATATTGCGTTTATAAAAGTTCTTGCACCGCCGTCCGGTAGCCTGAGCTGTGCAACCACAACCTCTCACTCACTCTACACATGCAACACATACAATCTGTCAACGTCGCAAGTTGCAACCAATTCGATTTTGTCTAGAGGGGAGTAACTGAGCGCCCCCTCCCGAAGTGGGACAGCCCAGGTCGGCCTTGAACTGCGATTGGTCAGAAAGACGTAACAGCTAATGACAACATTGAACTCTCGTGCAGGCTCGAACAGAATGACCCACAAACACAAACATACACACACATTTAACACATTCACCCGCTCCGTATCCAGCTTGTTCCACGCTTAAAGCACCCAGGCTACTAGTATGCGGCGAGCTTGGGCTCTCATGTTCCCCCCTGCGGTGTATTCCTTGTCCGCATCCCCTGCCATCCAGTTGTCATGCGATTCATGCAGACTTGCTTTGAACGGCTGATTCCATGGATGTGCTTTGCGTGTGCCGGGTTTTCCCGCCGATGTGGCAAAGCATATGGTTATGCTGTTGAGAGCTTAAATAAATGGACTATATATATATAAGTTGACCATGAACAATTATTGAAGGTTAACATTTTGTTCAGCAAATTTGACAACTGACAGTTATGCAATATTGCAGCAAATTAATTCCCGACGATTTGTGTAGTTTGGTAATAATAAAGACTTCACTAGGCTATCTATCTATCTAGGCTATTAGTAAACAATTTTTCACCGAAGGCGAAGTGAATAGTGGGGAATAGCCATAGGCGTCGATTACGCCGGGGACGCGTCCCCACCAGATTTCGTCCAGAATCATTTTGTACCCACCACAAAAAAATCGAGTTGAATTATTATGGATTATTCTACTATTCTACATAAGAATGCTCGATTCTGATTGGCTGGGAGGGGTGCATTAATCCGGCATATTGCCCGCTGACTTGTCGGTTCTACTTGCTGCTGACTGAGCACAGTAGATCAATACGCCGCTTGTATCGTTTTCTATCACATACATTTCCAACATGAGGTCCATAGTGAAAATAAACCAAGGAGTGCATGTTTGATCGATCGTCATTAAAGCTGACTTGATACGAATGAGGCAACTACGTTATTAAACTAGTGATCAGATCCAGCCTTGTGTGGTTGCTATAGAAACGAGTTACCTACAGCTGAGCTAACGTTATTCACCGTAGTTCTAAAGGGAACTACTTTTCGAGGGAGATTAATTTAAAAAGAGTATACTTTTAATAAGCATGCAATAAAGTATTTGAATTGTTTTAGTATGTTGGCCGGCGCGAAGTAGAATAAACGGAATAATCACCTCAAGGCAGGGCAATAAACAGTTTGATATGCCCGGCTCGTGGAAGGTTTGTGACTGTATTGCGCCCTTACCTCTAGGTGGGGTCCTTTTCCCATTTGGTAAACATTGACGCGTACTCGCATGATGCTCATCCCACCGGCTGTCGGTATTGCCGATTACGTCCGTTCGGCAAAATTAGCTTACCGAGTCCCATTATGCTTGACACCCACATTGCTGCTCGCAGCTATATTTATTATTATTATTATTATTATTATTTATTATCATAGCTGCTAGTGAAGTACATTTGCCTAGGTAAAATGATTCTGGGCGGATTTTGAAACTATGGCGACCGAAATTAGACTATATCTCGTCAATGTGTGGGAAATATGAATTCTGATCCTATTTCAGATAGTTTTGATATTCATGTGCGTTGCTGTGGGTTCATTCGACCTAAGTAGTGTAAGGAATTAGGTATGGGCATCTGATGGTTCTACATGGTTCCATCAGGATGTTTGTGACATACAATAACGCAGATTATCATTTGTATTTTCAGGTACTCCTTCAGTAGTCGTAGAGGTGGTGGTTTCTTGCTTGTAGGTGTTGGGAATGGAGACATGTCCAACAGTTATCAGCTAGTGGATCCACTGCCACCTGGACCGTCAAAGGCGCCGGCACAGACGGATTGAAACAAGTGTGTTTTGTGCCAAACAATCACACCAGAACGTTTGCTATGCCCAACAGGATCAAAACGGCACGATGTTGGAGTTGGTTATTCTACCATTGCCTCCTGAATCAGACGTTTCAATGAACTTCACGAATTACCGATGCCACTAGAATTAGGACGCCTTGATGACGGAAATGGCATTGAAGCTACGTTTCATGAGAACAATGCCAGGTGGCACAAATCCTGCCATACAAAATTCAATAATACAAAATTACAACGAGCAGAAAAAAGGAAATGCACACAGGATTGCGACCCTGATGCTACTACATCCAAGAAATACACTTGTCAAGTCGCTCATCATGAAGTGCCAGCATCGAATGTCTGTTTTTTATGCGAAGATGCATCGACTTCCGAACCACTCCGTGAGGCATCAACTTTTTGTCTAGACTGCCGCGTACGAAGATGTGCATTAGAGCTGCGGGATGAGAGGCTACTTGCAAAATTGAGTGCTGGGGACATGGTCTCACAAGATGAACAGAAGATGGACACAACTGATAAAGTCAACCATGGGATTGCACTAGCCGAGTTGCTGTCATTTATCGATGAAACAAGAATGGATGAAGAGCATTTCCCTGTCTTTAAACTTGCAGATCTCGTCAAACTTTATTCTATTCGTCTAGACCAACTTGGAGAGGAGCAGCATGTCAGACCACATAGCACAGAGTTAAAAAATCGCATCCTGGCCCAATTCCCAGACCTTACGACTCATAAGGAAGGGTGTGATATACTACTTGCATTTGATAAAGATGTAGGACCTGCCCTCCGTAAAGTCTGCAAAGAAGACTACGATGACGAAGCCATATGTCTTGCAAGGGCAGCGAAGATAGTACTGAGAGATATGTTCCAAACTGAAGCTACATTCACAGGTTAATTTGATGAGGTACCTCAGTACCTCAGTCACTGTTGTCTTTGGTGGCCATGATCCTCGATGGCCCCAACATCAAGTCTCAATCAGGTGATGGTGTACCCCAAGCAACCCTCAGCACAGCCCAGTTGTTGCAGTAAAATAGCTCCATCCGTCGCAGAGCGGGTAGTACTACTGTGCGTCACCACAAAGACAGATAAACCCCATTGCCCATCTACGTTGAACTCACAGTCCATGCAAGGACTCGGAAACGTGACCTCATTGAGATGCAGTTTGAACTCGGACTGTCCATCTCCTATGACCGGGTGATGACAATCTCCACATCCATGGGAAACTGAGTGTGTGAGCAGTATCACTGAGATCAGGTAGTGTGTCTACCCAATCTACGCAAGGGCTTATTCACAACGGCAGCGGTTGATAATATCGACCACAATCCGAGCTCCACAACGTCAACAGATTCTCTCTCACGGTACTGGGATATCACTATTCCAGCACCCAAGTCAGCATAATAATGGGACGGACCGCAGGGAACACAGCGTCCTTGAACAGCCAACAACTACCAATACACTTTCAGAGCTCCCAGAGTCCTACACCTGTGTTTGTCCGCTGGTGTTACCTCGGAAGGATCCTCCACTCCCAAAGGCTGATGGTCCATTGAAGAGTGATGGGCAGGAGATCATCCAGGCATTGCTCCAAGAGTATGGGTCCGTACCTTTTATATTTTAAGATGATACCATGTCTAAGAACCTGATGCAATAACATTATTGTTGTACCATGAGTAAATGTTTGATTGTTTTCTGACAATTTTAATGTATTTGCTAGGGTTGCCGCGGTATACGGTATTACCGGTGTTACCGGTGTTGAGGCCAACACCGATTACTCAGTGTTGCACACCGGCAACACCCGAGTTTTTATTTTTTTTATTTTCAGTAATAAAAAGAAAATCAGTAAAAATGAATGATCTAATCATAATTAAGAAAACTAAAATGTGTAGAATAGGCCACAGTTCTGCTTTGTGCGGAAGAAAATTGGCGCGCCGAGAATTGGCGGCTTCCTTACAAGACCGGTAACCATAGCAACGCCGGTAAACAAACCAGGCGAAGCCCAATCCCTACGAGAGCTCCCGGCCATCTGGAGGCGCACAGAGCTTTTGGCCGTGATATTATAGATACAATTATATTATACTATTATAGATAGAACGTTATAAGACGCTATCACCGAGAATTGGCGCGCTGCAAGACGCTGTCACCGAGTGTCAGAGGAGAGTTGACGGAGAAGATGGCGGTTGACCTAGTTTCAAAGTTTATACCGTTTATACTCGTAATACCGGTGTTGACACGAGTGTATTACTCGGTGTGAAAATGTCCACACCGCGTCAACCCTAGTACTTGCTTAACTTATAGATGGCTGGATACTGTGAAACAGAGGTATCTAGAAATTCCACAAAGTGAAGGTAAAATCATGGGCAGCCTACCATGCCAGTAAGGAGTCAGGGCAAGATAATCTGCCGGCGATCACAGCACTACTTCCCCTCTTTCCGGACGACTCCAAGTCTGTTGGTATGATACGGCACTCCATGGATGTGATTAAACAAGCTGTGATGGAAGTCAACCGAGGACAGACACCAGTGATCACTGTGGATCAACCTCTCTACACCATCTCCAAACAGATACAGTGGACTTGGCCATCAACGTTCGGTGAAGATCATTTCGTCATCATCTTGGGAGCGCTGCATATAGAGATGGCTGGACTAAAAGTGATCGGAGATTGGCTGGAAGATGCTGGCCGGATTGAAGCCTTGGTTAAGGCCAGAGTTGCTTCTCCTGGAACTGCAAATTTATTTCTGAAGGCATCTCATGTTACAAGAACCAAACATGCGCATTAAGCAGCTTATATATCCTACTAACAAAGTCTTATGCTCATTACACAGAGTCTCTGGAGTCTGAAAGCCAACCTGAATCCTTGGATGACTGGTGTGATCAACGAATTTGAGATGTGCCACAGTTCCAATTCTGGCACATCACTCTTCAACTGGAACTCCTCCTCTTAACGTTTGTCAAGTCACTGAGGACAACAAACTTCCCCCTGTACATTGACAGCCTCACACAGCTTGCACCATGGTTTTTCAGCATGGACCACACCAACTATGCACGATGGGTGCCTGTCCACATTCGAGACATGATGAGTCTTAGCAAGTCACACCCAGAGATTGCTACTGAATTCACCAATGGCAAATTCACAGTTCACAAGACAAAACTAGTGTTCTCATCCTTGGCCATTGACCAGGCTCATAAGCAAAATAATGCTGCTGTGAAGAGTGACGGTGGTGCTGTTGGACTCACTCAAACTCCAAATGCTCTTAGAAGATGGATGGTGGCTGGGCCGAAACTGGTCAGAATGACTACCGAGTTTGAAGCATCCATGGAGGGAAGGAAAATACGGATGGATCAAGACACGCCACCATGAGCAAACAAAGAGTTCACAGGTTATCTTTACTCAACAAGTCAAACGTCTGGTTGAAGTAATAGAATAAATGGGAACCCCCTTCCTAGAAGAGAGTACAGACTTTGTGTGACTGGACACAAGAGACATTGCTGACCCAACTGTTATTTCTACTGTTCAACAGGCTGAGGAGATAGGTATGAAACAGTACAAGACCTTCGTAGCCGACCGTCTACTTGAGCGAACCGTACCTCTTACTGAGCCAATAAAGAAGAATAAACTGCCATTGTTTTGTCGATCGTCTCCAACAGAGAAATCCAAGACAAGTTTGCAAGTTACTTCGCTAAAGAGTGACTGCCCTTTATTCTCAAGACTCTACATTGCGTCTCAAACACGAGATGGTGATCTGGAAGAATTTTTCCGCCATGAAAACCAAGCATGTCCCCCGTCAATATCTCAGCTTGGGAAGTTACGACTGGGAACCAAATCAGATCTATTGGTGTGTCTAGAGAGTTGCGCAGAGGTCAGAGGTGATGGTCCAAAACCAGATACTGACGTCACTATCCTTGACGGGGCAGTGCTGGTCAACTTTCTGAAACCAGATGCTGCCAAAACCTTTGACGATTATGCACTGAAAGTATTCTTGCCATACATACAAGGTCATTTGCAAAGATCCTGTCATGTGGATATGGTCTGTGACCAGTACTGTAACAACAGCCTGAAATCTCAATCCAGGGACAAATTTGGGAAAGGCATTCGAGGGAGAGTTGACGGATCCACTGTTCTACCAGGAAATTGGCAGCAGTTCCTGAGAATTGATGCAAACAAAACAGAACTGTTTGCCTTCTTGACAAAACACATCACACATCTTGTATCAGATAAGCAGATAGTCACCACGAATGGTCCCGCACGGGACACCAGTCATCATGCCCCATGTGACCATGAGGAGACTGATACACGAATGATGCTACATCTCGCGGATGCAGTCCGTGATGGATTTCAGAAAATTCTTCTGCGTACGGTGGATACAGATGTTGTGGTATTGGCTATGGCAGCAACAACCAAAGTCAAAATCCAGGTGCTTTGGGAGGCCTTTGGGACAGGGAAGCATTTCAGGTATATACCAGCACATGAAATTGCAGCATTCCTCGGACCAGATAAGTCACAGGACCCTCCCGATGTTCCATGCATACACAGAGTGTGACATAGTGTCGTCATTTAATACACGGGGAAAGAAGATAGCCTGGGATACCTGGAAAGTATTTGACGAATTCGCGCCAGCCTTAGTTGATCTCTACACGGGGAAAGCAGACATTGTTGCAGTGCTTGAGTGGTTCACCATTCTTCTCTACGATCGCACCAGCAATCTCCTCAACATAGATGAAGCTCGACAGGCACTCTACATGGAAGCTGTTCCCCCTACCAGAGGAGTCCTGGTCCAACAAATCAAGAGGGCTGTGTACACGGGTGGCCACTGCTGGGGAAACATGCTCAAGGTTGTTATAGATCTGCCCTCACCTGGGGATTGGGGATGGATCGATCCCCAAAACTGGAAACCCCTGTGGTCCACGCTTCCTGAAGCCAGCACTTAATCAAGGCAACTGCTATGTTGTAACTGCAAAAAGGGTTGCAAAGGACGATGCAGGTGCAAACAAGCTGGTTTGAAATGTACTGCTTTGTGACAGTGTGGTGGAGAAAATTGTGACTCATAAACAAGATCAAACTGGAACTATCTTGTAACTTACCTTAACAGTGCTTTATTGTTTAATAATGTCACTATCACTAATATTAAATGTTCATAACCAATTGTTGTCATCTCATAGTGGTTTACCTAAAATAAATATATACTTATCTGTCAACTAGTTAATTTTGTTCTGTAATATCACTGGAAACATTTAGTCCTGAATTTTAGTCCTGAACAGAGGCTCAAAAGATGTTTGAGTCAGCACTTATTACGCTCCTTGGTGGGTTAATTGACATTGCTTGCAACACAAATGCAAATTGTGGCCATTTGGAGAATACAATTATGGCATATATGTGTATCTAGAGTAATTTCATTAGAACATAATGAAGCATTTGTGTCGTTAGGTAAAACATATTTGCGGTCAAAACTGCCATTTTGTAAAATGGCCGCCATGGCTACCATAAGACGTTTTCGTGGTGGCTCCATATCTGGAATTATTCATTAGACTATTATATATGAATGTGCCAAATTTCATGCTTGTACGTATAAACCCACAATTGTTACACCTATCTGCCTGACTACATGGGCTCTTCACAAATTTGCGGTGAATGCTAGATATAAATTGACCGCTGTCAAGGAAAACAAAGGACTTTTTGCTTATAATGACGTCTTTGGTATCACTCCTCAAGTAGTCCGGTAACTTTTCAATCCCAGCGTCTTCGGTTGCTAAGCGACGTCAACGTCTTTGGCGGACTATTTCTCTGCTGATCAACACTACGAATGCTGGTAACAAATAAATTGTAACAAGCCACACCATGTGAGGTCATTTTTTCGTTTTGGCATGTAGCAGTGTAATAAGCGGGGTAATGTATAGAACGTCGCCGGTCGAATTTAAGCCCCTTCAGTGGGAAGCAACATTTCAAACCAAGTACATTTCAAATAAGCCCCTGTCGGGGCTTATTTTCCCGATTATGACCGGTATTCTATACATTATCCCTTAATTATTACACGGCTCTTATCAATGCTGTAGAGTCCATTCGTATTTGGTTGCTAAGCGACGTCAACGACTTACATTGGAAAAAGACACACTGTGTGAAGTTATTTTTTCGATTTGGCAAGTAACCATTACTAATAATACCAATACTCTTTGGCTGGGATGATGAGGCACCAGACAATCAAGTCATTTTAGGTAAGAAGCACCAGAGCAGGTTGCTAGTACCATGGACAGTATCAGAACGCTAACCTGTTGAACTAAATGGATGTGGTAGGCTACACCACGGGATGCATCTGCAGACCACTGCCACATAAATAAAGGTAAGATGCGATATTTAATGCTTAAGATTTGCTGGTGCTGTGGCGAGGTCTTCTGTGTTTTTTGCAGGTCGGCTGTTTTAACTTGCAATTGATAGTCGGTGGAGTCAGTCTCTTGTTGACACAAAGTGACTTTTGGTCATTCTTGCTTTGCTTGTATTCTGGAATAATTGTGGGGGGGAGGGGATGAGTTTTGGTCAGAATGCCTGATGTAGGCTAGTTTTGATGGAATGCGTGTTGTGAATTGAGAACAGCCAGCTCATGATGTGATACAGCGTTCAGCTGTGCAACAAATATTTTTTTCTTTTTCAATCTTGACGACTTTTGTAGTGCTGTGTGTAGCCACACGTTTGGCCCTTCTGAACTTAAACACGCAGTTAAATTCCTTTCCTAGCTCCTCTTGTTTATGTTGTTAGCTTAGCCATATGTCACGTTGTCAACATTGCAATGGAGCAGAACATAGTGGGTCATATGTCCGATGCTTTTTGGAAACGTATTCTTCATAAAATGTACCAGACAGATTTTGTATACATTTTATTCCTTAGTAATTAGCTACATCGGTATGCCGTCTTTCAGAAGCTTTCATTACCGGTGTTACACCGAATTCTGTGACCCACCGAAAAGTGTGACCCCAGGGGGTGCTGTTGCATATTTTCAGCCGGCACTAAAGAGAGGAAAAAGAGTGCATCCTCATTGTACCCAGCACTTCTGAAAATGTACTTCCGAATGCGTCTCTGTCCCCAGCACATTTCAAGCCAAACTGACGCCCATGTAGTTGACTATTCGAAAGAGCGATACAATTATAAATGCACGAGACTTGCATTTCTTTATCGATCTGTTAGTTTCATGTTTCGATTTTTTCATCAAACAAATAACCGACCGTTACACCAACATGAAGCATTGTTGTTTTAATCCACACTGACGTGGATAACGCTAGCTAGGTTTCATTTTTGCAAGATAGGCAAATATTTTTTGTAAACGTTATAGCCTATAGTCAGTCTTATTAAACGATTTTACAGATTTGTAGATGTGTTGCGAGTGTAAACGTTTTTAGGATGTAGAATTTCGACAGTCATCTGTAGACCAAAACAAAGTTAAATTGTGATAAAATAATGTGTCACGACACAGAACGGGAATCAATAGCAGATCAAAAGGGTTTATTTCCATACAGTCCAGCGGGCAAATCAGATTCCAGGTACAGGCAGGGTTCGTAAACGGGCAGGCAGGCAGACAGATACTGACGGACAGCTACAGGCAAGAGATCCAAAAACTGATAGGCAGAAGGCTTAGTCCAAACAGGCAGGGTTCAAAACCGGGAAGAACAGAAACTATAGTCTCTCTTTAAAGAGCTTCACGCTAGTCGCACTCACGTGGCAGTCGGGTAGCAAACAGTACCTAACGTGACGATCTGACAAAGTGAGCAGAAAGGGCAGCGTTTAAATACTCCACCAATCAATGCAAAATGAGGGACAGGTGGACAGAGAAAAATGGAGGGCACAAACAAAAGGCAGGAAGTCGCCCAAATAAGGACATGGGTGTCACCCCGGACACATGACCAACACATGGCTCCAAACATAAACAAAGTCCCGAACTATCACACTCCAACAGGTAGGGGGAGACAAAAACAACAGTCCATGCGAGGATCCTGACATAATGAGCACGAATTGAATTGACGCAGCTCGTTCCGCTTCAACTAGAGTTGCACCTATCAGCTGTTCATCTCCGCTGCGGTGGCTGAGAAGTGTGATATCATTCAATAGACAAAATGGATCTTTGAATATTCGATCGGCCTGTTAAGTTCATACAATCTGTTTATAACTAAGAGATCGTAACAGACCGGGCCGGGGAGGATTCTCCCGGTGGCTATTAGTGCCCCACTCCGCCCCTGCCGTTGGATATAGACGAAAGGAAATCAATGTCTATCAACGGTGATGCCGTCACGTTATGCAACTATTGTCTATTGATTTGTTTGACAGATTCACCATTAAACGTGTTTCTAATGACATTTCTAGCGAGAAATGTATTTTTTCCTTGAATAATCTTCAGTCAGTGAATGTGTATGATCCTTATTAAACTTTATTATCTGAATGGGAAATGCAATATTTTAGGACCGATTCACCGTTAAACGTGTTTCTAAAAACACTTCTAATGAGAAATATACTTTTTACTTGCATAATCTTCAGTCAGTGATTGTGTCTGATCTTTAGTTTTATAGTTATTAGGAAGATTTTATCAGCTCGCATGTTTCAACGACGTCAGGTTGCTAGGGACGCTGCTTTCGCTAAACTAGCAGCTCACGTGTTTTCTGCGTTTGTGTTATTAAACCGTTACTTTATGAAACTATTATACTACTATGTATCCCCACATCACGACTCACTTCAATGGGTGCCCGGTCATTCAGCTGTTCAGCACCCAGGCTCTGGAACTCCCTCCCCCCACACATAAAACAGTCAGACACCATTTCAACCTTCAAGTCACAACTCAAAACTCAGTTGTTCAAACTCGCACACAACGTCTAACTGATCACTGTTTTGATTGTTTTTTTTTAATTTATTTCTTATTGCTTATGTTTATTTATTTATTTTTTCCACAATGTCTTGCTTTTTAAAAATGTATGATGACTATATGCTCTGTAAGGTGACCTTGGGTGTCTTGAAAGGCGCCTCTAAATTAAATGTATTATTATTATTATTTATTAATGATTTGATCTTGTTAGAAACACGTATATCTGAGAGCCAACCCAGTCGCCAAAAGGATACTTTGACAGTGTACGTTTTCGTGAACACTGGATTACGTCGCATTTCAACATAAAATAGCGTGTTATATCTCTCTCTTCTGTTGTCCATCGAGTCCGATGATGACGTCCATCTTTGTCTTTTACCGGTGGGTTCTCTGGTGGCTAAATAGCCCAATCCTGGATCCACAGGCTCTGTTGCAGGTGGGGCATGTATACATGGTATTGGTGTTGCTGGCAGTCATGGGTGTGGGTGTGTTTCTCCTGAGCCTTCTTTGATGTCTTCTGGCAGTCCTTTCTTCCTCCAATGTATTGGTCCCATCTAGACACAGCTGCCGCCAGGTGTTGCGGTCAGCAGCCATGTTCTCCAGGTCTCCAGGTTTTATTTTGCACTTTTTAAGCGCCACTTTCATCTGGTCTTTAAAGCGTTTCTTTGGACCTCCAGCAGAGCGCTGACCTTGGTGTAGCTGGCCATATAACACTCTGCGGGGCAGACGGTTGTAGGGCATCCTAGTCACATGCCCCAGCCAACGCAGTTGGTGCCGAGTGATTGTGGCCTCAATACTTTTGCAGCCTGTCCTCCCAAGGATCTCAGTGTGCGGCACTCGGTCACGCCAAGTGATTCCTAGGATGCGCTGCAGACAGCGGATGTTAAACTGTTCCAGGGACTTGATGTGGCGGCTGTAAGTAACCCAGGCTTCACAGCTGTAGAGGAGGGTGGTGATGCAGATTGCTTGGTAGACACTGATTTTTGTGTTTAAATTAAGGTTCTTGTTCTGAAAAACCCGGCGCCTGAGTCTCCCATAGGCAGCTGATGCTTGATTTAACCTGTTTTGGACCTCACTGTCAATGCTGTTGTCTCCAGATATAATGCTCCCCAGGTATCTGAAAGATGGAACAACTGACAGTTTTTTCCCTGCTACCGTGAAGATGGGGGTGTGGGTGGGATGTTGGTACTCCATTGGCAGATTACCTCTGTTTTGGCTGTATTGATGGTCAACCCCATCCTGCTGTATGCCCTAACAGCTGCATCTAGAACAGACTGGAGGCCTTGTGGAGAGTGAGATACAATAGCACAATCATCTGCATAGTGCATCTCAAGTATCCTTACTTTATGCAGTTTGGTTTTCGCATGCAGCCTCCTGATGTTAAAGAGGTTACCATCCAGCCTATACTCTACTGTCACCCCACTGTTTTCTTCAATACCCTTGTGGAGAAGCTGGGTGACGCATAAGAGGAAGATGTTAAAAAGCATTGGTGCCAATACACACCCTTGTCTTACCCCTGTGCACACTGGGAAAGGGCTAGACTCTTGACCTCTTATGGACACCCTAGCAGTCATTCCATCATGAAATTGACGGAGGATGTTGACGAACTTGATGGGGCAACCAATCCGCATTAGGACATCCCACAAGAGATCTCTCTTCGCAGTGTCGAAGGCTTTGGAGAGTTCGACAAAAACCATAAACAGGTCTTTATGTTGTTCCCTGCACTTTTCTTGGAGTTGCCGAGTTGTGAAGACCATGTCGACTGTGCTCCTGTTCTTTCTAAACCCGCACTGTGACTCGGGTAGCATTGACTCTGTGATGTTATTAATGAACCTTCGAAGCATCACCTTGGCCAGGACCTTGCCTGCCACAGCAAGAAGTGATATGCCCCTATGGTTACCACAGATGGCCTTATCACCTTTGTTCTTAAATATGGTAACAATGCTGGCATCTCTCCATTGTTGTGGGATGTTTTCATCAGCCCAAACCTTGGTGATGTACTGGTGTAATGTTCTTGTGCACAGGTACCCTCCATGTTTAAGCAGTTCTGCAGGGATATTGTCAGAGCCGGGAGACTTATTATTCTTCAGGGTGCGGACAGCTGACAGAACTTCCAGGAAAGTTGGAGGTTGGCTGAGGTGGTCCATAGGGGGAAATTCAGGCAGTTCCTTCAAGATAGTGAAGTCTGCATCAGAATTCTGATTCAGCAGGGTGTTAAAATGCTCAGCCCACCTCCCTAGGATGCTATCCTGGTCTTTCAGTGACTCCTTGGGCCGTAGATAGACTTCACTGCGTTGTAGAAATTGTGCATGTCATTTATATCGGCGAATGACTGAATTTCCTGTGCCTTCTCCGTCCACCACTCGTTCTGCATGGTCCGCAGAGTTTTCTGCACTTCCTGTCGAGCTTTCTGCCATCGCTGCCTGGTAGTGCTGGATGAGGGGTTATTTAGGGTTTCCTGATGTGCTTTGTGCATGTTGCTTAGCAGGTTATGGATTGACTCAGAGTTGTTATTAAACCAGTCTTGATGGTTCTTGCTTTTAAAGCCAATCGTTTGAGCTGCTGCTTCATGAAGGGCTGCAGTAACAGCGGTCCACTGTTGTTCTGTGGCATTTTCACCACTCAAGAGAAGTTCCAGCTCCCCTAGTTTCTCAGCCAGGGAGCGACGGAACTCGTTCCTAGTCATGGTGTCTTCCAGGCGGGCACAGTCTAAGCGCCTCCTACTGGATCCACGTTTCCGCATCGGGGGACGCACTTTCATGAGGACCTTGCTCATTATCATGCGATGATCTGTCCAGCATTCTGCACCTCTCATGGCCCGGGTTAGAAGAACATCTCTGATGTCGCTACGCCTCACGATGATATAATCAATCAGGTGCCAATGTTTGGAACGTGGGTGCATCCATGATGCTTTAAATTTGTTCTTTTGCTGGAAGATGGTGTTAGTTATGGTCAGGTTGTGCTCAGAGCAGAGGGTGAGTAGCCTCATACCATTTGAGTTGGCCTGACCAATCCCATGCCTGCCAAGTACTCCCTTCCATATACCACTGTCCTGCCCAACTCGAGCGTTGAAGTCCCCAAGCAAGAAGATCTTATCGTTCTTTGGGACCCGGTGGAGAGCCTCATCCAGTGCTTGGTAAAAGGAGTCTTTAGACTCACTGTCGGATGTTAGGGTTGGAGCATACACGCTGAGTAGCGTGGCATAGCGGTTCTTCTCCAGGGGGATACGGAGGGTCATCAGTCTCTCACTGATGCCCACAGGTGTTTCAGTGAGTTTTGGCAGTAGTGTGTTCTTAATGGCCAGTCCCACACCGTGCAGATGTTGTCCACCTTGGGAATAGCCTTTCCAATAGAAAGTGTAGCCCATGCCCTCTTCTGTTAGAGACCCCTCATCAAGGAGCCTGGTTTCACTCAGGGCAGCGATGTCGATATTATAGCGGCTCAGCTCGGCCGCAACCAGGGCTGTCCTTCTATGAGGTCGATCAGATTTGCCAAAGGAGTCCAGGAGGGTTCTTACATTCCATGATGGCAGTTTGAGGTTATATTTGTTTCTTCTGTTTCGACCGCAGAAGTGGAATGACCCGACAGGTGCGGTAGCCTGTCCAGGTGTAGGCTGAGTGAGCAATTTTTAGGCCACCTTTTCTAGGCCCCTCCTCGCTTGAGGTGAGCAGTGCGGTCCCTAAATAGGGGCTGCTCAGTCGCACAGGGGTCTGCTGAGAACAGCTCCTCTTTTCACCCCTGAGGAGGCTAGCCAGCGGCGGTAGCTAAAAGCAGAAAGTTGCAAGCAGAAAGCAGCATACGCTAACTACAAGCACCTCTACACTACTGCACTAGGCGCTTCACACACACCCTGTGTGAGGCTCCATTGGCTGATGGACACGCACACACACACACACACACACACACACACACACACACACACACACACACACACACACACAATGCATTTCGCTGCTAAAACAACAACAAAAAAAGAAATCCCTCAAATATTATTACTTATTATTACCCCCCCCCCCCCCCCCCCAAATAAATACTATGGTAGAATAAAGAATAAATTCATTCATTATCATTCAACTTGAACATGTGTTCTTACAGTAGTGGTGGAGGGATGACGTATGTTGGCCAACCCGGAAGTGAGCGTCGCCCCGGGTTCCCTTGACAAAAAGCCAACGGGTTTTTCCATTGGATTTTGGATTATTGCAGAAAAATGTGCATCTTTGAAGCACCTCCTCAAAAAAATAAAATAAAAATAAAAGTTCTCAAAAGAACGAAATTTAAACCAATGCATTCTGAATGGGAGTGTTTCTCAGATTTTTCCATTTCCATCAGATTATTCAAGGAAAAAATACATTTCTCGCTAGAAATGTCATTAGAAACACGTTTAATGGTGAATCTGTCAAACAAATCAATCGACAATAGTTGCATAACTTGACGGCATCACCGTTGATAGGCATTGATTTCCTTTCGTCTATATCCGACGGTGAGGGAATTAACATGAATGTCTATCTGATTGACCACCGCGTTGAAAAACGACGCAAAAGGTATGACATGAATGTCTATCTGACGGACCCCCGCGTTGAAAAACGACGAAAAAGGTACCCATTTTTCGTCGGAAATTGACGCCAGGGATCCTTGGCCATGCGTCACACATTTGACGAGTAGGCAGTGAGACTGTGTTGGAAAATATTAAACTATTCATCATATAAAAATGATGTAAAAAATAAGGTTATGGGCCGAATTTGGTTAGAATTCAGCCTCTGCTGGCCCACAACTAGATCGTCTCATTTCTTCATTACACGCTTTAATTTAATTATATTTAAAGTATTATGACCATGGAGCCTTTATTTTCTTGCCGTTATCATTACATTCTTTCTCGTTATATCGATGTGAATTCTCGAAACACAGTGGAAAAGAGAGAGAGGAAGCCATAGCGATGGACAATGATGCACTATATAGTCCTCTCCTATATAATGAATATATATATATGCATATTTTGAGAAACGCTCCAATCCAAAATGCATGGGTTTAAATTTCGTTCCTTGTAGCATGCAAAAATCGGAGAAACACTCCCATTCAGAATGCAATGGTTTACATTTCGTTCTTTGGAGCAATGTTATTTTTATTTAGTTATTTATTTTCAGTTTTTGAGGAGGTCTGCTTCAAAAATACAAACATCTAAATATTGACATATATATAACTAGAGGGTGCACTGTACTACCTGCACTCAACCCTTCTAATGCCTCTCTCTCTCTCTCTCTCTCTCTCTCTCTCTCTCTCTCTCTCTCTCTCTCTCTCTCTCTCTCTCTCTCCGTGGTCCCGTGGTGCCGTGGTTCTCGGGCTGCCGTGCCCGTGTTGCCCGGGCCGCTGTCACGGTGCCCGCAGTTCCCGGGCCATTCATTCATTCACGGGGCACGGCGGGAGACGCGGGAGTGCCGTGGCCGCGCTCTAGGTGCCGGCGGTTCCCGGGCCGTGGTGCCCACGGTTCCCGGGCCATTCATTCATTTGTTCACGGGGCACGGCGGGAGTCGCGGGAGTGCCCGGCCCGCGGTCAGGTGAATGAATGTTCAATTCTCTCTCTCTCTCTCTCTCTCTCTCTCTCTCTCTCTCTCTCTCTCTCTCTCTCTCTATCTCTCCCTCCATTTTGTGGAGTATGGTTTACATTTCTTTCTGTGTAGCAGGGAAACATCAGAGAAACGCTCCCATTCAGAATGCATTGGTTAACATTTCGTTCTGTTTAGCACGAAAAAAGTCGGACAATCGTGCTCTGGGTCAATATACGTGATACGGGGTTGCAACCACAGTTCCTCTGGTCTCTCTCGTAGATCGCACCATCTTTCAACGTCTTTGTTTAATGCGACTGCATCACCTTCTCTTACATGATCAGCAGCTCGCGGATTCTTTCCTTTTCAGTTAGAACTGCTAATGATGATATGCTGCGTTCTCTTTGGAGACAGCGCAACACCTCTACCCAAGTCCCCCCTGGAACCGCGGAGCCGTCGCATTTACATCAAAATGAAACCCAATAAACCGCCAATGTGTGTAGGGTCCGGGAGGGTTCATTGGGGTTCTAGCTCAAGCAGGCAATTTACCTCGGGCAGTGTAAACGCGCGGACCATGCCGCGAAAAAGGCGTGCATAAGATGGCATATAAAGCAGTCTCGGGCTGCTCGAGCAGCAAGCAGTGCAAGAGTCTGCTGCTCTGCGACCACAGTCGCAAAACTGTGGTCACGTAGACCACAGTTCTGCGACTGAGGGTGTTGCTTGTCATCTGGAAATAAATATATTATTTCATCAACATAATGCGTTGTGTTTTTATTATATTATCAGTCAGTAACAACTCAAAATGTAAAAAGGATTTATGGGAAAAATTGGGGACGGTTCAAAATGATTTTAGAGACGTTTAGTTCATTTTAACCCCTGGCAACCAGTGCCTCCCGGTGAAGGAAACAATGTGTTGTGCAGACATTTTTGTTTGCTCTCTGATCCTGCTGATAAAACCTTTGACATTGCCGGTCATCGCAGCAGAACCATCGATGCAGACACTGATAGAATTTTTCCAACTTTGACCTCCCTGTTCAAGGTACTCTGTTATTACACAGTATATTACCTCTCCCGTTGTTTTGTGCGGCAAACACAATAAAAAGTTCTCACAAATTTCTCCTCCATCAATAAATCTCACAAATCCCAAAAGTTGTGCGTGGCCACTCACGTCTGTTGACTCATCAACTTGCAGAGAGAATTTCCCACATAGCCTTATTTTCTCTAAGACCACGTCAACAACTACGTTCTATGTCTGCCGACATGTCATCTATGCGCCTTCCAATGGTGGAGTTCGAAAGTGGTACCTTTGCGATCTCTTTAGCTGCTTGTGGGCCTATAATTTTTCAGGTAGCTGACTTTTGCACACTTGAACATCACCTGCTCTTGTCGGATGCGTTCGCTTTTCAAACAAAAATAGTATTCCCTAATTTGGTTGGCAAGTGATGGGTGATTTGTTGACAGATGACTTTTAAACTTGCTGGGTACCATAGCATGGTTGGACAATTTCGTACCACATAACAGGCAAAGGGGGAGAAGACATGACAGCTCTCCAGTGAAGATGAATCAAAACATGAGGTAATTGTCATCATACTGTCGTTTCTTCATCTTGCTGGTGGTGTCTACCTCCTCCACTGACTGACCAGACGATGTTGAGGGCTCAGATTCAGATGTATCAGACTCTGGAGCTTTTCTTTTAAAAAAAACCTGTCCATTTTGCTGGCTAATTAGCCGCTGCACAACGCTATGACAACTCATCCGATATTGCGCGCTGTAAATAATGCCGCCTTCAAAGCAGCTCGGAGGCTCAAAAGTTCTTAAGTGTCTTTACGTAAACCTTCCCATCCAAACTATCTTCTCTGAGGTGTGCCTCGATTTACTTACCGTAACTCTATGCTAAAATAAAAGAAAGATTCCCAAATGATGCATTAATTTATTTCAATTTCACTATATTAGCCTAGTGTCAGCCACGTTTCTGCGGCACCCCTAAGAGTGCCGTGGCACCCCTGTTGAGAAACACTGGAATAAATCATCCATTCATTAATGCATCGGCTGGTAATTTCTCAGGCTGCTCAAAGTGTTGTGATTCACTACAATGGAGAGAGAATGCAGAACCACAGGAGGGGACCACAATCATCTGACAAATGGCCTAGGTTTTATTCTTATGAGTTCACATTCATCAGATGAACGTGAATGAGATAAGGGGACGAGATCCTCCTTGGCCCCTCCACTCCTATTGAATTGGAATTCAAAAATGTTAAACAAGGATGACCATGTTTTCTGTGGGTTTAGAAATCGGTATAATAATCTATAACAATAATAATAATAATCTGGGTCCAGTCATTCCCGACAGAATATTTTGGGTTGACAGAAGTTTTCCTTGGTTGGACTGATGAAGGATTGAGATCAAGCAGACCGTCTGGGCCTAAAGCGACAAAGACATGATAAGCCTTACACACTGACATGAACTGGTGCACCTGATGCACACACACACGCACCAACCCGGTATCACGCGATTTCGTGCTCATGCGCATGAACCATAATCTATTGAATCGTGTTCGAGAGCACGATAGTCCGACTTTTTTCGTGCTACACAGAACGAAATGTAAACCAATGCATTCTGAATGGGAGTGTTCTCAGACAATTAACATGCTCCACAAAACGCTAAGAGAGAGAGAGAGAAAGAGAGAGAGGGAAGGACAGAGAGAGAGAGCGAGAGAGAGGCTTCAGAAAGGGTGTGCGCAGATAGTACAGTGCACCCTAGTTATGTTTATGCAAAAACCACAAATGCTATATATATATATTGCCTAATTATATATATTGCCTATATATATATATATATATATATATATATATATATATATATATATATATATATATATATATATATATATATATAATTAGGCTAAAATTATATTATTTAGCGTGTAATGAGACAATCTATAGCCAAATTGTCAAAGATGCCCGAGAATCTCCGGAAATATCAGCATGGGAAATCGGCGCATCAGACCCATGAACCTATAAAGAAAGACGTCATCTCAAGCGGGAGAGAACGTTTGCGGTGCTGGTTTGTGTCACTTAAGTAAAGGGCTCTCAAGTCTCATGCATTCGGCGTGAGACACACGCAATTCAACCCATGCACACGCTCGAACCTGGTCTCACGAAAATACGTGACACTGTCACGTTATTTAATCTATTGAAACGTGATCAGGGACACGTATTTTCTAAATTTTGGATTTCAATTGTAATTATTTGTCGTGTCACTAAGCAAGACTTCCAAACTAAGGTTCCGTCCGGGAACGTTCTCCCTAATGTCCCTTAAGGAGCATCGTACAGATCATTCATTGTTGAAAATTGTCTGTGATAACTAGCAATATGACAGCTTTTGGCCACCCGTTTCTACTTTCACCTTTGATTCTGAGAGATTGTGACAATACACGGATATATTAAATGCAGGTGCGCTGCTCTGTAAGCAAACCCCGAAGGAAAAAAGGGTAGCTGCTTCATCTGTTCTTTTTAGAATTGTATATCTTGATGTTTATTTTATCTAGCAATCTATTCTCTTGTTTTGTGAATGTGAATGAAAGTCCGCGTCAATGCCTTGCAAGTCCAGTGTCGCGAGCGGACGTTGCCATGACATCTAGAAATGATTCCCTTTTTATGGGTTATCATTAATATTGATGTGTAGGGGTTGATAAAGCTTGTGAATAATATTGTTTAGACCACGGTCTGGGGGAATACTCGTATTCTGATTGGCTGCAGGGCGTGCATTAACTCCTGATATAGGCCTACAGACACCTGCTAAGTAGTTCCAGTCAGTATTTAGATTCTCTGCCCGAGCCCGAGCCTGACGCGGGCCGAGTCGGGCCGAAATTTCCCACCACTATACTCGGGCCGGGCCTTTGATCGAGCGTTTTTATTTGTATTTTATCATTGGTTTATTGGCCTAATCTGAGGAGGAATCTATGCCATAAACACAAATATTATAGGCCTTTATTACACGGGTCTTCTCAATGCCGTGGAACGCTCCTTTCACTAGCATGGGTAATAGTCCGGTGACTTGTCTACCCCAGCGTCTTCCGTTGCTAAGCGACGTCACCGTCTTTGCGGACAAATTATTTCTCTGCTGATCAACACTACGAATGGCCAAAAGACTTGTATGCCCGCCCCCCCCCCCCCCCCCTTAAATAAATACTATGGCAGAATTATTATTATTATTATTATCATTCAACTTGAACATGTGTTTTTACAGTAGAGTGGTGGAGGGATGACGTATGTTGGCCAACCCGGAAGTGAGCGTCGCCCTGGATTCCCTTGACAAAAAGCCAACGGGTTTTTCTATTGGATTTTGGATTATTGCAGAAACATTTGCATCTTTGAAGCACCTGCTGAGTTCTTCAAGGAAAGTGGTCAAATCCAAAGGATAACTTTTAAGAGACTTTATTTGTTTATAAAGTATTTCGGTAATGACTATGGAACAAAAGGAGGTTGAAGCGTATCTTAACACGTGTCGAGCGTCTCCTAGCTGATCAAAAACATTAACCCTTGTATGTCTAATAGCTGCCGAGAAGATTCTGGAGACCTCTCCCCGTGTTCGCAGTGTTATCGTCTGGTCCGCAAGACCCGGAAGGACTGGGAGGAGCCGGTGTGACGTATTACCCTCGGCTTCCTCCCTTGTCTGTGGTGCTGCCTTCTGTGGCTAAACTAATTATTGCAGCCTTCAGTAAGGTCCCGCTCCCCTTGTGGCTATGTATAGTATTTACGGCTTATATGTTTGGTCCTGCTTCATAGGGTCTATGTGTGGGTTGCTTAGGTTCTTAAAATACGTAACACACCTCCTCAAAAACTGAAAATAAATAAATTAATAAAAATAACCGTGCTCCAAAGAACGAAATGTAAACCAATGCATTCTGAATGGGAGTGTTTCTCAGATTTTTCCATGCTACACAGAACGAAATGTAAACCCATGCGAATAAAGACTTCATGGTCATAATAATTTAAATATCATTAATCTCCTGAGTGTGTAGGGTGGTATTCTATTTTCTTCAACGGGGCTGCATCCAGTCACTTGACCGTCATGGTTGCTATGGTGGTTGCTATCGACCGCCCCCCTCTAATCCTAACATGGCTCTAATAACCACGCGGCAAAGGAGCTGCCGTCAATTGTCTTGTTTTTGTCGTAAACTAGGGTCCGATGGTTAAAAAATATACAGATATTCCAAGGTATCCTTAAAAGGCAGCTTGGATGTTTTTATTTTCTGCAGTTTAGACTTCTTCTATAACCTATTTTTGAAAGCAAAACACCAAGCTCATTGATTTAACGAGGCAGGGTTATTTGAAACAATTGATTCAATAAATATTTGTGAGAGGTCATTCCTTCTCCTGAGTTTGCTTCCTATTTATGTCTAGTGTACACCCCTACTGTCCACAAGCACCCCCCCCCCCCCCTCACCATATGGATTTGGAGAATTGTTGGCACGTCCCAGTGGTGGAGGTATCATATATATGAAAGAGGACATTCAATTATACTACAATGATCAATTAGGAGGCCGAAGGCCTAAAGGAAGTGATGCAACAGGTGACTGAGTCGAGAACCTTTAAGTAAGCTGTAACGAGTTTAGACGGTTTTGATTGACCTAGCTCAAAATTCACCAGGTGTCAGACGTAGGATTGTGGCACTCCTTCGGAGCCCCAGAGCCACACGTCAACTGCACCAGGTGTCAAGACGTAGGATTGTGGCACTCCTTGGGAGCCTCCGAGCCACGCGTCAACCGACTCGTTCCTGCAG
The DNA here is from genome assembly GCF_902167405.1 of Gadus morhua. Classification (NCBI taxonomy): domain Eukaryota; kingdom Metazoa; phylum Chordata; class Actinopteri; order Gadiformes; family Gadidae; genus Gadus; species Gadus morhua. The sequence continues at coordinate 27,892,508 of NC_044055.1, read as the reverse complement.
TGTTCTGGAGTGGTGACGGTGGAGCTCAATGGGAGGCTCCGGGAGAGCTGGCAATCACGGGCTCACACGGGGAGTGGTGACGGTGGAGCTCATGGGAAGGCTCCGGGAGAGTTGGCAATCACGGGCTCACATGGGGAGAAATCAAGTAAGTCAGTAAGTCAGAAGGTTGAATTAATGTATCAATTTGATGTTGACCAACAAAAAACTAGATAATTATAATAATAAATACTGTTCATGTAATGGTATAGTTAGGTCTGGGACCTGCGTAGCTAAAAAAACTGTTTTGGAAATAGTAATGGACGTGTCCGGGACATGTATAGCTATAAAATAAGTAAAGATAAAACTGGGTTTTACTTTACTTCACTTTGCTAAGACATATGCACGTTTGGTGTGGTATGCAAAAGGTGGCGCAATAGGATGTTGTGCAGAGAATAAGGCGTATGCACGTTTGATGTGGTATGCTTCACTACATAGGAGTGAATCAAAGTGTGGACAACATCAAATGCGAGCAATAGGTAGAATAAATGAAGATTAGGTCATCCAATATACATAGTTAGTGTAGGACAATCGGGTAGTATGATGAAGGTAACTGTTATTATGAGATACGGTTAACACAGAAGTGATATTGAACATGCAAATTTTAACATTGTTATTTCCCTTTTACATCTTTTTGGTTATAGATAAGAAATGGATTAGCGATACATCTGCTGGGAAGGAAACCTATATGCTAGGGTTCTCAATTTAGATTCAGAAGTAGTGGGCTCACCTTTCAAATGCCACTGCTGCTGCTGTAACGCTTTGATACAACGTCAGCGTTTCATAGTATGATATTTTTAAGTTGCGACACATAGGTATACTGACTCATGTATCGTTTACGGTTTAGTGCATTTGAGAACAGTGTGGTCTCAAGACGGCTGCATAGAACCACCAATATCGACCTTTGGTTCTATTTCATGTAGGCTACGCCGTCTAGGCTTCGCCTTATGGGCTTGTCCCGTGCGCGCGCCCGTGCGCGCTGAAAATTCAAACTATGCACCTATCAGCGTGGGCACCGCCCACATTTCCCACGGTATCGTGTCTATATAACGCGGTGTATACCGTCGCTCATCCTCCCTTTTCTTTCAGCACTTGTGCTTATCAGCGAGAAATTGAGAACTACTATTAAGAAGATGAGAACTTCAACACGGATCTCCCAAGCCGGTGGCAGCGGCTCGGGCGAGGCCGCGGACAAACGGCCCTTTTCAGGGCCACCTGAGAGCGCTCCTAGAGCTAGGTCCTTTTCAGGACTCCTATGCGCCTCCTGTCCCGCCTCCCTGGCACCGGGTGACGGGCACTTGGCGTGCTTTTGGTGCCTCGGCGCCGACCACGCCGCGGCTGCTATGGCGGCCCCCGTCTCCTGTGTCGCCTGCCGGGAGCTGCCTGAAGAGGGGATCCTCTCCAGGCATCTCTTCTTTTCCCCTGCGGTGGAAATGGCTGACGCCATCGACCTATTCGGACCTGACGTCGACGATGGCATCATCGACGCCTCCCTGGACGACGTCTTCGGCGACTCGGCGTCCGGTTTTTCCCGCTCTCGGGTTACAACCGCCACCGTCATACAACACGAGGGTCCGCGCTGGATGACCGATCTCTTCCGGGAGATCATGGGTGAGGCGGCGGCCATCAAAGGGATTCCCATGCCGGCCCCGCCTCTCGCCCCCGTATCTGACGATATGCAGGGCGAGTGCTTTCGCACCCCATCTTTTTCCCGGCGGGTTACCCAGTGCCCCTTGTTCCCGCCTTTGCAGCACTTGTTTATTGCTGCCGGTGAGGACCCTTCGACCCTGAAGGCTCCGGTAAGATCCTACACGGATTTCACCAACGTGGAGGGGTGGGCCGATGCTCAGGCGAGGGGGATCCCTCGTCTGGAGCCTCCCCTGGCAGCGCTTCTCTGTCCGGGCGCCGGATGGCTCCTTAACGAAAAGCCGCTGCCCCCCGACCGCCTCCAGAAGCAGATTGTCGGCCTAACGGACAGGGTGTTCGTTTGTGCCTCTCAATCCGCGGCGGCGGTCAACAACATCGCCCTGCTCTCCTCTGCCATGGTCTCCTTGTCGGCTGACAGGGAGGCCTACGGCCCGGAGGAAGCCGCGAGATGGCTGGCGGTTTCCCGCTTTTCCGGCGCCATCCTCCAGTTATGCCAGCCGATAGCCGTTTCGGCCGGCCAGCATATGGCGTGGGCTACCATGATTCAAAGGGTCATATGGCTCTCCCACACTGCGGTGCCGGAACGAGAGCGGGCCAGCCTCGTCCAGGGTCCACTAGCGCTGGATGGCCTATTTGGTCCCAGGTTCTCCGAGGTGCTCGCGCACCAGCAGTCAGTCCGTGAGGATCGTTCCCGGTTCGGGACGATTCTCACGGGCTCCTCCCGCCAGCAGGCTGAGAGGAAGCGGGGTCTAGGCCGGTCCCAGCGTTCCATGGGGCCGCCTCCGACTCCAGCCCCGGTGCAGCAGCCGCAGCCGCCGCGCACGGGGAGAGCAGCAGCGCCACGGACCGGGAAGTTCCGGACGCTTGCTCCTACTTTTTCTTTCCCTATTAAAGAAAAGAGTAAAGACCGTTCGGCCGAACGGCAGTACATGGTACCTAAAGAGCGATATTCCCCAGGCCACCTGCGCCCTACGCTTGTGGTGCGCTCCTCCATGTTGCCTCTTTCCCCCTCTCAGCCCGGTGGCTGTAGGGTGGCGGTCGGACGGCGTGTTCACATGGCCTCTGGTTCACCTGCTTCTAAGAAGCGGCGTCCCTTGGAGCCTCGTGGACGGATCAGAGACTCGTTGCACGGTCTCCTGGTTCCCCACATTATAGGTGAGGAGATGGGTCCGCGCGCTGTGGCTACAGCCTGCGGACAGCGCATGCGCACAGGTGCTGCGGCCGGACGGCTCGCTCCCTGTTCAGCGGGCACGAGCGCGACGTCTAGACAGCTCGTTGTTTTTACAACTGCTAGTTGTGGTACGTCTCCTACGCTCGCTGAGCCTCCTCCCTTTCGTGGGAAGCCCCCCTTGGTCCACACGCAGTGTGAAGGCGGTAGGGGCAGAGGAATACGGGTTATTCCTGGACGGTCTTCCTCAGCTGTCGGCTCGCCCTCTCTCCAACCGCTATGCGTGTTGGCAAGAGCGGTGCGTTCTGCCATCGTGGTTGGACACCACGTTGAGATGGGGCCATCCCATACAGTTCAAGCGTCGTCCCCCACCCTTTATGGGGTTGGTGGAGACCACGCTACGGGACCCGGCTGCGAGCACGGCTCTGGCAGCAGAGGTGGCACGTCTCTTGGTAAAGGGGGCCATCACTGTCGTTCCCCCCCACGAGTCTCACCTAGGTTTTTATTCCCGCTACTTCCTGGTTGCCAAGAAGTCAGGGGAAATGAGACCTATTCTGGATCTTCGCGTGTTCAACAGATTCGTTGCCACGAGGAAGTTCAGAATGCTCACGGTCGGAGCATTGTTCCGGTGTGTGAGAGAGGACGATTGGTTCACATCCCTGGATCTCAAAGATGCTTACTTCCACGTCCCTGTTCGGCAGGCGCACAGGAAGTTTCTCCGCTTTGCCTTTATGGGGATGGCGTACGAGTACCAGTGTCTGCCGTTCGGCTATTCCCTGGCGCCGCGCACCTTCTCGAAGTGTGTGGAGACGGCGTTGGAACCGCTCAGACGTCAGGGAAAGAGGATTCTCTTCTACCTAGACGATCTGCTTATTCTGAGCAACTCAGAAGAGACCGCGAGAAGGGACACCATGTTGGTGATAAACCATCTCTCCTTCCTGGGTTTTGCCATCAACTGGGAGAAGAGCTCCCCGCTCCCCAGCCGGCAGACAGTCTACTTGGGGCTTTGCCTAGACTCAGCCACCATGACTGCGATGCTTTCGCCTCCTCGGCGAGACGCCATCCTGTCGGCGCTCTCCCGTTTTCACGTTCGCAGAAACGTGACCGCACTGTCCACCATGCGCCTGTTGGGGCTGATGGCAGCTGCCCACCCCGTGGTCCCCCTGGGTCTGCTTTTTATGCGCAGACTCCAGTGGTGGTTTGCTCGCCAACGGTTGGACCCCAGGCGACACAAGCTCAGGGTGCTCCTCGTCCCCCGTTCGGTGTCGCCAGACCTGGAATATTGAGAAGGACCCTCCGCCCTTCTCAAGGGTGTTCCACTGGGCAGGGTGGCGTCCTACGTAGTGGTCTTCACGGACGCCTCGTTGACGGGTTGGGGAGGAACGTGCCTCTCTCACTCGGTCGGAGACGAGTGGCGCACGCCCCCTACAGCACACATAAATGTGTTGGAGCTCGACGCTGTGAGGAAAGTGCTGTTGCATTTCTTTCACCTGGTGCGCGGCCGCCACGTTCTGATCAGGACAGACAGCGTGTCGGCGGCGGCGTACATCAACAGACAGGGGGGAGTCCGCTCCCCTGCTCTCCACCGAAAGGCGGTCGAGCTCTGGCTTTGGGCTCATCAGTATCTCCGCAGTCTGAGAGCCCTGCATATCGCGGGCGCCCAGAACTTTGGGGCGGACCTCATGTCTCGAGGCGGTCCCCGCCGAGACGAGTGGCGGTTACATCCCGACATTGTCAGACTGATCTGGCAGAGGTTCGGGACAGCGCAGGTGGACCTCTTCGCGTCCCGGGAGAACACGCACTGCAGGTGGTGGTTCTCCCTCAGCCCTCGGGATCTTCCCCCGTTGGGGGTAGATGCGTTGGCACACACACCTTGGCCGCGGACTCTCTTGTATGCGTTTCCCCCGCTCCAGCTGATCCTTCCTCTTCTGGAACGGGTCAGACAGGAGAGACTGTCCCTGATATTAGTGGCCCCGGAGAACCGTGCAGCTCTGTGGTTTCCAGAGCTTGCCGCGCTCTCGCGGTCGGCGCCTTGGCCAGTACCATTCAGGCCGGATGCGCTTTCACAGGCCCACGGGACGGTGCACCACCCGCCCGATGTCTCGGGACGGCTGTTGGTTTGGCTCCTGAGAGGTTGATCCTGCAGGGCAAAGGTTTGCCTGAGACGGTTATCAACACTATTCAGAGTGCTCGTGCGCCTTCTACTTCTTCCCTCTATGCGGCGAAGTGGTGCGCCTTCTCTAATTGGTGTGAGACGAACCACGCTGTCCCATCTCAATGCGAGGTGGGAAGCGTGCTTTCGTTTCTGCAAAACTTATTGGAAAAAGGTTTGGCCTTCTCCACTATCAAGGTCTATGCGGCAGCCGTTTCGGCTGGCCATGCAGGCTGTGATGGTGGACCGATCTTCAGCCATCCACTGGTCAAGAGATTCTTGCGTGGGGCTAGACGGGTTAGGCCTGTTTCACGCGTGCTTACACCACGCTGGGATCTCCCCACCGTGTTGCGCGGATTGTCCAGGGATCCTTTCGAGCCTCTCTCCCAGGCCCCTTTGGATGCCCTGTCATTCAAGACGGCGCTCTTGTTGGCCTTGGTTTCTGCCAAGCGGGCCGGTGAGCTAACCGCTCTGTCTGTCAGCCCGAGTTGCTTGTTGCTAAACGAGGACAGCTCCTTCGCGTTGCTCAGACCTAATCCTGCGTTCCTCCCGAAGAACATTAATAGTTCTTTTCGGTCAAGGGATATTGTGCTTAAGGCTTTTCACCCCCCGCCTCATTCTAGTGAGGCGGAGGCGGAGTTGCATCTCCTGTGCCCGGTTCGGGCGTTGGCTATGTACGTGAATCGCTCGGCAGCGTTCCGCTCCACACAACAGTTGTTTGTGTGTTATAGCGACGCTAGCAGGGGCCGCGCTCTCTCTAAGCAGCGGTTTTCTCGCTGGGTATGTGAGGGTGTTTGCCTAGCCTACTCTCGGCAGGGCTTGGCGCCACCGTTGGGCGTTAAAGCTCACTCCACACGGAGCGTGGCCGCTTCAACGGCTCTACTCAAGGGCGTTTCGGTGGAAGACATCTGCGCGGCTGCGTCTTGGTCTTCCCCCGGCCCCTTTGTCCGTTTTTACATGTTAGACATGTCCAGGGGCTCACTCGGCAACTCTGTGCTGGAGTCCGGGACCCCTTTTACGGCTTAAGAATATAGACATGTTCTTTAAAGCGGCGTGGTTGGATTTCCTCTCGCCGGCTGGCGAGTTGGTCTTGATTACCAGTCTCTTACTCTCCCACCTTTTTTCAAATGAAAAAAAAGGCTAGGGGGTTTTCTATTGGCTCGCCAATTGTCTGGTGGTTTTGTTTACCAGTGAGGCACTCCCGCCGTTTTCTTCAAATAAGAAACGGCCGAGAGAGTCCCATTATTGAAGAGCCGAATTCCGTAGCTCCGCCCCCGGTGGTAGCGGACCTAATGGAAACCGTGTTGCTCTGGTTTTCTTTTCCTTTTCATGGGTTCCATGAAGCACGGAATAGAGCCGGAGTCTTTACAGACTCACTTTTTTCTCCCTTGATCATTGCCTTGCTTGATCTAGGAGGAATTAGTTTTTATAAAGCTGTTGTGTTTTACACTTCCTTGGCTTTTTGAGTCTTAATGTGCTCTGGTGACTTAGGTCGTTTTGACTGGGGTCCAGCAGGAGTACATTGATCGGGCTCCGCTCGCAGCTTCACCTTAGCCCATAAGGCGAAGCCTAGACGGCGTAGCCTACATGAAATAGAACGATAGTTATGTTATTATAACTCTAGTTCTATGATTGTAGGCGTAGCCGTCTAGTTTCCCACCTGCTGTACCCTCCAAATGCTGAAAGAAAAGCGTGGAGGATGAGCGACGGTATACACCGCGTTATCTAGACACGATACCGTGGGAAATGTGGGCGGTGCCCACGCTGATAGGTGCATAGTTTGAATTTTCAGCGCGCACGGGCGCGCGCACGGGACAAGCCCATAAGGCGAAGCCTAGACGGCTACGCCTACAATCATAGAACTAGAGTTATAATAACATAACTATCGTTTTGTATACTGGTTTTCATTTCTATTCACAGGGCTCCAGACTAACTTTTTCCTTGGGTGCACTGGTGCGCCTAAGTTTTTAATTTGGGTGCACCAGCATGTATTTATGGTGCACCCAAGTTTTGAGTTGTTGATGGGGGGGGGGGGGGGGGGGGCGTTGGACCGTGCCTGCCTTGCGCTGAGTTGTTGACGGGGGGGGGGGGGGGGGGGGCAACCGGGTAGCTGCACCGGTTGCACCGTCGATATTTACGGCATTGATTAATAATATTTCGACCATTAAATAAATGCCTTAAATAAATGCAGAATCTGTATCTCTCATAAAGAATATCGTCAGACAATGCCAAGGGATCGGTTCTGTCCCGAAAAACCCTCTGTCTCCGGAGAGACGCCTGTACGATAAGCAGGCCCGGTTCTACGGGGGTGCATAAGCATGCGTTGCACCCCCAAAAAAATTGTTTGCACCCTCAATTGAAAAAAATAAATAAAATAAAAAATATTTTTTTTTTTATAAATATGATAAAAATAATAAAATACTTGCTCACAAAACAAATTGTAATTAAACTTGTGACAATATCCATTGAATACCGTTGAGATATGAGCGAGCGTCCAACATCACTCTGACTGTTCACCAAACTGACAAAATATCTCCGCATTTATGTATGGTGTTTTGTTTATATGTTGCTTAGCAACAGTCCGCTCAGTGGGGAATGGGGATCTATTTTTGTTGCTGGAAGCAATTTCATTCGTTTATATGATTAAATAAACAAACAAATCACAATCTATTGTCAATCATTATTATTAACAGTACATTTTACTAGTATAACTGTTGTATAAAGCAATAACACACTCGAAATATCCTGCCACAATTTATAAAAAATAAACGTTATATTTGAATTGCAGTCACATGTTTTTTTTTGAGAATTCGGTTCTTTTTTACACCTCACACATCACACATATCAAAAACCTATCTCATATTTAAAACTATCTAAGATATCAATAAGCTAATGTTGCAACTGAAATGTTCTCCACATCACAAGACATGATATGATACCATCTTTTAAGCACAGTAAATGATTGTTGTCCCAACATGTCAGTAGAACTACGCAGAAGTGCTTGTCTATGGTAGAAAGGCCTGTGTGTAAAAAAGCGAAGTCTGAACTGAAGCTGGGTAGCTGGTTTTAGTATAGTACTGGTGCACCCCCTGTAATCTCAGATGCACCCCAAGGCATTCTGTTCTGGAACCGGGCCTGACGATAAGTGCGCCGAGGTCCATGGGAACACCAACAAATGGTGACGCCATTATCGGAGGAGGGGCTAGGAAGCTGCGCACGCCGATATAAGTAGCCGATCTCCGGGTAGACTCGCTGAAAAGCTGCTCCCGACCAGGTTTGGTGGCGAGCGTAAGTCACCATGGTGATACAGCGACGCTTAAAGAGATCGACTTTCATGGAACAGCTAAGGCCGCGTTCACACTAGACTTCTTTTTTAAGAAAAAAGCGCCGCCTTCAGCGCCTTTTGAGCGCCTTTTGAGGGCTTCAGTGCGAGCATTCTGTAACCTTAACAACGGTAATCATACATTCTAGCGTTGCATCATTATCCGTTATTATCATTTTCCGTCGGTTACTTTTTGAAGTAGATAGGCTAAAAGACACAATGGCGAATCAGTTACAATTAATTGCTTTAGCTTTGGCGTTTGAGGAGGAGGAGGGGGAGGAACAGCCAAGGCGCCGTTTATGGGTGCACGACATCCTCCGCAATAGGGAGTCGCAGGGGGCATTCGGCCACCTAATTCAGGAGCTCCGCCTAGACGATGCTAGGTTCAAGAATTTTTTTCGCTTGGACAAGAGCCAATTTGAGGATCTCCTAAGGAGGATTGGACCAGAGATCTCAAAAAAGCAGACACATCTCAGGGAGACCATCAGCCCAGACGAGCGGCTTTGCATTTGTTTAAGGTGGGTAACATTAACTAACGTGAGAGAGAGAGAGAGAGAGAGAGAGAGAGAGAGAGAGAGTGTGTGCTGTCTGTTAGGATGAAAACTTAACCTAGCCTTAACCAAGAACTCTTACCGGTCCATTGCTTTCCACTTTAGGGTAGGAATAAGCGCTGTGGCTGGAATAGTCAGGTTTTGGCCATTTGGGACGGCCTGTCTGGGGAGTTCCTGGCCTTTCCTGCAGAGGCTGAGTGGAGGAAGATTGCAGAGGATTTTGCAAGAATGTGGGCATTTCCCAATTGCGTAGGGGCAATGGATGGGAAGCATGTTGTCATTGAGGCACCTCCATTAAGCGGCTCCCTTTATTTTAATTACAAGAAGTCATTCTCCTTTTACTCTCCTTTTATTCTCCTTTTAACAGTACATTCTTCTTGTACTGTTGGCGGTAGTCGATGCCCACTATCGTTTTAGGGTGGTCGACATTGGAGCCTATGGCAAAAATAGTGATGGAGGAACATTAGCTGCCTCTGCCTTTGGGTCTGCCCTGCGGCAGGTGACCCTCAACCTCCCTGGGGATGCCCCCCTACCTGGAGCAGAGAACTTGGGGCCCATTCCTCATGTTTTCCTGGCGGACAAGGCATTCCCCTTGCGGAGAAATCTCCTTCGCCCCTACCCTGGGCACACTCACGGGGAAAAGCGTGTTTTTAATTACCGCCTCTCTCACGACAGGAGAATGGTGGAGTGTACCTTCGGCATCCTTGCGGCCCAATGGAGGATATACCGGAGGGTGCTTGGTGTGTCACCACAGGTAGCAGAGTCAGTTGTCAAGGCAACGTGTATACTATGCAACTTTCTGCGATGGGGGGGTGCTACAGAGGCACTGACTGGTCCAGCAGAACCATCTGCTGGAATGAGAAGTATTGGCAGGGTTGGCAGCAACAACGCCAGCAACGAGGCCATTACTGTGAGGACCAACTTCACAACTTATTTTTCATCTGAAGCTGGTCAAGTCCCCTGGCAGAACCGCCCCCTGCACATCCCACATGCCCTTCAGTAAACTTTTAAAAACTAAATCAGTTGAGGTGTGGTCTTGTGAGTTGTCATTTAAAGAACAAATTAAGCAATGGGTCAAGGCAATGTCAACAATGTGATTAATGACTGCAGGTAAAGTAAATATAATTATGGGTTTATTTTCATCAATAATCATAACAATAACAAATACAATAATGATGTAAATATATACAAATATTTTACTCTAGTTATATGCTACATATATTACTCTAGTTTTATATTACTCTATTTTATACTATACAATATATATATACTACTACTACTACTATATAAACTATATTTATACTATTTTATATTACTCTATTGTATACTATACAATATATATATACTACTACTACTACTACTACTATATAAACTATATTTATACTATTTTATATAACACTATTTTTATACTATACAAGCCTTATATGACATTGAATTTGGAGAATAGTATACACTATTCTCCAAATTCAATGTCATACAAGGCTTGTTGAATCCGAAGCTTTGCCAGGGCTTGTTTTCGCGGGTCTAACCGGTCAATTGCGGGTGCCAGACTGAGGAGGTAATGTTGTGTCTCTGTGTATTTAGTTTGGTCAATTCTTTGAAGAATTTGGGCCTGGTATGCGGTCATATCTTGTGGTGCCTTCCTCTTCCCCCTGCCAATAGACGTGGTCCTCGGTGAAGGGTCCCGGTAAGGTGCGCAAGTTGGTGAGGGAGGCGGGTTATCGGGGGTCACTTCAGCTTCAGGGTTTGCTTCAGGGGTTGCTTCAGGGGTCTCTTCGTAAAGCATCAGGCTATCCTCTAGGTCAAGGCTTTCCTCAGCTTGATCCTGTAGTAAAAATTTAAATAAAACCCAACACAGCACTTATTAGAACATTATTAGAAGTATTAGCATGTTCCAGGTTTATACATGAATTAACCCCATACACACTGCTTTTCTGTATACACATTCCTAATAATCGCCTACTTAATTACCTGTCCTGCCTCTGAACAAATATTATTTAGGATAACTGTTACCGTCTGCGGATGGTAGTTAGAGGTGGTCTCCCTGTCCTGATTATAAGGCTCTAGGAACTCCAGTATATGGAGGTACTTCCATTTCCTCGTGACTCCCCCCTCGGCTCCACTCCTGGACTTCTCCTGCTCCTCTCTCTTCTCCTTCTTGTACTTGTCCCTCAAGTATTTCCACTTTCTGCTGCATGCATTTGCTATGATAAAAATGAACCTGGCATAAGTCTACACTCGTTATACCTATTGTGGCTATCTATCGTTATTCTAACACAACGGGAAATAACGGAACACACGGTTTTCAAAAAAGTTCAGTTGAAATTCCAAACAAGTTACCAGTCGTAACCAGTCGTAATCTAGACACCCACCGTTACTAAAATATGTAAGATTGATTGATAAATATTTTTCGATCTATAAAGGTTTATAATGGGTTGTCACTTTTAATAACGGCGGATTACGATATCAATTAATAGGTTGGGTTATGATATCGATGAATACAAAGTCACGCCAGTTGAATCAGAGTCAGTTGAATGAGAGTTCACGTGTACTTACCAGAAAAATCCAAAGTCCTGCCGATCTGTTCCCAGATTGACTCCTTGTGGTGGATGTTTGAGTACCTCTTATGACTCAAATCATACAATTCAGTATAATGAGCCACAGCAATTACGAGTGTCTCTACTGGTACCTTCTCCATCTTGGTCTTTTTTAGAGGGCACCGGTAACTAAGATAGAATGTTACTAGGGAAGGTACGCGTGTACCTACTCTCCTCGTCCTGATTGGTCAGCTGTCAAAAAGGCGCTTGACGTCACCCGGCGCCTTTCTGAAAAGTTGAGAAAATTGAACTCAAAAAGGCGTCGGAGGTTGCGCTTTTTTAGAAGTTTATAAAAGGCGGCGCCTTTCTGAAAAGGCGTCCGCCGTTTTGCTTTTTCCCATAGAGTTGCATGTAAAAAAGACGCAGAAGGCGGCGCGTAGATACTGTAAAACAATTAAAATTAGAATTAAAGGAAATATGTTTTTGAACAACTAACTGCTTTACATGAGTTTGTATTTCTACAATAGAAACAAAAGTTCTAGAACCAGATGCAGACACACCCGGAGCCTACAAACTACCACCGCCGAGCAAGGACTAACAGTCACATGAGGGATCAAATAACAGCAGGATTTGAATCGTTTCTGTTTTGGTTGTCCACCATTAGAAAAATATTGTTTGTATAAATAACATATATCATAATCAGCAACAGTTCGTAAAGTTTTCCACGAATAAGGTTAAAAGAATATATAAGGTATGGATATGTTATTGACAGAGCAAGGAGGGGTGTATGCGCTGATAGGCACAACATGAACATGTTGTACTTTTATCCCCAATAACACAGCTCCGGATGGGTTGGTGACCAGGGCGCTGGCATGATTACAATCCCTCAGGTTCGAATTGGCAGAGAACTCCGGCATTAATGACCCTTTCACAGGATGGATGGAGAATATGTTTGGGAGGTGGAAAGCATGCGCGCAGATGGGGGGACATGTCCCCCTCAGATTCATAGTGACCCCCCCCCACTCTGTCCCTACATAAGGTGACAAACATCGCCGGTAAAACGGAGGATTAATGTTCCGTTAGTTAGACTAATTTACATGCAGCGCGCATTGAGAGCCTGGCGTTTGTGTGCTACGACTAATGGTGCGTTCCAGTTGTGCACGAATGTCAGAATTTCCGTGCTCCAAGTCAGAATTTTAATCAGAACCCCCCGTGAAGTTGGATCTCCAACTCGGAAAGTCGGATTAATCTCACCAGCCAGACATAGAATTCATGCTATCTGCTTCTCACGTAAAAAGTAGTTACATGTTTTGTATTTACGTTTTTGAGGCTGGGACGCGCTGGGAGCACTCAACTTAGGGGTTACGTTGTTCCGAGCTCCAAGTTCCGACTTTCAGTGTAAATTGAACACACATGTTAAGCTTGCTGGTAGTTCTACCATGAGGACTCAAAATCACGCGTGGCTGGCCGCCAATCACCACCTGCCTACACCTGCTCTATAAAGAGTAGTCTAACATGTTTTTGCTGCTCAGGTCTTCGTTCGACGCATGCTGCTGCTTTACTGTGCTTCTGATTATCTCGCATATCTCGTCGCTTAGTTGCTACGTCGGTTAATACACACCAAGAGGTCATAACTTTGGATACGTGCTGGTCAGCCTACTACTTCTGGTCCGGGCAAGTGAGCGCAGAAAGCCCTTCATTTCGGTCCCCGGAATCCTCAACAACACCACCAACAAGTTCCCAACACGGACATCCGCCTGGTTCTACAAACCCTCGCCGAGTTGGTGCAAAGCATTGGCGCTCCCGGATGGGTCCAGGCCCCCAACCCGCTGTCGTCAGTCGCCACGGCGCCTTTCTACTTCCAGCAACCATCAGGCTCGGCTTCCTCCACCTTCACAGGCTACGCACCTGGCACGTGCCCTGCTACCATGGCTACTGCAGTCCCCGCGTTAGCCCCCGCAGCGTATTCTCTCTCACAGCTCTACCAGTCCAGCTTCAGGATGCGGCTCCCTCGGTCGGGTTAGGGGGTTTCTTCCAAGGGCAATGGTTTGCTGAGAGATGGCCAGTCAAAGCTGGCACGTTCGCCCTCGGGTCAGAGTCGTCTGCGCTGTTCGAGCTTTACCCTATCGTAGCAGCTAGCGTTCTGTGGGGCAAAGCATGGCGGCGTTAACGTATAACCATGTTTTGCGATAACAAAGCAGCGTCAAAACGGCTGGGAAGGTGGTCTTCCACAGCATACAGATTTTACATCCGGTTGAATTTGGTGAGTTCGTTGCACACGTCGGTGTGGTACAACACAGAACTCTACGTTCGCAATCAAAGGTTCATAATTATCTTTATACCGTGTATTAAAAAATGTGTACGTTTTCTCTTCATAACGCCACCTCAAGCGTTTTATTAGCCGTTTTATTAGCCGGCAGCTGAAAGGAGTCGTAGCGAGACATGTTGTTTCGGCCTGGCATTCGAGAGGGCCTAGTGCACTGTTCGGTTAACTTCTTGTGTCTGAGGTTTTTCCCTTTACTTTAACATGAATGAAGTTGATGGGTTTTAGGCACTGTGGTAACTGATTATCACTAAAAGGTTTTTATTGACGAAGGGACTTTCAGATTGGTTCAGCTGCTGCTCACTAACACTCACGTTCCTCTGCTCGCGATGCGATTCACATATCGATCAATTTATTCAAAAGATCCAAAGACAAAGAACAGGTACATTATGGTATCATTTTATATTATTGTTTATAGTCTTATTGTTAATAGCTTCAGTCGCGTTGGTATTTAATTTTAATTTGCTTGTTTAGCTATGTATGACAGTTAACAATGTTGGTGTATTACAATTATTTACGCGTGTAGGCCACTCCAACTCTCTCGATATTTCAAATAGATTAGTGTGCTCTCTCAGAGCTGGGAGATTTCATCCTTATTTTAACATATTACTCGAGACGGTGTTTCTCACAGCGTTCTATGCGTTCTACGGGTTCATGCGTTCTACGGGTTCATGCGTTCTACGGGTTCATGCGTTCTACGGGTTTATGCGTTCTACGGGTTTATGCGTTCTTGGGTTTATGCGTTCTTGCGTTCATGCGCAAATGCGTACACGTCTCCTACTCAGACTTTTTCCCCTACACGGGGCCTACTTTCGCTGATGTCACCTTTCTTTCTTGCAAGGCATTTTTCCATCTAAAAGCGATAGCCTAGGAGCAGCTGTTACTATTATCATTTCAAGAATCAACAACTCTCTGTCCTTACGCTTCCATGTTCCTTTATCTCAAGCTTCGGCAACGCACGTCCCAGAATCACCTGTTTATTTGCGGCCTGCCAATGACTAAAGGGTGGTTCAGAGTAGAGACCTGCGCGGGACTGTTTTCTTCATCCCGCTCCTGCCCGCTCCCGCTGATTTTCTGACCATTACCGCCCGCGCCCGCAACGTGTGTGTTACACTCCCGCCCGCTCCCGCAATGTGCATGTCCACTCCCGCCCGCACCTGCAAAACTCTGAGAATTTATGCCCGCACAATAATAGAGATGCATTGATTTTGTGTCTTCTCCTGTCCCGCAGGAGAAAACACGTAATTATATAGGCTATTAAAAAGAGACTCATGGGCTGCGTGTCTTTTGACGCACTGGTCTAGCGCTCCTATTTCGTTGTTTTCATTTTTCAATTCAATAAGGGCTGTTTCATATTCTATTCTCCTCTTCTGTAGGCCTATTTTATTTATTTTTCTACCTTTATATAATCACGCAGTGATTGAGGATATTGTCTCTTTTCTAAGTTAGACCTGAACCCGCAGTGTTTTGTTTTACCCGCCCGCAGCAAAGTTCAAACTGCCCGCTCCCGCGAGATTTGGGTTGGGTCCCGCGGGACCCGGCGGGACCCAATCCCAATGCAGACCTCTAGTTCAGAGTCCATCTCGCGACGGTGGTAGAAGGGTGCGGCCTACCATCTCCCCTCTACACTGGCCACTCCTTCCGGATTGGAGCGGCAACCACAGCCGCTGAACAAGGGTTGCCGGTCGCGTCTATCAAACGGCTGGGAAGGCGGTCTTCCACAGCTTACGAATCCTATATCCGGTCGAATTCATGGTTCTTCCTTCAAGCGCACACGATGCTCTAACGTCGGTTAAGGCAGGTTTATCACGTTTGCTACTACAGCTGTTTTTGGCGGCCTGTTTCCATTCTAGTTTTAGTCTTAGTGTCAAGGTGTCATTTTTGTTTTTATTAGTTTAGTCACGTTCATACTCTTTCCAGTGATATCGAAATTCCGTTTAGGTATTATCAAAGATACAAGTGCGTAGATTTGTTAAATAAGGTAAACGGTCAAATTGAAGTAGTTATGTCTCAAACAGTTGAAGTTCCAGTTGGACAAAATAACGTTATTACAGTTTATCGCCTAGTTTAGGTCAACGGAAATGAAGACATTTTAGCAGTCTTATTTTGTAAAACACTTTCAGTCTCGTTTGTATTCGCTAACAACATTGCACTACGTATTTAATTATAGTTATTGCCATATGACCAGCATTGTTTTCCTCACGCGATAAAGGTTTGTTGATGACGACATTTAGTCATAATATTCGGTGTCAAAAGCAACACTATTTGCAACTACTGGTGGTGGTGGTTATCAGGTACTAAACTCATAAAGCAAAATTTGGCTATATAACTCAAGGTTAACCTGCAGCAACCCCGGCAAGTTTGACCACGTCGGTGGATCATCTAGAAAACACTCTTGAGTTCGGTGTCACGTTGGTGGCATATCATGGAAAAAATAAAACTCAAGGTTCGCAGCGGCGACCCCGCTGAGTGCGTTGACCAAAGCGCAGCGGTAACAACTCGGGCACTCGTAACTATGACCACGTCGTTGGCACGTTATCTATTACTTATGGTTGACTGCAGTAACCCCGGTGAGTGCGTTGACCACGTCAACGCACAACTCAAGCACTCGTGAGTTCGTTGCTCACGTCGGTGCGGTACAACACAGAACTCAACGTCCTACATCCGGTCGAGTTCAAGGTTCTTTCTTCAAGCGCACACGATGCTCTCTAACGTCGGTTAAGACAGGTTTTACACGTTTGCAACCATAGCTGTTTTTGGCCTGTTTCCTTTCTAGTGTTAGTCTAGTCTTGTGTCAAGCTGTACTTTTAGTTTTTATTAGTTTTAGTTACATTCATACTCTTTCCAGTGTTATCGTAATTCCATTTAGATATTATCGAAGTTACAAGTGTGTAGTTTTGTTAAATAAGGTAAACAGTTGAAAATTGATGTTATGTCTGGAACAGTTGAAGTTCCAGTTGAACAAAATAACGTTATAAGTCTTTATCGCCTAGTTTAGGTCAACGAAAATGAAGAGACATTTTAGCAGTCTTATTTTTGTAAAACACTTTTTAGTCTTGTTTTATTCGCCAACTATATTGTACTATGCATTTAATCACAGCTATTGTCACACGCCCAGCATCCACGTTGCGTCCAGTCTCGTTTTTCTCACGCGATAAAGGTTTGTTGATGACGACTCTTAGTCATAATTTTCATTGCCAAAAGCAACACTATTTGCAACTACCGGCGGTGGTGGTTATCAGGTACTAAATTCATAAAGCAAAATTCGGTTTCATAACTCAGGTTAACCTGCAGCAACCCCGGCGAGTGTGACCACGTCGGTGGATCATCTAGAAAACACTCTCGAGTTCGCTGTCACGTCAGTGGCGTAACATAGGAAAATAAAACTCAAGGTTGCAGTGGCAACCCCGGTGAGTGCGTGACCACGTCGGTGGCACATCAAGGGCACTCGTGAGTATGACCACGTCGGTGGCACGTTATCTAGTACTCATGGTTTGACTGCAGTAACCCCGGTAAGTGCGTTGCCCACGTCGGTGGGAACAACTCAAGCACTCGTGAGTTTGTTGCGCACGTCGGTGCGGTACAACACAGAACTCTATGTTCGTTGCAGCAAATCCGGTGAGTGCGTTGCCCACGTCGGTGGTCACAACTCGGGCACATGCATTTAATTACCACGTCGGTGGTATAATATCAAAAGCTAAAGTGCAGGGCACTCGGAGTTCATTGACCACGTCGGTGTTTAACACGGAAGTTCACAATAGTTGCTGCAGCAACACCGGTGAGTGCGTGACCACGTCGGTGGCACAGCAAGGGCACTCGTGATTTCGTTGACCATGTCGGTGTTCAACACGGAAGTACACAATATTTGCTGCAGCATAACCGGTGAGTGCGTGACCAGGTCGGTGGCACATCAAGGGCACTCGTGAGTTCGTTGACCACATCGGTGGTTCAACGCGAAAGCATTCAGGTCATGCAGCGACCCCGGAGAGTGAATCGACCACGGCAGTTGGTACAGCACGAAAGCACTCGTGGCTCGCTGCGTAACAGCTGCAGAGTGCTCTAGATTTCAATTGATCTCGCTGATGGTATTTTTAAGCTCAATTGCTTTTACGTGATTCATCGATCCCGCTGACGGTTTTTAAGCTTATCGTTTTACGGGATTTATGATTGACTCTTAATATGTTGTATATTGGGTATGCCTTTTATTATCTTCCAGAAGCAGTATAGATCCTTGTCCACTTCTTCTACGGCGGGTATGTATGCTCTCATTACCCCCTTTCGCTATTCTATTTTTGGGGTCGGCTCCGCCCCTGCCAGTCCCGGCAGGACATGCCGAGTTATCACCTATTTCCGGCGTAGGCCTACGTCCTCTCTTTTGGGGAAGGCTCCGCCCTTGATAGTCCTGGCAGGATACGCCGAGTCCGCACGTCACCCTGGATCAGTGACGGGGCTCATGCCAAAGATTTACCATGCAAAATATTCCCATGTCGTTATTTAAATAAATCCTGTTCATACTTATCGGTGATCGAGTCTTTATGGGAGAACATAAGGCACGACTCTCACTCCCCAGGGTCCTAAAGAGGAACTGGTAGCTCAGCCGCGCCTGTACCTGTTGCGGTGATCATTATGACAGAGCGGGTGCAATAAAGAAACAAAATGAAGAAGCAAAAAACAATCAGAGCGTTTTTTAAAAAACAAAGTAAGTAGGCTATCCTATCCTACGCCTGTTGCCTGTTGACTTTCCCAGATGTGGCAGCTAATCGTTTTGTAATGTTGAGTAACTAGTAACATTACTAAACGGCATTTACTCTTACCTGACGTGGGCTAAATGTAAAATAAAAGTATTTTTATGCCGTGGGTGAATAGCTTTAATGTTTTTTCAGCGCTAACATAATAATACCTTGTCATTGTCTTTAGCTAGCTAGCTAGTGGTAGCTTATTAATTCATTAAATACTCCTCTGTAGCTAGCTATGTGTGTGCGTGTATGTGTATGTGAAAGGCAGGCTTTGGTTTTCGTGGCAACCAGAGGTGGCAATGGCAAGCATCCTTTCATCTAAATTATTTCTGTACAGTGACATTTGTTCTTGACTTTTCAACAAATATTTCTCTCTCCCTACACTCTAGTGATAATGTCACACAATCTAGCTGTGAACATTCTACCAATACACACCCATTCATTTTTATGGCCTGATTTTTGGAGATTTATCTGCAAACTGTTTGGCGAAACGCTTAGAAAAGTCATAGCACTAATCTCCCGACCGAGCCGCCGTTTTGGTACCTTTTTGTGTGTGTGCGACCAAAACTCGGAGGAGTAGTCGACCGAATAACATACAGAAGAATACAATATTATAATAACTATGGTGGATAGTAGTAGTGTGCTTTTCCAGGCACACTAATAAGCAACTGTTAAGTGAAATTATAAGATTTAAAATGTTAACATTATCCTCCTGGCCTGCAGGCAATTCCTGATGACAGTGAGGCAGGCCCTAGTCAGTCAAGAAAGAGACTGCATGAGGAAGGAGAGAAAGAAGGAATACAGACAAAAGAAGCAGGGACAGAACAAGGAGGGAAAGGAGGAATACAGACAGAAGAAGGGGACATCCACAGTAGAAAAAGACAGCATGAGGAAGGAGAGAAAGAAGGAATGCAGACAGAAGAAGGGGACAGCCACAGTAGAAAAAGACAGCATGAGGAAGGAGAGAAAGAAGGAATACAGACAGAAGAAGCAGGGACAGAACAAGGAGGGAAAGAAGGAATACAGACAGAAGAAGGGGACAGCCACAGTAGAAAAAGACAGCATGAGGAAGGAGAGAAAGAAGGAATCCAGACAGAAGAAGCAGGGACAGAACAAGGAGGGAAAGAAGGAATACAGACAGAAGAAAGGGACAGCCACAGTAGAAAAAGACAGCATGAGGAAGGAGAGAAAGAAGGAATACAGACAGAAGAAGCAGGGACAGAACATGGAGGGAAAGAAGGAATACAGACAGATGAAGGGACAGCCACAGTAGAAAAAGACAGCATGAGGAAGGAGAGAAAGAAGGAATACAGACAGAAGAAGCAGGGACAGAACAAGGAGGGACAGGAGGTGACACAGATGGAAAGGAAGTTGACATGATAATGACATATACAAAGCCAAATCAACCTGACCCTAAAGTTTTTCAAAAACAAGTGCTCAAAGACCGGACACTGACATTCCAAAAAGCATGGTATGAGAAGTTTCCCTGGCTTCATGTTAGTATGTGTACTGATGGTGTTCTGTGTTTTCACTGCTCTAAATACTTTAAGACAGGGAAACCAGCACAGGCCAAGAGTATAGACCCAGCCTTTGTCAATGCTGGATTTAAAAACTGGAAAAAAGCACTTGAAAGATGTTCCATGCATGAGAAATCAGATGGTCACAAACTGGCTGTTACAACTGCTGCATATGAAAACAGGCCAGTTACTACACAGTTGAGCAGTGCAGTCAGTACACAACAGGCAGAAAACAGAACTAGCCTGTTAAAAATAATAGGAGCTGAGATGTTTCTGGCGAGGCAGGGATTGGCCTTTAGAAGGCATGGACATCATCAAGGTAACCTTGACCAGCTTCTGAAATACAAAGCTGTAGATGATCAGTCATTCAGTAGCTGGTGTGGCATCCCGCCCCTGAAGCCTCGGCCTGAACGGTCCCGTGGGACCGTGAAGGACGGGGTGTACCACCCCCACCCACCAGCCGGCGACGGAGAGCACCGGGTCCTTCCCCCCAATCAGGGTGATTGGGGGACACCTGGCCGAAAACAGAGGAGCCATTTTAAGTGGAGGTCCAGACCAAGAGCACGGCAGAGGCAGAGACACGCATGGACTGCAGAGGCTTGAGGCTCACGGAGACCCAAGCGCACCCTTATCCTGTCTTTGATAATTGCAATAAACACCGAAGTCGGCTTAAACCAACCGTTGCCACGTGCTTTCCTGAATCACGGCACATTCTCCAAGCCGGATACCACATATGGTGGAGCATGCAGACATTCTGAGCGTTCCCACTACTACTACCCCACCATGCAGAACCCGGACGGAGCCGCGGCGTTGGCTGCCCAGCAACACCAGCGGGAGACCACCGAGAGCCTCGCCCTGCTCCGCGAGGCTGTGCTGCGGCTGACTCAGCACGCCGTCCGCGCTGCGCCGACCGCCGCCCCGACCAGCCGCCTCACTAAGCTGGGACCGGAGGACGATGTGGAGGCTTACCTCGAGGTATTCGAGCGGACCGCACAGAGGGAAGCCTGGCCAGAGGAGCAGTGGGCACACATAATAGCGCCGTTCCTCACCGGACCCACCCAGCAGGCGAGCCAGGACCTGCCGGCGGACGTCGCCCGCCAGTACCCGGCGCTCAAACAGGCCATACTGGCCTATTACGGGCGCAACCTCGCGGCGCGCGCTCAGCGCGCGCAGGATTGGCGGTTTGACGTGCAGGGAGCTGTGCGCACACAGATCGCGCAGCACAGCCGGCTGGTGAAGCGGTGGCTGACAACGGGAGAGGGTCCCAACCCGATCGACCGGGTGATTATCGACCACACCCTGCGGCGACTCCCGCCGGACGCCCGCCGCGTGCTGGCCCACCATCATCCTGCCACCGTGGACGACCTGGTCCTACAGCTGGAGAACTGGCAGGTGGCCCAGCTCCTGAACGTTAGACCCGCCCCAGCCCCCCGGCGCGCCGAGCCCCGCCAAGACCCAAGGGGACCCCCTGTCAGGACCCCGGCTCCCGGCTCCACCCCACCGAGCGCAGTACCGGTGAACCAGGAGGTGCGGCGCTGCTTCAGGTGCGGCCAGCCCGGCCACATCGCTCGCTATTGCCCGAGGGGACGGGATGTATCGATGCCGTCAGCATACGCAGATCCGGGGGTGGATCACACCTGCATGTTGGCGACCTGCTGGTCGCAGGGAACCTCGGGTAGTCCGACGATCCCGTCGCGGGTCATGAACCGGGACACGCAGGCCCTCTTGGACACTGGCAGTGCGGTTACCCTCCTTCGCCCCGACCTGGCGGGGGGGAAGGCAGGGGAACCAATGGAGGTGGCCTGCGTTCACGGGGACACCCGGACCTACCCCACGTGCCACGTGGTTGTCCGCACCCCATACGGGGTGTTCACAATCAGGGCGGGGATTGTCCCCCACCTACCGGTCCCCGTGTTGATCGGGAGGGACTGCCCGATCTTCCACCGGCTGTGGGACCCGACGCGGGAGCTACGGAGCTGGAGAGGCCCTCCCCGCAGAGGGGCGCGGGGGGTTCGGCAGGCCTACGGGGCCACCCGGCGTCCATCATCCCCGGGGGAGCTGACGGCGGAGGACGAGGAATCGGAGGGGAACGGACCTTCCCCACCGGGGACCCCGGGGCACACAGCGAGAGGTCCCGTCCGGAGCGAGACACCGGAACCTACCCCCGACACCACGGAGACCCTCACAGCCTCCGAGCAGCCAGACCCGCCGGAAGACCCGGAGAGCTCCCCCCTCACGGAGTTCTCGGACTTCTTACCCGGGGGGGGGAAGGCTCGTCCCGACCCGGCCAGTTCGCCACCGCTCAGCTCCAGGATGAGGCCCTCGAGCACGCCTGGAGCCACGTCCTGGTTCATGACGGGCAGGCCCGAGACTCGGTGAGTCACACACCACACCCGTACTTCAGCACCAGGGGGGGTCTGTTGTATCGAGTAGCCTCCGGGGAGGGGGGAGTGAGGGAACAGCTAGTGGTGCCCCGTCCCTACGTCAGTAAAGTGCTTTTTATGGCCCACACCCACCTCCTGGGGGCCCACCTGGGCATGGACAAGACCCGGGAGCGGGTCCTAGCCAGGTTCTATTGGCCGGGGGTTAAGCGGGATGTTGAGCGCCACTGCCAGGGGTGCCCCGAGTGCCAGCGGGTAGCCCCCCGGGCCAACGCTAGACACCCCCTCATTCCCATGCCCATCATCGAGACCCCCTTCGAGCGTTTGGCCTTAGACATCGTGGGCCCCCTTCCCAAGACCAGCCGGGGCCACCGCTATATTTTGGTAGTTGACTTGACTTTGGTAGTTGACTACGCCACCCGGTACCCCGAGGCCCTTCCCCTGCGCGCCGCCACCGCCAAGGCCGTCGCCCGTGAACTTATGCTCCTCTTCAGCCGGGTGGGGATAGCAAAGGAGGTGCTCACCGATCAGGGGTCGTGCTTCATGTCGCGGGTGATGAAGGAGGTCCTCAGCCTCCTGCAGGTGAAGCAGCTCCGGACCTCGGTGTACCACCCCCAGACGGACGGCCTGGTCGAGCGATTCAACAAGACCCTTAAGCAGATGCTCAAGAAGGTCATGCAGGCCGACGGAAAGAACTGGGACCAACTACTACCCCACGTACTGTTCGCGGTACGGGAGGTCCCTCAGGCGTCCACCGGGTTCTCCCCCTTCGAGCTGCTGTACGGGCGGAGGCCCCACGGGATCCTGGACATCACCAAGGAGGCCTGGGAGAGCCAGCCGTCCCCCCACCGCACCACCGTGGACCACGTGGAGCAGGTGCGTGACCGCATGGCCCGGGTGTGGCCCATCGTCCGGGGGCACCTCCAGCAAGCGCAGCAGGCCCAGGCGAGGGTCTATAATCGAGGAGCCCAGCCTAGGACCTTTCAGCCGGGGGAACTGGTCCTGGTCCTGGTCCCCACGGCGGAGTGCCGGTTCCTGGCCAAGTGGCAGGGACCCTACGAGGTGGTGGAACGCGTGGGCGAGGTGAACTACCGGGTCCGCCAGCCAGGGAGGCGGAAGCCGACACAGCTATACCACATCAATCTCCTGAAGCAGTGGAGGGGGGGGGAGCAGACACCCGCCGACCCCGCTCCCTTGTCCCTGGCGGCCCGGCAGGAGATACCGGAGGTTCCGGTGGGGGAGGACCTCAGCCCGGCCCAGAGGCACGACCTGGACGATATCATCCTCCAGCATCGGGACGTGTTCTCCGACCTGCCGGGGAGGACTGCCGCCACCCACCACGACATCCGGACGGCGCCCGGCATACGGGTAAGGGTTCCGCCCTACAGGATCCCAGAGGCCCGGAGGGAGGCCATCCGGACCGAGGTGCGCCGAATGCTGCAGCTCGGAGTGATAGAGGAGTCACGCAGCGCCTGGTGCAGCCCGGTGGTCCTGGTGCCCAAGCCGGATGGAACCTTTAGGTTCTGCAACGACTTCAGGCGGCTGAACGAGGCATCGGAGTTCGACGCCTACCTCATCTCCCGGGTCGACGAACTTATCGAGCGCCTGGGCCCGGCGCGGTACCTGTCGACCCTGGACCTGACCAAGGGGTACTGGCAGGTGCCGTTGACCCGTGCGGCCCGGGAAAAGACGGCGTTTTCCACCCCGGGGGGACTGTACCAGTACACCGTCCTCCCTTTCGGGGTACACGGCACCCCAGCCACATTCCAGCGGATGATGGACCAGCTCCTGAGGCCCCACCAGGATTACGCGGCGGCATACATTGATGACATCATCATTTACAGCCCCAGCTGGGATATCCACGTCCGCCAGCTGAGGGCCGTGCTGGGAGAGCTGCGCAAGGCGGGCCTCACCGCCAACCCTGCCAAATGTCGCCTCGGGAGAGAGGAGACGACGTACCTGGGGTACCGGGTCGGGAGAGGGACAGTGCGGCCGCAGGAAGGCAAGGTAGCCGCCATACGGGCCTGGCCGCAACCCAGGACTAAGAAGCAGGTAAAGGCGTTCTTGGGGCTGGTGGGCTACTATCAGCGCTTCATTCCCGGGTACGCCACGCTGGCCAGCCCCATGAACGACCTAACCCGTAAGGCCTTGCCGGATCGGGTCACCTGGTCAGAGGCGGCGGACCGGGCGTTCAAGACGCTCCGGGAGGCCCTGTGCTCAGAACCGGTACTAATCACACCTGACTTTAACCTCCCTGTGATTGTTCACACAGACGCCTCGGAGGTGGGACTTGGGGGGGTCTTGTCCCAGGTCCGGGCCGGAGAGGAGCACCCGATAACCTACGTCAGCCGGAAGCTCCTCCCCAATGAGCGCAACTACTCCACCGTGGAGAAGGAGGCCCTGGCCATTAAATGGTGCCTGGAGAAGTTGCGCTACTACCTCCTGGGGAGGGAGTTCACCCTAGTCACCGACCACGACCCCCTGAAGTGGATGGCGGGGGCCAAGAATACAAACGCCCGGGTGACACGGTGGTTCCTGGCTCTCCAGGATTTCCGGTTCCGGGTGGACCACCGACCGGGCCGCGAGCATGCCAACGCCGACGCCCTGTCACGTCGGGATGCCTGTCTGGGTGGGTTCCCCAGAGACCAGGGGCTTGAGCAAACGGGGGGGGGAGTGTGGCATCCCGCCCCTGAAGCCTCGGCCTGAACGGTCCCGTGGGACCGTGAAGGACGGGGTGTACCACCCCCACCCACCAGCCGGCGACGGAGAGCACCGGGTCCTTCCCCCCAATCAGGGTGATTGGGGGACACCTGGCCGAAAACAGAGGAGCCATTTTAAGTGAAGGTCCAGACCAAGAGCACGGCAGAGGCAGAGACACGCATGGACTGCAGAGGCTTGAGGCTCACGGAGACCCAAGCGCACCCTTATCCTGTCTTTGATAATTGCAATAAACGCCGAAGTCGGCTTAAACCAACCGTTGCCACGTGCTTTCCTGAATCACGGCACATTCTCCAAGCCGGATACCACACTGGTTATCTGCAAAGAGGGGGGTGCACACATCTTGGGATTGTCAAAATGAGCGGCTAAATTTGATGAGTTCATCAATTATCAGGAGAATTGCAGATGAGATCCGGTCTTAACCAGTGTTGCAGTATTCCATTATTATGGATGGGACAAGGGATGTCTCTGGTGTTGAGCAGGAGGCGCTGTGCCTACGGTATGTTTACACTGATTTGCTGGTGCACGAAGACTTCATAGGGTTGTATGAAGCAACTTCTACAACAGGTGAAAACCTTGCCAGGATCATTTCGGACGTTCTGTTGAGGCTGAATTTGCCAATATCAGGCCTCAGAGGTCAGGCATATGATGGAGCTGCGAATATGGCTGGAAAGTACTCAGGTGCACAGGCTGTTATTCAGCGAGTACAGCCACTAGCACCATATATACACTGTGGAGCACACTGTGTCAATTTAGTTACACAACAAGCTTGCTCAGCCTCGTGTGTTGTGCGAAATTCACTTGACTGGATACATGACCTTGGCACATTTTTTGGGCGGTCTGGTAAGTTGAAAGACAAATTTAAAGCCATTGTTGCAGCTGAAGGGGAAGGGCCAGCCCTGTCCATCAGGCCTTTATGTCCCACAAGGTGGATTGTACGCTCACCTGCTATCCGTGCTGTTCTCAGCCAATATGGGATGGTACTAAGTGCACTAGAGGAGATGGCTGCAAATCATTCTGAGTCTGCAAGCAGGGCAGAGGGCTTACATGTTCGACTGCAACAGGGTAATGTTGTACTGGGACCTCTGCTTGCTTTAGATGTGATCAGTGAACTAGAGGTTCTAAACAAATCTCTCCAGAAAAAGACTCAGACAATGGAAGACATGCTCTCTGCAGTCTCCTTGGTCCAAGACAGCTTAAAATCCAAAAGAAACACAGAACACTTTGAGGCAGTCTTTAAGGAGGCAGACGGCAGGTGTGGGAATCTGTCTCTAGATCCCATTGTTCTACCCCGCACACATAGGCCCCCTAAAATATATTCTGGGCAGGCTCCTGCATACACACCTGGATCAGCTGTGGCTTTTTACAGAGCAGAGTTCTACCATGTCCTAGACACAGTAGATACACAAATTACTGAGGGGTTTATGCAACCAGGCATTCAAACATTAAAAGAACTGGAAAACCCACTCCTTACTCCCATTCCAAATGATGCAGCAGTTCGCAAATATCCTGAACTGAAAGAGGAAGACTTGAGAGTCCAACTGGCAATGTTTAAAAACAGGTACAAGGTCAACACAACTGCAGATGCTGTGCATGCTTTGCAAGAAATGCCCCCTGAAGTCCGTGGCCTGTTTGATCAGGTAGAGACACTAGTGAGATTGTTGATGGTGGTGCCCATATCATCTGCTGAGGCAGAGCGCAGTTTCAGTGCGTTGCGCAGATTAAAGACATGGTTGCGATCAACCATGACGCAAAAAAGACTAAATAGCATTGCTGTGTGCCATATTCATCAAGAGAGGCTTGACAGACTGGACAGACAAGACATTGCCCAGCAGTATGTTCAGGGTAATCAAAGGAGGAGAGATGTTTTTGGGTTCTTCAGTGAGTCTGCTTAGAGAGTAAATTTTTTGTCTTTTTTCATTTATGTAAATATGTTGTTGTTTACACTTCTGAGTGTTATATACACAAATGCTTAAATTAATATTTTGCATAAGGTCAAGTAGGCCTTTGTTTAATAATGTTCACTGTTTATCCATGATTTCAATTTAGAATTCTCCAATGGCTTTTTAGTGCAAACCATTGGCCCATAGGCTATTACGAAAGTAACTACTTGAGCGCTACTTAAAGCCCAAATTACAAAAAAATAACTTAATGAGTTGAAATAATTTGCTGACAGCTTGCCCATAGCAAATTTTTTGTTGCTCATCTATTGTTCAATCTCAACTCCGAGACATAACTTTTGCCTTCTCATTTTCATATCATTTTGTGATCAGTTGTTGCTGCTCTATTGCTCCTAAGGGACCCTTAGGAGCAATAGATAGATGAAAAAGAGATACAAAGTCTAAGCAGTATTTGAGAAGTAGGATAGAGCCATTTATGAGGGGAATCTGAGCCTTCTATAAGAAACATCTGAGAATTATGAGCCCTTATAGAGATCTCTTCATTGTGTGTTCAATATCTCTTCCTCATCTCATTTATTTCTATTTAATGCAGTAATGGAGCAATATATGAGAGGTCTCTTTGAGCCATATATGAGAATAATGAGAAACAATTAAGAAGCACTACTGGAGCAATATGAGAGGTTGCTTTGAGCCACACATGAGAATTATGAGAAACAATTAAGAATTATAAAATGAATCCTCTGAATTCTGAAAAAAAGAAGAAGCCATTGATCAGTTTATCAGTGCAAATTTTACTCTTTTATAAAGACTGGGGCACATTACAGCACTTTATAAAATATAAAACCAAACATTTCACTTGAAATAAAAATAAATAACCTGTGCAACCAGCAGAGACAGGTTTCTATATAAAGTGCTAACTATTGCAGGGACTTGCCTGCTAAGTGCAATAAAACAGGAAACAAGAATGTTCAGCCTGGTGAAACTTAAAAGGAATAGTTTTGTTTTTTTTAACCTGGGCCTTATTTCTGTCATGGGGTGCCTTAATCTACTAATTGGTAGCATGTTGGTGAAGATCGGCGTAGTTTTGACGCTGTTCAGACCATCGCGATCGAGCGTATATCCATATGACGGGAGTAAGCCGGGCACAGACAATACAGCCTCTAAATAAGTCATTAGGTCTTTATTTCACCAATGCTTTAAGATAAATGAAGGAATGAACGCGTGCTACCGCCCCGTTAGCTCAGAGCTGCCGTGTTGTTGTTATTGAGGCTTTTCTACAACCGGTTCACCTGGGATGACGTCATCGACGGGGGCGCTAGAGCACAGCTGATCCCAAGTGAACCGGATCAATAATAACAACACGGCAGCTCTGAGCTCACTCTGAGCTAACGGGGCGGTAGCACGCGTTCATTCCTTCATTCATCTTAAAGCATTGGTGAAATAAAGACCTAATGACTTATTTAGAGGCTGTATTGTCTGTGCCCGGCTTACTCCCGTCATATGGATATACGCTCGATCAGGATGGTCTGAACAACGTCAAAACTACGCCGATCTTCACCAAAATGCTACCAATTAGTAGATTAAGGCACCCCATGACAGAAATAAGGCCCAGGTTCAAAAATACCAAACTATACCTTTAAGCCTGGGGAAAGGGGACATGTTAAACTGGGGCACATTAAAACACTTATACACTTTATATAAAATATAAAACCAAACATTTCACTTGAAATAAAAATAAATAACCTGTGCAACCAGCAGAGACAGGTTTCTATGTAAAGTGCTAACTATTGCAGGGACTTGCCTGCTAAGTGCAATAAAACGGGACAAAAAGTCCAGCCTGGTGAAACTGAAGACTGGGGAAAGGGGACATCACCAACAACTCAACAAACAGCGACCATTGCTAAGGAGTGCATTCAGGTCTACTGCTGTTCTCTCCTGCTCTGGCCCTACATTTGTTTATGAAGGCCTTCTTCAGTTTGCTGTCATCAATTTTTGTCCAACCTGGCATGGTTGCACATCTCAGGACATAGGCTGCAAGACAAAAACATGTAAAACTTGAATGAGTTCTTTTGACACTCTTCCACAGTGAAGAAGTGGTCAAACAGTGAGTGAAACAGACGCATTGAGTCCTGTCTCGCTGACTGGTGCATAGCAGCAAGTCGGAAGGAAGAGACAAACAAGCCGCTGTCAGGAAACAGTTCCTGATGGCCTGATGTTGCAGAAGGGTTGGTGCTGTCTGACTCCTGATCGCGATGACTCTGTCCAATTAAATTTATGAGATTCTGGATCTCTTGGAGCTGGCCTGGGTCTAAGAAATGGAAATGGCACAAATAGATTCATTATTAGGAGGTCTCATCACTAGGTAAACAAAGCAACAGAAAACAAGCAAATGAAATGAACATAGATGACTTGCCTATTTTTGAGGCGACCTCATCGACTTCCCTCTTCTGACAGATGAGCTTCTCAAACTCCTTCTTACATCCATCGCAAGGTGTCCACTCAGTAGCTGTTGGGACGTTGCTCTGATCTGATGAGCTGCCTAATTCTCTCCAGTAGTGCAGTGGGCTGGCCGCTTTTCTGCCGGCTGTATTGCCATCACCAGGTGGTGGGTCAGATGCATGTCCTCCGTCAGGTGATGGACCATATGGCAACGGGCCGGCTGCTCCAACACTGTAAGCTGATGGACAAGTGCCAGTCTCACCATAGGCTGTTTCCAATGCTGCATGGACTCTGTCGGGGGACAAACCAGTGGTGTTGGCGGTGTCATGAAATGTTTTACATATTTTTGCCTCTTGCACAAGACAGATAAAACATAACTACTCTGTGTATTAAATTCTTGTTTAAACTTGGTGTCAGTAAAGAGGAACATTCCAGGTGCAGTATAGTGACTAGGTATATCATGCTTTTATTTTCTCCAAAAATAATGTTTTAGAAATTTCAACATCCATAAGGTGGAACCAAGGCGGGACAAGGCAGAATAAGCCTGCTGGTTGGTCAGTCAGGGACCAACCAGCAGGCTGACAACGGGTGAATTGTGACAATTAAGCTTACCCATAGTACAGAGGTGTGTTTCTCCAGTCAGATGGTCCCAGTCTGCTGCCCCAGTCAGGTCCCAGTCCACTGGCTAGGGGTGAACATTAGGGGGGGGTCAGTATTTAGCACTATTACTATTAATATTACATTAATTAAAAAAACAGAACAAGTCTATGTCACTCTTGATTTAGAGTGCTATTGGGTTCCCACACTTATGATTTGAGTATGCAAACCTTGATAATGATAGGATAACTAAATAATGTGCCACCCTACCACCGGCCCCTTGTGTTGAATATCCATATCCGCTGGCCCCGTGGGAGGGTGGCGAGACTCCACTGGCCCCGTGGGAGGGAGGTGAGACTCTACTGGCCCCGTGGGAGGGTGGCGAGACTCCACTGGCCCCGTGGGAGGGAGGTGAGACTCTACTGGCCCCGTGGGAGGGAGGTGAGACTCCACTGGCCCCGTGGGAGGGAGGGAGACTCTACTGGCCCCGTGGGAGGGAGGTGAGACTCCACTGGCCCAGTGGGAGGGAGGTGAGACTCTACTGGCCCCGTGGGAGGGTGGCGAGACTCTACTGGCCCCGTGGGAGGGTGGTGAGACTCCACTGGCCCCGTGGGAGGGAGGTGAGACTCTACTGGCCCCGTGGGAGGGAGGTGAGACTCCACTGCCCCGTGGGAGGGAGGTGAGACTCTACTGGCCCCGTGGGAGGGAGGTGAGACTCCACTGGCCCAGTTAAGGGATGGTCCGCCTCCACTGGCCCTGTGCGATGATGGTGGGCTTCTCCTTGCTAGAGCTGCACAACATGGACAAAATTAATTTATGCCAAATATTTAGATATAGATACTTCATATTCAATATTTTAAGAGATGCAATAGAATTATAAAAAAAACATAACAAGTCAATTGGAAATCTGCAATTGTCACGCCAATTTTCAAATCTGGTGATCATCATTCCGCCTGTAACTATAGGCCGATCAGCATCCTCCCTATAATGTCTAAAGTAGCAGAGAAGTGTGTAGCTGAGCAAATCATACACCACCTGAACAACAGATCATTCCCCCTTCATCCAATGCAATTTGGCTTCAGATCCAACCACTCAACCGAGACGGCTAATTGTTTTTTCATTGAGAAAATTAAATCACTGTTGGATAAGCGTGGCGTTGTCGGTGCTGTCTTTCTTGATCTCCGCAAAGCATTTGACACTGTGAATCACAAGGTTCTATTATCCAAGTTATCCAATTTTAATTTTTCTGTTGAGGCACGTCAATGGGTTGAATCATACCTTTTTAACCGAACTCAAACTGTTCGAATAAATAACCAGCAATCTGACACCCTCTCCTTGTCCACTGGTGTCCCACAGGGATCCATACTGGGTCCACTTTTATTTTGTTTGTATATCAACGACTTGCCGTCTGTGTGTCCAGAGGCCCACATTCAAATGTATGCTGATGATACTGTGCTGTATGTGCATGGATTGACAAAAACCGAAGTTGCTGCCAAACTCACAAAGGCCGTGCTGAAAATTACAGCATGGCTCAATCAGTGCTGTCTCCAACTAAATGTGTCTAAGACTGTTGGTATGTTCTTCTCCAAAACAAATGACTGTAGTGAAAACCCAGATGTTCTTGTGTCAGGAGAAAAATTAGAAATTGTTAAGGAATTTAAATACCTTGGCATTATTCTGGACTCCAACTTTAATTTCAGGGCACATGTAAAAACTGTCTGCAAAAGGATCAAATTCAATCTTGCCAATTTCAAATTTATACGAAACTCTATGTCCACCCAGGCAGCCATGATGTACATGCATTCAATGATATTCTCTCACATGAGCTACTGTCTGACGAGCTGGTCTCAGGCTAATCAAACAACACTAAAACCACTACAGTCTTTGTATAAACAAACACTGAAAGTTCTGGACAAAAAACCAAGGCAATTCCATCACTGTGCAATTTTAAGAAAACACAATCTAGTGAGCTGGGAAAACATGATTAAGCACAAAAATGCATGTCTTTTTTATAAAATCATACATGGCATGGCCCCTCCTCCACTTAGAGAATTTGTAACTATTAGAACAAACCAACATCGGATCACAAGAGGAGTCATCCGAGGGGACTGCATTATTCCATTTAGGAAAAGTACCTTTAGTCAGTCAGCCTTCTCTGTTGCAGCCTCACGTGAATGGAATAACATCCCAACATGTATCAGAGACCTAAACACATATCGGTCATTTAGTTCTAATCTGAAACAGTGGCTGATTGATAATATGATCTGCCAGCACTAAACTTGACCCGCCTGCTCTTGCCTCCTTGTGTCAGCGTGTCTGTGAATTTGTCCTGCAACTTACTTTGTATGCTTGCTTGTTTGTATGCTTTTTGTAGCTCGTTCTATGTCTCTCCTGTGCTGCTTCATGTACTATTGTCATGTCGACTTTTTGTTAGTTTGTTGTGCATGTACTGTCTGCTTTGGTGGGCTACTGCCTCGATGTCTAACACATATAGATGTCTTCTATAAGTCCTAGTCTACCTTTTCAATTTGTGTTTGTTTGATGCTGACTCTTGTTTGTCCTGCATGCTTCATGTATTTTAATGCTTGAACTACTGAATACTTGTATGTGGTTATAATTAATGTTTTATCTGTTGCTTTTCTATGTTCTTTTTTAAACTCTTTCTGTTATTTGCTTATTTGCTTTTTAGGGAGCCTATTGTTACATCTGGCCAAGGACTGCAGATGGAAACTAACCTTCTGGCTAAATCTGGCATATTTACAGAAATGTCTATTAATATGCACTGTCCCTGTCAAATAAACAAACAAATAAATAAATAAATGTCACTAGTGATTTCAAGAGCTACTGGGTCTGACACTTGATTTGAGCATGGTCATACGTCGATAATGATAGGATAACAATATAATGTGGAGCCCTACCACCAGCACCGTGAGGCGAACGTCCATCTCTGCTGGCCAAGTGAGGTGACGTCAATGGTCCTGGACTGATCTCTTCCCCATATTCTGGCAGAGGGCTCCTCTGTATTATTATAGTGTCAGGTGAAGACCCTGATGATGATGCTGACACATTTTCAGGAGGAGACTCTAAAAATTGGTTTATAAAAGCCTGCTTTGGTGTCTGCTTTGGTGTTTTTCTGACTGGGGTCTCTGTCTGAGATACATATTCAACAGTGGCTTTGTAAAATTTGCCGTCAGACCACTTAGCTAAAACATTTTGTCCCGTTTTAAGGTCCAGGAGTCGAAGGACTGGACTTTCGTTGCTGCCTACTAATATGCTTGAGGGTTTAAAATTTTTTGCAGTAGCATCATCTTCAAAGTGAACAAATGCAAAATAACCTGAAAAGACAGACACACAGGGAAAATTTTTTGAATTTTATTCTCTCTTTTTTTTGGGCAGTTGATTAAAATTCACATTTCATTTGTAAAAAAAAAAGCATCATGCCCATTTAAAAAAGGTCATCTGTATGTAGGAGTAATGTTTTTTCTTTGAGAACTCTGAGATTTTTTCCCCCTACACCAAAACCTTTTGCTGAAAATTAACAAACTTGTAGATCTGCTACAATTTAAGCATTTGGCAAATGCTTTGAATCCAAAGCGACTTACAATAAGCAAGGTAGTACATCATCATAATACATCAAATGCAAAGAAATACTAGGCTAATCAAGGTCAATTCGTTTATACAATAATAAAATGCATCCCTCCAGGGGCCCAGGAGCACTGAGGTCCCCTGTTGAAGATCCCCCTGTCCTGGACTGTTTGACAATACCGTTCTGATTCGTGATTCGTACAAATATGTTCCTTTTCCCTCTCCCCGGTTTCCAACATACTGTAATCTATACATCTTATATTAAAAAAAACAATTAAGCTTACCAGATTCCTGCATTTTCTTTGTTAGAGTTCGCCGTCTCTTCCCTGTCGTGTCCATTCTGAAATAATAAAAACATAGATAAATATGGGGTTACTAAAACTAACCAAGTTAGGTCAAATAATCAGCCATTTACCAAATCCACTTCACTAATTAATACAGTCTTTTAAGCACACACACACACACACGTGCACACACACTTTTATCACCTGTAATTTCATTTGTAAAAGACTACTGTGGAACATGTTTGCTTGATACTGGCCGTTCTTTTGGCAAGCAACAAGCATAAATCAAGTAACGTTAAAGAACAATTTTCAGTTGTATACAGTTCCATTCATGCTTTAGAAATTATGGATAACATAGTTTTCTAGTTCCTGAGAGAGAATAAAGTAACTTGCTTGTCCGGTCCAAGCTCCTTCACCCGGATTTTCTCCTCCGTTGCAACGGAAAGACCAATAACGATCGCCCGAATTCGGTGGAAGCTGCTCCTCGCTCGTTAGCGCTAGCTTAATTGGGCGCGTGCAGAGGATCCTCTCCCTCCTTTTCCCTCCCTTAAAAATCTCGCGACACTTTTGGCCAAAAGGGCGATATTTCGTCCAAGACGAATGTAAAACAAAAATACAACCTACGGTCTGGAAACGCTTTAATGAATTCATATGGGATATACACATCAGTTATGTCAAGCTTAATTTGGCCCAAACACTTTTGTTTGATTGTGTGCGCAACACTGCAGCCATATTAATGAGGAGCTCATTAATATGGCTGCGAGGGAACGACGCGAACATTACGACGGTTAAACGTTTCAAACGAAGTCAAAATAAATTTCATTAGTCGACTCGTCACGTTTTACAGATGACCAACTAATGTAAATAATGACACTTACCTGAATGTTTGCCACACGGAGCCAACGGAGGAAAAGTTTGCAGCACCAACAATTTCTTCCTTCAGTTAATTTTGACGGGGCAAAGGGCGGACGCATCCAATAACATTTCGTCTTCCAACAAAACGTGATGACGTAATTGCGTCGTCTTTTGATTCATCCAATGACGTTCGGTGTGCTTGGAATACTTAGAGATAGCGTCACAAATGGTACCTGCTTTCATGTTGTGCCTCTGTTTGAAACCTCTGTAAATACAGTAGCAGTTTCCCTTGAGCATGTAATGGGAAAGGTTATTTTCATTGACTTGACCTCTATGCCTGGCATTGTGTTTGCAGCTAATTTTCCAAACACAATTGAGAAGTTTTAGATATGCTTCTGTTTACACTGTGAATGTCACGTAATGAACAAATGATTTGAAACTTTTGCTACATACCTAAAACGGCTATTTGTTGAGGCTCATACATGGTACTCAGAATATACCAATTCAGATGGTCTCTGCAGTCAAACTAGTTCAGTCTATACCTGTTATTTCACAAACCATAAAGCCAGTTAATGAAATAGCTACATTTTACACTCTGATGACTAAGGACCATAGTTTTGGTCAGGAGAACAATGACAAAAGAATATAACTTTTTGGAGCGTCAAGTGAAGTTCAGTTACAGGAAATTCACATGACTACCTTGGAAAGACATGCTGGTCACTGTATTGATCCTAAAACAGTGAGAAGATATGATAGGGCACAAGTTAAAAGACATTATGGGAAAGGCCACAATAGAAGAAACAATTGTACAGTTGTTTGTGGAGCAGAGCTAAAATATGGACAGGTTGAGTTCTTCCTTACGTCTGAACAGTCCGGTGTCAAATGGGCTCTTATTAATGAATTTGAATGTGTAATGAATTACTTTACTTATAGACAGTGTCACAAAGGGTACCTGCTTTCATGTTGTGCCTCTGTTTGAAACCTCTGTAAATACAGTAGCAGTTTCTCTTGAGCATGTAATGGGAAATGTTATTTTCGTTGAATTGACCTCTATGCCTGGCATTGTACGTTTTAGATATGCTTCTGTTTACACCGAGTGTCACATCAAGACATTATGGGAAAGGTATGAAACAAAAAATAATAAAAGAAATGTACAGTACAAGATAACATATTTCTAATTGTCACTTCATTTCAATTGGTTTTTACATCTCGTGTTGTACACCATATCGTACTATTGTCCAAGTCTGGTTCTTTAAATTGCCTGCATCTAGCATTCTTAATGTTATATTATCATCCAATTATATCACATTAAGACTCATTTGAGAGCACAGTGAGACTGATCAGGTATCTCTCACTGAGACTTAACTGCAATTTGTTTCTCATATTAAAACACTTTTGAGAGCTTTTAATGATCTTTTTCTGTCAGTGGAGACAATATAGAAGAGATGCCAATGAGATGACCTTAAGAACTCAAACAGTGATCACTGAAAGACAGAACTGAGACTCTATAAAAGAGATGCGAGTCAGATCATCTTAAGAACTCAAACAGTGATCACTGAAAGACAGAGCTGAGACTCTATAATAGAGATGCCACTAAGATCATTTTGAGAACTCAAACATTGATCACTGTGAGACTAAACAGTGTCCATATCTCAGGAGTTCAAATCGAGAAGTATGAGAAAATGCACTTTGGTCTCGATTGGTGCTCATTTTTATCTAGAGATATAAATGATACATAATGGAGGTCTCATTTAGGATTTTCGCTTGCTATGGGTTGGTCCCCCCCAGTTCAAAAATCCCATCTGCGCCCCTGGTGGAAAGGCATGATCCAGTAAGTGCCCGTCGCGGGAATAATGGCAGAGACCGTGTTAATTGTCACCGGCTGCCGTTGTATTCCCTGCGCACGAGGGCTACTGCATCTGCTGATCACCACAGTTGTGAGCGCTACAGAAGCGCCAAGTGCCATTCAGGCTTACATGGGGATCAGATATGATCCGATGAAAGTGACCGATACATCACCTGAGGGGCCCGACCCTATCCAGCTGTAATATGTAGAATAGTCAACACCTATACTATTCTAGTAGAAGCACCTGTGTCTAAAATAATCAATATCCTGGATTTACTTGAATAACTAATTATTGAACCACCAAGACGGGTTGTGTTTGTTAATATATAGTATTGTTTGGTTGCGACTGCAACCCGTTATTTCTGTATCGCTGCATTGATAATGGTACTGTTGATATTCTTTGAGACGGTTGTTTACAGATTTCCTGTTGCTGACACGACGACGATTGAACGCCTGAAGGAGGCTCCCATGATGTGAAAGTAACCTCTCTGTGAGCTGAGCCCTTGACAAGGAGGGACGAGTCTTGGGTTCATGAATTACAGGCCCCCACGGCGACAGAAGAAACAATGGCTGCGATAATAACGTCCAAAACCACCCACATGCAACAGCGCACCAATACACGAAGATCACCTGAACCACCCAAATCCATGCTAGCCTATCAATAATCTTGAATCTTTTCAAAATGTTATTATGACTACTACTTTTGCACATGTTGAACATTTTATGACCTTGTTGCACATAACCAAAAAGTATTAGCTTAGGATTTATACGGTTATGGTAATCCGTGGTGGTTTTTACTCTGTAAAAACCGAGTTTTCCCACTCGGTTGGTGGTGTTGATGATTTATCCTACTTTGACTATGTTTCGGTGTGGTAAATGGTGTTTATGATTTAAAATATTATTGTATGGTCATCTGAGATGACCAAGGAGGGATTGTTAAGTATTTTAAGAAGCTGCATTACCCTCACATAACCACTAGGAAGCAGGACCAAACATATAAGCCGTAAATACTATACATAGCCACAATGGGAGCAAGACCTTATTGAAGGCTGCTCCCTCCACAGAAGGCATCACCTTTAGTTAGGTGTAGAAGCCGAAGCCATTACGTCACCCCGGCCACGCCCACTACATAGGACACGCCCACTTGACGTCCCCTAGCTGGTGATTCGAAGCTAGGAGCCCAGAGATCAATAGGTAGACGGCAGAGAGCCACCGGGCCTAAGCCCGGGGGCTTGAAGTAGATCACGGTATTTTCCTCTCCACGCGTTAGATACAATTCCCTTCCTTAAGCTTCATAGTTACCATACCGAAACATGCCTACTTTATAACAAATAAAGTGAGTTAAAAGCAACCCGGGATTGGACAACTTTCTTCAAGAATACTGCAATAATATATATATATATATATATATATATATATAGCTATATAGCATTTGTGGTTTTTGCATAAACATAACTAGGGTGCACTGTACTATCTGCGCACACCCTTTCTGAAGCCTCTCTCTCGCTCTCTCTCTCTGTCCCTCCCTCTCTCTCTTTCTCTCTCTCTCTCGTAGCGTTTTGTGGAGCACGTTAATTGTCTGAGAGCACTCCCATTCAGAATGCATTGGTTTACATATCGTTCTGTGTAGCACGAAAAAAGTCGGACTATCGTGCTCTGGAACACGATTCAATAGATTAACGTTCGTGAGCTAGAGCACGAAATCGTGTGATACCGGGTTGCACACACACACACACAGCGAGCAAAGACAAATCTACACTTGTGTGACCCCCAGGGGGTACTTGAGTCTACAGTTTAGAGAATGGTTAAACTAGACTATCCAACTATATCCAGGTGTGTCCAATGAAGGCACAGAAATGGGACTGATGCAATCAATTAGCATTTATGCAATAATCAAAATACATGCTGATTAGCAACAAGGGCAAATAAAACTCATGCAGTTAGCAGCAGATGAAAATCAAACACTAAAACACTGCAAACAAATACTGTTCCCTCAAGAGATGGTGAAAAAATGCCCATGGGCCACACAAGAAATATATAATAAACAAAAGACAAAACAATTTGGGTTAACGGGCTACCACTAGCCGGCCTTCCCCCTACTCTCCCAATTAGCCCACGATACGGGTGCCAGATGCCTATA
The DNA here is from genome assembly GCF_902167405.1 of Gadus morhua. Taxonomy (NCBI): domain Eukaryota; kingdom Metazoa; phylum Chordata; class Actinopteri; order Gadiformes; family Gadidae; genus Gadus; species Gadus morhua. The sequence goes on along the minus strand of NC_044055.1, from coordinate 27,853,773 downwards.
GCACTCGTAGGTTACATTCAAATAGATAAAAGTAGACAAATTCGGTCCTGGGAAAAACAGTGGCTGGTCGAACAGACGACGGCAATCCTCCTGTAATTAAGAATCACAATCAACACTAGAGTTGGCGCTACCTCCTCTCATAAGAATCCTAGTGTTAGTATAGCCATGATTAGGTGGAATAAAAGACTAACTAAAGTGGATAACTTACGTGTTTGGGCCAGTCTAGATGAACTAGACCTAAAACTCCAGTACCAATGCGTTTACGTGTGGATGACGCGAAGCAGTGCACTCTCACCGACGTGAGCTTTCTGTTCCTACACAAATATTGAACATGAAATGATAAATGCTAAAAACACGACGTCATACATTTGTACACTGCTCAAAAATAAAGGGAACACTAAAATAACACATCCTAGTCCTAGATCTGAAAGAATGAAATATTTTTATTAAATACTTTGTTCTTTACATAGTTGAATGTGCTGACAACAAAATCACACAAAAAATATCAATGGAAATCAAATTCATTAACCCATGGAGGTCTGGATTTGGAGTCACACTCAAAATTGGAAAAAAGGTGGAAAAACACACTACAGGCTGATCCAACTTTGATGTAATGTCCTTAAAACAAGTCAAAATGAGGCTCAGTAGTGTGTGTGGCCTCCACGTGCCCGTATGACCTCCCTACAACGCCTGGGCATGCTCCTGATGAGGTGGTGGATAGTCTCCTGAGGGATCTCCTCCCAGACCTGGACTAAAGCATCCGCCAACTCCTGGACAGTCTGTGGTGCGACGTGGCGTTGGTGGATGGAGCGAGACATGGTGTCCCAGATGTGCTCAATTGGATTCAGGTCTGGGGAACGGGCGGGCCAGTCCATAGCATCAATGCCTTCATCTTGCAGGAACTGCAGACACACTCCAGCCACATGAGGTCTAGCATTGTCTTGCATTAGGAGGAACCCAGGGCCAACCGCACCAGCATATGGTCTCACAAGGGGTCTGAGGATCTCATCTCGGTACCTAATGGCAGTCACGCTACCTCTGGCGAGCACATGGAGGGCTGTGCGGCCCCCCAAAGAAATGCCACCCAACACCATTACTGACCCACCGCCAAACCGGTCATGCTGGAGGATGTTGCAGGCAGCAGAACGTTCTCCACAGCGTCTCCAGACTCTGTCGCGTTTGTCAAATGTGCTCAGTGTGAACCTGCTTTCATCTGTGAAGAGCACAGGGCGCCAGTGGCAAATTTGCCAATCTTGGTGTTCTCTGGCAAATGCCAAACGTCCTGCACGGTGTTGGGCTGTAAGCACAACCCCCACCTGTGGACGTCGGGCCCTCATACCACCCTCATGGAGTCTGTTTCTGACCGTTTGAGCAGACACATGCACATTTGTGGCCTGCTGGAGGTCATTTTTGCAGGGCTCTGGCAGTGCTCCTCCTGTTCCTCCTTTCACAAAGGTGGAGGTAGCGGTCCTGCTGCTGGGTTGTTTCCCTCCTACGGCCTCCTCCACGTCTCCTGATGTACTGGCCTGTCTCCTGGTAGCGCCTCCATGCTCTGGACACTACGCTGACAGACACAGCAAACCTTCTTGCCACAGCTCGTAGCGATGTGCCGTCCTGGATGAGCTGCACTATCTGAGCCACTTGTGTGGGTTGTAGACTCCGTCTCATGCTACCACTAGAGTGAAAGCACCGCCAGCATTCAAAAGTGACCAAAACATCAGCCAGAAAGCATAGGAACTGAGAAGTGGTCTGTGGTCACCACCTGCAGAACCACTCCTTTATTGGGGGTGTCTTGCTAATTGCCTATCATTTCCACCTGTTGTCTATTCCAGTTGCACAACAGCATGTGAAATTGATTGTCAATCAGTGTTGCTTCCTAAGTGGACATTTTGATTTCACAGAAGTGTGATTGACTTGGAGTTACATTGTGTTGTTTAAGCGTTCCCTTTATTTTTTTGAGCAGTTTATTAGAACGTGAGCAATTACACTTACTTGCTGCTACCCCGTGTGACTCACAAATCGCTGTTATGTGATCACGTCTCGGTAGACTCGTGCTTGTGTGCACCATTTACTGGTCACCATAAGAAAAGACACCAAGCCAGGGTTACGTGCAGACACCAGGCTGAAGCTACAAACAGACAGTAGACCGTGTTAGGCGCTGCTTTATAAGAATAAGTTTGCATAAAAGGATAAAACAAACATTTCAAAAAGACTGACGTTCTGTCTACACAGCTGCTACGGAGGCTTTTACTTCCACCGTCTTTGCACTAATTCTGAGTTCTCACCTCTTTTAAGACGTGCCACATGTGCCACCTGATCTAGATTAGTGCCAGTGGGAGGGGCCAAGGTGCATTACCCATCACTACCGTCCTACCTGCTATCTTCATAATATCAAAACGAAATTTCAATATAATTTATACTTTATTCAGAATAACAGTTTTAGTTTCATATTGGCTGCGTTTTAAGTTGGTCCCATTGAAGCCGTCTGGCCAGCCTCTGACACTTAAGACATTGTAACTTAATCATTTTTCCCTTTACATTCGTTCAAAAAAATGTGAAAAAAAATTCAATAATATTATTCAAAATTCAATAATTTCCAAACGGAATTTCGATATAATTTATGCTTTCTTCAGAATCGCAGTTGAAAGGTTGGGTATGGAATTCTTTTGGCCATTTTTGCAAAATTTCTTGAAATCCTTATCATAACCCAATTACAGCCACTGAGTTAGAAGTACTGACATGAAAATTAAACAGGTCAATCATCTGTGGAACGGGCAGGTCTTGAAAAACCCCAGCCAATGATTTCCAGAACCACAGAGTGGCATTGGATAGTATGTACGTCAATCAAACGGTCGTACTGCACTCCCCCTCCCCCGCTCCCCGCACGTGACCCCTTCGTGCACATACTCAAAGCTCGTGACCCAGAGCAAGCTTCTGTTTGTTGTTATCCTGCGGTAGCTGCTGGAGCTAGCTTATTAGCTAATCCACATTTGGACCTAGCACTAGAAGACAACGCTAAACTCCAACCTAGCTAGCCTCACTCGCTCTTGCGCATCAGTGTTCGCGCTCGTGCATGATTGCGCGTCCACGTACTTGGAATAGGTGGAGTCAGAGTCAGCGTTGAAGGAGAGGGGACCATTTGAGTTGGGTGTTCTGCTGCTCTTCTGACCATTCTGCTGGCGTTTCGCAAATCCCATACTCAACCTTTAAGTTTCATATCGGCTTCGTTTCAGTTGGTCTCATTGATTTACGTTGACGCTGGGGGTGAGGAGTGAGGACGCTCAGCAGTGTTGCCAGATTGGGCGGTTTTTACCATAGATATATACAACACTAGAGCTGTGTTCGAAATCGTTCCTTATCACGGATATGGTGCACTATATAGGATGCTTGCCATTTTGTAGTGGTGTTCGAATTCTCTGTTACGTATTTTAAGAACCTAAGCTACCCACACATAGCCCCTAGGAAGCAGGACCAAACATATAAGCCTTAAATAATATACATAGCCACAAGGGGAGCAGGACCTTACAGAAGGCTGCAATAGCTGCTCTATCCACAGAAGGCAGCACCACAGAGTGAGGAAGCCGAGGGTAACGCCCCGTGCCCACTACCTCCGTCAGTTGACCGTTGCCCATTGACTTTGAATGGGGACGGACGCGCAATGCATTGTGGATCCGTCCGTTCAGTTGGAGCGTTCGCCACCGTCAGAAAGTTGAAAAATGTTCAACTTTTTCGGCAGCGACGGTTCCGTCATCCAATCAGATCGCGTATGCAAATGTAAGCACTGTGACGCGACTCGGGCTCTGACGATACTGGAAAGCGGGAAAGCGGGTCATCTTGCCTCGCAACAAGCAGGAAGAAGCGGGAAGAACCCGGCGAACCGATTTGATTGGCTGACGGATGCATCTGCAAAGACTACTCCCCCATCCGTCAGCCACGCCTTCCCACGTCCGTTGACTGACGGTGCAGTGGGCACGAGGCGTAATACGTCACACCGGCTCCGCCCACTCCTTCCAGGCCATGTGGATCCTACCATAACAGTCATCATCGAGCCAAAGCTCGTTAGAATCTTCTCGCTGCTAGTATACATAGGGTTAATGTTTTGATCAGCTAGGAGAGGCTCAGCACGTGCTCAACACGCTTCCACCTCCTTTTGCTCCGTAGTTAGCATACCGAAATACTTTAACAAATAAAGTCTCTTAAAAGCTATCCTGGATTGGAACACTTTCTTGGAAGAACTCAGCATCTCAGTGGTTAATTTCATATAGTGCACTTAAACTACCCAAAATTTGAGTGTACATACGATGTACCCTACATGTTACTCCCGTATACCACAATGCAACGCGGTCGTGTTTTTCCGAAGGAGAAGAAGAAGCTGAATAAGCGCAAAAAATAATACATTTAATGATGGAGTCTCTGGCTTTCGTTTAGAAATGTCAACAATTTATTAAACATAGAAAATTTAACGTTCAAGAACTAATTGCAAAAAAAGTGGGCCCGGATTGTTTACATGATGTGGGTGCATCTTAGCCTGGCTCCGCCCGCCTAAGTACTTCCGCTCAATTTGAATTTCCCTTCATTACTAGGTCTGGACCTGCTGTATGTAATTTGGTTTTCTGGTGCCGCCACAGCGGCCCCCAATCAGCGAACAGAGGGCGTGTCTGAGAACAATGACGATAGTCGTGCGCCAGTTTGAGTTGTTGCAATTTTTCCCTGATAAATTAAATTTGACGAACAAAACCTGCAGCTGTCGTTGACGGACATTTTCGTACAGACGCGTAAGGTGTTTGGTTTGTGTACAACCTGCGCGTGATTCCCGGCGCATGACAAACGTCACAACCAAACGTTAGCGATTGGTTATGGCAGATCCAGAGTGGCACTGGGCAGATCCAATAATTTTAAACTTCAAGTGAGTTAACGTTTGTCAATTGATTAGGTCCAGACTCTCTGTACAAATTAAATGAAATGAAGTGAAGTACGAGAGTCTGGTAGAACCAGGCTAGGTGCATCTGTCTGCGTCACACAAATACCCAGCGCATTTACTGACGCACATGACGTTTAGAAATGTTCAGCGTAGTGTCCGGATTCTCGTTCGTTCGTTCCCTATATAGTGCATGTCGCGTTTTTGAAGAAAGTAGTCCAATCCGTATCGCTTTTTACTCACTTTATTTGTTAAAGTATTTCGGTATGGTAACTATGAAGCAAAAGGGAAGGAATTGTATCTAACACTTGTGGAGAGAAATACTGAAGAGCTACTTCGAGCCCCGGGGCTTAGGCCCGAGGCTCTCTGCGGGTCTGCCTATGTTTCTCTTACCTTCAATCTCACTCCCGCGCTGGTAAGTATCAAGTGGACGTGGCCTATGTGAAGTAGGCGTGGCCTGTGTGACCTATTGGCTCCGCCCTCCTCACCTGTGTGAAGGTGCTGCCATCTGTGGCTGGAGTAGTTATTGCAGCGTATGTGTTCGATACTGATTCCTAGTGGCTATGTTAGGGTAAAGCAGCTTGTGTTTTCTATCCTGCTTCCTAGTGGCTATGTGGAGGCAGCTTATGTGCTTAACATGCACTATATCATGAACACTATACAGGGAATAGTGAGTGAGTGTAGGGAACGATTTCAAACACCGCTTAGATGTCTCGTCCGCGTTCCTGGCCAATTAAGTCGAACGTCCTCACTGGCGGCCGTCTTGCCACAGTCAGCTGCTCACCCATAACATTGTGTTGGTAGTGGTACATATACTTTTTAAATAACCATAACTTGCTAAATGTTCAACCGATTTTCAAACGGTTTCTCTCTCTAGGTCGTCCTCAGACGAGCCCTCCATCGTTGCTTCCAGTCATCCCGATTCTCCATACATCTGGCCAGTTCATTGGTACTTTGCGCTCCTGCATCCTTCTTGAGTACATCCATGAATGTGAGTCTAGGACGTCCTCGAGACCGATGCCCATGGGTTGGTTCCCACAGTACCAATTTGCTGGCTGGCAGCTCTTGGTGTCTTTGGCAGTGTCCTGCCAGTCTCATTCTCCTGGCTGCTACTTTCTCACTCACCCTTGGTATTCCTTCATACAGGATCCTGTTGGTAACATGTGTACTCTTGCTGATGTTAAGTACTGCACGCAGCATTCTGGTGTAGCCAGAAGACTTCTGCAGGGTTGGCTTCAGGGACCAGCATTCGCTGCCGTAGAGGAGAACAGACTCTACCGTTGCATTGAAGAAGCTGAGTTTGATTTGACGGGGGAGGTTGGAGTTCCACACACAGGTCATGCCGTTCAGGGCCCTCCATGCGAGTGGCTTCCTCACCTTTAGGTCCTGCTCGGTTGAGTTGACCCATGAGCCCAGATACTTGAAGTCCTCGACTTCCTTCAGCACAGTGCCACCAGTTGTTGTCAGCGGTTGATGCTCCGGTGAGATGTTGTAGGTGACCCCCTAACCCTTATGAATAATTATGTTAGGTTCTATAAAAATAGAATAATGTTCTAAAATATGTACAAGATTATAACCATGTTAAGTTATGGTTATTTAAAAAAAGTACATGTACCACTACCAACACAATGTTATGGGTGAGCAGCTGACTGTGGCAAGATGGCTGCCGGTGTGGACATTCTAGACGCCGCCATAAGACATCTAGGGGCAATTGCTCTGTCGCTAGTTTAGCCATTTTTTAGAGTTTAACACGGTTTTAATCTCACGTGATGTCTTAAGCTCCATTGCTGTGTCATATGTACTTGTGGTTTAACCTGCAGCTGCGTTTTACCTTGATCTCAATTGCTGTCTACAGAGAAATTCAGATCAGACACTAGAGGGCGTATTTTGTGCGTGTTAGTCTAATCTCCAAACTGATGTGGTTTTAGAGGAGACTAAACCAGTTTGCAGGATGAAACAAGGCTCCATCATAACCGACACACACACACAGAATTAGTTTTATGAATAATTATTTATAGGTATGATACATTTACACTTATTACACCAGATAGGCCTTCAGTACAATTATTAATAATTATAGCACAAAATGCATACACCATTAAGTTAAAGGGGACGTATTATGAAAACAACACTTTTCCTGGGGATTTGGGGTGTTGTTTTGAGTCTCTGGTGTTCCCACACGCACACAAACTTTGAAAAAAGTCCTTACATGATTTTTTGAGTGAGATATGCATTTCTAAAAGTACCCCGCCTACAGTTACCAAACGAGCGTGTCAGTTTCAGCGCCCCCTCCTACGTAGGAAGGGGGCACATTTGAATATTACCTCCCATTTCCCCACTCCCCTCCAATCAGAGCATCACTAAGATTTTGTTGACCAGCGGACGAGCAGCTCCGGCGGGGGGAACTCGGCGCTAGCCCTGCAGCTAAGCTCAGGAGTACAATCTCTGGCGCCGAGCTCTCCCCACCGGAGCTGCCACCGAAGGGAAGTCGGGAGGAGGAGACATGGAGTAGAAAGGGATTGTACTCCCGGAGCTGAGCTGCCGGACTGCCGCTGAGCTACCCCAGCCGGAGCCGCTCGTCCGCCGGAGCTGCTACTCCGCTGGAGCTGCCACCTAGCTTCGGCGCCAGTTCAGCTCCCGGAGTACAGTGCCGGACTGCGGCCGGACGGCTTCGACGGCGGCCGGCAGCTCCGGCGCGGGGAGCTCGGAGGCAGTCCGGCAGCTCAGCTCCAGGAGAACCATCCTTTACTTCTCCATGTCGAGGTTCATGGACTTCAGAGAGTCAATACCAAAGTTCCTTCCCCCTAATTCCTTTCAACCATGGCCAAGATATCCCCTACTACGAGTCTTTACTTGTGGAAGTACCAGAGACGTCAGACAGTCTTTATTATTCATAATATCATCCGAGGCGCACATAGCTTTTGGCCTTGATATTAGATAGATTATATAAATTGCTGTATATAATATTATTATTATGGTTAATTATACTATATAGATATAGAGCTCCAGGAGTCAGCAAACGGCAACAATCCCTCCTCCTCCATGCTGTGGTTCAGTCTGACAGCTCATTGGTCAATGGGCAGCAGCTCATTGGCTTCATCCTTCATCCTGTACGAGTTGTTACACAGCAATCACGTTCAACCTCGTGCACAGCTGTGTGGTAAACTCCAAAACCTGTTTCTTCTTTTTTTTTTTCACTTTAACGTCAATTATTTTTATTTGTGCTTTGTATTTCTATTGTATTTTATTTTATCCTGTGTTTCCACTGCTGCTGGTTTGTTGTAACAAAGAGATTTCTTTTCCAGGGGATTAATGAAATTGTTATCTTATCTTCAGTGTCCACACTTTTTCATTAGACAAGAATGCTTGGGCTACTGCCATCCTATATTTGTAATTTAATCACACAGAAAAGGGTTGTTTCTTACAGTCTGCGTTCAAACAATCAGAGGCTTCTGTCAGTTCCATTTGCCCGCACTGAATTAGGAAAAAGGGCATTCGTCCACTCTGCTCCCACTACATGGAAATGGCTGCAAAAAGATTTTAAATTAACCGAAGTGATTTCTTTGAATGCTGTTAAATCTAAGATGAGAGCATTTCAGACCACCTCTTTTACTTGTAGATGTTTTTTATAAATTTTAATTTACTTGCAACTGTTTTTATTATTTTAATTGATAACAGCTTTTTAACTTAATTTCTGTCTATATGTTGTGAGTGTAATATTGTGAGTGTACATATGTTATTTGTTGCTGCCTATTGGCCAGGACTACCTCGAAAAAAAGTTTTTTTAATCTCAATGGGACTTTCCTGGTTAAATAAAATTAAAATAAAATGCACACCGTCACGTCGGCCTAACTCTTCAATATGTTGTATGGGCTCCAACACCAGTCTTTGGAGTATCGGAGGGAGGGGGTCTCCAACGGGCTCGTAGGGCCTCCCGGGGTCTGAGCAGAACCCCTGGCGGCCCCGCTGTAACCTCCTGCGGTTGTCATGGTACCAGAGGTGTCGCTCTGGGGTCGGACCCCTCTGCGTTGTGAGCTACGCTGCTCAATGCAGCGACCACTCGTTCCTCGCCGTCTTCGTCTGATTTTGGATTCGGAAGGAGTTTTATTTGAATGAAACCCCGTGGGAATAGTAAGGGAACCTGTAGGGTCATCACTGCCGAGAGCCCCCGCCTGAGGCGCCTCGGGTCTCTTGAGTGGGTTTTGAGTTTGTCAAACTGTTTTAATCCCAAATCTCACAGTGAAGCAAACTATACGTGATTTGATTCTTTTCAATCAAGCTCAAACTTTCTAAAATGTCCCATCACATGTTAAACACATGTCAAGACACATGTGTTGAACTGTTTGTCTTACGTTCTCATGGGAACGAGTGATGTTTTACTTCCAGGCTCTGAAGGAGGCCATGGAGGACAAGCAGCATCCATTGCATTCCCCAAAATATTGACAGTTATTGACATTATGTCCTATCATATAAATACCTAAAAAAATAAAATAATGAAAAGGTATTTTAGTCAAAACTTTTAGTAAAATGTTTTTAAGCCGACGCATGACAGATGGATCCCTCTGACCATCTCTGTTTACATGGGACGGACCAGATTGGTGGTCATAACCAATCTTTTCGACAGCTCCAGCAGAGACGAGAATCCCATTTCAACCTCTTGGAGGCATTATCGTTGGGCAACGCAATCACACAAAGTGACAGAAACATCTGTTCAGTGTGAAGTTGTGCTCCGGTGGACAATGTGCCAGGATGATCTGGGTGTACACGGCGCAATGGTTGAAAAACACTGACGGGTCTGTCTCACTTGATCAAATAGAAGGCAGTAATGGTCCTCATGAAAGGGCTGAAGAGAAATGAGTGAGACGGCTGCGCTGTGTCACCACACACTTAGGGTGAGGTGTTCTAGAAAGCAGTGGTTTGAGCCAGAAGTGGTTCCACTGGGGTCCCCTGAGATTTTCTAGACAGCAGTGGTTCCACTGGGGTCCCTTGAGATGTTTAGCAGTGGTTCTACTGGGGTCCCCTGATAGGGGGAGCAGATATCAGTGGTTCCACTGGGGTCCCCTGATCTGAATATTGGGTTGCAGACAATGGCTGATCCATTTTAGCATGCCATTTTATTTGAAGGTCTCATAGACGTCCTGTATATATACGAACTGACTCATGGTTCGTAGCCACGTGCCTCAGACGACACCACAATGAGCTCCGAGAGAAGGCAGTGAGATTCTACAGAGTCATGATGACATCACATAAGACCAATGGGGAGAATACGGGTGACTGAGATGTGGAGAGGCCCAGTCGGCTCCGAGAGACGTTACCACAGATAAATCACGTATCAACCACAGAGCTCAACTGTCAACTATTTACCATCAACCCTTTAAAAGTTAAAAATACACCTAATTACCATTTTCTTCCTTCTCCAGGCCAGAAGGAGGCAACAGCCTCCTCTCCGCACCCATCACCCCATGCTCACATTCCCGTCCCATGGGGTCAGGATTAGCGCTTAATAAATCTAGATTAGACAGGAGGTGTATATAAAGATCCTCCTGAGATGTCTTCAGCTCGCTGTTCTCTGCTTGTGTGAAGAGCCTCACTTTATCACGGCTATCCTACAGCTAATTTACACTTTCATTTACACTCATATTTACGACTTTTAACGGTAGCTTCCTCTCGGTCGTTTCATCATTTTTCTTTTGTCTTTGGATAAGTACTTGAACCATGGCCGACCAGGTAGAGTTGGATCGTCGTGTTGACGCCGAGAAGAAAAATGACTGGTACCCCTTGAGGAGATGGTGGCGGCCCTGCCGGGCATTCAACCAGGACTGTGGCCAGACACCCCTCCAAGACCCCGGGTGGTGGGGGATGGACCTGCTCCAGAGAGGGTGGTCCTCAGGTCGTCCCTGGCCAGAATGCACGTCTTCTCCGCTCATCGTGCCAATGCATCCCGAGTCTGGGTACTGGGGTCCCTCGGGCCCTGGGGTTGGGCAGGCGGAGCAGTACAAGTGGAGGGTGGTGCTGGACGTTGCTCACTTCGCCCCATCGGAGATCTGGATCGGGACCGCAGGCGGGGTCCTGGAGATTAGAGGTACACAGCGACATTGCACTCCCAGCCTGGTTGTTCCCTTAATAATGCCACATGACAAATAAACTTAACACACTGAGGATACACCCGCACTGTGTTAATCAATATAGTAATCACAGCAGACCCGATAAACATTGTTTGCACCCTTACATTCTCAAATAGACGGCAGCTTAACCTAAATGGACATGGAAGTAATGTAAAAAAAAGTGTGCAAAGCAAAGTGTTGTTTTGTATTTACTTGCTGAATGGTTTTATCTGTACATTCATCCCAAGGTAAACACAAGGACAGGTCAGATGAGCATGGATCCATTGCAAGGTGTTTTACAAGGAAATACAGGTATGCAATATTAATTATAAGATAGTGAACTGTAGTTTATCTCTTTAGCTAGAGGTTATTGATGTTAACTGTTATTTCCAGGCTTCCAATAGGTATCGATTTATCTAAAATCACAGCAATGCATTCTGGGGATGGCATCATGCATGTAGAAGCTCCACTGACTGAATTCACTGCTCCTGCCAACATTGTCATTCCAATTCAGGTCAGAAAGGAAATGTATATGCTTCAAAAACAGCATTTAAACATTGTATACACCACACAACACTCACTTTGTGATATAGGCAATCCATTAACTAATCATTGAAACATCGATATATTAATATCATGGTGAAAACCTTTGCTTTCTCATTCATACAGGTAGAGAGGGAAGTCCAAGAGCTCAGGCAGGGTGAGGAATATCCAGAGGATAGAGCAGCTCCTAGAGAGGTTGCAGCCACAGCTCCAGGGGACCCTGGGAGTGCAGCCCCTGAGCCCCCCACAGATGGGACTGACCACGGGGAAGAATCTCTAGCCAGTGTTGAGGCTCCCACTGGCAGCCCCATGGATGAACCTCTGCAGCATGACATGGGAAGGAAACAGGACGAACAGAAGGAGAAGGAGCAGGTGGAGGAGGGAAAGGAGCAGGAGGCCCGGGGTGAAGTAGCAAAAGAATCCTCTTCAGCACCTGGACCTGGGGAAGGCCCAGAGAATCTTCCAACACCGATGGAACACCACCAAGCGCCTGAAGAGAGCCCAGAGAGCCCTGGCACTACCCCGTCTGACCAGAAGGAGGAGGCTGGGAATGCTCTACTGGAGGGCCAGCCAGAAGTGAGCTCAAGGGAGACTTCTGTGGAGGCCACCCAAATAGAGGTGCCAACGGAGGGCCAAAGCCCCTGAATCAAGACATCTCCAGTGACGAGTCCTTGGCTGAGAACACGGAGCCAGAGCATCCGACGTAGAAGGGGAAATTAAACATAGGAAATAATTCTCATTGTTATCAGACCCATGATGCTGTCAGTCACTTTTACAGTTTGAATTAAGATTAAATAATCACAAGTAAGCATAATTACGTAGCGTCCATTCTTGTACGAATGAACAAAATATGTGGAAAGCTTGTGGTCTTGTATCGTATACTAATTATCTTTCTCCACACTGAAAATATTCTAAATTTTTCCTGATGCAAAGGTATCCTATCTTCGCATTGTGATATTATTCTCCATAAAGATAGTAGTTTTTGGGAAGAACACACTGTGCATGCGAACTTTAAGCAATCCCACGCACGCTTAAGAAATCGTGTTAATTACTTAAAGCGCGTGTGCGACTTATTAAAAAATAATGACTACCATGTCGGTGTGAGGAATAGTAGTTTATCAAACTTCATAAAAACGGCATGAAGTATTTCAATACAAATTTTGAGATGGGAGAAAACATTAAATTCAAAGGGCGTAACGGTATTCCACACCAGGCAACATTTAACTTCTCTTTATTCTCAGGCTTTGCTCCCTATGAGATGTTGTCCCAATCAGTCATTCATGGACATTGTCAATTCACACAGGGCTACATTTTTCTGCTAATCTACCCAAGGTTTCTTATATAACAAAAGACAACAGCACACCAGGCACACTGAATCTATGGGGTCTGGCATTCAAACAAAAGATGATGCAAAAAACACAGGTAGACTGATGTTTAATTGACAAACCCATACAATGTCAGCAAAATATAAATAAAAGGTAGAACAAAATCAAAAAGCTGTTCATAGAAAACAACATGTCCAAAGAATTTAAGAGATCAAAACACAAATCCAAATACACTTATTATCCAAGTACGGTTTGAATTAGTTTAGCAGATATAATTACATATCTTTATACATACAAAAATCACAATAAGGTAGAACACAGAAATATCGGTCTTCCACTCCACATTCAGGAGTCGAATCACGGCAGCCTGTTCTGTCAAAACAACATCTCGTTTTTGGAGGGCTTATGTTGTTCATCATACACGTATGTCATATGTCATCTATCAACATGGTTGTTGTGCGATATTGTTCTTTGTCTAGTTTACCCATGGTCATGTTCATTTAAATTTGGAACAGTACAAATATATGACATCAAGGTCATACTAAATAAATAAGTCATATCAAGGCCTTTCAAAGTTGCTAAGACGCAAGCCCCAGAATTAACTTCAACTCTGTCCTTACATTTTTTTAGATGTTTCCCAATGGTACTATTGGCTTCAAGGGAAATTACACCTTTAATATAAAATCATGAATAATCATCAAATATTAAAGTGAACTCAAAATTAGCTCCATGCATGCATTGACTCCATCATTCACCACATGCATCCTCTGCATTCCGTAAGGCACAGCAGACTCATCATTGAATGTGGGTCTGCACCTCTATACATCTGTGCCTCTACACAGATCTACAACACCTCCCTTCCTAGTCTGCAACTCGGCCAGAGAGACATTACATATCAGACACAAAGGAGTCTCAACCCCATCTGTAAAAGTGTATTCTACTACGTTGCTCTGCGGTGAGACCCCACCTGAGCCCCGCCCCTCTCTAGATTTCCCTGTGGCTACAGCATGGCCGGCTCCTGGGGCCCGGGGCCCTCTGTTTCCTGCATGATGCCCCCCTCAGCAGTGCCCTCCTGGCTGAAAAGGTAGTAGGGGGGGGTCTGCCGCGCCTCGATGATCAGCACGCCCTCGGGGGACAAGGACGCGAAGACCGTCACCGGATCCACATCTGTGGGAATCCTGAGGGGCGAGAGAGATGGACAAAGATAGAAAGAGACAGAGAAACAGAGAGAGAGAAGGTTGAGAAGGTTGAGGAGGAAGAGGGGAGTGGGGAGCGGGGGGGAGACAGGTGGTAACAATGATAAGCGTCAAACTCCTGGTCTGGTCTACTTGGGTCCTCTTGGGCTTGTTTTAAATGAGTCAATGTTCTGCCATAATGTGTAGTTGCAAGATTGAGACATGTACGTAAATGGATGCAACAGAAATACACCAATTTATAATTAAAAATAATAAATTGCCAAACCTGAGAATGCTGGAAATGTGCTCTAGCCTACTTGGTAGAGGTCATAGAAAAGGTAGTCACTTTTTCACACTTTGGATTTTCCTTTCAACATATGAACCTCTGCATGTATTGGTATGCATACAAGTGTGAGGACATTCGATTGACACCTCATCAGGAAAGCTAAATTGCCTGCAAGGTGTGAAACAGCATTTAACTCCAGGCGGAGGGACATACAACTAAATATCAGCAAGAATTGTATTCAATAATATTCCCCCTTATTCATCTTATCTGGCGACTTTTGAAATAATAAAGACCTTATTGCAAGTATCAACTATCTGTAAAAGAGGAAAAACGTATGTGTCCAATTATGTTGGAAAGTCTGCTTGCACAAAGTGTGAGTTTTCCATCACAGTGCATTCCAGTTATCTACTTCAGGCATCTGGCAGGCAGACAGGTCAAAGCTAGTGTTCTGTCTTTCTCCCCTTCTGTTCATTATGTCGCTCTCACTCAGGTGAAGAGAATAGCTCTATTTCAGGAGCGTATTCACAGGATTGTGTCCCAGAAAGAAAGTGAGCAGTAACAGATGCATAGAAACATCTGTTATTGTCACTTTAAGATCGTTTAAATATCCCTCAATATTTGATAATTTAAAAAAAACTGATGTTTCACTAATTATGGTCTTTGAACGCTTCAAAGGAAGAGCAAACCCTGAAATAACCTATGGATGAAAAGTGGTCTAGTGGGTTACATATTAGTGCTATGGATTGATCCTCGTCCAAGTCTGGTAGTGGATAAGGTATCAGACTCAGACTCAGACTTAGTGAGGGCAGATCCCCTCAGTAATAAGTTGATAACCAACCACTAAAGAGTCCAAGGGCCCCGGAATGGCTTTGCCCAAACATCCTCAGCAATACGGTTTCTGAAGTGCACATTCTCCCATAAGAACGGTGGTCAGCCAAAGCACTTCAAATGAAGCTCTTTTCTAACATATTGTAGAATATAGCTTTTAATAAACCACCGGCTACTGGGGTGGCTGACCCAGCACTCCAGCGGTTTATGAATCATTTGGGATGGTGGAAACAATGTTTAATGAAGATGCTTCAAGAGTGACACAGTAGGTTCTGCGTCTTGTGAGATATTTCCCGCTAAGAGATGTAAGATAATAGAGGACAATTACATCATCAAAGGAAAGATCATCATTATTATTACAACAGCTCAAGATCACATAAAAACAAGTACATGCACAGCTACAAACAGTACCACCAGTACAGAAGTTGAGGAACAGAACCACCAGTACAGAGGGTGGGGAACAGAACCACCAGCACAGAGGGTGAGGAGCCACCAGTACAGAGGGTTAGGAACAGTACCCCTGCTACAGAGGTTGAGGAACAGAACCACCAGTACAGAGGGTTAAGAACAGAAACACCAGTACAGAGGGGGAGGAGCCACCAGTAAATAGTTAAGACGCAACGAATAACTAAGTTTAGTCAAGGGTGAACCATGAGTCCAATGATTAACATCCTACAAATCGACTTATCAATATACCATAACTAGATGATCTTTACACCCTCACCCTCTCACACACACTTTTTTAAGGAACAAATAGCAGCACAGGGATGTTCTTCTGTAGTGGAAGTGAAATCCCTCAGGTTAGACCGTAACTAGAGAAAGAAATGGTATCTGTCTAGTGAAGAGGAGTGGGTTTTTTCCAAAGCAACGCTCTGAATTTTATCTCAAACATTGACTTCGCTGTTGCCAAAAACACTGCAGGGCACAGGATGCTACAGGGGGTACAATACGAGTGACACATACAAAAATAAGTTCAACGTGTGTGTGCACATGTGCCCACACACACACACACACACACACACACACACACACACACACACACACACACACACACACACACACACACACACACACACACACACAGTAGCAGCCGTGCTTCAAGACAGACAGATAGACAGAGAGGGAGAGAGAGAGACAGAGAAAAGACAGACAGCCAGACAGAGAGGGAGGGAGAGCCAGAGGGAGAGAGAGACAGACTGACAAACAGACAGACAGACGGAGAGAGACAGAAAGACTGAGAGAAGACAGACCGATAGACAGAGAGGGAGAGAGAGAGCAAGGGGGAGAGACAGACAGACACATAGAGAGAGGGGCCTGAAATACTCCATGAGGCAGTAGTTGAGCTACAGATGTTACATATTAATAGACTATTATTAATAATTTGCCAAAGAAAACTTGAAGTAAACATGTTGATAACTAATTGAAACTCCACACTCCACTCGAGATGTGGAATCTTTGAGAATAACAAGCGTTAAGTGAGTTTGAGTGTTTGATCAGAGATTTCATGCTATCAATCTCATGCCAACTCTCATTGGAGGTTTTTGTATTATTTAACCATTTATATATGCATCTTAATCTCCCCCTCTCTGTTGCTCCATGTATCTGCTGCTTGCTTCAGGTTGAGCTTAACTGAAGTACACAGACAGCCACTGGGAGCGTTTCAATTAAGCCACTGCAGTGAGATTGATGCTTGGCTAGCCTAGCCTAGCTGCTGAGTAATTAGCCAACAGGAAATTAAAAGGGGCCGGGGTGGCCCAGCGGTGAGACGGTAGGCTGCTCTACCAATTAGAGCGACACTTTCAGGTCGTCCACTGTCCAATTAAAAGGTGAACTCATTGATCGTTATGGAATTTCCCATGGCCCGCTTTGATGGGATCAGAGTTCTGCTGCCAACAGAAGACGTCCCAACAGAAGGTGTTGAGACAGTAGCACTTGGTTAAAAGTTTCTGGGCAGCACTCAGTAAAGTGTCACGTATCCTTTCGATGCTGTCATGCGAGTAGACTTGTGAAATTAACCTTGGAAACTAGTCAGATGACTTCGGTCACTGAACCCGCAGTAAACAACTGCCTGTGATGGGCAGTTACTATTAGGAATGCGCGATATAAACGATATACGATATAAACGATAAAAAATGGCCTTCGATAGAGATTTTAGTTATATTGCTCTATCGCGATAATGCATGTTTGACGCGATCTATCCATGACCCGCGAAATATAAAGAGCGGGTCATGGGTAGAGCTACGAGCTGCAACCGTCTGCAACGCATCGTCCGCGACCCGCAAAATTTAAAAAGAGCCACGAGCTGCAACCAGCTGCATCGCATCATCCGCGACCCGCGAAATTTAAAGAGCCACGAGCTGCAACCGGCTGCAACGCATCGTCCGCGACCCGCAAAATTTAAAGAGCCACGAGCTGCAACCGGCTGCAACGCATCATCCACGACCCGCGAAATTTAAAGAGCCATGAGCTGCAACCGGCTTCAACACATCATCGTCATCTAAGCAAATATGGCTGAAAGCGAAACGGAGGAGCTGGTGATTGACCTCATTTCATGTTCATTTTAAAATTGTATGCGTTCACTTTGCACTTTTATGTTTTAATATCAAGTATCTGTGCACACACTTGGAAGATTTTTCTTTATTTAAAATAGCCATGCCTAATACGTATTTCCCTAATTCACAGTATCCGTTTCTATATTAACAAGACACCACCAGTTTTAAGTTAATTAAGAGAAGTATACGTCATTACACAGATGATTTTTTTCTTTGTTAAAGTCTCTGCAGCTACAACATTATGTTGTATGATTACAGTTTTGCACAATAAATGTTCTCAAAACGACATAGGCCTACTAAGTCTTTCTTTTTTTTTATACATTTAGCAGTTTGGCTTTCCTTAGAGTCTATGTAACCTGTTCTGAAATGGTTCTATTATGATTTATATATCGTGATATATATCGTTATCGCAATAGGTTGCAATGTATATCGCAATATGGATTTTAGGCCATATCGCCCATCCCTTGTTACTATCATTACATGAAAACGTACACGCTCACAAAAAGCCACATTTGAGTTTGATGTCTATATAGTGGAAGCAATGACTCAAATTAAATTCACATCTGCAATAGCAAGCCTTGTCGAAGGGACGATAAGGCATTGCAGGAAAAGTGGCCCTTTAAAAGACATTGGTATCAATGTTATTATTAACCATGAATAAAAAAAACAGAAAACTATATGCCCTGAAAAGTACAGGACAATGTGATAAGTGAATAGGTGTACATTTGTTATTGTGTATGGCATAACAAATACTCACTGTATCTTCTTTGTGAAATTCTTGGTCACGATGCCTCCCTCCTCCTGCTTCTCCTCGTGTTTGCCTGTCGACGGACGATAGTGGAGCAGTGAGGGAGAAACCTGGATTGAATCATCTCTTGTAATGATTGGTTCTGTCAACGGTGCTATGTATTTCAAGCGAGCAGACAAGGTCAATAAAGATGAGAAACCACCTTATTGCTAGCACATGTATCTCACACCGCCATCCGTAGATCTATATTCATTATTTCTTGCAGAGAATATAAAACAAGTTTTATCAGCTGTCAGCAAGGCAGACTTGCGGGATGCAGGACGGAACAAAACAAAGTTTCTCCTCGTTTGCCTTTAAGAGTCACACTACATTTCTCTGTTCTGCCAGATGGAGTCTCCATCTTGAGTCTGTTTTAAATCACCCCAGAGTCATCGAGTGTTACATACACTCTTTCGACACGCGAGAGAGTCATGTGTGTTTATATGGAGTGAACTCAACCAGACACCCATCTGCTCCTCTTAGGTATAGTGGGCAGACCCAACACAGAGGCTCCACCAGGGTGACATCTCAGCCTAGAAACCCCCCCCCACAACCAAGTAACCAGCCTCCGTTTCCAAGTACTGTTTACGGCTGTTGTGTGGCTCCATACCAGCAGCTGCTCTGGGTCTGCTAAATGTCAGAGGCTGCACCACCACCACCACCACCACCACTCACCCCCTTGACCCCTATCCCTGCCAACCACCCACCCACCGGCCAATCAGTGCTGCGAGCTGGGCCCAGCGCTACCCTACACTCTGTGTAGGGTAGGGACATCCTGTGATGTCATTGGCTGTCCAGAGAGCTGCTGGGCGGAGGTGGAAGCAGCCAGGATGTGACATGATGTCTGACAAGCTTCTGGGAGCGTTGCGGTTTGCTGACCAGTGGGATCACATGATTAGCACCACTTCTCAATGACTTAAGGAGTAAAAACTTGCCATCTCCAAAGCAAGTTACGATGGAAAATTGGCCGAGAGGGATCAGCGTGCGGGCTGCCTCTCCCTGTTCCCTGTGTGCCTGACGGAGATGTCACATTCCAGACGCATTGTGTAACACGCCCAGGGAAAACAGCGGCCCACATCATCTGATCCCACTTTATTTAACAGACAGCACAATAAGCACGGTGCGTCTCATACTCCCCCCTCGCTCCTGTCGCTCTTCCCGCGGACGGTGATTGTTCTGACAGTTGGAACGTGAATCATCAAGTTGTTATTTTTTCTATTTCTTCCATTGATGCGTTGCGAGAGACGATGGCGTTTCTCGTCTTTCTCCGGTACTGGGTGAACCATGCTTGTTACACGCTTGTCACACACTTCCTGTCGACTTCTTTTAGAATGAGGTCGACCCACGGACGTCGTCTGTCCGGGATGGAATGACCCAACTAACACAGCGAGGATGTGCTTATCAAAAGCATAGTGTAGTAGACAACAGTGTCCTAGGTTTCCCTGGTATTTGTCTTTTATATGTTAGAAGTATCATGGCAGTACTGGCTCTTTAAATAAAGTACCTCGTCATGCCTTCACATTCAGAAGAATGGGAAAGCAAATGACTCAGGGTGGAGGTTGGGGGTAACATTGGTTTCCAAAGAGCAGAGTCACTACCGTTAAAGAGTGGTTGGGTATAGAGAGACTGTTGTCATGTCCCTGGCCTACATTCTAAATGTAGCTCATTGGGTGGCTGAATGATTCTTCAGGAATCCAAAACAGGTGTCCGAGCTGGAGAATGCTCCAGCCCGTCGCCTCCTCCGAGCGGTCATATGGTCTGGGCCCAAGGCACTAAGTATCTTCTAACTGACCATGTAATGTTCTTGGAGAATGTCTGCAACACTACATTCCACAAGCAATGTTATGTATGCCTTTGGTGTCATGGACGTCAGCACAGAAGCGTTGATCATCAAAGGACGGACTAACTCATTGAAGTACATCTGGTACATTCAGGGTATGGGTCGTTCATAAAAATAATAAACATTTAAAAGCGCTTATCTCAGACTGAAAGACTGTAGGCCTACATACACTAAACATCAACCTACCTTTTGCTATTTTCTTCATACTGCTTTGTTATTTTGTTTTATTGTCCTTTAAAATTAGGTTTATCTGCTTAGGGCGTAAGCGTTCGAATTCATATATTATTGATGTGGAATCTCACCTGAAACTTCTACAAAGCCGTCTCTAGTCTTGACGCTGAGCTCCTCCGGCCTGAAACTGTGCACGTTGACGCAGACCTTCCAAGGCTCTTCACCGGGGGTCGTGGGGGGCGACGTCTCACTGTACCGGGTGGTGTACACCGTCGGACCCCCCGTGGAGGCGCGCTGGGAGAACCCGGGGCGGAGAGTGGTGCTGAACGGCGAGGTGCTGCTGAGACGGGTGCTGAGCCTGCCTGGTCGAGCCCAGCCCGGCCAGTCCATGGCCAGGTCGTCGGGGAACGGAGTCATGCCGAAGTCGTCCTCCATGAAGCGGTCTCTGAACGGGGACTGCTCCCTAAACGGGGACTCCCCGAACGGATCCCGAGCAATCCGCGGTCGGTTCCCCAGCGTGTAGAAGTCTCCCTCTGCCATGCCAAGCTGTGAGGAGTGTGACGAAAGGAAAATCCAAAAGTTAGGCTCGTTGTTTTACACCAACGATTTAAGAATAGGCCGCCTAGGGCCTATAAATGTTTCCTTGTGTGTCTTTATAGTAGGCCCACTATCTGTGAAGTACTCAGCATAACGTCACGCAACTTCACTAGAACTTCACTGCTCTAACTACAAGCTCAACGGCAGCTTACCGTTTTAAACTTCACTTGTAGTCGACTTCTTCTTCTGAGTGATTTTTATACGTCGGCTTGGCTCCTAACAGGGGTCCAGAAAGTGCTGGTTGGATCTTCAACCCACCAGGCTCAGCAGCTGACCAGAGAACCGCCCCTCCTCACCAAATATAGATTTTCGTGACCTGTCACTCACACACCAAGATATATCTGTCGAACAGACCCCTCCCCCCTGATGCAAATAGAGGACCACGCATTGGGCAAGACTGGTCAAACACACTGACATCACGACACGGATCCAACTGCAGAGGTAATGGTTGTTTTCTGTTTGGACTCGGCTCAGATTACTGAACCTGGAGTTGTTTATTTGTAGGCTTAATGCGAGCTATGTCAAATGTGTGTTACCCAGGCCCTAAGGTTGATAGTCAGCCGAGTCCCTAAGAATGACCACAAGAATGACTGCCGACAATATTGTTTTATTTATTTTTATAACATGGCCCTATAGTTTATAGTTTATTCTTCACATAAAGGGAATGTTATTTCCGGGGACACGTTATATGAAGTGAAATTCAGCCACTGTTAAATGGGTCAGGAGGAAAATCATATCATCTTGTAAAATACCTATGTTTCTTTGTATGGGTAGTAATGGAGTAGGCTATGCATTATTTAACACAGAAACACCAATTTACTATCAGATTTCTAGGACATTCTTAGAGCATTTTTGAAGAGGAACACAAAAAGTAAAGACAAAAAGTAGAACAATTATTTAAAATAAGATCACAAAGACGAAGAGTTGATGTCACTTAACAATATGATTAAATAACCATGTAGACCTATACAACACCCATCTTTATCTATACAGTTCATATCTACACCTCGTTCATCATACCATATTAAATTAATTTTTATTTAACATTGTGGAAGAGCTGATGTAGAAAAAAATGGGACATCATTACACTGAAAACTCTTCTATTTGGACGTGTGTGGCAGCCCACACTGTCAGACGAAATTATGAATCAGGAGTTACTACAATGGAATAATGGCTTTCCCTCATGTGGCCATTGGACTTGACATCCAGTGAAAGGAATGACCAGAGAGCGAGTTTCACTCCAAAGGTCAGAGAGCCAGATGATGATATTGGGATCAAATCAATCAGACTTTCTATAAAACTGCTGTAATTCATTCAACAGACACACAGCAGACTACACAACAAGCGCGGGTTGCATAGAAAGATTGGCGACTACAAATATACACAAAGATAGAAATGGTACAAATGTTTGGATGTGCTTTTGGACGTTTCACCATTCAATCTGATCAGTGCAAAATCAAAAGATGAGGTATGTGTTGTCTTTCTCAGCGGGTACATGAAGAAATACAGCATATGAACAGTTGCGTCACAAATGAAAAAAGGACAAAGCAACCAAATAAACAGCTTAAATAGAAATATACGTTAAACCAAACTTTCAAAGCAACAATATATAAAAACACAACTTTAAAATATGTCTTACTCCGGTCAGAGTAGCAGACACCTGCTCCCGCCTGGCTGTCAAAGGAAATATGTCCTGAGATATTCTGGGGGTTTTTTTCAGCAGAGAACTCTCACAGACTCTCCTCTGCACGTTTTTGGAAGGCGTCCTATTATATTACCCAGGGCTGACATTTCAATTGCTTTTCCACTTGATCAGAAGATAAATTAACCTGGCCTTTCAAGTGACAGG
This sequence comes from Gadus morhua, assembly GCF_902167405.1. Lineage (NCBI taxonomy): Eukaryota > Metazoa > Chordata > Actinopteri > Gadiformes > Gadidae > Gadus > Gadus morhua. Next base: position 27,830,798 of record NC_044055.1, on the reverse strand, counting down.
CCGTTTGCTTGCCGTCCGGGCAACCGCCTCCTTTCATTTTTCAGTGTTTCTTTCATTCTTTGTGTTCTGAAGTGCGGAGATCATAGGCGATAAACCTCTCCTTATACCCGATAACGGGCCCTCTACCACAGTATGAAAACACATGGATCAAACAGCAACCCCGTTACAGAATCAATCTTTGCAAAAGGTCTGCACGTGATAGCAAAATTGTGGTGTCCAATCAACGTTAAATTACCCCAAATTACCTTATCAACAATATAACATAACCATAGATTGACGGTTTGACAGCGCCTGACAAAACTTGACATACCACGCCATACACTTCCCAAGGTGTGTCTCTGAGTGCAGATGAGACAACATGAGAAGAGATGTAAGAGGCAAGGACACCCTCGGGGGTTGTTTCACTTCTTCAAGCCTAAAACCGATGCAGAGACATGCGTAGCTGATACAGTTCAACCATCCCTGCTTTTTACGCGAATGCAACACAAATAAATACGTTGTCATCATCAGCCTCTCGTCGTGCTCTGAAATACTACCGCCTGGTTTTGCTGCTTTTCTTCAACCTCACATAACTAGGACTCCTGCTGCGACTGCTCCGAGTCCCGAAGATGGAGTTCCAGGAGGAGCTGCGGCTGTTGCTCCTGTAGCAGTGGCCAGAGGTCAGACTGCGGCCTCGTGTGAAGATACTGCTCCACGACGATACGCTGGTGGAACGGCAGCTGGATGAGGGACTAGGCCGGAAGTAGGGAATGGGTCTCTTCCTGGCACTGTGGGGGAGGGGAAACCAGAGAAGGCATGGGGCACGCTACAATGTTAGACAAACAGACAGAAGGGCAGGCAGGCAGACAGACAGATAGATAGCTCTATCAATCAATTTACTTCCATTTAACCCAGAAGGGCACATGTGGCTGCAACAACAAAGCAGATACCAAAATATTAATCTAAAAAGCCAGTGACTTTGAATCATGCTGCCTTCACCTTGTGATTCTCCGTGCTTCCAGGTGACTTGGTGAGTCTCTCCTCCTTTTCCTCATGGGGGAGTAGGACTTCCTCCTGCTCTTCCTCCTCCTCTCCTTATTCCTCCGCTTCCGGTTTTTTTCCTTGTAGTTGGACGACCGCTTCCTGTCTCGGGGTCTAAAGAGTTTGACATGACAAAACACTGTCTCAATGTGTACAAACGGGTGAGGGATGGAGAGCAGGGGGATGAATGGTTTTTGGCTCATGTTACCTGTCAGGACTGTATCGACAGTAGCTGTCTCTGGAGCTGGTGCTGGCCATGCTGCCCCTCTGCCTACAAGCATCCGAGGAGCTTGGAGAGCGGGAGTACGAGCTAGAACGAGATAAAGATACAAGACGACAATAGCCTCAAACCATGAACATCACAACGTCAAGTCATGGACTTCTGGGTCAAGTTGTGGATTTCAGGGTCAAGGTGTGGAGTTCAGGGTCAAGATGTGGACTTCAGGGTAAAGGGGTGGACTTCAGGGACAAGGTGTGGACTTCAGGGCCAAGGTGTGGACTTCAGGGTCAAGTCGTGGACTTCAAGGCCAAGCTGTGGACTTCAGAATCAAGCTGTGGACTTCAGGGTAAAGGGGTGGACTTCAGGGTCAAGGTGTGGACTGCAGGTTCAAGGTGTGGACTTCAGGGTCAAGGTGTGGACTTCAGGGTTCAAGGGGTGGACTCCAGGGTCCAGGGGTGGACTTCAGGGGTGAGTCAGTGACATTTATTTGAACAACTTATTCAGCAAATTGCTTTTAACTGAAGCAACTTATCGTGAAACCAGATACAAGTCGTTAAGAAACACCCGGGGGAGGGGGGGGGGGGGGGGGGATCAAACCCAGGACCTTTCGGATGGGAATCGAACACCTTCACTATCCTACCACCATATCACACATATAATACATAACATTATACATAAAGAAAGAGAGAGCTGTACCTGCAAAATGACAGTGACCGGCTCCGGGATGAGTGTCCTGTATGTGTGGAGCTCCCACAGGAAAAGTTCCTACTTGGACTGCGCCTGACGGACCTCTCCCTCCGTCTCCTACGAGAGGAGCGACTCCTCTTCAGCTTAGAACGCTTCCTCTTCCGTGGACGCACATCCTCACCTTCCACGCTCAGCGCCTTACTATTTGTTTGAAAGCAAAAAATTCAAGGATGTACAGTTAATAATGATCCACACTATCTAAGGTAGCCCTTAATAGCAGTTCTGTCATCTCAAGATTCAATCCAATCAATGGAATGCCGACCTACCTTGTCCCGTCGTAGAAGGTTGAACTCTCAGTGAGAGGATTGCACAGCGAGGCGTAACTTGTCACAGAGTTTCCTGAATCAGAGGCGTTGTCGCGCTCTGTGATCTTCAGCTTATCGGGAGATGCCAAACCCTGGCATTGTTTGCTGCTGTCTACGATGCCACTTGGTTGAGAGATGCTGTTTTTATTGGAAGGCGGGGAAGACGTGTCGTTCCCAGAATCGTAATCATGATGGCCGTGATTCCCTTTAGCGTCTAATATCTTGTCTCCAAATTGTAATGGCAAAATCTGCAGAGAGACAGAAAAGTAAAATCTCAAACCACTGATTTGCTATCTGGAGCAGGCTACCTGTTAGATTACACAAAGGCAGATATTCCCCCTTTAAGGCATAAAAAAGAAGAAGTTCTACAGTTCAGAAAAAGACTTTGAAAGATGACATGCAAATTTTGTGGCATGCGAATAACCATGAAATCAATGTACACTCTGGTAAACCCTACAGGAAACTAAGAAAGAATTGAGCTGAATTAACTCTAAGCTAAAAAAAGATAAGATATGAAAGGAACAATAAACAAAACAGAAAGAAGAAGAAACTGCGTGAGAAGATCTACCGGCTCTATCTTGAAAGAGAGAGAAATAGAAAACAATACCCCCCCCCCTGCCAATTAAGTTAATGCTATTTTACAGAACATTGAACACACTTCAAAAAATGGGCATTATGTAGAAAGGAAAAGGATTGCAGACAAAGAGAGATCCCATGAGTCTAACTACTAACAGCCCTTCAGAACATTGCCTCTTTGTTTTCCTGCTATGTAAGACCCTACTGCGACCTACAGTAAACCCTAAACTGCGGATAGCATCGACTTACCAATCAAGATTTCCTCCTTAAGTACGTAAGGTGTAAGAAAAGGGGAGAGCGGGCAACATAAGTGCATCATTAGAGTTGTGAATTGCAAGTAAAAGACAATAACCCTCTCTTCAAACCCAGAGCCAGTGAGATGAACATCCGGCATGTTCCTTTTTCTTTCCTTCAAAAGGTAGCTTGATTTGTTTTATAGGGATAACAAAGTTACCGGCGATGTAGTGGTACTGAAACAGGGTTGCTTATCGCGTGCCATAATTTAAGTTCTTCTGAAAAAAAAAATGGAGGATTGATTTGTAGTTTTTAGAATATGATTTATAGTTTTCGTGCATCACTGTTATTACGATTTTTGGGTTCACGTATAGAAAAGTGTCTTTTGACATTAAAACATACAGTACATAAAAAAAGCACTTTCTATTACAATATGCATGCCAACTTTTCGCATAAATCTGAGCGCATTTCGAAGCACAACAAGGTTCAAATGAACAACAATTATTTTGCAGTAGTGAAATATCGATTTGATTTAAGTATACAAATTGTAGTTACCAGTCAATGTTTCTTTCAAATAATGCCATTTCAAAAGTATGTTATTGGTAAATGTATTTAGAAACACCTTGAAAATGTTGACAGAAATCAACACAGAAAAACGAGGGACTGATTGTATACTTTTCTTTTGTGTCTAACATAATTAATGTAAAAATATGCAAAATGACATGGCTGTAGGTTCTAGGAAAAGTGAATTCCTTATTTCTACTGATAAATTACTTTATTATTCATCAGAGAGAGGAAAAAAATCCAAACGCTTCTAATTAGGTCTTTTTAGTGTTTCAATTTGGCTATGAAGGTAAACAAAATTGGAGGCACTTAACGCTAACATTGTGTCAACATGATTGAATCTCAATTGAAAGCCCTGTGGTGTGGGATTACAAACTGCTTGTCTGATTAACATAGTATACTGATTGCTGTTGGGGAGAATAATGTGTTTTGATTCCCAAGCATACATGAGAATAAACTAAATGATGCACCTATTTTTCCAGAAGATTACTTTTGAGGGTGTAAATGCATTGATTACTGTAGTTTCCTGTAAATATTTTTTCAGATATATTTTTCTGTCATTTTGCTTGTCATCGTCTAATGCAGTTATACAAGCAGGCAGTGGCGTAAATATCGACGGTGCAACCGGTGCACTGCACGGGGGCCCAGACACCGTCAGGGGCCCATGGAGCAAGAAAAAAAGGACTAGCAAATGTGTCGGGTGCGCCCTCTGGTGGCGCCCTTAATTAGTTAATTAAATTATACGACACAAGCAAAATGAAACCACACATGTTCCCAAATTGAACCGACAAGGGAGGGGGCAGAGGATTCATTGTTAGGGCGCACTGAAACCCTCCCCCCCATACTTAGGGTATTCCAAGTATAGGAAAATACTGAGCTGTATTTATTACCGGTTTGCACATTTGTTTCCTTGCATTTCAGTTAATATAATGAGAACTTAGAGACAGTGTACTGTGTGCTTCTTACTGCATTAGGCAGGGTCCAGTACTATAATCAACCCTTGCTGTCAGAATTGCTATGAGTGATCCAAATCTACAGATTGTATTAAATACAAAGCAATTTCAGTTTTTTTTAAATTAATTTTGCAACAAAAAAAGACAGCACTCAGCTCTTCTTTTCGACCAATAACCTTTTGTCAAAGAATTAATACTTTGAATGAGAAACATTTCCTTGAAATATAAAAATTGTTAGAGCCTCAATAACTTTGAACTTGTTCTTCTACATTGACCTAGAGTATATGCAGCAATCGTTCAGCCTCCAAAAGTTTAATTTAATCCACAAGATTTCAAGGTATGTCTTCAGATGGTATTCATCAATCAATCGGAACATCAAGAGTAATTAAAATGGCATTTGATTTGAGTGGCTTTCTACCTTGTTTAAGTTAAAAAGAATACACATGGTTGCAGATAACACGAGACGATTTACTAATTTCTGTTCCTGAAGATAAGGGCTGTCAATGGCGGACATGTTCTACTGAAGCTTAACTACTACTGCAAAAGCTTCTCTGTTATGAACCACTATACATGGCAACCTTTCAAAACTTAAAGAATCTCCACATGGTCACAGTACATTTTGATGCTAAGTTAAAAGTTTAAATAAGGAGTTCATGGAAGGAGAGAAGGAAGTCATTTAGGCCATGTAAAACATTTTGAAACTTAGGTTTCAAAATTATATGGCTGCAAAACATAGTAGACACTGCATAACCTGAATATGTTAATGATTTGAAGTTTATCTATGTGTACTTTTTCCCAACTAACGTTGAATCTGTAATTACTGAAACATCTCCACATTGGTCCTCAGTGTTTGACATGGCCCCACTTCGTGAGGAGTTCAGATGAAGCTGCGAGTGGTTGTTTCCCAGCAGTACTTACGGTGCCATTGGAGAGGGCGGAGACATATTGTGGAGCAGTATTACACACTGACTTGACCGCTGGTCTCCAGTCCAGGTCTCTTTGGTTCAGCTTTGTCCTGCACTTCTCTCGCCCCGAGTCATTCTCCTCCACCTCATGTAGATGATACCTTTGGGGCGCAGGAACAACACACTTAACACAACCTTCAAGATGACATTAGCAGAATAAGAAACCAATGTGTTCTGTTTTAATGGGTTGTTTGGCCTTTAGGGTCGTGGTGTTGACGACAGACAGGACAGTGTAGCACAGCTGATACTGATCAGTGATAAAAAAAAAAGAGCATTTTCCAACATTTTATTAAAGTAACATTTTGTCTAAATGATTATTAACAATTTCCCCGAAACGTATTATATGGGGGCCAAAACGGAATTTCCTTCCCGCCACCCCACGCTGTCTTAAGCTGGTTTCACACCGCCGCGCGGCAACTCGCCGCCTCCATTCATTTCAATGAGGGAAGGGTGGCAGAGGGGAGACGATTACAAAAGCGGCTGTTGCCCAGGAAGAGGTTGCCGCCAACGTGAACGCGCACAGATTTTCCCTGCCGCTCAGCTTTCCTCGTGTTGAAACTTTCAGCGGTAGCCGCCCGGCGGCGGCAGCAGCCGCTTTTGAAAACGCCTGGCCCTTCACACCGCCGCCCGGAACCCTCCGGCAGCGAGGTGGTTATAAGGGCGGTTGCCGCGCGGCGGTGTGCAAGCACCTTTACTTAGAGGAATAATGACCGCCTGAATGCCATAAGGACTTAAGGAGGGATCCCAGTTGAGCCAGAGAGACTAATCTAGCCTGCCTCACGCAGTTACACTCAGCCAAATATCAAGCCGATAGCCGATATCAAGCCAGGCGACAAAAGGAAAGCTCATTGGCTTGTCGTTCAACCATAGCAGTGGAGGGAAAAAAAAAGTATTGATTCAAGAAATCAAAGCATTTTTTTTTCTTGACTGACAGGCTTTTGTTCTTTGACTCAAATGAAACATGAAGCTAGAGATAATAAAATAAATCAAGCAAGAGTAAAAATTTGTGGAACTCTAGACGCCAACAACTGCAAGCTAATTTATAACATTAGCGAAAAGCTCATAGAAATTGATAGCATTACATTAGCAACATGCCACCTAATTGATATCAATCAATGCTTTTGCTGCAGCTAAATGTCAGAGATTGACATTTGCAATTTTTCATCACATAAATGATAATGACCTGTTTGATTTATGAACTTGTATCTTGTGTCGATGGAAACACGGTTCACAGCAATGTGCCTTGCATCAGCTGGAGGGGCACGCTTCCTGCTCTGTTCACAGGACTATTTATCCGAAACGTAATCCTTCATATATACATCCCTCATTGCCCGGGTTCCTCAGTCATTTCCCTCTGAAGAAAGTAAGATAAGAGGATGGGGGGGCAGGGGATGGGGTTAGCGGGGGATGGCCGGAGGCGTGAGTCACCTCTCCCCCTATCAGTCATCAGTGTGGTATGGCCGGGACGCGGCCGATGCTCGGAGCTGATAAGATAAATCGGAGGGAGAGGAAGAGCCTTGGGGGAGGAGGGTATGGGGAGAGACACTGTGCTGTACCTGCTCTCTGCAGATGACCGCCAGGACGAACTGTCGGACTCAGACCTCCGGTGACGGTGTCTCCGGTGGGGTCGACTCCGTGAGCTGGAGGAGGTTGAGAACAGAACAGAAAAAAGACGCAAAAAGAGACAATTGATCAATGCAAGTTATTCACAAGGAATACCAACAACAATGGAATTATACCAAATTATACCAAATCTGAATCATATCTTGGAATAAGACTATACACACTACCAAAGTTGATTTGATCCTGATCTGCGCAACAGACATACTGGAGCTGTGCTACCATATGCATGAGGCTGAAGCCACCAAAGGCATTTAGCCAAAGAGGAACAACAAAAATGTCACCACAGCATGAAATTGGTTGCTCTTATTCTCCCTGGCACTTTGTCCCCTGCTCTTGTGCTTCGTGCTTTCAATCCGTTTTCCTCCTGACATGCAACAATGTTCACACCTTGATCAAAACATAAAAGCTCCCATTTTGTGTACACCTGAAGTAATCTCAGAGCATGTTATCTTGTCTCAGGCTTTTAGGAAAACACTATTCCCCCACATTAGGGGGTAGAAAGAGGAAGTCAAACAAGAGCATTGGATCATTTGTGATGCTTTTAAAAGATAATACGCTAGCCTTTATAACCTGATACTGTAACCAAATAAGCTCCTTTGGTAACCTTTTTTTCTACCACCAAATACAAACCTTTTCTTGTGCTTGCGCTCATCCTTCTTCTTATGCCTCAAACTGGATGAACTGTTTGGATGAAGAGAAGAATTCAATATAACATTAAATAAGTAACTCCACAATTCCACAATAAAGTTTGAGATCTAATAATATACATATATCTTTGATTCAGACTAGATAGACTTCTTTCAATCGTAATTATTTTTAAGGATTTGTAGCAGTGATCATGGATTCCTTATGATAGTAACACAAATTATAAAAAATGCTGTTGCACATACCCGTGTTTGGACTTTTTGTATGAATACCTGTAACAGAAATTGGAGAGAATTCATTGTTTAGTGGTCTACATGGTCTGCATTTCATCTGGATCAGACCAGATCTGAGTGCTGGGTGGTCTACAGACCAGATCTGAGTGCTGGATGGTCTACAGACCAGATCTGAGTGATGGGTGGTCTTACCGATGCCGCTTGCTCCTCTTTGAGCTCTTCTTGCTCTTCTTCTTCTTCCTGGGCGGTGACAGACTGTAGGAGGGAGACCTGGGGACGTCAAGATCCCCGTTGATCACTACTGCTCTTTACTTATCACAGACATGTTGTTAGAGCGCAAGAGGGGTTTCAAAGCCCCTTCTCTTTGTCTCTCAGATATGCCGGCATGCAGTGTTGTTCAGTTCACAAATTTTAAATTGAACTAGTTCAGTTAAACGCTCATAATTCAAAATTTTGAACTAAGTTCACAGTTCCAAAAAAATGAACTAGTTCATAGTTCTTTTTTTCAATATGTTGCTGTGAACTATTATTTTTTTTCCGGTATTTAGAACATTGGATGAAATAGAGTGGTTGAATCAAGTATCGTCGCGAAATACGGTTTCTATCATGTTTTATTGCACATTTAGCGCATTTTGTAAATCCCATCGATTTCTGTTGGAAGACTCATTGCTCGTTGACCGGAAAAGTGAAGGGGTGATGTTCACGTTTGGTTGTAGTCCTTTCGCTCGGTTCTAGACCTACTGTTGAGACAGAGAACCGAGCGAAAAGACTACAACCAAACGTAAACAGCCCCCCTTTCCGTTTCCAGCCAACAACAAGCAATGATTCTATGAGGTGAGCTATGAGCCAGAGAGCTAACGTTATGGACTGTACATATTTATTATTCGAAATTCGTCTCAGCCTTTATACCACAGATATCCTAGGGTCTATAGCATATAACCGCGTTGTCTGATTACAGTTTAATTCATTTTTCACAATTTAACAGCTCTCGTTTTAAAGAATAATCACCGCGCCATTAGTTTCAATGGGAATCGCGACGGTCTATGCTTTCAACATCAAGTGTACATATTTATAATTTGAAATTCGTCCCAGCCTTTATACGACAGATACTATAGGGTCTATAGCATATAACCGCGTTTTCTGATCACAGTTTAATCTAACAGTAAACTAGCCGCGTTTACATGGCACATCTGATCCGCATAGATTGCTATGCGGCATAGATCTGTTCCTAAAATGTGTTCCGAATGTACTGTATACATGGCAGTAACAAAAGTGTCCGTTATGTCTCTCGCGCACACCTGACACATCTCTGGACCGGCGGCGACATAATGGATGTCTTATCACTATCGGGGATTTTAAATTTGATTTTAATGAAAGCACAGCAGGAGAGAGCTTTTCTCTGCCTGCTCCTTCAATTAAGAAGGAGGACGACAGCGCAGCAACGTCAATTTCTCGTCAGATCTTTATATTTACCCTAAGCTCCGCCGCAAACAAGAGGAATTTGGATGCGAGTCCGCAGCCAAGACTGGTGGGAGAGAGTGGTCTAAAGCCTGCCACACACATAAAGATTTTATAAATCTCAACCGATTTTTTATCTGTGGAGACCCCACACATTAAGATTACATTAACAGTTTTGATCGTATTGTGTGGGGTGTCCTGCGATATTCCAAACACAGCACACCACACACATAAAGATTTGTCTTCAGACGCACTAGAATCTTGTCCCTCAAGCAAGAAATCTCGCGTGAACAAACGTGATCTGACGTAGTACTCTGACTGACCTGTGGGGGCAGTCACACCAAAAATAGTCATTGAACTAACTACAAGAAGAAGTGAAGAAGAGCGAGTGTAAACCGGTGTAAACTCATGGAGGACCAGCTGGATACCGACTGCATGATGGTGGTTTTGGGATTAATCCTAACTGAAAAATCCCTTAACTTTAACTGTCTTCGCCATATTGGTGGTATTCAGGGATATCGTAGCCATGGAGATAGCTCGTTATAATTCCGTGTTCAGTCAGCTCGCTCTTTATTGGTTAAATTCAATATTACGTCACGTTGGAGACTCCCGATTGTCGGCTTCCCCCCCACACAAGACGTTTGACACCATAACGTTCTCCGCCGATAATCTTAAATATTGAACATGTTTAATACTTACGATTATCGGCGCCGACTGATTTCGGAGCCGATTGTCGGCCGAATTTCACTCTTAACACACCACACACTACAAGAGAATCTTATAAAATAATCTTAAGAGCTTAAGATAATCGGGCGATGTCTGTCCGTGATCGGAAGGGGGAAAATCGGGGCAAAATCAGCCCGATTATCTTTATGTGTGTGGCCGGCTTTACGGGAATTTAGTGACCAGGAATCCTCGAAGGTCCAATTGCGAGCTACTGCAGCTGCCATCTCTCTAAGTTAAGAAGTATTTTAACGTTCAGCCTGCTAAAGTACTAGTAGTAGGCAGCCTACTCATTTACAGTTATCTCGGACGAGCGCGGACACTACGATACGCGAACACGTCATTAATAAACACCCATGTGTCCCGTCGCTTAGCAACCGGACACGCTTACCGGACTACTTTTACGGAGTGATAACAAAGACGTGAATCAGGCAATAAATCCACTTTCCTTGACAGCGGTGAAGTTCGGTGTGCTTAAAAGTACCGACGGAGCTCAGTGGACCAATTGCGAACTACTGCGGCTGCACTAAGTTAAACCCCAATCTATGCGGAATAAGTGTATACATGGCGATTTAAAACGGACTACACCACCTCTTCTATTCGGCATAGAATCTATGCCGAACAGATAATTGTATTCCGAATGAGGCGTATACATGACCATATTCTATGCCGCATTGAAATCTATGCGGCATAGATGTGTCCATGTAAACGCGGCTGCCAACAGCGCAACTGCAAATTAACCACACGGATATAACCATGGCAACCGGTCAAACAACACGGCGTTCTGCGCGCGCATGCGCGCGCAACAGAACCTGTAGTTCTGTTGTTATAAACACACCTTTTCCTCTTCCTTTTTCTCTCAGACTTTCTCTTCTTCTTCTTTCCTTTGGCTGAGTGTCGGGGAGAGACGACCTGGTCCAACGAGAGACTGAAATCAGAGAGAATTAGTGAGGTGGGCTCTGAAGATAACGCCAAACATAAATGGTGTGGAATTTCCAGTCAAAGGAAACATAAGCACAGTCAAAGACTGTGCCCAGGCTTTACTCAATATTTGGTTTATGACTTTGATGACATTCTCCAAAATATATAGAATTCACAGTGTGATTTTGATGGTAACCTTCCATGCATCACTCTCATGATCAAAATCCAAGTCAAATCAAATCAGATAAAAAATGTGGGTCAACTCAACTATCTCAGTAGTAGGCCTACTTACTGACACTGTTAACATTCCTCAACAGTGAGAATCAAAAATAGCGCAATTATCACACAATAAATACAAAAAACATAACTAAACCTCATCCTGGTCTCACTCGAGATAGCAGTTGAACATGATATACGGAGTGAGACCAGGCTAAGGTTAATTTAGCTAATTTAGGTTAACTAAGCCTGGCGTATATTAATATTGATGACCTGCCAGGCTGCCACTATGCAGTACTGTGGAATAAGGATTACAGCCGATCAACCACCATCCTTCGCCCACCCCACCCAAATGTGTTTAGGAAGCGTTTCAGATTCTAACTCACAATGTGTGTTGTTTCAATTTTCATTAGTTTCAAGGATGGCAGTGAGGATTCATCTCTTCCTCACGCACGCACTGATGAGCGTACACACACACACACACACATACACACACTCTTGCAATTTGCTTGGCTCTGTCTATACATTTATCTTACATGATTTCATCATGTTTTCATGATCTTATTTCATCGGCCTGGCTGGCTCTTAGAATAAGGGTTTCTTCATAGTCTACTTCACACTGGCAGGCCACTGACAAGGTCTGTGAAACTGTAGACTCATTAAGGGACTTTCTGTTGAAATACAACCGAGAATCTATTGAGTAGAAAGAAAGAGAAAAGTAGAATTGCATTTATAATTCAGCATGTAAGAGTGCTGCTGAGTGAGTTGTAAATAATGTAACCTATTCAAGGAAAATTAAATAAACAAAAAAATTGTCATTGCCTCTGCTATTCATTTCAACATAATAGTATCTTCAACAAAGCATAGGCTTCTGGTAAAGTGCTGAAATACCGCCTCCTTATGGCCTAACACCTCCCGTAATATATACCCTCTATTTCTAGACACAGACATTTTTACATCCATTATTCCACTGTTCACGGTAACCCAAACAACAGTTCCAGCCACAGTGTGGATCTAACTGATCTTGACTGACAGCACCAGCTGATTTTCAGCTCAGTCTGGCTCTATGCTTGGGTTAGGAAGATGCTGTCGTCAAAACGGTTGAGTTTGGCTTCCACATTTGGCAGTTGGGGTCGCATTAGCAACCACACAAATTACAGCTTATAAAAGACACAGTCACCCCGGTCCCTTGCACGGTATAGAGCACAGTCACACTAGTAACCCAGTTATTGTGGGGAAGGGATTTCAGCCAATGCATAATTGTGTTCTCTTTTTTTGCCAGTAGCAGCACTTTTTGTTTTGTTTGTATTGTCATTGGATCCTGGTAATAAGAGGGAGAATGAGGGAAGGGTCGATTCCTCATTAGGCTGATGGGGCATGAGGACATTCTATTGATCGTGGATACTGGTTAAAGGCACTCCAGTAGGGCTCCTAAAAGAATAGATATAGAAGAATATAAATAAATGATTCTATCTTTTTATCTTAAATTCTTGGTGTATGTTAACGAACATAGTGAGGCGTGGAGGTGCTCATGAGGACCGGTGGGGAGGCTGAACCCTTTAATGGGAATCCTGGCTTGGTGCATTCTCCCAGCCCTGGTGTTTGCTTACTGGGCCAGGCCGGTTGAGGGCGGCTACAACCCGTATGTTGAATCAGGGACATACTGGGAGGCGGTTGGCGTGAGCTTGTGGGTTTGTTGATTTGTTAGCGTGTTTTCTTCCCTATCTGTTAGATAGTGTGAGGTAATCACTTTATGTCCTTATATATTTATTTAATAGAGGGAGAACTAATCTTGACAATTTTTATATTTATGTATGTTTAAATATTAACAGTCTTATTCTAGAGTGTCGGGTAAACTCGACAATCTTTATATTTATGAATTTACATAGTATTAGTTAACATGTATGTCCTCCTTTGGAGAGGGCTTACTGTTTAACATAATATATGCTCTAATCTAGAGCATCGGGTAATATCAACTATCTTCATGTGTTTGTATTCATATATATTTGTTAATCTGTATTTTCTGCATCTTGTGGCAAGGGTGAATTGATGTCGACTGTCTTTATATATTTTTTATTTGATATAAATATATATATATATATATTTATTTATTTATTTCAAATAAAAAAATATACAATATAATATATTATATATATATAATAAAATATATGTCTAAATACTGCATATCCCCGTGTTTTTTTTCCGTCATCTGCTGGAGAGTAGTGTTGAGATCCAGTCAGGAGCGTCTGGAGTGGTGAAGCTCTTGAATGCTCGTGAGCGCTTGTGAACGCTTGTGAACGTTTGTAAAGGCTTGTGAAGGCTTGTGCTGGCCAGTACCTCCTGACTCTTCGGTGGCCCCTGTGCTTGTGGCCCTTGTGTCGCAGGCAGCCGTCCCTCTCCCCCACCTCCACCCTCTGGTCCCTTTGGTCTGAGGCGTACGCTGGCCCTCCATCGGTCTGCAGCGGTGGCTGGCCTTCAGTCGTCTCTGAGCTGTTTAGACAACGGGAGACCAGATTCACTCACTTAATTATTTTTATTTTCCATTGAAGTTTCATGTTTCCATGAAGAATTCCCTAATTTCTGGTGTGACTACATCAAAAAAGAGATTTGTTTGAACACAGAGATTGGACATCGTAACAATTTTTCTGTAAATTGTTTTTTTACAACCCATTTGTATAATTGGGTTACGGAAGTCAAAATATGTTAATAGCTTGGACAGCTTTGCCCTGCATTATACAATGCAGAGAGTGTTCATATTGAGTCTTCTATCTACTCACCTGGCCTGCACACTGTAACTGTACACAGCCTACCGAGTGGAAATGTTTGTGTATTTATTCCCTCTGTAACTCAGCAGCCCTCCATAAAACTTGAGGTCAGCCCTTCAATATTCAAATGAGCTGGTATTTATAGGCTGCAGCTGCGCTGACATTTGAGAAAAAAATATGAGATTCACTTGACTCCCCTTTATTCTGCCCTGTCCGCCATGAATCAGGAATCTAAAGAAGATGAAAGCAATGATTATATTCTTTAATGGCACATCACTCTGAATAGCAACGTATAAAAGTGTGTAAGAAAGTTGTGGCTAAGGTCAATTTAACTTTTACTAGTATATGCATTTAAAACTGCGCACGAGAACGGTGTGATGCAAATATCTCCCGACCCTTTCTATCACCAGGTTAAAATGTGGGCTGCAAAATGGACGACTTAGTTAAGGAACTTAGAGTTATGATTATTTAGTCATGGGAGATTAAATAGCAGTGTCTCCTCTTGTGATTGCAAGGAGAATATAAACGCAGGGATTAAGACCAGTGCTCCACCAAGCCTCCCACCAACAGCCAGTCAAGGGAGAGCAGGGGACCCAACAAGCCCCTGAAAAATGTTAGATATCACTCCACCTTAATTTGGCAAATATATTATTTTTACATATAAGACCCCAAAGACCCTAAGGTACAATAAAACAGAACTACTAGGAAAATTTTCCCCCAGCCCTTTCTCCTGATCCCCCCCGCCGCTATCTCCAGTGCGCCCGCAAATGATGGAAACGTGAATCAAAGAGAGATAACAGGAGGAGGTGATTGAGACAGATCAACAGGAACAAGGCCTTGGAATATTCCCCTGATTTGCTGATGTTAGACCCGTGTTATTGCAAATGCAAATTTATGTCTGCCTGTTGGATCCACTAATTGGCTGTCTGAGACTTTACAGATGACAATGTGATTTGCAATTCATTACCTTTCACAGGGTAACATACAGCCCCCGACATCAGCATAGAACTTGAGCAACAAATATTTTTTTATCAATTTCCCGTTTGTTTTGTCTCCCTCTTTGGTGTGAGGACAAGAGTCTTCTATCCACACTTCTGTCATCTCACTGAGATCTAACAAAATAACAAATGAGAAATGCTGCAGTGTACCTGTTTGAAGTTGACTCAATTGGTGACAATTAGGTTTGATTTCTTTGTCATTATTCATCATTAGTCAGAATTCTACCGAACACAAACACACACAGAAACACAGGGCCTAAACATCTTTGACTCAATGTAGAATTTCCAAAGCATGAGCAATGCTTTACCATAGCTGTTTGGCTTCAAGTCGTAGGTTGGAAGGAATTTAAAGACTCAATTCAAAGAACTGCATTGGCAAAAAAATAAAATAAACATCTCCTCCCTCACGCAAACACTGAGCGGATTAAAGAGAAGAACTTGATGATGAAGAATTATGGGGACAGTAATCCTGTAAACCTCGACTGAATGTGTTTACCATAAGACAGGTACGATGGAGTCCCTGGCCAGGAAGGTTGACTCCACAAAGAGTCCTGGAGATCAGTTTAATGATGTAAGAATCTCTGGTTCTCAAAGTAACAACAGTCGTATTTGATTACTTTGGCCTTGAAGGATGTTTTATCGCACACAGTTGAGTATGAACCAGAAAGAAAACAATACTAATTTCATGATGTAGACTTGTAGAAAGAACATTAAAACTATTTGTCTGCTACCTCCTTAACCTTGATTAGCACCTTATATTTCTGTATATTACCAATGGCACCTTATGTGTGGAATACAAAATACTCTTTGAAGACAATTATGATGCAACAGGCTGGGCAGTAATTCAATATAATCGTCAACCTTGAATATTATTGTATCATGAAATTAAGATATAGAAGCATTCTAATACCCAGTCGCTGATATAATTTATTTATGATGGGAAAATGTTCCCAAATGTGATGTTTGAAATGTCGGGAGGAAGGAAAGGTCTCATACAAAAAATGCCCATTTACATCAATTCAATGACCCTTAATATAGGCCTCTGAAGAATAAGTCCCGCCTCCGAGGCTCCCGGTTCCCTCACTCAAATGTCTATGGGGCCGTGAGCCTCGGAGGCGGGACTTATTCTTCTGAGGTCTATTAGACTGCTTAGAATGGTATTTCGAAATCCATACGTATATCAGGATATTTAGCGTTATTGTGTATAATTCCCCCAGATTTTTGCAATAGTATATTTTTCCATAAGGCCAACTACTTCATGTGCCGGAGATGGCTGCGAGCAGCCATCACCAGGATAACAGTAATAGTTGGTAAACAACACACACAAGCAGGACGGCAGGACTTTTGGATTGCAGGATTTTCAACACAGCATGTTTCGATATTGGGCTACAGAGTGCGTGCCTGTGTGCGTGCGTGTGACCATGTGTGGTACAGTTGTACTCCAGGTCCCTGATAAAGCCACACTATGCTGTCACCAACAGATCAACATGTGCCAGAACATGGTTCCAGGGTTTTAATGTGCTCTAATACTTTTCATCACGTCACTACGGACCACTGGAGCCACAGAAGGGCCCACAGACCTAATCTAGGCCAACACTTCATTGTCCACACCTCATTTAGCAGGTAGGATTGATATGAACTGCCGCAATATCTGCCAAAAAACTCTTGGATAATCTGACAGATGGTTTGGCAAAAACCTACCAAATATTTGTTTCCTTAAAAAGGGTTCCAACTCTTAGCAGCAGCTGATCCATGAGGCCCACAGGACAGACTGCTTTCCCTTTAACAAACGACGCTGGAAAACCTGTCATTTCTGTGTGAAGAATGGATGCTAAATAAACTGAGGATTGAACAATAATTTATCATCAAAGCTCGTCTACACCAACGCTACACCTTTTCCACTCCCAGATTTGTTCATGTGTGAACCTGAATGAATATATACCTTCTTTCCTGTACATAGGGTACAGGACTTTTTGCAATGATACAAATAGCCTTGGTGTTATCATTGTGTACATTCGGTATCAACGAGAACTCCCTAGCAAGCACTAGTCTGTGTCTCATCTTATCTCTGGATGGTTGTATGCTTCAAAGACCTCCACAAGCGGAAGGGTGTGATTCTGAAACCAGATGCTGTTTGGATCAGGATGTATTCCCCAAGTGGAATCACTGATGCACAAACATCGGCCTGGTAGCAGGTATCCTGTACTGTAGTCACAGCCTGTATACTGATGGTATACACTATGCTGAACACACAGTTCCAAAATAATCTAAGAGCTCTGGTCCGCTTATGTATGAATATGCTTTTACAATCATTCATGATGTACAAAAATAAATAGAAAAGTACAGAATAGCCATATTAAATATTAACATGAGTTACTAGCCTGATGCACCAGGTACCTATACTTGATAGTAAACATACATACAAATTCATATATACAAATATACTACTAATGATTCAGTCCCGCCAAAGAAAATCTACACTGAGAACACTCCCAGCATGTAGACTGAACTGGGGATTTCTCCAACTATTTATTTGGTAGAATTAGGGTGCCATGGTCCATGAGCAGTTTGGAACACATCCCATTGAATTCTGTGAACATCCAGACCTAATGGAGCAAATAACAGCTCAGCAGGGGTGCAAGGGATCTGCAGAGAGATCGATAGCTCAGACCAAATCTGAGATCAAACCTAAAAACAAGACACTATCCGGCCATTTCAAAGGTTCAGTTTAGGACATGTAAATGGTATTTGTTTTTTTCTGTATCAATACTGTACAAGACAATCACCAAACAAATGGACTGGTAATATTTTCTGCCACTTTCAACCATATGTAGGAATCCAAATATATTTGTATTACAGCCAATTACATACTACATAAAGTACTAAGAAAAATGCTTCGATGGAGATTCATGTGTGTATCTGTGTCTGTTTCTGTCGGCATTTGAGCATGTGAGTATGTGTGATAGAGAGAGAGATCTAAAATATGCGCAAGAGAGGGTGAAAGTAGAGAGTAAATGAGAGACAGAGAGAGTGTGACAGAGAGAGAGACAGACAATGAGAGAGAGAGACCCTCTATGCCTCATCACTCCATAGGTAATCGTATAGTTCCCCAGCACCCTTAGCTGTTCAGAAAGGCACACTAGTTTCATTATCTATGTCACAGCTAACAGTAACAATTGATAATCATTATGTTAGAAATAATGGTAGTAGGGCCCGCCAGAGAAACATGATCTAGTGCCATAATTAACAGTCCAAGCTGTGAGCTGCTCCACGGCACAGTGGTTAAACTACACTGAACTCTATGAACACCTTCATCAACACCTACAGAAGACCGTCATGGTTTAATTGCATTCATCCTTTTAGCTGCTGAACAATCTTTTAATGGAATTTGGAAAAAATTGAATGAAAAATGTATATTGTTTTTTTTAAACATATATATATATATATTGTTGTGGTCCTGGCTCCAAAATGATTTTAAATGAGCAACATACTTTGCTTCACTGTCTATGCCGTACCCTATTTCACTCCCAGACTCCAAAGCCATTTTAGATGTGTCTAAGTGCATCAATAGATATATGTATATGTGTATATTAAACTACTGTGACATTTCTACTGCAGAATTCAAATTCATTTGGGTAGCTATGATGGACCTGGACCGTCCATGCGTTGCATTATGGAAAGGCAGGAGGGTAGAAGTGGAGAGAAATTGTATGGCTAGTCACAGCCAATCACAGGGTTTTGTTGGTCCGATCTGTATGTAATGTCCCATCAGAAATGGAACAAATATCCAACATTACCCCCTGCAACTTTGACAATCCATTTGACTGTATAATATAACACAATGTCCTGTTTCTTTAAGTTGTATGCTGTAAAGTATATTTTATACTCATGGCTAAAGCTAGTATTATTTGCAAGTATAACATAAGCATTTCATAGGGGTTATTTCTATTTTTTCTGCACATATTTAAATCGCATATTCATGTAAAAAATAAACTATATTGATATTTTCGTCACATTACAAGATGACTGGCCATGATGAGAGGTTGTTTTGAACATGTGTATTAAATATGTGACACATTTTGAGGAGAACACGGCACGGTGAGTTCACTCCCATCGACCGCGGCCGTCTGTTAGCCTCACAAAGGTGAGTCAGCCCACTCCCAGTGAGCCACAGTCACTTTGAAGACAAGTCGGTTTGGTTTATTCAATTATTTTGTCCCAGTGATAGAATGGGAGCAACATAATGGCTTGATTAATTCCCTTATCAAACTGAGCACAAAGAGTAATTACAACCAAATCCATCGCTCGTAGCCACACATCAATCAAATTACATGCCGTCTCCCACTCCAACCGCAATCCCAGGCAAACACAGTAAATTAGCAGATTGTCTGCGATTCACCCCTGGCCATGAAAGTGTTTACCTGAGAGTCGTGCCTGCAGGGTACACTCAGCCAAAAGGTCACACCATACTTGATTGGATACCTTGGAAGGCTGATGTATTTCTGATCGAGTGAAGACGCCAATTACCTGACAGCCTGAAGGTCATCCAGGGTCATCCAGGGGTCGCGGTCAACGACTTGGCCCAAAGTAATTGGTGCATTCATATAGCAATAAAGATTTGCTGGTGAATTATAACCCTCTGGTGGCTCCACTGCAGGGACTCTCACATTGTCAAATTATATTAAGTTGATATATATACATATAATCAGATGATTCAGAATTCTATGACTCACTTTCAGAATAAAAAACATGGATCCAATTATTTGCTTTACATTTACTGTGACCGAATAAGGGACTATTAGGACTTTAAAAGGTTTAAAAGGGTCACCAAGGCTTTTAGAGATTTAACTATTGGTAACACGGCTATGTGTGTTAAAGACACGCTAGAGGAGAAAAAGATTGATACAGCCAGGGAACAACACACTGACCAGGCTAACCATCATAACAAGGTGTTTGTGAGGACTTAAGACCTCATCACATGATCACATCACTCATGGAGAGTTTGCGCAATGGCAACACAATGTTCACAAACTATTTATCTCAAAATGAATAAGTCAGAAGAAGGCCGTTAGCCTTTGCAGGTTAGAAGGTTATGCCTACTACCAACTACCAAACTATTTCCATGGGACTAGGTTTACTTTAGTTAAATGGGCGTACACCCAGCAAATAGTTTTTACAGATTGAACTGAAGTTTGGTTGAACACCAATCAGATGTGTTTATCGTAGTCCTACAGACAGCACTCCTCATCGTTAGACCCAGAGCAAAAAGCCACCACATGCTAATAGAAGGTACTTCTTCACCATAGCAACATTGACTCCATTGTTAATTCTTCTCTCAGGCTGCTGTTGTTTCAGCAGCCAGCCCACTGGACTTATCACAACGGGGGTACAGCCACAGCAAGTGGAATAATCAACCTCAATTCAGCTCCCCGCTCCTGGTGGGAAAGCACAGAACGGATTTCCTTCTGGGCTGTCAGCACAGCAGCCTTTCTTGGCACACAACAATAGCCACCATGAGGAACCCAGAGGGGTATTCCACGAACGGAGGTTTAACAAACACAGCATTAACGCTGAACTCTAGGTTGATTGACCCTGTGCCAACTAAACCAGAGCTGTCGGTTCCACCGCACGGGTTATGCATTAGTTCAATCAACACGGGGTTGGTTAACACAGGGTTGTGCGCGTTCACGCCGAACCTATAAAGACGTGATGTATGGATCATGGAAACCCTGATCAAAATGGCGAAACAGGCCGCTTATTTCAATGAAATGGGTCTCCAGGTTCTCCTGGAGAGCTATGACGAGGAGGACATTATCACAAGAAAAGGAAACGCTAAAGCCTCTGCAACCCAGAAAACCAAAGCCTGCCAGCGGATCGCTGACCACGTAAATGCGTAAGTTACATGTCAAAAGCATGATCCTTAATATTTGAGCCATGAATCGATTAATATCTCAGAAAAGCATTCTTAATTCCTACCACATAACCCTTTTCTTCTAAAAAAATATGTACTCCGATGGGTCCCAAGCGGTCAGCGGATCAAGTAAAAATGAAGTATAAAAACATCATACAAACTGGTAAGCTTTTCCCACCATCGTATTGGTATATCTTGTCAGTCCAGCATTTAAATTGTCATACCATATTTGTCACTTTTTTTTTTAGCCAATCGTAAAAAGGCCGACAGTCGGCAGACTTGATCTGGCCCTCAAACTGTCATGACCCCGGTGGAGGAGCTGGCCATAGACATAAATTCAGGGCGCCTTGGTATGGAGGGGGTACCTGGAGGTACCTCCTCAGAGAGTCAGGGGCCGTGTGAGGGTACCCCTGCGGTTGAATGTAGGTTTTTCTGTTTTTCTTGTATTTTAGATTTTGTTTGTCTTCGAAGTAAAACATGCAGACCGTGTGCTTGCCACAGCGCAAATGTTCCAAATGTTTTTTTTTGGTAACTGGGTAGAAACCTAAAAGTGACAATTCATCAACTTCACAGATCAAGATGGATCAGTGCTTGCAATGGAGCCGCCGGCTACGATCGAACATTCTCCAGTGGATAAGTCCGTCAGGACTATTTTATACTTTCTTTTGTTAGTGCCTCTCGGCATACTCCACCAATATTGCTCTTTGTATGATAGGAGTCCGATGACAATCTTGGTCCGGACGTGGATGGGTCATCTGAAAGGACTGAGATGTGCTCATCATCTCCAACATTATAGAGAAAACTCCCATCTGCAAAAAACAGAGGGCTACGCAAATAGTTTGTAGTGAACTGAGGCCAGGTCCTCGATTGGTAGTGTTGGCTATGTAAGGCTGGAGAAGGATATTTAAATATATTAAAGATTTGCGCAACAATCTATATCTCTCCAGCAAAAAGTCATCCGGATATGCCAAGATGTCGAGCCGTGGTCTTATTAATCGCTCCCGTTGGTTTGCACAAATAATTTGCACTCCGATACCACCTCTCATCAATAGGGCATGCCATTGTGAACACATGAAATCTGCGGTGAACGCGGGTTTAAATACCCAAAACCGGGTTATGTTCCAAACTTAACCTGCGCAAAACCTGCTCCGACCAGGTTTGATTCAGAGCATATGTTTCTATAGTAACTAACATACCGTGTTCATTTTGGAACGGGAAACCTAGGGTTACCGCAAACCCTGGGTTAACTTACCCGGTTATGTGATAAAACCGACTTTGTGGTTTTTCAAACAAACTCCTCAACAGCCCCTCTGGCTGTTGAGAAGTTTGTTTGAATAGAAACGCATCATCGTTGACATTATCGTCTTCAATGTCACACAAAATTCGACAACCATAGAGACAACCATAGAATCCAAACAAAACAAGAAAAATAGACGTCTCAACTGAACACGACGTTCACATAGATGCGCGGCAGTGATTTCTTTCCTTCCTCCTCACAACGACCTCCTGCTCCTCCTAAAGTGTGTCAATTAACGTGACCCTCTTCCAGATCAAGTTAGCCATGATTATTAGGTTCTTTGTCGGGGGTGAGGGAAAAGGTGCATGGAGTTGGAACTGCAGGAAACACAGTTGGGTTTAATTAGTGCGTTTCCTGCTCTTCTTGCTGCACGTTGGAGGAGCAGACAAGCGAAGAGTCTGCTGCAGATGCTGCTAATGTGTGTGTGGAGTAGCCTCCAGTGTGAGCAGTAATCACCACGCAGCCGGTGACCAATTAGCAAACACGAGGCTACGTCAACCGAAACGAGTGCCACTTGAGCACCAGCGAACAGTATGTAGACGTGGAGGTGTTACCACACCTCCAGAGGATGCGAACTCTAAGGGCTACAGACAGACATATGAGGATATATTTAACATTAAGAGATTTAACGGTGAATAAGCATTAGAAGAGTGAGACAACCAGCAGTGGAAAAGTGTGTTGACGGTGTAGGTGTACATCTATTGCAAATCAATTGACTTGAAATAAAGTTTTCAGTTCTTATTCCAATGTACTAAATAATGAACTTTTTACGGAGCAGAGGGGTTATAAGTACTCCCAGTAATTGATGCACAATGAATAATGGCCTACAGTTTGTGTCCATTTTGAAATTATGTTTGAAAATCACTATAAGACATTCTTTAATTAAAACACTGATTTGTGTTTGCCATGTTCAAAGTCATAAAAATACTGTCACCAATTAAACACTGCGTGCAGATGGAGAATACAATGGCCAATCAGCCCGGACTTATTCAGCCAATTAGGCAAATAGTATTTACCAGCATCTGTAAAGAAATCCTTTAGTAATGTTTTTCCGCAGTGATGGAGCTCATTTAAAATGTGCTTTGACAGTGCGTCAAGCAACTATCTCACTTTCGGTGAGTTTCAGCACTGCCTCTCTTCCTGTTGCTGCCACCAATTATCCCAGTAGTTTATTTTTTTATGTTCAATATGTTCAATGGAATTATTCTCCAAATCAACAGTGTATAGTGCACATAGCACACCCACCTGTCCAGACACACGGACATGGAGGGAGGGGAGTGTCCCCCTGACCCCTCCTGGGGAGACGTGGCCGTAATGAGCCGTCAGAGGCATCACGCTAATTGTTGCCAGATAATCTGAGTTTTGCCCGGCCATGGCAATAAAACGACAACTCATCGGACCCATAGACGATATACCAAAAGAAGAAAGGAAAAATGTTGTTAAATGCTGAAAATGGTAATTATCTGGCAATTTAAGAGGGCTGGGAAGGCTACCCAATTTGTTTTATTACCGTGTCTCTGTTTATTTAATTTCCCCTGGTGACAGCATTTGAGCTGCAAAAATCTCTTAAAATATTCCCTTTTACTTTTACTGACACAATTTAGCAGATGTCTTACCCCGTGAATTAATGACATGGATGATGCGCCCAAAAACCAAAATACTTTTGCTTTACTTGGGATGGATTCACCCTTCTATAAAGGCTGTTTGGGAACCTGGAAAGGCAAACAGAAGCAGGACTGAAATATAATATAATATTAAAGACTGTGTATTATGGTATTATGGACAGTTTCCCCAACTGATCATTCTCAACTGTCTTAAGACCAAATCACTGATATGTCCTTGGGATATGCAATCGCCCTTCACTCAGCTGTGTGCTGCGAATAATAAAAATACAGTTTCTAAATGAATTCATAATTCAACCAACCAACAACCATCATATTATAGAATGTGTTTTTTAACAAGGTGAGCTCAATATCCTGTGTGATTCCTATTAATCTAGTTTGACTGAGTTTAATTTATTACTCTATCCAGCAGTGACTATGCGCTCAGAGTTAGCCAGATAGCTTGTTTGCATCTGTGGTCCCTCGGCAGGACTCAGGTGAGTGGCTCATGCCCGATGTGAACAGGTGAGCTCTCGACAAAACCTCGCCATATTGTTTGTTTTCCCTGCTCTGTGTGATGACTCCGGGAGGGAAAGAGGGGGATTCTGATCCTGTGACCAAAGATCAGTGGCAGAGTACGGAGCCAGGAGGCAGAGACCAGGGGTGATCCGCTCATCAACCACATACAGACCTCTTCCTCTCTGCCGCCTCCCCTCTTTCTTCCCTCTCATCCTCACTCTCTCTACCTCCACTCTCTTTTCCTCCTCTCTCTCCCGCCACTCTCTCTCTGTCCCCTATCTCTTCCCTCTCCTCCCCCCTCTCTCTCTACCTCCACTCCCTTTTCCTCCTCTCTCTATCCATCCACTCTCTCCTCCCTCTCTCTCCCTCCCCTATCTCTTTTCCCTCTCTCTCTACCTCCACTCCCTTTTCCTCCTCTCTCTCTCCTCCCTCTCTCTCCCTCCCCTATCTCTTTTCCCTCTCTCTCTATCTCCACTATCTTTTCCTCCTCTCTCTCTCCCTCCACTCCATCTCCTCTCTCTCTCTGCCCCCTCCCCTATCTCTTCCCTGTCCTCCCTCCACTCTCTCTCGATCCTCTCTCTCCCTCCCCTATCTCTTCCCTCTCCTCTCTCTCTCCATCCTCCTAACCGTGCCCAGTGTGTCACGGCTGCAGCCCAGAATGCTGCTCTTCCCATGCTCTAATCGATATCCTAACCGCCTGCAGCTGCCCGTGCCAAAGTCACGCCCTCCACCCAGTTTGTTTATCTTTTGCTCTCATTTTTTGACTCCTCCATTTCTTTCTCTAATTCCTACAGTGTCCCTCCTTCCTAATGATAGGAGGTGTGGCTACACATCAAATAATAGCTTTTTACCTTTCTAATTCCTTCACTGCACTAGGGACCGGTCTCGATAAAGGAGCGGGACGGTAGCAGTGGAAACTTTCTAGTGTTCTTATACCCTTCACAATTCTCTTATTTTGTTTTACAGGGGACCATGTGAGCTGATACTACTAAAAATAACCAAACAAAAATGACAAAGTAAAATGTGAGTAGTGGTGTATGTGTTGTTGCCAACCTATCTGAGACCAGAAATGCAATAGTTTGAAATCCCTAACATCTCTCTGCAAATGTACAGTGACATAGTGGTCTACATTCGGTAGCCTAAAGGGGACATATTATGAAAACAACACTTTTCCTGGGATTTCGGGTGTTTTTTTGGGTCTCTGGTGCTCCCACACGCATACAAACTTTGAAAAAAGTTGGTTCATGATTTGAGTGCAGGTTAAGTTTGGAACATAACGCGGTTTTGGGTATTTAAACCCGCGTTCACCACAGATTTCATGTGTTCACAATGGCATTCCCTTTTGATGAGAGGCGGTATCGGAGTGCAAATTATTCGTGCATCCACCGGGAGCGATTAATAAGACCACGGCTCGACATCTTGGCATATCCGGACGACTTTTTGCTGGAGAGATATAGATTGTCGCGCAAATCTTTAATATTTTTAAATATCCTTCTCCAGCCTTACATAGCCAACTACCAATCGAGGACCTGGCCTCAGTTCACTCCAGACTATTTGCGTAGCCCTCCATTGAGTGCATTTCTGAAAGTACCCCGCCTACTGTCACCAATGAGCGAGTCAGTTTCGACGCCCCCTCCTACGTAGGAAGGGGGTACATTTGAATATTACCTCCCACTTCCCCACTCCCCTCCATCAGAGCATAGCTACGATTTTGTGGACCAGCGGACGAGCAGCTCCGGCGGGGGGACCTTGGTTGCAGCTCAGCTCCGGGAGTACAATCCCTTTTTCTGCCGGACTGCCGTCAAAGCTTCGGCGGCAGTCCGCAGGAGGAGACATGTAGGAGAAAGGGATTGTATTCCCGGAGCTGAGCTGCCGGACTGCCGCCGAGCTCCCCCAGCCGTAGCTTCGGACTGCTGCTGGCGGCAGTCCGGCCAACGTCAAAGCCGTCCGGGCGCCGCTGAAGCTCCGGCAGTGTACTCCGGGAGCTGATCTGCCGCCGAAGCTTTCCGGCAGCTCCGGCGGGTGTACCCCGGGAGCTGAACTGACACCGAAGCTGGCAGGTCCGGCAGGGGGAGCTCGGCGGCAGGCCGGCAGCACCGGTGCGGGGAGCTCGGCGGCAGTCCGGCAGCTCAGCTCCCGGAGTACAATCCCTTTCTCCTCCATGTCCCGGTTCTTGGACTTCAGAGAGTCGAGGCCAAAGTTCCTTTCCCCCAATTATTCTCAACCATGGCGGAGATAACCCCCACTACGAGTCTTTCCTTTTACCAGAGACGTCAGACGCAGTCTTTTGATTAATAATATCATCCGAGGCGCACATAGCTTTTGGCTGTGATATTAGATATAATATTATATAAATACACATATATTATATAACATTATTATATAGCTATAGAGCTCCAGGAGTCCGCAAACAGCAACAATCACTTCTCCTCCATGCTGTGGTTCAGTCTGACAGCTCATTGGTCATTCGGCCGCAGCTTCATTGCATTAAAGCTACAGACACCAGAAACAGCGCATTCTGAAGGGACTGAAACAGAGGGGAATAGCGGTAGGCGAGATTCTTTTTCCTTAAAGCTATTTCCAGCAAACAGCTTCAAAAACATGTTTTCTGGAACTCAAATACTATGTTTACTTGTTGGGAAAACACCATAATATGTCTCCTTTAAAATGTTACCACCGAAATTAGACTAATAAGCGAAATTAGGGTTTTTTCAAAGGTAAAGGTTTATCTGATTCTGTACCAAGCAAACCCAGCAGAACAGAAGGGTTTCCTCAGACAAGGGAAGACACTCAGAGGCATCTGCCACCTCAGGACTTCCCAGAGCTGCCTTTGCAGTATTGCTCTGTATCCAGGGGACCTTGTTCATGTGGTCTAGAGGGGACCTGGTCCATGTGGTCTAGAGGGGACCTGGTCCATGTGGTCTAGAGGGGACCTGGTCCATGTGGTCTGGAGGGGTAGACCTGGTCCATGTGGTCTGGAGGGGACCTGGTCCATGTGGTCTGGAGTGGACCTGGTCCATGTGGTCTGGAGGGGACCTTGTCCATGTGGTCTGGGGGGGACCTGGTCCATGTGGTCCAGACGGGACCTGGTCCATGTGGTCTGGAGGGGACCAGGTCTGTAGGGGACCTGGTCCATGTGGTCTGGAGGTGACCTGGGCCATGTGGTCTGGAGGGGACCTGGTCCATGTGGTCTGGAGCTGGAGGTGACCTGGTCCATGTGATCTGGAGGGGACTCGGTCCATGTGGTCTGGAGGGGACCTGGTCCATGTTGTCTTGAGGAAACCCGCCCCCCTCACACACCACACACACACACACACACACACACACACACACACACACACACACACACACACACACACACACACACACACACACACACACACACACACACCTGAAGACACATAATCCATTGCCTCATCACAGCCTGCTGCCCCCACCCTCCTGGTTATTTAGTGGGTTGTAATGGCCAGTCCATTACACCTTTATGGAAAGGCAGCTCGTTCCAGAAGCTGGTGACCCGGTTAAGAGTTGTGTCTGGCTGAACAGAGGCTGGCTCAAGGGCAGCTGGATTATCCCATTATCTTTAATGGTTGGAGCTCCGCAGCAGTCATGGCCCCGGGGGATTTACTTAGCTATGTCCCCCCCCCGTCCTTTCAGAGGAAGACAGTAAACAAAAGACAGCGACAAACAGGCTCCATAGATTCCATTCCCAGGCCCTTAATCCTTTTTTCATGAACACATTCCAACTTTATATGATCCAAATGGAGTTTGATGCGGCAAAGTGTCAGATGGTTCATCAAATATGACCCACACAGCAATGACTCGATGGAAGTCAAAAGCCTTAGTTTATGTTTCAAGTAGTTGGGTTTTGAAAGCTGATGGGGATGGGTAATTTAATGGGAAGAATTTAATCACATTTAATTTAAATTAAATACTGTTGCTAACGGGACTAGCAACGGCCCATTATTCAACTGTCTTCTTACAGGTGGTTTAAACCCCATTACACACTAATTCCTCTCCCAGACAAAGTGACATTGAATATATTCACATCCAGTATAGCGAAGCTGCAAATGACAATGGGAACTCAAGCCACAGACCTCTTTCTCTTCTTTCATTGGTAGTACAAAAAAACCCTTCAAATGTCAAACATCTCTGTCTATTTCATGAATTCATGAATAGGAAGTCTATTATATTGAGTAAAAGTTAGTATACATGAAATATGCATGACACATGTTTTTACATTATCCTATTCTATTCTATTATCTGTTAGGCATTTGTCCTATCAAGGTTTTGATCCAACTTGGCGGTGAGTTCTGCTGGCTATCCCGGTGATCCATGGGGAGGTAAAATGCGCCCGCCACATACTCCTCTCGTCTTCCTCATCAACGCCTTGCTGTCCTTGTGGATACATACCTGCGGATCTATCATGGCACCGCAGGCCACAGTGGATTTAACCTACTCTGCAACTGACTTGCTTCAGTTAAACTCCTCGTCCCGTCGGCTGCCAACTGAAGTTTACAAACTTTGCACCAGCCTCTGCATCGCACGTCGGCCCCGGTTCCTACACCGAGGCGGTCGGCGTAAAATCCACTTCCATGCCGCATCTGATAGCACCATTCCAACTGTGCTGTCGGCACCGCTCACCCGATCGTCGATCAGACAACGTAGAAGTGGGGGCATTGATCCCCGAAAACCGACTGGCCCTGGCGGTGGAGCTAATGAGGATAACCTTTGCCATCTGGAGTTTGTACGATGTACACAATCTTCTATCTCACTGGCGGCAAAAGTGGCGTTACTCAACACCAGGTCGGTGTTCCTTTTAAATTACTTTTTCACTCAACGATGCCTGGATTTACTGTTCCTAACGGAGACTTGGTTAGGTGCGGGCGCGGTGAATCATCCGTCTTTGGAGAACTTTGTCCAACTAACTGCTCCTTCCTTAGCATGTCTAGGTCTTCCGGGAGGGGTGGTGGTTTTGCTTTGGTTTTCAGGGATACATTCAATTACGGCTACTTTTTGTGGGGTCCTATTCCACCTTTGAAATTCAATGCGTAATGGTGGAATCTACTTCAACTCCGTTAGTGTGCGCTCTGGTCTACAGGCCCCCGAAACTACTACTACTTTCTGTCGCATTATATAACATTGCATGATCGACTGTTGGTTTTGGGTGATTTTAATATCCACGTCTGGTGCCCAGATAAACCTATGGTAAAGGAATTCTGTCATGTGTTGGATTCTCTTGGCTTTATGCAACATATTAATCAGTCCACTCATGTACTCGGGCACACCCTAGACTTAATTTTATCCCATGGCCTGTCCATTGATAATGTGAATGTCGAGGATGCTTACTTATCTGATCACAAACCTATTGTATTCAATGTTAACATTTCTGATCCTCAATGCACAGCCAAATCCCCTGATCGCTATGCACGCTACATAGGCCCTTTCACTGCCGAACAGTTTGCAGATAGCTTTCTAACTAGTGATGTTGCTACCTCCATTTTAACTATGAGTGATCCCACTCCTTGTGCAGATGAACTACTGAGTATTTTCAACTCCTCATGCTCAGCAATGTTAGATTATATTGCCCCCTTTAAGCTCAAACGCCCCAAACTCATATCACAACCATGCCCGGATAACACTACCCGCTCTCTCAGGCGAGCCTGTCGGACAGCTGAGCGAAAGTGGAAGAAAGATCACCTCAATGTCTCTTTCCAGACTTTCAAGAATTCTCTAGCAACATTCCAAACAGCAGCTAAAGCAGCTAGAGTTATACACTTTTCCAATATTATCAGTAAACATGTCCATCGTCCCAAAATCCTTTTTAGCACTCAATCATCAATCCACAAGTCGAGCCATCCACTGACATCTGCACGACATTTATGAAATGTTTTACTGACAAAATCAATCACATTAGGCAGCCTTTCACCCCCTCATCACCAGTCACTCCCCTGCTCAAAATCTCAAAATTACCATTTATTTCAAAAATCCTGGAAAAGGTGGTTTTATCACAACTATTGAATTTCCATTTACGTTAACATTTAGGGCATTTAGCAGACGCTTTTATCCAAAGCGACTTACAATAAGTACATTTGTCATAAGAATTGCAACAATATATCGCTGTCGGTACAGAAAGGATTTTCATAGAACCAA
Source organism: Gadus morhua (assembly GCF_902167405.1). Taxonomy (NCBI): domain Eukaryota; kingdom Metazoa; phylum Chordata; class Actinopteri; order Gadiformes; family Gadidae; genus Gadus; species Gadus morhua. The sequence continues at coordinate 27,800,151 of NC_044055.1, read as the reverse complement.
GTGCAAGTACAACAATCGCTAGGCTAACCAATTCCCGTGTTACAGCAATGATAGCAGCTACTGCAGTTGCTACACAGTTAAGTACTATGATACAATACAATACAACACAACACAATACAGTGTACAATGGTGGCCAGAAGGGGGAGGGTGGCTATGAAGTGTTGAGGTGGACTCTGAACAGGTGAGTCTTGAGTCTTTTTCGGAAGATAGTGAGCGACTCTGCGGCTCTATTGCCCTTTTTAAACCATGCTGAGATTTTGGAACCCTTCCAATCAGGTTTTAGATCACTTCAAAGCACTGAAACGGCCTTGCTGAAAGTAACAAATGACCTGCTCCTCACTCTAGATTCTGGAGAAAATGCCAGAGATCACTTACTAGACCTCAGTGACACTGTCGACCACAACACCCTCTTGTTGCGCCTAGAGCAGTGGGTTGGTATAAGTAGCACAGCTCTTCAATGTTTTTCCTCTTACCTCACCAATAGTTCTTTCACAGTGTCTATCGGACAGTTTTCCTCACCCTCTGCCCCTGCGGGGTCCCCCAGGGGTCCATTTTAGGCACTGTCCTCTTCTGCCTATACACGCTCCCTCTAGGTAATATAAACAGGAAGCATAACATTGCATCTCACTTTTATGCTGATGACTCGCAATTATATCTTCCTCTCAGATCTGCAGACTCGCTCCAGACCCTCCTTGACTGCCTTGAGGAGGTAAAAGTTTGGATGGGTAGTAACTTCCTCCAAATTAATAATGACAAAACGGAAGTCATTATTTTTGGCCCTTCCAAATCTAAAGCCCCTTGCGCGGCCGACTTAGGTATTCTCTCCCCCTACGTCAAACCCCACTCCAGAAACCTGGGTGTCATCTTTGATTCACATTTCTGCTTTGACAAGCAAATTGCTGCTGTAGTCAAGAGCCGTTTTTACCAGCTCAGAGTCATTGCCAAGATAAAACCCCATTTATCATTTCACAATCTGGAAATAGTAATACACGCCTGCAACTCCCTTTATCTATGACTCCCTCAATCACTCCTCTCTCGCCTTCAGTTGGTCCAGAACTCTGCAGCAAGAATGCTGACTGGATCCAGAAAGCGGGTTCCCCATCCAGCACAGAATTCAGTTTAAAACCGTACTTATGGTTTTTAAAGCCCTAAATGGCCTGGCCCCGCCTTACATCACAGAGCTCATCCACCACCACTCAGCACCCAGGTCCCTTAGATCAGGTAGCTTGGGTCTCCTGCACGTTCCACGCACTAAGTTGAAACAAAGGGGGGACAGGGTTTTTGCTGTGGCTGCCCCCCCTTCTTTGGAACGAGCTGCCGCCTGCAGTCAGAAACGCTCCTTCCATCACCATTTTTAAATCTAGGCTCAAAACACACCTTTTCTCCCTGGCCTTTCCTCCCCTTTTGTGATATGTTGTTTATTTTATGTTTTCATCTATGTCTATGTATGTGGTATGTGTTCTTTTATATGCCTCTTGGCACCATGTACGGCATTTTGGCCAGTGAAAAAAGTTTAAATGTGCCTTATAAATCAATTTTACTTACTTACTTACTTTTACTTACTATATTGCATGATTCTTTTTTTGACTTGAATTATGGATCTGATCAGAGGTCAGCTTTCAAAGAATTCATGAGAATTTCATATTTTTCATTAATTGTTGTATGTTCAAGGACACGCATGAATGCAGTCATGGACACACATAAATGCAGTCAGGCACACTCACGCAATTATATAGTACCTTTCTAACCAGTGGTCACTAAAAAGCGCTTTACACTTATAGTCTAAAATTCACCCATTCATACACACATTGACAGACCCACGGTCATGTGAATACGTTTGCTACCATGCAAGCAACAGCCAGCTGAGCAGTCAGGGTGAGGTGTCTTGACCAGGAACACCTCGACACTCTAGCTAGGAGGAGCCGGTATAAATATCAATATATAGACTGTATATATAGATAACGCATCCATAAAATGATACGTTATGGATGCGTTACATATATATATTTAATATATGCGGAAAACGAGTAGCACAAAGTCTCTGCATTAGACGGCCCTTGGATAACAATTTCAACAGCCGAGGCAAGCATTGAAGATGGCTTAGCCAGGCATTGTTTTTTTTCCTCCGCGTTGTGAAGTAAGTTCTTCTCAAGACGGATACATCGTTAACACTCTTCGGCCATTAAACAACTTCTATCAAAGCTTTATGCCTGGGGAAGCTCCATCACAATCAGCCTGGCATTCAGACGCTGTGCATTAGCCAAATGGCACTGCCTGAGAAATGAATAGCTTCCCATCCACACTTTATTAGCCACTAATCCTCCGCCTCTTCAGCCTAGTCGCTACAAGAGCTCTGGTAGCTTAGGACATGACCGTATGGAGAAGAAATAGAGGGAGAGAGAGAGAGAGGGAGACTGAGAGGGGGAGAGTGAGTGAGAGAGAGAGGGAGAGAGAGAGATTGAGACTGAAAGGGGGAGAGTGAGAGAGTGAGAGAGGGGGAGAAGGTGAGAGGGAGAGAGAGAGATTGAGACTGAGAGGGGGAGAGAGGGCGAGAGGGAGAGAAGGTGAGAGGGAGAGAGGGATCGAGGTTTAGAGGGAGAGAAGCTGAGAGGCCAAATAAAAAGTCATTTTAGTGATGGCTTTTTAGTCGTGAGAATAAATAAATAAAGCATGGCCCACAATATATTACATTTCACATATGTGATATTAGTTAGGATGGCGGCTACGGAAATATTAAGATTAAACGAGGAAAAAAGCTTTGCCAAGGCAATTAGTCCAAATTATTCTCAATGTAGAAGTGTGGATGGTTTCCTTTTACAGGCATTATTATGTTTGAAACATTCTCTGTGTTTGTGTTCATTCATGTAGCAACTCAAAATAATCCTGCTCCTTAAAAGCTGCTGCCTTAGCCAAAGAGTAATAATCAAGGACTCAGATAAACAGATAAAACATTGACTCTGTGTGACTCTCTGACGCTCTTGTTGCTGTCTCAGTGCATTAGCAATGGCCTTTGGTAATCAAAAGAGAAATTATGCCACCCGTCAGAACTCATTTATTTACGCAAACCAGCACTCTCAAGTCAAACCTTTTCCAACACAGGGGAGACGGTCGGCAACAGACTCTGTTCTGTGGTAAGATGTTTTCAGTCGATCAAACAAAAGGTTTCCACAAAAAAAGGGAACATTTCCTCCAACTTCAATAATTTTGCAGCATTACAGAGAACTAATTTAGATCAGGCCACAGAGATGCCTGAGCACCCGCCTTACAGACCATCAAAGACAAACCATTAATACTCAGCTCCTAGATCCGTGGTTTTCATTGCGGCTATATTTCTTCAACAATTCTTCTACAGTAATGCAGGGAGCACTGGGAGAAAAGCAATTTCAAACCTTCCAAGGACACTGCTGTGCCCCAGTTTGAAATGAACGCCCTCAAAATAACAGATTAATTAAGCAACTATCTGTCAGGCTTTCATGTTTGGTAAACGAATCACCAGGAGTGTGATAGCAGGTTCAAAACTCAAAGTCCAAAAGTCTCTTGAATTAGCTCATATTTAAAAGCATTTCATGTTGGTTTTTTTATGGCCCTTGAATGAACCCCCAGGATCCTCTGTATCTTGGCAAGACATATTTAATTATTAATACTATTATTAAGTTGTCTTAGTCGATCGTCGGGAGAATTAACGATCAATTAGTCGATTAATCGTTAATATTTTACCTAAAAATTTAAAAAACATATATATATTCAAAATGAAATAAATACAAATGCAGCGTGTTTCCCTCATTGGGATATCTATTATTAGATGAACAACTCAGTTAAACCAGATCCGTTCAATAGTTATGCGCTACTCTGCTCTAAGCAACGGAGCATGCAGCTCGAAGCCGGTGCTCATAAACATAACTAAAAATAAACACAACCCTAGTTTCTTCCCAAAATAATAATAATAATAATATCAAAAAAACAATCATGTTATAACTTAACCAACCAGTCTACGGATTTTTGTTCAGAAAGATGAGCATGTTGATATGCTCTGGGGTCAGACGCGACTGCAGCCTGGTGACCGTCAGTCCAGCCGCCGAAAACACCCACTCTGAGGGGACCGACGTTGCCGTGATGCACAAATACCTCCGTGCTAACTTGGCAAGGCGGGGGAACAACTTTCCACAATCCAGGGGCTCAGAAAGTTCTTTATTTCTGCTTCGATGCTAACCTCGCCTTGAATGGTAGGCCTATAGTGCTCCCCAAGAAGTCATTTTTTAAATCATAATGGTCCCACACCAGACTTCGCCGTGGCCTCGTCCGCTTCATGATTACATCGCCCTGTTCCAATATCCATACTATCCGTACTTACTAGTCTAAGTTTGAGTACGTAGGGCGTTCGGTCAAATCGCGAAGTGTGTGGTGATGTACACGTTTCGTACTCAACGGCAGCCATCTTATGCTGCTATCCATTTGGATTTACGAAGTGGTAAAGTCGCAAATCTCCCAGCTTTCTTGCGGCATTTCACTGAGGCACGCCCCCTTTTGGTCGTAGTATCTCGTCGCTTTCAAAGTAGAGCGAGCAGAGCTGTACAACTCGCAAAGAAGATGGCTACGCCCATAGTTAATGGGGGATGACATGTATTTTCTTTCTATTTGTACCACGTTGGTGGTTTTAATGTCGTTTTTAAAACGTCTTACACACTTGATTTCATTGCTGCTTTAATCCGGTCACCAATATATGCATTGCACTGTCTTGCTTTGCGTGCAATTCAATGTAAAGTTTTGTTTTGAAGCTGGTTTGCTAAAGAGGCTATGTTGCTAATGATGACTAGCCTGCTACTACTCCCCCTCGTGGCTCGACAGAAACACAAATGGCAAACTGGAAGGCTGGAGCAAAGGAATACGTCACGTTCTTGCTGAAGCTGGTCGTTCGTACCAGCGTACTATCCAAATGGATAGCAGCATTAGCTAGGTAGCGGAAGAGGGCGTAGCCAGGCCGAGCCAAAGTCGGCGCATTTTCCACATAGCCTGCATTAATAGTCATTTTGTAGTTTTTATAGCTTTTTATAGCTGCTAGGCGTAAAGAGTTCAGCGTTCAAAGCGGGATGTTTATTGCGGGGGAGGAGCCGCAAATGTACATATTGCCCCCATGTGGTAAAATGTTTAATTGCACACTGCATTAGTTTAATTGATGAAAAATGTACGTGATCGACGAAATTCTTAACGATTAATTAGTAGATTGTCGATTAATCATGCCCATCCCTACTTCCAAGCAATATCCACTATTAGCTAGAGATAATCTCCATGTTAGCTGAGAATACACCTAATATTGAGCATTGTGGCTACAGTCTACACTGACTGTTTGATGGCCAATTTGATTATTTATGGATCTATGTAAAATGTGAAACTCTGTGGTTCAAAAGTCTCATATCAGATGTTAATAGTATGTTATAATAATCCATCCATTATCCAGTATCACAACAAGGCATGGTGGCCATGACATACTGCACAGATATATAATAGTCAATCGGGTACAAGCAACGATAGAGATAGTTTGATAGGGGTTAAAAGGATAGATTAGAGGAAAATTAACTGTTATTTTGCATCCTGCCTGGTGACAATGCACAGGGCAGGATGCAGGTGTTAATGGGTTTTAATGAGTCACATTGACAGGGTCATGGGACATTCCCTGTGTGCCTTATATCAGATTTTAGTCCCACAAAACTGGAGTAGATCTCCTCATGACGATTCATTCCATAAGGATTTACTTTGACTCTTGGCCCCAAAGCATGGGAAACAGGTTAAAGCCCGCTACATGAGTCACCTCAGCAGGTCTTAGCTGTGTGGTCTGACAAAGCATGACGGTACTGCTGCACTCTGCTGGCGTTGACAAACCTGTCCAGCCTCTTCATGCCCTAGTCAGTCCATCGTTACTAATCAGTTCATAGTGGGATCTGCTTCTTGGTTGTCACTGGAGATCATGCTTCTCCTGTTAGCCATGAGTCTCAATGATCAACAGAATGCACAGCTTGCTACTGGCTAACATTTGATACAATATAATTACTGCACCACATTTGGTCATCTAGTTTAGTTTAGTTTAGTTGTATTTATTTTTCACATACACAATTGTACAGGGCAATGCGTAGTGAAATTCTTATGTACCATTCCGGCTGTAATTCAACTATATAAAGTGCAAGATTATAATAATGATTGGGTGGTCACTGGGTGGTGGGCTAAGTGACATTGTCAGTCTGGTTTAACAGTCTGTGTCACGGCATCCGAAGTCGAGTGATGCCTCCGGGGCATTAACTGTGGTGTTTGAGAAACGCACTCCAAAAACGTGGTTTTCTTCCATCCAATAAGTATTTATTTTCGTACAAAGGGCTTCCAAACCATGAGTAAAAAGGGTTTCAAAATAACAAATAAACTCTTAACTTAACGAAAAGCTTAAGGTACTTGAAAACGAACACTTAGATTTGAGTGGTCAAAATTATGTATTTCCACAGTGTCTGCACCAGTTTGTGACTTTGCCGGACTGACACGGGCTGCCATTCTCGAGTGCATTTACAGGTGGCACAAACCACGCCCCCCCCCGCCATCCAATCACTCAACCAACATCGAACACCATCAACAAACATTATCAACAATCAATGCACACACATCCAACCCAAGGCAAAGGATGGCCGCAACATTCCGGCCCCTAATTATTGCCAAGCAACTAATTACAAAACCCAAAAGGGGAAAAATATATAGCCATAACACAAGAATCTACTGACATCATTTACTTCATGCATTTTTTTTTTTTACATTTTCTTTTTAAAGTGTCTCTTTACCAGTCCATAAGCCATTAAAAAAGGCAAAAATAAGGTCTTTGATCTTCAAAAAGACGAAAAAGAGAAGTTGGTGTATGCAAGGGGTCAAACTTCAAAAAAGGGGAAAAGGTGTAATGCAAGGGGATATGTGCGTTATGAGAAATGTAGAGTGCCAGCATCCTTCAGTGTATCAGTTTAAGTGTCGATGTTTAAGCTGTAGCCCCCTCCAAAAGAAGGCACAGCTTGGTGATGGGTCGTTCCAGCTCCGCGGTTTGTGTCTTCAGCCGGACACGACGAACGAATCCCTTGGAATCGGCCATGGTTTCTATGATTCGCCCCAATGGCCACGAATTTCTGGGTGCTGATTCGTCCATGACAAGCACAAGATCTCCAACTGCAAAGCTTTTTTTTGCTCTGTTCCATTTTTGACGTGCTTGCATTAGTGGGAGGTATTCTTTCACCGACCTCTTCCAGAACAGGTCAGCAATGTACTGGACCTGCCTCCAACGCCTGCGAGCATATTGATCGTTTTTGGTAAACAAGCCAGGTGGTAGAAGTGGCTTTGCTTTGAGCTGCAAGAGGTGGTTTGGGGTTAGGGCCTCCAGGTCATTTAGGTCACCACTAGATGGGGTGATTGGACGGTCATTTAACACAGCCTCCACTTCGCACAATGCAGTATGTAGGGCCTCGTCGTCCAGCACTTGCTGCCCTACCACTGTGCAAAGCACCCTTTTAACTTGTTGTATCAGCCGCTCCCAGACTCCTCCATGATGAGCTCCATACGGCGGGTTGAAGATCCACTTTATTCCATCCTGTGAGAGAGAATGGTGCAGCTTGTTTTGGTTTAAGTCTCTGACAGCACTCTTTAACTCCCGGTTAGAACTGACAAAGTTGGTGCCATTATCAGACCTTATTTCTCTTACTTGACCTCTGCGGCAGACAAATCTCCTGATGGCGTTTATGCACGAATCTGTGTCGAGTGTATGGGCCACTTCTAGATGGACTGCGCGTGATGTTAAGCAGGTGAATATGACGCCATATCGCTTGACAGTGTTTCGTCCTCTTTTCACCTCCATTGGGCCGAAGTAATCTATTCCAACGTCTGTGAATGGAGGCAGATCTGCAATAATTCTGTCCGCAGGAAGGTCTGCCATCTTTTGCTCACCAGGTTGCTGTCGTTGTCTTTTGCAGGTCATACAATCTCCAATGACTGTTCTGGCGGCAGAGTTGGCATGTGGTATCCAGAAGCGGTGCCAGAGAGTTGATAGCATGTGATTTCTGCCCCCATGACCAACTTTAAGATGGATGTGACGCAGAATTAGCGTGGCGATTTGGCTGCTTTTTGGAAGAATCATTGGATGTTTTGTTTCTTCAGGGAGAGCCGACCTGCTCAACCTACCACCAACTCTCAGGACTCCATCCACCATCACAGGGTCCAGCTTGTACAGATGGCTAGCTTTCTTCAAAGTGCCTTTAGTTAAGGCTTCGATTTCGTCTGGATAAGACTGCCTCTGCACAAAACAGACAATGGCCTTTTCCGCTTTCTCCAAATCGCTCACTGACAGTTTGGGAATGTTTGGTTTTATTTGCTGCTTCAGTTTGCGCTCCTGTTTAGCTTGATCCTGGGTTGTGTTCATTCTTTGTCCTCAGAAGCTTACTTGTGGGACATTCAATGTCTTTCAGCACTACGGCATTGGCAGAAATCTTGGTGTTGACCTCGGGGTCGTCGTCAAGAACTCCATCCATTTGTATTGTTCCTGGCCATTGTGATTGAGGTTTGGAGAGGAAGCATGGGCCATTGATCCACAACTTAGACTGGAGGAATACATCAGCCTTCAAGCCACGTGATGCGGCATCTGCTCGATTTAGCTTGGAACTTATGTGCCGCCATTCTCGAGTGCATTTACAGGTGGCACAAACCACGCCCCCCCCGCGATCCAATCACTCAACCAACATCGAACACCATCAACAAACATTATCAACAATCAATGCACACACATCCAAACCAAGGCAAAGGATGGCCGCAACAGTCTGATAGCCTGGGGAAAGAAACATCCTCTCTGTGTTGGCCCTCAGCAAAAGGTAGCGTCTCCCTGAAGGAAGCAGGGTAAACAGACTGTTGTTGGGGTGGCTGACATCACTAGTGATCTTTTTGGCTCTTTTTCCACATCGTTTGATGTGAATGTCCTGCAGGTTAGGGATGCGGACCCTGATGGTTCTCTCAGCTGAGTGGACCACCCTCCTTAGAGCCAAACGATCCTGCTTGGTGGCGTTCCCAATCCAGGTGGTGATACTCCCGCTCAGGATGCTCTTCATGGTGCAGGTTTAGAAGTTCCTGAGCACACTGAGTGAAAGTTTAAAGTCTCTTAGTCGTCAGAGATAGTAGAGACGCTGACGGGCTTTTTTCACAACGGTGTTGGTGTGACAGGTCCTGTCATAAACACTGAGGTATTTAAAGCTGTCCAATCCTCTCCACTAGGCTGGTTGGATGCTCCTCTGCTGTTTCCTGCTGAAGTCCACTATAAGCTCCTTGGTCTTGTCGACGTTCAGCTTGAGGTTATTCTCCTTACAGCAGTCCACTAGATGTTTGATCTCAGAGCGGTAGGCAGTCTCATCATTGTTGGAGATCAGGCCCACCACCGATGTGTCATCAGCGAACTTGACCATGATGTTGGAGTCTAAGGTGGCAACGCAGTCGTAGGTGTAAAGGGAATACAGCAGAGGGCTCAGCACGTACTCCTGGAGGGCACCGGTGTTGAGGGGGAGGGGGGGTGACATGTGATTGCCCACTCTAACCCCCTGCGATCTATCGGTCAGGAAATTAAGGACCCACCTGCAAAGGGAGGAATGCAGGCCGAGATCTCTCATTTTGGTGACCAGCTTGGAGGGGGCTATCGTATTAAATGCTGAGTTATAATCAATAAACAGCAGTCTGACGTAGGCCCCTTTCCTGGTGTCCAAATGGGAGAGGGTAGTGTGGAGAATGTGGGCTATGGCGTCATCTGTAGATCTATTGGGGCGGTAGGCAAATTGTAAGGGGTCCAGCGTGACAGGTAAGGAGGAGGTGATGAAGGTTTTGATTAGTCTCTCAAAACACTTCATCACCACAGAGGTCAGGGCTATGGGGCGATAATCATTTAAACAGCTGGGCTGGGGTTTCATCTGTATAGAGGTTTATCATTTTGGTAATAACCAGACAACTTGTTATATAAAAGACCATAATGAATGATCTATAATGTATTTACAAATGAAGCTACGTAGCAAACGTATGCTTGGCAATATGTATATTTCAATAGAGGAAAGTAATTGTGTTAAGTTGAATAGGCTTGGGAGGTTTTCATTGGGGTTTTATGCCATCAGTCCTATGAACTGTGAAATGAAAAACATCCTCCATCATTTACCTCCACTTTCATTGGATCAGAAGACTGAATATCTATGAGTAATCATGTCAAAAATGCAAATCCACATTGAATCAAAATGAGAGAGCAATAGTTGGCAATCTGTCGAAAGAAACTACCAAAAATTATTAATCTTTGTTGTTATTTGACATTTCTTGTCATTAAAACCCCTAAGCAGAGTTAAAAAAGCTCAAATATGTGTGTAAAAAAAGCACTGAACACTGAAGTCCAATTAATTCAACCTGGCCGTCTCCGAGTGAGACTGTGAAATCGTCAGGGCAGACGTGTTATGCAAATTGTGTCCAGCGTGCGTATGAGCGGCAGATCGCCTTCCTCAAATGAGGATGGGCAGGGGCCGGGGATGGGGCCAAATGAAACAGGAAGGAGAGGCTGCTGGAGCCAGTCAGCCTTGAGGTTAGGGTTAGTATTTAATTTAACATGATGAGGAGTTGACTTTGAGAAGTCTGCATTTGACTGAATAAATTTCACCACTGCGATGCCTTTAAAACATTTCTCGGGGATCGCTATGTGCATCATCAAATCGAGCAAACACAGCTACTGTAGGAACAATTTTACCAATACAAATAGTAATAATCGGTTTTACAGTCTTACCATTTCCATTTCTAAATCACCGCAGCACGGCGGCCAATGGTCATGATAGTGGTTGAGAACCACTATCATGACCAGGATCATACATCTTGTTTGATCATATCTACAAACGTACATATACATGAAAGAATCTAACAAGTTAAGGATAAGGTGAGAGTGGAGCTAGCCGGCCACTCATGAATGATAATCTGTGACCAGCGATACGTAATCACCTCATCCCAGGGCAGTCTCGATCCAACCTGCGCAACTTGGCCGTTAATTGGGCTGCCGCCTGTGTGAGCAGATCAGCCAGTGTGTAGAGTGTGTAACAGGAGCAGATTAGCCTGTGTGTAGAGTGTGTAACAGGAGCAGATTAGCCTGTGTGTAGAGTGTGTAACAGGAGCAGATTAGCCTGTGTGTAGAGTGTGTAACAGGAGCAGAGCAGCCAGTATGTAGAGTGTGTAACAGGAGCAGATCAGCCTGTGTGTAGAGTGTGTAACAGGAGCAGAGCAGCCTGTGTGTAGAGTGTGTAACAGGAGCAGAGCAGCCAGTGTGTAGAGTGTGTAACAGGAGCAGATTAGCCTGTGTGTAGAGTGTGTAACAGGAGCAGATCAGCCTGTGTGTAGAGTGTGTAACAGGAGCAGATCAGCCTGTGTGTAGAGTGTGTAACAGGAGCAGATCAGCCTGTGTGTAACAGGAGCAGATTAGCCTGTGTGTAGAGTGTGTAACAGGAGCAGATCAGCCTGTGTGTAGAGTGTGTAACAGGAGCAGATCAGCCTGTGTGTAGAGTGTGTAACAGGAGCAGATTAGCCTGTGTGTAGAGTGTGTAACAGGAGCAGATTAGCCTGTGTGTAGAGTGTGTAACAGGAGCAGAGCAGCCAGTGTGTAGAGTGTGTAACAGGAGCAGAGCAGCCAGTGTGTAGAGTGTGTAACAGGAGCAGAGCAGCCAGTGTGTAGAGTGTGTAACAGGAGCAGAGCAGCTTGGGTGTAGAGTGTGTAACAGTGACAGAGCAGCCTGTGTGTAGAGTATATATGTAGCCAATATAACCTTTGTTATACTGTTATACGCTCACTCAAGAACAATACTCAATGAACGACCTGTTCTGTTTTGTCCCTCCTACACGGCATGCTAGCCTTGTTCAACAGTTGAACTTGAATGATTGCTGAATTATGTTTTTCTATAATTCATTGTGCAGTGAGCAGGATCATTGCTTGCGTGTGAAGATATAAAAGGAAATGAGAGTGTCTTTCCTCACCCACGCTTTCTGTTTCCGGGCCCCTTGTACTGAACAGTACCTTCAGTCTGCTCAAACTACAAGCCACCATCTCATGTGGAGGACGAAATAGCGTTTTATTATTTATTTTATCTCTGTATTACAAATATGTATTATAAACCGAGATATATTTAATTTCCCCTTGGAGGGGTTATGAGGAAATACTGATATGTAGTGAATCGTGTTAGGTACAATAACATTTTAGCAGAGTAAGGGAGGAGGAGGGGTGGTTGGGGGTAAGGAGGGAGGCTATGCAGTGTCCAGGTCAGTCTTATTTTTTGCGGAAGCTGGTGAGCGGCTCTGCGGTCCTGACATCGGCAGCCCATTCCACAGCGGTGCAAAAACAGAGAAGAGTTGGGACTTTGTTGTGCAACCTTTACTTGCGTTCAGCAGGATGGGGCCACCGCTGTGATGTTCGCGGTGCAGCATAGCTGATTGTCCAGTACCACAGCGAGGTTCCTTGCAGTTGCATAGATGATTAAACTCTTCTTTATATGGCTTACACACATATGAGATCAAATATCCATGCTGTCTAAATTATAAACACATACATATACTTTTATAATCAAAATTAATTTTAATAGTTTAAAATGTCAGAAGTGTCGTGGAATATCAGTGTTTATGTAAACAGAAGCCGCAGGGTAAGCGCAGGGTATAGGGGATGATAAAACAGAAATGTCACACTCACTTTCTACTAGAGCAAAACCTCATAAAATGTGTATTTTGTGTGTGTTCACAAATATCTTTGTTGTGTTAAAGATATATGCTTGTCAAATTAATGAAATTGGTATAATTAAGGACATCTGCTGGCCCACACATTTTTTTGCTGGATCCAAGGTGGATCTATGTTATCGATACTCTGAAACTTTGTGGTTCATAAAAGGTAATTATAACCGTATAAAACATATAAACATGACACATAATAATATGTTCTGGATGCCATATATTAACATGACATATATAGTAATATGTTCTAGATTCTACATATAAACATGACACATAGTTATAGTTTCTGGATGCTACATATATAGTATTAGTGCTACACGTGAACCTCCTAATATCTAATAATAGTAATACATTTTATTTATAACGCACTTTACATCAACTTAATGGCCTCAAAGTGCAACAATGCACATTAAAAGAAATACAACATAAAAGACTAACTAGATTAAAAAAAGAAAAATAACAGAGAAAAAAAGAATAATTTAAAATATCAGTTTAGCCAAAGGCTTTTCTAAAAATATGTTTTTTTAGGCCTTCTTTAAAATAATCCACAGTCTGTGGGGCCCTTAGATGGTCAGGGATAGCATTCCACAGACTTGGTGCAGCTGAGCCGAAGGCGCGGTCGCCCATAATTCGGAGCCTTGTCCTCGGAAGCTGGAGGAAGTTGGCCTGTCCAGAGCGGAGATGGCGTGAGGAGGAATGGGGAGTGATGAGTTCTTTGAGGTATAGGGGGGCAGTGCCATGGAGGCACTGGTGGGACAGAAGGGAGATCTTGAATTTGATGCTATACTGGACAGGAAGCCAGTGGAGGGATTTGAGGATGGGTGTGATGTGGTGGTACTTCCACACCCCCATCAGGATCCTGGCAGCACAATTCTGGATGTACTGCAGCCGCTGGATGTTCTTGCTGGGAATCCTGACAAGGAATCCAGCCTGGAGGAGACATTGGCGTGGACAAGTTTTTCTGAATCGGGGAGAGTGAGTATAGGGCGGAGTTTTGCAATGTTCCTGAGGTGGAAAAAGGAGGTTTTGCAAAGATGTTGCATGTGGGCCTCAAAGGTCAGGTGAGTGTCCATTCTGACACCGAGGTTCTGACTAAGGATGAGAGGTGGATGTCGTTGCCGGAGAAGCTGATGTTGATGATAGTGGATGACCGGGTCTGGTGTGGAGTGCCAACAAGAATGGCTTCTGTTTTTCAGCCATTGAGCTGCAGGAAGTTAGCCGCCATCCACACCTTTATCTCCTCCAGGCAGGTGGAAATTGTGGATAGGGTTGCAGAGGGGTTTGGGTTTGTTTTTATGTAAAGTTGGGTTTCATCAGCGTAGCAGTGGAAAGATATTCGATGCCGGCTGATTACACGACCAAGGGGGAGCATGTATAGCGTGAAGAGGGTGGGGCCAAGGACTGATCCTTGGCTTTAATATGGCGCAATTTGATTGGTTTGCTATCTCGGGATAATGGACAATATCCCATGATTGAGATCTCAAACTCAGGATATAGAGCTGGTAAGTACACCCCTTCCGGTAGACCCCTCATGGAACCTCTGGGCGAGGAAAATTTGAATGGAAGTCAATGGAAAGAAATGTATTATTTTCTGATCCCAGTCTTTATATGGATTACACATATGTTGTTTGTGGATTTAAATGATAATTTTTCATGGCAGGAGTTTGACCGTTTATTGTGCAGAAGTTCAGTTAAAGGCTGTAGCGAAAACACAATGAGAAAGACTACGGGCCCTATCTTGCATCCGGCGCAATTTACTTAATCACTGGCGCATGTGTCGTTGCTAGTTTGCAACTGGCGCAGAGCGTGCTTTTCCCTCATGCGCCACGCGTCGGTAAATTAGGGAATGATCTTGCGTCCCAAGTGCCCCGGCTCGGCGAAAGGAGGAGGCGTGTTCTGGTGCAAACGTTCCCTGTTGCTATTTTGACGGTTCATAAACCACGCGCGCCACAAACCAGAAAATACCTGGTTTAAAGTCAGTGGCGCGTTGTTCAGATGCTATTTTAAGGGCGCATTCATAATGTTGCGTGTGCACCTCGCGCATACACTTTGCTTCTCTCATCTATATAGCCACACATTCTTGGTAAATTATTTAAGAAAGAACAGCTGATACAGCAGTAATAAGTTGTACTTTTAAATCAATTCATCTGCAAACACCGTGCAGCAAGCACATATTTTCTATACATGCCCATAACTTTTAGGATTGATGAGTATTTGATCGTGAGAAGACATTGTTTTACCGCAAGCGAGTGTTAAAAAGTATGAATGAATGCGGGCGCGCGTGTGTGTGTATGTGTAACACACACACACGCGTGTCTGTATGTGTAACACACACTCTGTATGTGTAACACACACATGCGCCTGCGGGCGCGCGTGTGTGCGTCCATCTGTTTAAACACATGCAAAATAAACACGCAACGCATAATACAGTCCATGGCAATGTATATTGACGGGGGGACACATGCATATTAGGAACACAAGTCGATAATGCACGATAATGCATACAATATTGATAAGAAACAATGTTTATAATGTATTGCGTATATCATTAAATAGAACCACCGCTACCGCATATCATATGTTATATCATATACGTTTTCTTTGCCAACATTTATTTGAAGGCTCGTGTGTGAATTAGGCCATATTATTTGGCCATAAACTGAGCCATTTGCAGTTTGAAATTCATGTGCATCCGTCTCATCGGAGACTGCAGACGCGCTGTCAAAATATCAACTCGTCAGATTCAAATGCGCTCATGGCTCTTAAAGGATGGGAGCTGGCACTCTCATTGGTTTGTTGCACGTTACGCCCAAACCACACCTACAGGTAATTAGGCTTCTTCAGACCAACCCTTTTTAGATATGCGCCGGGTGCAAGAGTCAATTTTCACGCCGATAAACTAGCGACATCGCCGTAGAACCGCCCACAAAGCTACTTGCGCTTGGCGCTTCTCACTTGCGTTTCAGACCGTTAAAATAGGGCCCTACATGTATGTGACGTCAAGCTCCCTGCGACTGGCGTGGAAAAGACCGACAATCTCCCCATCGGCATAACTGAAAATCGACCCATGCCCCGACTTATAATGGTTTTCGCCTCTTTCGATGCTGTTATCCTCCCCTTGGAAAAGGGCGGTGTAGTGGAGCAGAGAGATCGCCATGTCTGTACAAGAGTAGTGGTGACGTATATCATTCGCGTCGAGAGCAGCGAGGGGCTGTAGTTCACAAAGCGGCCTCACACAAAACCTAACTTAGAATTTTTGTTGTTTTCTTTGCATGAAAATTATAATTTAAATCCGCAAACAACATACTGTATGTGTGTAATCCAGGATATATAAAGACTGGGACCAGCAAATAATTACTTTCTTTCAATTGAAACCCATTCATATTTTATGATCTCAGAGGTCCCAGGGGGGTCTACCGGAAGGGGCGTACTTACGAGCTCTCTGGTTTTCATCGCAAAATGTTGCGTGACGGTCGCCTCGTCACGCTAATAAAAACAAATAAACCGCTAATGAAAACAAATAAATCCCGGCAAAAAGTGTTATCTTGTTTATTTTTTATTGTTCACGTGTAGTATATACTAAGGCTCAGGCTCCATGAATAGTGGGGAATAGCTATTCCCCGGAATAGACATTAATTGTTAAATATGTTCTGGAACGTACATATAAACATGACAGATATAGGTTCTTGATTCACTCACTCAAATTGTCAAAATTGTGATTCAACTTTAAGAGCAACAAGATCTGAATGAAACATCTCCCACTTCCCCCGTCCTTCAAACTTCCCGCACAGCTGCTGGGAAGTCTGTGTGTGTGTGTGTGTGTGTGTGTGTGTGTGTGTGTGTGTGTGTGTGTGTGTGTGTGTGTGTGTGTGTGTGTGTGTGTGTGTGTGTGTGTGTGTGTGCCTGTTTCTGTGTCAGTGTTTGTGAGCCTGTGGAGGTATGGCTGTGTGTGAGTGTGTTTGTGTTTGTGTGTCTGTAGGTGTAGGTGTGCGTCTGTGTGTTTGTTAGCAGCCCGATATGGGGGTGGCTGGCTGGGTAGGAACTAGGAAGGCACTTGTTGATATTGGTGACTTCAAGCATTAAGGATCCTCTTGAACTCACCATGTGGCTCACAGAATACAGGAAGCCATCATTTTGATCTTCATTTAGTATTGGATCTATCACGCATCACTGATGGAGTGCACCTATCTGAAATTCAATATGATGGGCTGTGTTATCTCTCCGTTAAAGGCTGTAAGACCTTTCCCTATGCCCTTCTGGCTTTGAAATGTAATCAGAAATAGGATTTTCAAAGAGTTTATCACAGGCAAAATGTAATTTTTCCCGCTTGTATTTTCCTTCCGTTGGTGATGTGAAATGTGGTGTGGACTTCTCAGCTTGCCATCAAATAACTGTCCTAATATGTTTTTTTTCCAACTCATATGTGTGTTCATATTTCTTTTTAGAGTTGTTTTATCATCTGCTTCCCTAGCTCCAGAGAGTGAGAGAGTGAAATATTGAGAAAGTGAAAGAGTGAGAGAGAGATTGTGGTATCCACTTCATGAGTGAGATTCATATAATTTCAACAGGGATCTCCTTGTGTGGATGAGTGTTGATCTACTAACTTAACAAATTGATGATTACTTTCTGAAAATCCAAGTCATTCGTGATAGGGAGATATATTATCATGCAAGGTTGAAATTATATTTGGTTTCCTGCTTATATGCTCACCTTGCAGAATTGGAAGTCAATAATGATTTAGTACATGACATGATACTGCATTTGATATATAAATCGGTTTGCTTATTTAAAAATTGTTATCAAGATATTAGTATTACTCAAACTGCTTAAAGATACAAATGAAAAGTGAGACTTGACGTTTATGATTTAAAAACGTTTCAATTCAACTGCAATTCCTGCAAAACATTCTATTCTATTTCATGTAACCATGTGATCTGATTTTTTTGTTCCTTGTAAAAATTTGTTATGATTGGTTTGTTTCAGGTAACCATGTGTTCTGATTGGTGTGTTTCATGTAACCATGTGTTCTGATTGGTCTGTTCGTGTAACAATGGGTTCTGATTGGTGTGTTGATTGTCAAAACTTGCTGTGTGACGGATGATGGATTAGCTTCATGAAAATCAATAACACATTTACATTTCTCTCTATGGTTTTCGCCAACAGGAAATGTACAAGCAAAAAAAGACCTCAAACTGACGATAAAATACCATCATGGGTTTTAACACCATGACAAGAGACCGGGTAACAACTCAGTGATTTGGCTGTGATAAAATATATGCATTTCAATTAAAACAAGATGAATCTGTGGTCGTCTGGTTTGGGAAGCGAAGCAACGAACGGTCTGTCTACACTGCAGTGAGCCTGAAGTGACCGTTAAATACCACAGAACACATACAGACGGGGAAACGCACACAAGGCATGAAGAAAGAACCATGGTTAAAATATAACCTAATATTCTGTATATCACATTATCACATGCAAATGAGAGAGAGAGAGAGAGAGAGAGAGAGAGAGAGAGAGAGAGAGAGAGAGAGAGAGAGAGAGAGAGAGAGAGAGAGAGAGAGGGGGGGGGGGGGGGGGGGGGGGGGGTCTGGTGTACCGCGCATTGGCAGACAGGATATATGTACTCCATGATAACAGACAGGCTGTTTGTACCCCTTGATGACAGACAGACTGTATGTACCGCGTGATGACAGACAGGCTGTATGTACCGCGTGATTACATACAGGCTGTATGTACCGCATGATGACAGACAAACTATATGTAGCCTATGTTCTCCTCTCTTAGTGACAAGCAGATGCAAAGTCGCTCGGGGAGCTCAGAAATGCCCCCACAATGTTATCCTCCTCCTCAGCCTTATAATGCTCATACTGTGTGTGTGTGTCTGTGAGTGTCTGAGTGTGTGTTTGTGTGTGCATGCATATGTATGTATGCTGTCTACTTGCCAGCATAAATGTTTTGTGTGTGTGTGTGTGCGTGGGTGGGTGTGTGCATGTGTGTCTGTGTGTGTGTTTGCATGCCCTTGTGCGTATGGGAGTTTCCATGTGTGCACACGTGTGTATGTGTGTCTGTGTGTTATGGTTAGACATTGCTTCCTTAGTACACATGCCCTTCAGAGCTAGGCACACCAAAATCCAATGCCGTTGTTAATAAAGGGAAACACAAAACAACAACAACATCAACAACAACAAGCCGTTTCTCTGAATGATCACAGTGAAGCCAGCCCCTTCTCCGTCATCAGGGAGCTATCTTTACTGTCTCTGATGTGGTTTTAATTAAACACGCTTCGCATTCCTGTCTGACTCACTAAACCTGCATCTTGTTGCATCTTGTGAAATTAAATAAGAATCTACAACCCCCAAACCCCCGCTGCACTCTCCCAAAACACACAACCTCTCTATACCTCCCCCAAACCCCACCCCCCTACACACACACTCCACCCAACACATCCTCCCTCCACAATCCCCCAAACACCCCCTGCCTCTTCACTCCTAAACCCCTCCCCCCCCATTCCCTGCTCTTACTTTTCAGCCATCTGCCATGAAGTTGAACAACACCCCACTTATTCTCCTACCACACACACACACACACACACACACACACACACACACACACACACACACACACACACACACACACACACACACACACACACACACACAGACACTCATACACACACTCACACACACACATAGAGCAATTACATAGGAGTTGGGACAAGCCCCACCCATATGATCCATCATATGCCTTCTCCATTGGAGAAGGAGGAGATGGAGGTGGAGGAGGAGAAGTAGTGCTGGGGGGAGGAGGGGGAGGATCAGAGGAGGGGAGGAGGAGAGGGAGGAGGAGGAGGAGGAGCAGTAGTGTTGGGGGGAGGAGGGGGAGGAAAAGAGGAGGGGAGGAGGAGAGGGAGGAGGAGCAGTAGTATTTGGGGAAGGAGGGGGAGGATGAGAGGAGGGGAGGAGGAGAGGGAGGAGTGCTGGGGAAGGAGGAGGAGGAGGGGAGAACGATGAGGTGGAGGAGGAGGAGGAGGAGGAGGGGGAGAAGGATGAGAGGAGGAGGAGATGGAGGAGGAGGGCCGGGGGAGGACAACGGTCTTTAATGACCTACTTAAGCCTCCCAGACCCACTCAACTTTTGAGGGAGAAAAAGGATGGAAATCGAAAAGGAGAAAAAAAGTCCAGGGCAATGGATGTAGAGAGAGATCACTCTAATACTCTCGAACATGAAACATCTCTCTATATACCCACACACACACACACACACACACACACACACACACACACACACACACACACACACACACACACACACACACACACACACACACACACACACTGCCTCAAACAAAAACTCACACCCACAAACCTACAAACCCACACACAATAATCTCCCATCATACCCTCTCTGTGCTCGTTATAAACTCACTCCCTGCCGCCACATCGCAATTGTTCATCCCTCAGCTAACCACAGAGAATAATGATGGAGGAGAGGGAAGGAGGGAGAGAGAAAGGGTGAGAGTGAGCGAGAGAAGGGGAGGGAGACAGAGAGTGGTCGGGCCCTGGGGCCCTACATTGTGATGGTCTAAGTAGTCTCCAGCCCCAGCCGGGCTTTGGCTGAATCAACATCGGGGTGTAGCGAGAGCAGCTCTGTCCCCCACCGCTCTCTCTCTCTCTGTGTTTAAAGTCATGTCATATTGTTCCTTGTTCATTATTTTACGATCCCTTCCGATGTTCCCGAGCGACGAGACGAGGAACCAAACCCAGAGACACGCTCCTTTAATTTGTTTGGAGATGGTTTTCTGTTTGTTAGTGGGGCTTTGCAGTCATTGTCACGTTGAGTCAAGTTACGCCTGCTCTGAAGCTCGCACATCCTCATCATCATCATCATCATCATTATCATCCTCATCAACCTCATCCCCACTTCATCATCATCCTAATCATCCCCACTTGGTCATCATCATCTTACCATCATCATCACCACCATCATCCTTCTCATCCTCACCATCACCATTCTCAAAATCTTTGTCTTCATCATCATCCCCACTTAATCATTATCATCATCATCCTTATCCTCCTTAGCTTCCTCAAACTCACCATCATCCTCATTCTCACCATCTTCATCCTCATTCTTATCATCCTCCCCAACATCATTACTATCATCACCCTCATTATCCTCCTCCTCCTCCTCATCATTATGCTCTTCCTCCACATCCTCATTATCGTCGTCCACTGAGGACCAGAGCGTCCATCCTAGGAGATGAACGCGCAGAGACAGACCCCCCCCTTGCTGCCCACAGAGTGTATAGGGCAGACAAATCTCGTGGCTGACAATCTGCAACTAATCTATTAAATCATTAATTTGATCATACATGGATCCCTTAATAAATGGTCCATCTTCCTGGGGCGGTGCTTTTAAATTAAGATGAATCTACTATTTGGTCAGGTCTCTGCATAGCTGTAATACGATGACACAATAATTGCTCTCATGTCCATCAAGAAAAAAAAAACCTCCCTAAACAAGCCAATTGTGGCGTTCTTGTGTGGCAGTAATAGAGAACTTAAAGACACATGATCTGCTCCCACTGGCCTGTGCTGCTGTAGGACGACAGGCCTAGGTGTATTGTGTGTGTATTGATTGTATTAATTGCACACACATGAGCCACCTCTACTGCATACCTGCACAGGTACACACTGTGAGTGTGGTACTAGCAATGTGGGTGTAGTGTGAAATTTGTCTAATCTTAAAAAAACGCTTAAAATACAGTTTGCTTCAGATTTATATTATGTTATTATATTTTAACTAGAGCTGTCAGTTAAACGCGTTATTAACGACGTTAACGCAAACCAAATTTAACGGCGTTAAAAAATTATCACGCGATTAACGCAATTGTTTTATTTAAAAAAATGTATTTATTTTTTTCTTTGGCTCAAAACATAGTAGCAGTAGCCTGACTGCTATGTTCAAATTACATTTGTTCAAAGCAGTCGTTTAATTGCACTATAGGCTCTTTTTTTGTATCGTCCTGTTTTGATCAGTATATGCCAATGTTGTTATCAATAAAAAATCATTTGCACAAGGCAAGCCGATGCACTTCACCATGTTGATAAGATAATTAAAATGAGAAGAATTATGGGACAAAAAAATCAAGGGATATTTAGCATAGAAAAATAATTTGCGATTAAACGCGATTAATCGTGAGTTAACTATGACATTAATGCGATTAATCACGATTAAATATTTTAATCGCTTGACAGCTCTAATTTTAACATGTTACAGCTCAGACATCCTGATAGACTGAAAGGACATAACACTACAAAGGAACACAGAATAATGATAAGGACACCCGGTCAGGGACCATCGCTAGGTCTGCCTGCGGTTTGCATGTGAAAGGTGTTACGTCTGAAGGATATGAGAGGTGACTGATTCTGTGCTTCACTTGTGATCTTTTCCTTTTCCCTTCAGTCACTCAACACACATGTGGGTCCACCCTTCAGATTGCATGGAATGTAATTGAAGGTTTAAATTCTTTCCAATGTTTTTCTGTCCTTGAATGTTGACAATTTCCTCCAACACTCTGGAATAATGGTATTTCCAATGATGATTAATGTGATCATTGTTTTCTATTCCATCAAATGCATTGCGTGCCAATATGAAAACGTTGTCATGATAATTTCAAACTCATTTATACCAATCATTTTAACCAACCAACTAGGAACCTTTCCAGGATGTGTGTGTGTGTGTGTGTAGGTGTAAGTGTGGGTGTGTGTGTGTGTGTGTGTGTGTGTGTGTGTGTGTGTGTGTGTGTGTGTGTGTGTTTCTATAGTAAATAAAGAGTCATAAGACATGCTCCGGATGGGGGTACTCACGCTGCCACCCTCCTGCGGGAGGTGATGCTGGCCATGATGACGCTCCCTGGCCGGGGCTTGGTCACCGCCTGGAAGGTCCCCCTCCAGAACTTCTCAAAGAGCTCCTTCTCCTCGCGCTGCCCGCCCAGCGCGGCGGTGGACCCACAGGGACCCCTCTGGAGAGAGACGGGGCTCGGCTGCATCTTTACACTCACTGAAGTATCTCCCGAACACAGCAATGCACAGAGCTAACACACACGCTGACACGGCCCAGGAGAGCCTTGCTCAGGAGCTCTCCAAGTACTGAAGGAGACCGCGCTGAGATTGGAGAGAGGGAGACGGAGAGATGCTTTCCCTCCCCCACCGAAGGTGAAACAGCCAGAGAGCCAGAGAGAGACAGAGAGTCAGGGCTCCGGTGCTCCGAGCGCCTGGAGAGAGGGACAAAGGCAGCCCCTTCCTGTTAGAGGCTTGATGTTAGAGGGTATTGATGGGTATTGTTCTCCCAGATGGAGAGGCAGGGTGGTGTGATATCGCCTCTCCTGTCACATCTGCTGCTACCGGGGAGACGGGGGGAGATGGGCGAGAGCACCTCCCACTCCTGGCTCTTATGTCCGCTGGATAGATCCCTCCTCCCTGGAACTCCTTCTTCTTAGTGTGTCTCAAGCCGGCCAGCTGCCTGAGTTACACATCACTACCCCGGCACGCAGCGCATCGGGACGCTTGCTGTGTGTAGATGAAAAGTGAGGGAGAGAGAGGGAGGGCGAGAGAGAGAGAGCAGGTGTATCTGTTGACGTGGGAGTGCTGTGGATCCCGTGGTGGAGAGTGTTTGGGCGAGGATACTGTGTGTGGAGTTGGTCTGAGGATGTGAGCGTCTGTGTGGGAGTGGCTGTGTGTGTGTGATAGAGTGAGCTCAGATGAAGGCTGCTGGTCCACTCTCTCCCTGTCTCTCTGTCGCTTTCCCTCTCTAGCCGTGACATCAGAGTTGGGGGCTGGACATATGGGAGTACCATACCGTCTCGCTCTTTCTCAATCTCTGTCTCTCTCCCTCTGATTCTCTGCATCTCTCCCTCTCTCTCTTTCTACATCTCTGTCCATCTATATATCTCTTTCTGTCTCTCTTTCTGTCTCTCTGTGTCTCTCTCAGTCTTTCTCTCTCTCCCACTCATCTCCTGCTGTGTGAATCACATCGTTTCTGTGTTGCTTCCTGTGTCTCCTTCAGCTCAGGGTCACTCGACACTCCATCACTCTCTCTCTGCATCTTCGGAGTCACATTCTACTGTATAATCCAGCAAATTTGCCTTTTTGTCATTTTGCATTTGACAAGAGAATATATATCGGTCTTTCTTTCTTTCTTTCTTTCTTTCTTCCCCTTCCTCCCTCAGTCCCACTTGTGGCTGTCTTATAACCCTCCCCCCACATCCTCCCTCCCCCAGTCTCCGTTCCTCCCCGTCTCCCTCCTGCCTGCACGTACATGAGCTCCCTCTCCCCTCTCCTGGACAAAGGGGCGCTTGGATCAGCATGACAAAAGACCTGGCTGAGTGAGGGCCAGCCAAGCATGTGGCCGACATGAAGACAACCCCCCCTGACCCCTCCTCCCTGCCCTGGCTCTCTCCCTCCCTCCACCCCCTCCCTCTCTGCTCCTTCCCCTCAGGCCTGTAGCATCTCCCTGCTGACACACATGCCTCCTCCTGCCTCTCCTATACCACATGCACCAGCTCCTATCTTCTCTTCTCATCCCCATATACCCCTCTTATCTTCTCCTCTCATCTACTCCTCTTGTCTCATCCTCTCTTCTTCTCTCCTCATATACTCCTTTTGTCTCCTCATCTCTTCTCCTTGCCTCATTTACTCCTCTACTCTCCTTCTTCTCCCCTCCTACGTCTCCTTCTCCTCTCTCTCTCGCTCCTCGCCTGCGTCCTGCCTTGTTGTGCCTAAAACATTGCTTGATCACCCTCCAACATACACACACACACACACACACACACACACACACACACACACACACACACACACACACACACACACACACACACACACACACACACACACTCCTTGCACCCCCTACTGCTTCATTTGGCAATATATCTCAAGAATAATCTTTTGAAAGTGCCGCGAGCATTGTTTTGTGTTCCATACACCGCCATCAGTAATGGCTAACTCTCAGCCGTTTATTGCTAAATTTAACAACGCTGGCTTAGGTAGTACTGCTGTACTCGT
Organism: Gadus morhua; assembly: GCF_902167405.1. Taxonomy (NCBI): domain Eukaryota; kingdom Metazoa; phylum Chordata; class Actinopteri; order Gadiformes; family Gadidae; genus Gadus; species Gadus morhua. Next base: position 27,775,307 of record NC_044055.1, on the reverse strand, counting down.
AGTATTGCTTAGCAACACAGATGTTTTGCAAATGGTCCAATTTTTTTTTTTATGTGCACGACACACAAAAAACACAGATTGGTCATGTTATAACAGGACCAATCTGTAATAATACTAGTGTCTGCATTCATTTAAAATACAAATAAAATACCTAAGAGAAGCCAAACGGGGCTAGGAGTTAATAGGTTTGCGCAAAAGTAATAGAGGTGTGCCAGGGCCAGATTAATAATGCATGAATTAGCAGATTAGACAGAACCGTGTTCTAGAACATCTACTTAACGATTAAGGATAGAGCTACTTAATGATAAGTGGCTGCTTCATGGGTGTGCTTTGCATAAAGACGGAGGCAGAGGGTAAAGAAACATGCCCAGCAACACACTTACCATACATTTATAGTGAGGAATAGCAGGCAGGCTTTTTTACACAAAACTGGGTTAGAGACAGGAGGTGGTACCAGGAGGAATGAAGTGGACTTCCGTTTTAGCTATTGTTTATGGTTTATATATTTTTTGTCTGATGGATTTTATTTGCAAAGTTAAGCAAAGCGACATTGGGTCATCGTGAGTGAGATACCATTATTTCATTACTTTAAATCGAAATCACCTTGAAATATAGCAAATTGCAGCTAGCTACAGTAGCTGGTGAATAGTTATGGAGTATGATCTTAAGAAATAGCATTAATAGTAATGCCTCCACATTACCACAACATTCAGTATGCCGTATGTGAGTAGAGCCTTGTTTTTTTTAGGCTTTTTTTAGTCTTAAAAAACAAAGAGCCAAGCCATTAGACATGCTGAACATAAGGCCGCCTGGTCATGCTGCTTTTGTTGTGATGGCTTATAACACTGCATCCATTCTGCACAGCAACAAAGCATTTCAACAGCGCATTACGGATCTCTGTCATTTATCAAGTACGTAGTAATACAATCAGCGAAGCGCATCGAGTGTGGCCATTGAAAACCATAATAACAAGTTGGAGCCAAACTGGCGGTACCGGCGTGGGAGATTGCCGAGCGCTGCATGGGATTTTAAGACGGACACAATGACAGTAATTGCGGTCGTTAGAGAGGATGGATTAATTTGTCGTCGACTTGTTTTTATGCTGTCACCAGTCAACAGTCTTTTCTTTTTTTCTTCAGCAGCGATGTTTGTGTGTCCGGTGCCAATGTTCTGATGTGTGGCTGGTCATTATGTGTGGATGCAAACGCATGCAAGCCAACAGTGAAACGCTTCAGGCTGAAATCAAGGATGAATAGCTTTAAATCATCATGTGACCACTTTGGATCAAGGTATTGATTTTTTTAATGTATAGGTTATCAAATTCCAGTCAACTATTATAGCAACAAACAAATTTTATGTTTTGCATTTTGCCTGGGGACCACTAATTTACGCCACTATCATGGCACTGCATGCCATGATAATACATGGCACGCAATAGCATGAAACCCAAATATTTTTCAAGCAAAAGCAAGACAGTTAGAACAGAAAAGATACACATTACAAATATTACCGTTGTAGGAATGGCAACAACAAACCATCTGGGGTCTGACAATTTGGCAATTCTCAACCCTACAGCAACATTCTTTATTCATGAGTATTTTCTATGGATGAAATCTAACAGGCTGGAGGGACAAGAAGATTTGCAGAAGCACATCATTGTTTCACTGGTCTGGATCGTTTGGCAAAACCAGGCTCTCCCTTCTTCAACGTTTCACTCACCATTCCCAAGCCCGGGAACCAGACAGATCTGTCAGCTCATGTTTTATTTGCTCTGTCATATGTCTGGCCCTCTCAGATTCAATCAGATCTCCAGCAGGATTGGCCCAGGTCGGGCCAAGCACAGCTGCTGATCCGCTGTTGGGCGGGTTTAACTATACAGAGGAGTGCCAGATGGATGCGCTGTTGAGGCATTTTCCCAAACCACCAAGATGGCCGCCGCTGATGTGTTCCCATTGCGTCGAGAGCATGGTCCTATTAAGGAAAGGACAGCGGATTAAAAGATGGCACCCATTCATTCCTATGAAAACTGCTCAATAGGGCAACATTAAGGAGATATTTGCTTCCGCATCATGGGCGCCTAGCCACGCCCTAGTGCATGACGTGCCGGATGCAGAAATATTTTTGTTGAATCGAGGGACCCGTCCACAGCCCGCTTAAACAGCTGAAATACCAGGCTTGGCCGCTGAGCACTGGTGGATTGTGGAAGTATGCACTGTTCCTGGGGGCTTGGTTCTAGCCCTACTGTCAGTATTGTGCCTGGACGCATTCATTGAACGATAGTTCATGAACTCATTCATATTTAGGTTATGATAGTACTGAATGTACTGTATTACTGCCTGATGAACGTTACTGTGAACTCGTTCATTCTGGTTTCTGTGAACGGCACGCTCACTCGGTTTAACTTGGTTCAATAGGGGGGTTATTTGTTTATCAACACGTATAGTATAGTAGGCACTTGAAGTGCGCATAGTATATAGTATCTGTCGTATAAAGGATGGGAAGAATTTCACATTATAAATATGTACACTTTATGTTGAACGTATAGACCGTCGCGATTCCCATTGAAACGAATGGCGCGGTGATTATTCTTCAAAACGAGAGCTGTTAAATTGTAAAAAATGAATTAAACTGTAATCAGACAATGCGGTTATATGCTATAGACCCTACAGTATCTGTGGTATAAAGGCTGAGACGAATTTCGAATTATAAATATGTACAATCCATAACGTTAGCTCTTTGGCTCATAGCTCAGCGGACTAGAATACCTTCTAGAATCATTACTTGTTGGCCGGAAACGGAAAGGGGGGCTGCTGACGTTTGGTTGTAGTCTTTTCGCTCGGTTCTCCGTCTCAACAGTAGGGCTAGAACCGAGCAAAAAGACTACAACCAAACATGAACACCCCTCCTTTCCGTTTCCGGTCAACGAGCAATGAGTCTTCCAACAGAAATCATTGGGATTTACAAAATGTGCTAAATGCAGTGCTAAATGCAGTTGATAGGTTTTCAATGTAGTGAGTCCCCGGGACCCACAGGTGGCGAGTTGGGTGGGTCCCTGAGAAATTCAATGGGTCCCGACTCCCCAGTTTAAAAAATGTGTTTCTTTTTTATTATTATTCTATTTCTTAAATTAAATTAATAGTGTTAAACTCCTTGATGGTGGTATGATATGGTTAGAGCTGGAGTACTCAACCGTTCATGTTTAACACTAGAAACGCCGGGCCATTTTTACTTACTCCTAGCGCCGCAAGAGGGGTCAAATGACCCCTAAGTCATTTTAATGAGAGGCTGTGCATTTGCACATAATGATCACTAGGTGGCGCCAATGAGCTATTACCGCGCGAGCGCCACATTTGTGTGTGTGTGTCACAAGCCTAGTCCTCACGATTTTGTCATAAATGTACATATATTCAATCAGAAGGATTGCAAAAAATCCTGTTTGATTTGCTCATTCGACACGAATGAGCACAGCATCGAGCAGTGGAAACGTGGGTTTATTTACTATGAAGTTCGTATTTTTAATTGTTGAAATGAAATCAGCGGTGACGAGCTAGTTGTTTTGGTAGCGGCTAAATTAGCATGTCGCGATACTTTGTACAGGGGATCACGTCTGCGCCGAGTAGATGCGCAGAGGGTTGAAACAGCGCTTGTCCGATCTGCTCACAAGAAGGTTTCTTTGGCCAGTCACTGTGATTAAACACGAGTTGTTTAATGTTCACAATGTATCGTTTTTCATGGGGAAAATGAGATGCGTCCCCGGGACGCATGGATAGTGAGTTTAGTGCGTCCTTTCAGATTTTAAGGCGTCAGGGACGCAGGACGCGTACCTAGCAACATCACTGTAAATGTACAATAAAACACCATAGAAACTGTATTTCGCTACGATACTTGATTCAACCACTCTATTTCATCCTAGACAAACCACAAAGGGGGCTCAATGTTCAAAATACCGGAAAGAAATAATAGCTCACAGCAACATATTGAAAAAAATAACTATGAACTAGTTCATTTGTTGTTGTTTTATTGTTAGTTCAACTAGTTCATTTGTTGTTGTTGTTGTTGTTGTTGTTGTTGTTGTTAGGGTTAAGGCCTTGATTAAGATCACTTCAAGTGCCTATCATCCTGAGAGTCAAGGGTCGTTGGAAAGATTTCACGCCACTCTCAAAACCATGATTCGAATGTACTGCTATGAGAATGAGAAGGACTGGGATGAAGGAGTTCATTTGTTGTTGTTTGCGTCTAGGGAGTCAATTCAAGTGTCTCTGTTCTTCAGGGGCCGTATTCACAAAGGATCTTAGGGCTAAAAGTAGGTCCTAACTGGCGAATTTAGGAGTAACTCCTAAAATTAATGGGCGTGTCACTCTTAAATGTAGGACTCCTAACTTTTTTCACTAAGAGCAATTCACAAAGTATTTTAGGCCTAAAAGTAGCACCTAAGTCTAGGAGACCTTAAAAGTCCTCAAGAGGACTCCTAACTCAGTAAGACCTATTCACAAAGAATCGTAAAATGGTGGCGAGACAAAATGTTTTGGAGACAATGGAAGACTTAGGCTAGAGATATAGGCTAAATCGTGAGGGTATTAAACTTGAAAAGATGAGGACGTGTTCGTCAATAGGAAGAAAGTGCATTCCATCAACACGCAGGTTCTTTTTGATTTTAACATAGCCTACTGGATGTTGTTGCAAAGTGGCCTGGAGCTACCCATGATTCGCGCATTTTAATGGGGAGCGGTCTGAGGTAGCTTTTTGAGATGTACCAGTTGGGTGTCACTGGCTGGGTGACAGTGGCTATCCCTGCAAGACGTGGCTCTTGACACCGTACCTCAATCCACAACCGGGAGCACAGTTGAAGTATAACATGTAGGTTAAGTGATTACGCAGATTACGCTTAGTCCTATGCGTAAAACACATTGTATTGGCTCTTTGACGCCTTTTATTTGTTGAATCCATGTTTATTATTGTTTACTGTTTTCCTCCATATACAACCCGGTATCACGCAATTTCGTGCTCATGTGCACGAACGTTTATCTATTGAATCGTGTTCCAGAGCACGATAGTCAGACTTTTTTCGTGCTACACAGAACGAAATGTAAACCAATGCATTCTGAATGGGAGTGTTTTCAGACAATTAAGGTGCTCCACAAAACGCTACGAGAGAGAGAGAAAGAGAGAGAGGGAGGGACAGAGAGAGAGAGCGCGAGAGAGGCTTCAGAAAGGGTGTGCGCAGATAGTACAGTGCACCCTAGTTATGTTTATGCCAAAACCACAAATGCTATATACATATTGCCTAATTATATATATTGCCTATATATATATATAGGCTATATATATAATTAGGCTATAACTATATTATTGAGCGTGTTATGAGACAATCTATAGCCAAATTGTCGAAGATGCCCGAGAATCTCCGGAAATATCAGCATGGGAAATCGGCGCATCAGACCCATGAACCTATAAAGAAAGACGTCATCTCAAGCGGGAGAGAACGTTTGCGGTGCTGGTTTGTGTCACGTAAAAAAAACTAAATGTACAATCCAGGGCTCTCGTTATTACCATATAATAGATACATTTCATTGTCTATGCAGTCAACACAAACTTGTACCATGTACGTTCTGCGACGTTACCAGGTAAAATGCAACAATTTACCCAGTAAGTAAGCTGAAACTGTACTGTAAAAGGAAGCCTCGTTTGTTTCCATGGTGTTACCAGGTTCTTACCATATTATTTGTAATACATTATTCCCTTTTCCATCCAGTCAACACAAACTTATACCATGTACGTTCTGCGACGTTACCAAGTAAAACGCGACAATTTACCCAGTAAGTAAGCTGAAACTGTACTGTAAAAGGAAGCCTCGTTTGTTTCCATGGTATTACCAGGTTCTTACCATATGATTTGTAATACATTATTCCCTTTTCCAAGCAGTCAACACAAACTTGTACCATGTACGTTCTGCGACGTTACCAAGTAAAACGCGACAATTTACCCAGTAAGTAAGCTGAAAATGTACTGTAAAAGGAAGCCTTGTTTGTTTCCATGGTATTACCAGGTTCTTACCATATTATTTGTAATACATTATTCCCTTTTCCATGCAGTCAACACAAACTTGTACCATGTACGTTCTGCGAGTTTCTCTGACAAGTTTCCCCTGCATCTGTAGATGTCCTCTTTATAATTACGCTATGCCCGTTCAATGTGCTGTGTGTGAGCACCACTCCCAGGGTGGTCAAAATGTCTCTGGTGATTAACCTGATAGTGAATGTAACCATCATGCGACAATCTGTTGTACGCACCCCAGCAATCACTTATCACTGCCAGGTCTAATGTATTTTCTGATTATTGGGAGCAATCGCCTTCTGGATCGATTTTTCACCAGTTTTAAGACAAGACGTCTACGGGACCTCTTCACTTCTACCATTCCAAAGACCCACGAGCGTCTTCGCCAGGTGTTTCCACGTCGTCAACGTCCGTACTGAAAATAAGCAAAATGTAATGCTTAAAAGGCAGTCCACCCAAAATGTATCATTTGATTATGTTACTCACTTCAGGTTTTGTTGATCCACCCCCATGGTCATGGTTATACTGCCTGGCATATGAACATTTCGTAGGGCTAGCTTCCAAAGCACTATTTTTAAGTGTCAAATTTTTACACTTATACTCCATTAGATGAGGCTTTTGGATGCCATGAAATGGTCATATGCGAGGCTCTCCTCGTGGTGACTGAGTCCCTCCGTGCTGTCAGAGCCTCGTCCCTCTCATCGGTTCTCATTCTCCTCGACCTGTCCGCAGCATTTGACACGGTGAACCACCAGATCCTTCTTGCCACTCTTGCCGAACTTGGCATCGCTGAATCTGCTCTTTCCTGGTTCACATCCTACCTGACGAACCGCACCTATCAAGTGACATGGAATGGCTCCTTGTCCAAACCTTGCACGCTCGAAACTGGTGTCCCTCAAGGCTCTGTACTGGGGCCTCTTCTGTTCTCCCTCTATACCAGGTCTCTGGGCTAGGTAATTGCATCACACGGCTTTTCCTATCACTGCTATGCTGACGACACTCAGCTATTTCTCCCTTTCCCCTCATCTGAGAAAACCCTGATTGCAACACGCATATTGGAATGTCTGGCGGACGTCAGCACCTGGACAACTGCCCATCACCTGAGGCTTAACCTCAACAAAACCGAGCTCCTCCTAATCCCAGGGAAAGTCTGCCCACACATGGACTTACTGGTCACCGTCAAGAACATCACTGTATCTCCCTCTCCAACTGCCAGAAACCTCGGTGTGGTATTGGACAATCAGTTATGCTGCACTGCAAACATCACTGCGGTCGCCCGATCCTGCAGATTTGCACTTCACAACATCCGCAGAATCCGGCCCTTCCTCACAAGGGAAGCAGCTCAGCTTCTAGTCAAATCACTGGTCATCTCCTGCCTCGAGTACTGCAACTCACTCCTGGCTGGACTTCCTGCCTCTGCGATTAAGCCTTTGCAGCGCATCCAGAATGCGGCAGCGTGCCTCGTGTTCAACCTACCTAAGTTCTCCCATGTGACCCCCCTCTTCCGGGACCTCCACTGGCTCCCTGTAGTAGCTCGCATCAAATTTAAGACGATGGTACTGGCATACAAGGCAGTCGATGGAACTGCCCCTGCCTACCTCCAAGCATTGCTAAAGCCACACACCCCAGCTCGATCCCTCCGCTCAACTACCTCAGCTGGACATCTGGATCCGCCATCGCTAAGAGCTAGCAAAGGCCGTTCAGCAAAGTCACAACTTTTCTCGGTTTTGGGACCTCAGTGGTGGAACGAACTCCCTGCCGCTCTCAGGACCGCAGAGTCGCTCACTATCTTCCAAAAAAGACTCAAGACTCACCTGTTCAGAGTCCACTTCGACTCTGCATAGCCACCCTCCCCCTTCTGGCCACCATTGTACACTGTATTGTATTGTATTGTATTGTAGTACTTAACTGTGTAGCAACTGCAGTAGCTGCTATCATGGCTGTAACACGGGGAATTGACTGACCTAGCGATTGTGGTACTTGCACTTGGTTCTATGAACATCCTTTCTGTACCGACAGCGATATATTGATGCACTTCTTATGACAAATGTACTTATTGTAAGTCGCTTTGGATAAAAGCGTCTGCTAAATGCCCTAAATGTAAATGTAAAAAGTATTACCATCCCCATGGAGGTTGATCAACAAGACCTGAATTGAGTCTAACCTTTTATAGATTATTATAGATCATTTGGGGTGAACTATCCCTTTAACTCTATTAAAACCTTTTGCCACTGTATTTATAATACTGTAGTAATTCAGATGTACTGTTCTATACAAAACAGAAATTACCATTTTACTGACAAAAACGTACCTTTCTTTTGTGTCTGAATTTGCTCTCGTCGATTGATACAAAAGCTCTCCTCCCTCCAATTTGCATTTCCCGCCTTCTTTCCAGTCGTCTGATTGCTTCACCGCAGATTTCCCTCAGAAGTGTAGTCACCCTGGTCAGTGATTTGCTGCTCCCACATACTCCATCCTCTATCATGTCCACTTGCCTCTTCCTCAAACCCTGTGACAAACTGAGACAAAAAAATACTAAACATTCAAGTTCCAATAGTTTAAGTCACATACAGATACATGAAATGCAGTGAAATGAAAAAGTAGCAGTGCCTGCAGAGATTGTGCAAAAAGAGAGAGTAGAATAAGGGCAATAATAATTAAGACAATTAGCACTATAAAGAGTATCAAGTCAGCAATAATATTACATTTAAACGTGCAAAAGAACAATATATGGTATGGTATACATGGTATGGTAAACATGACAACTACCATGACAACTATCAACTATCAACACACTATCACCATATTGGCAATTAATCCAGCCTGATTATAATAATACAACAATGATTAAAGATGAAATTAAATGTGGATTTAATGTATCAGGAATATTAGGCAATATTACAGGACATTGTTATAGCGTAACCAAAACACATTTGCGTAGCGTGAGAGAGATCGAGAGCACCTAACCTGTGCATTATTGTCATCCATGATGGTAGTGGAATGTGGGATCTGGAGAATATTGAGCCCTCTCTGATGGACCTTGTGATGGACCTTCCCCTGTGGTCGGCCTTTCTACAGATCCTGTAACATACATCATCTGTAAATATTCAAGATTCCATACCTTGTCAGACTATGTTAAGGCACAGGTTGATCATTTTATGTTTTAAATGTATTGATTTAATTGGGGGTTATACATTGTTGATGACAAAACAATATAGTATATTTACATTGAGCAACGGAAATCTTTGCAAATTGACACGTTTTGTTATTTGGTACTCAAACACCTTGAGTTTGAAAGGATTCAGTGACCAAGAGGTTAAAGTGCACACTGTCAGCTTTAGTTTTAGGGTACTTACATCATTTTTGGATGACATTACAGCACATTTTGTACATGGTCCCCCCATTTTATGTTACCAAAAGTATTTGGACAGATTAACGTTATGCACAATAGTCATTTTAGGTCCTAGGTCGCATATCATTTGCATGCAGTAACTGTCTGAAGTCTGTGATCTGTAGGCATCACTAGAGGGCTAGATCTTCCCTGGCGATGTTCTCAACCCAGTCTCACCAATATGCGTACAGATCGCACGGTTTGACACTTTCAAAATGCGGGCAGTACATACGCCAAATGACCATTTCGCGTGCATATGATACGCAAAACCCAGCATTAACTACTGTGGAGGGCGGATACGTCCATTTCGCGTGCATATGATACGCAAAACCCAGCATTAACTGAATGGGAAATGCAATATTTTAGGACAGATTCACCATTAAACGTGTTTCTAATGACATTTCTAGCGAGAAATGTATTTTTCCTTTGAATAATCTTCAGTCAGTGAATGTGTATGATCTTTATTAATCTTTATTATCTGAATGGGAAATGCAATATTTTAGGACCGATTCACCGTTAAACGTGTTTCTAATAACATTTCTAGCGAGAAATATACTTTTTCCTTGCATAATCTTCAGTCAGTGATTGTGTCTGATCTTTAGTTTTATAGTTATTAGGAAGATTTTATCGGCTTGCTCGCATGTTTCAACGACGTCAAGTTGTTAGGGACGCTGCTTTCGCTAAACTAGCAACTCACGTGTTTCTTGCGTTTGTGTTATTAAACCGTTACTTTATGTAACTTTTAATGATATCATCTTGTTAGAAACACGTATATCTGAGAGAGCCAACCCAGTCGCCAAAAGCATACGTTGACAGTGTACGTTTTCGTGAACACTGGATTACGTCGCATTTCAACATAAAATAGCGTGTTATACACACACACACACACACACACAAACACACACACACACACACACACACACACACACACACACACACACACTGTATTTCGCTGCTAAATAAATAAATAAATAAATACTAAGGCAGAATAAAGAATAAATTCATTCATTATCATTCAACTTCAACATGTGTTATTACAGTATAGTGGTGGAGGGATGACGTATGTTGGCCAACCTGGAAGTGAGCGTCGCCCTGGGTGCGAGTTTATTTTTTGCAGGGTGGTAGCGGGAAGCTCATGAATATTCATGAGGGAACTCATCCCTCATTGGTTGGGACTTGGCTCGCTGGGACTTTGTCAGAGGGCTTGTGAAAACAGAGGGCTTGTGAAAATCACGAACGCAAATAAATGAAACGTTGTTATAAATCAACACAAATCATTGTATCAATAGTGTGACACATGTTATACAGTAGTTGTTTTTAGACGAGTTAGCATAAATAAAAATATAAAATAAAAATACAAAAAGGATTTACTACAGTAGCCCCTGTGACACATAACAGTTTCACAGGGGCTTTTAGACGAGTGAGCTTACGTTTGTACTTACAGAAAGGTAGCTATAGAGTTGCCGTGTAGTAGGTGGGTATCATGTCTCACATTATTCGTGTTGATTTATAACAACGTTTAATTCATTTGCGTTCGTGATTTGCACAAGCCCTCTGACAAAGTCCCAGCGAGCCAAGTCCCAGCCAACAAGTCCCAGCCAATCAGGGATGAGTTTCCTCATGAATATTCATGAGCTTCCCGCTACCACCCTGCAAAAAGAAAATTCGCGCCCTGGGTTCCCTTGATAAAAAGCCAACGGGTTTTTCCATTTGATTTTGGATTATTGCAGAAAAATTAGCATCTTTGAAGCACCTCCTCAAAAACTGAAAATAAATAAAAATAACTGCTCCAAAGAAAGAAATGTAAACCAATGCATTCCGAATGGGAGTGTTTCTCAGATTTTTCCATGCTACACAGAACGAAATATAAACCCATGCAAATAAAGACTTCATGGTCATAATCATTTAAATATCATTAATTTCCTGAGGGTGGTATTCTATTTTTTTCAACAGGGCTGCATCCAGTCACTTGACCGTCATGGATGCTATGGTGGTTGCTATCGACCAGCCCCTCTAATCCTTACATGGCTCTAAAAACCACGCGGCAAAGGAGCTGCCGTAAACTGTGTTGTTTTTGTCGTAAACTAGGGTCCGATGGTTAAAAAATAGACAGTTATTCCAAAGTATCCTTAAAAGGCAGCTTGGATGTTTTTATTTTCTGCAGTTTAGACTTCTTCTGTAACCTATTTTTGAAAGCAAAACACCAAGCTCAATGATTTAACGAGGCAGGGTTATTTGAAACAATTGTATTTGTTTAAAAAAAAAAGTCTTTATTTGCATGGGTTTACATTTCGTTCTGTGTAGCATGGAAAAATCGGAGAAACACTCCCATTCGGAATGCATTGGTTTACATTTCTTTCTTTGGAGCAGTTATTTTTATTTATTTTCAGTTTTTGAGGAGGTGCTTCAAAGATGCTAATTTTTCTGCAATAATCCAAAATCAAATGGAGAAACCCGTTGGCTTTTTGTCAAGGGAACCCAGGGCGACGCTCACTTCCGGGTTGGCCAACATACGTCATCCCTCCACCACTATACTGTAATAACACATGTTGAAGTTGAATGATAATGAATGAATTTATTCTTTATTCTGCCTTAGTATTTATTTATTTATTTAGCAGCGAAATGCAGTGTGTGTGTGTGTGTGTGTGTGTGTGTGTGTGTGTGTGTGTGTGTGTGTGTGTGTGTGTGTGTGTGTGTCACGCTATTTTATGTTGAAATGCGACGTAATCCAGTGTTCACGAAAACGTACACTGTCAACGTATGCTTTTGGCGACTGGGTTGGCTCTCAGATATACGTGTTTCTAACAAGATGATATCATTAAAAGTTACATAAAGTAACGGTTTAATAACCCAAACGCAGGAAACACGTGAGTTGCTAGTTTAGCGAAAGCAGCGTCCCTAACAACCTGACGTCGTTGAAACATGCGAGCGAGCCGATAAAATCTTCCTAATAACTATCAAACTAAAGATCAGACACAATCACTGACTGAAGATTATGCAAGTAAAAAGTAAATTTCTCGCTAGAAATGTTATTAGAAACACGTTTAACGGTGAATCGGTCCTAAAATATTGCATTTCCCATTCAGATAATAAAGATTAATAAAGATCATACACATTCACTGACTGAAGATGATTCAAGGAAAAAGTACATTTCTCGCTGGAAATGTCATTAGAAACACGCTTAATGGTGAATCTGTCCTAAAATATTGCATTTCCCATTCAGTTAATGCTGGGTTTTGCGTATCATATGCACGCGAAATGGACGTATCCGCCCTCCACAGTAGTTAATGCTGGGTTTTGCGTATCATATGCACGCAAAATGGTCATTTGGCGTATGTACTGCACGCATTTTGAAAGTGTCAAACCGTGCGATCTGTACGCATATTGGTGAGACTGGGTTGGATGTTCTACAGGCTTTTTGTCTTCTCTTCAGCATGTGAAATATATATACTAAATTGGATTGAGATTGGGTGTTTGACTTGTGCATTATGTTCAAAGAATAGGAAGCCCTAAAATGGGATGACCATGTACAAAAGCTGCTTCAATGTCATTTGATATGGATTTAAATACTCAACAATTAAAGTTGACAGTATGCACTTTAACTTCATGGGCATCCTTTCAAACGGAAGGTGCTATAATACAGAACCAAAATAATAAAACATGTGTCACTGTCCCAAAGTCGCTGCTCCTCCTATGGTTTTGTGTTTTGTGAGTAGTAGGAGAGAGAAACAGCAGAGGAGAGTAAGTTCTCCGAGTGGGAATTGAAATTGAAGTACAATGTTAAGATGCAGTATAATCTGATGGCACATTGATCTGAGTGTAGCCTGTGTGGCAATGATGATCGTCTCTTACCACCTGTATCCATCCTTGGTCGTGTTGGTTCTTTTGAATTGCATTCTGTTGTTGCACACAGGGCATCGTTTTTTCCTTGCAACCAGCCTCTCCTTCTGGAGCCATCTTATTAATCGTTTGCCCCCTTGCGCTGTCCTCTGCAGTAATTCCCTCATCAGTGTCATATTACTGAAAAATACACACAATTTAAAATGTAACAGATGTAACATTAGATGCAGTTGTAGTACCGGTAGATGTTCTCCGGAAGTTGGTGCTCTCGCGGGCATTCTTTTCAAACATTCTGCCAGATCGCTAAATTGCATTCCTAGCTAAATTTTACTTTGAGGCAAAATCACGTGTTGAATCACGTGATCGCCATAGCGCGCAGTAAGATTTTTAAGTCGAACAAAATTATGTTTTATTTCAGCTGTTTACTGTTCTTACACTAATGTACACTCATTCTGCCAACTATCAATAGATTATTCAAACATATTCAACATTGTCCACATTCCAGTAACTGTATTTAAAGGGGTAGTTTGGAATTTTGGACATAGGGCCTGATTCCCAAGTTAGCCTGTGTGTTCTTTATCATTAAAGACAGTTTAACATATTTCATTTCAGTCCTTCTAGTTGCTTGGCTAGCGCACGGCAACAGCAACCGCCATTAGAATCGCGCAACAATCGATAAATTCGAATTGAAAATATGTGTGAATGGAAACATACATCATATTTGGTAGGAAATACAGACTTACTTGGATCATAAACACGCACGTAAAACGACAAAAAAAGGTGTCCTTCAGGCCTCTGCAAAGTGCGCCGTGGAAGTGAGCATGCGCAGTGCGCACTAACAGTGTGACCAATTAACGAACGTAAAGAGTGGCGAAGTCACGCCCTTTCCGGTAGAGCCAATGGGACCTCGAAAAAATATTTATGGGTTTCAATGGAGAGAAAGTAATTATCTTCTGGTCCCAGTCTTTATATGCCCCGGATTACAAATATGTTGATTATGGATTTAAATGATACATTTTCATGTTAAGAGTTTGACCGTTTATTGTGCAATTGTTTAGTTAAAGGCTGTAGAGAAAACACAATGAGAAAGTACATGTCTCGTATCTTCTGTTACTTAACGTGGACAAGACCGACAATCTCCCCATCAGCATAACTGAAACTCTCTACATGCCCCAACTTATAATGGTTTTCACCTCTTTTGATGATTTTATCCTCCATCTGGAAAAAGCCTAACATTATCAAACTTCTTCACGAAAATGTTTAGTTGTCTTTGCATGGAAAACTATCATTTAAATCCACAAACAACATATGTGTAATCCGGAGCATATAAAAACTGGGACCAGAAAGTAAATACTTTCTCTCCATTGAAACCCATTTCGATCTCATATCTCGCTCTACCGGAAAGGGCGTGACTTCGCCACTCTATACACGCAGATGCATCCGTATCCCCCCCCCCCCCCCATTCCATCACCGTGACCGTGGACTGCAAGTCGCATTTATTCGCCTCCGAAGAAGAAGAAGAAGACTGTCAGCTGAACACGACCACGATACCTCTATTAATTCCGGTAAGACAGCGAGCACGCGGATCTTCAAGCGGTCACTTGTGACCCGTGACCCATATTTCCCCATAAGTTAACCACAAACCATAAGTTAACCATAAGTTAGCCAAAAAGTTTGCTAAAGTTTGCTACTGTTAGCTAGTACATATCAGGTGCTAAAAGAGACTACAGCTCATTTTAAACAATTTAACCGGTGACTTGGCTTTGACATGATTTAATATATTCAATATTTTTTTAATACAGTCATGCCAAAGACACGAGGAACCAGAAGATCCGACAAGAGCCAAAACCCTGATGACCTGCTGCAGTCTGATAATGAAGGTAACTTAATGTTACATAGTTAAGGGTCTAATAACCGTAAAACCTTGTATTTTTTTTATTGTGAGAAGGGTTTTTCCTGTCTTAAAAGTACGGATGCACCGAATTTTCGGCCACCTTCGGTTTTCGGCCGAAATACGTTTGTGATGATGCAACAAAAAGCGCAGCCGGCACACGCTTGTCTGGATAAGCGTGCGGTGTGGACGTTTTTCAATGTTTCTGAAAAAAGCCAAGTATAGTGATTGGCAAAAATTGCAATGCCTTGATTTTAATTACATTAATTAAGTTAGAACACAGTCATAGCCATAAATGCAATGGTAGGTACTAATAATTGGCATAATAATTTCTTTCAGTCTTTCGGTTTTCGGCGTTACACCGAATTCTGCGACCCACCGAAAAGTGTGACCCCAGGGTGCGCTGTTATACATTTTCTGCAACATGCACGAGTGAATTATAGCAAAAACATAAATAAAACATAAGATCTCCCCCCACCGGTGGGTCTTTCTTTTCTTGATACTAACATTAATTCTAAACAGTATTTTACACAGTAGCCTATAATAGGAAATGCTTAAAGGTAAATCCGCATAATTTAACACTGACTGTAGCTTTTTATGGGTAAAGAAGGACCGTACTAAACGACTATCAATTGTACGGGTCCGTAAAATGCTAGTCAAATCAATCAACTGTATTTATTAAGCACCTTTTAGTCAGGTTCACTATGTAATGTTGCCAGAATTTTCTGGAGAGTATCAAAACTATACATTTTTGGAAACGTTATTGTGTAAGCAATCAGAAAAATAATGTTTCCATTTGCCCTGATACCTATATGTCCGCCATCTTGGATTTTACAAAATGGCTGCCGTGAAAAAGGTTTTCGTCAATATCTCAGCTTCTAAATAACCTGGAGATTTTATTTTTACAGCTAAACTACCATTTTCAGGGCCAAGGAATCAAATGGTAACAAAATAAGTCTTTACATATCATCCCTATCATCGTCATCATCAGTTTCATACTTATTCTGTGTGTCCTCATCATTCTGACACGCACTGGCAAAGATCGGTGCAGGATAAGTTGTTTTTTCTGCAAGAACATCTGGCAGAAAAACAGTCTCTTTTGCATTGACAGCTAACCATCTCAATGATGGCCTCTGGAGCTGGAAGGGCATTTGTCATGGTTGGTTTCAGCTGGCTATCAGACTCTTTGTGGTAGCCATTCTGCAGGGGATCCATCTGAGAATCTTGCAGAGAAATGCTGGCCTGTCCCCACACTCTGGCTTGGATATGGACTCTCAGGACATGTTGTCTCAGAGCTCCAAGGGTAGGAGGTAGCTTATCACTTTCTGCCATATGCTTGCAGAAGAGATGCCATCGTAGTTCAGAGATGGTCTTGATGTAGATGCCTTTGGAGGAGTAGGCTGCACAGACGAAGCTAGCCAGAGTGGCCAACATAGTTTCGGTCACTTCTTCCTCTGTTGAAAGCATCTGCAGTGAACTGATTACATCTTTATCTGCCTTCATGTAGACTTGCAGCCAGGTTGCTTTGCCTATACCTGAGAACCTTCCAGTGTTGTCAGCGCCAGTGAACGCATGGAAGGCTGGCAAAGCCTTTGCTCTTTCTGACCCTATTGCTCTCCATATTGGCTCTATCCCCATAACCCCATAATGACCAGTACTAGGACATCTGTGTCTGGGGAGAAGAAAACCATCTTTGCATCCAGTGGTTT
The DNA here is from genome assembly GCF_902167405.1 of Gadus morhua. Taxonomy (NCBI): domain Eukaryota; kingdom Metazoa; phylum Chordata; class Actinopteri; order Gadiformes; family Gadidae; genus Gadus; species Gadus morhua. Next base: position 27,758,422 of record NC_044055.1, on the reverse strand, counting down.
TCGCTGTGATGCCAGCACAGCCTGGTAGATCAACCGTGTGTCTGCTTCTTCATGATTGTTGTCCTGGAACATCAAGTCTTTGTTGCCCTGAAGAAGAGGTGATGACCAGTTTTTTTCATGTACTTTTGTACTCTAGAGTCTTTGCAGCAAGATAGTTGTTCAGGTCCGCCTTCGTCTTGTCATGTGAAAGGAACCTGGGGATTGGGATTGGGATGTGTTTTATGTTTGTGTCATCTTGGACCTGATACTGGATTGGGGCTCTTCCTTGCCTTATTTTATCCCTGGTAGCACTCTTCAGAGAATCATCCCTGTGTGTGTCAAACACAAGGATGATTTCATCATAATCTCGTGTGAGGGACATCAGCCTGTCGTTGAAGCATTCACTGAGATGTTTGACTGTCACTATGGTTGCTGGTTTCTTGGCCATTTTTTGCAGAAGAACCATCTACCAGGGCTATCTTGGGACTTGGAGCATCTGGTGTGGTGTCCATCCCATTTTCTGGCTGCTGATCTTCCTGTGGAGTTTCTGCTGTAGTGAACTTGTTAAGGAGGTGGATCAACTTTGATTTGTCCAGGAATGGTAGGATTGTACCATCTGGAGCAAAAAGGGCTCTTGGTGTCATAGTGAATTCGTAGTTCCCAATGGCCTCTTTCTGGTTGATGTCTCTGCTGGACCTAGCCAGTACCGTCAGTCTACTATACAAGTCCTTGGTCTCCTTTAGATCCACTTTCTTGACTATTTAATAAAAAGGTAATTGGTGGGGGGGAGATCATATGTTTTATGTATGTTTTTGTCATGCCTGTCTACGCTTCAAACTCGTGCATATTGCAGAAAATATGCAACAGCACCCCCTGGGGTCACACTTTTCGGTGGGTCGCAAAATTCTGTGTAACACCGGCAACAATCCTCAATGCCACGGTTCAATCTGGACTTCAGATTCCCCGGTAAATAGGCGTAAAATTAGTAATAAATCTTTAAATGTATAAGAATGAAATACATTTGTGTTTGAATCTTTTTTAGTTGTAGAGATTCAACCGAAAGGCTCTGCTCCAACCATGGCTAAGTTACGGGAGGATTATAAATTACTAAAAGAGGAGAATCGGCTTCTGAAAGAGGAGAACCGGCTTCTGAAAGAGGAGCGGGATTTCCTTATGCCGCGTTTCCACTGCAGGGTGCGGAACGGATCGGATCGCAAAGGTGCGATAGGGAGGGGGCGGTATAGCCCAGCTCAGTTCCAAGGTCGTGTTTCCACTGCCGACAGTACCCTTTGTGGTAGGCCGGATGTTTGATCGCCGCGGCAGCTACGTAAAAAAAACATCGTAAACAACGTCTTCCTCCCCAAGAATGCAGACGAACGTCTCCACCTCCTTGTTCGCCCAAGCAAGCGTTTTACGCGACATGTTAATTTTAAAGAATAATACCTCTAGCCTACTGTTTGTTTGTTTTTATCCCCGCGTCACCCGGAAGTGATGATTCTGTCGACCAATCAACGGAGGGGGTGTGTAGCTCGAATTTCCCGGGACCCTTTCAGGCGTCTCGTCTCATTTTCAGTACCCCAAAGGAGGAGTCCTGAAAACTAGGCCAAAACGGGTACGGCTAAGTCCGGGTCACGCCCACTTTTGGTGGTGGAAACGCGACCCGATCCGCACCTTTGCGATCTGATCCGTTCCGCACCCTGCAGTGGAAACGCGCCATTAGGGAAAAAGGTCTCAACCCTGAGAAGACTGGCCCCTCAACAACTTCGAAAGGTATCCAGACTGTTCCTCCCAAAACCAACACGGAAGACTATTTATATCGGTCTAAATTAGTCTAAATTGCTTTTTCTTTTGCATTCATTGATTTGATATCCCTACAAAATGCAAATGCATAAGATACTACAGAGGATCTTTTCAAGTGCTAAATCAGAAAAAAATAAATCTATAGAGAAAACTAATTTTTCTTTACGATTTCTGTTACACTGTGTAAGGGTCTCACAAAAGGATGCTTAAGGATTCTTCAGACTCTTCGGCATCTGACTCTGAGACACTCCTCCTCCTCTGAAGGAGGGAAGAGGAAGAGGAAGAAGAAGAATACGATCAAGAAAACCTGCAAAGCATTTGGGAAAAGAGGTAACTTCCATCATTTGGAAAAAGATGATTAGTAGCTTGTAGGTTATCATAGATCTCTCTAAATTGTTTGCACACCCAACCCCTTGATTAATCTTGCCTCCATGACCCACAAATTCTGATAACTTGTGCTGTTTGGTTGTCTCCTAATTTAATATTATTCAAAATATTATTAAAGTATTAGTAGGGTCAAGTATTTTAGACAGAAACCGGTCTTCATTGCATTGCATGGGGGAGACCCGGATGCAGCCCATATTATTGGTATTTTCTTATAACTGAATAGTGGTAGAAAGATTTAAACATTGATTCTATTAACTGGATTACTTTTGGAAAGCAATACAAAAGAAATTAACATTTAGCTTCAATACTACTATTCCCTGCTAATATTTACGCAAAAAACAGGTTTTGTTATTTAACTAGTAGTCCAATCTGCAACATCATTGAACGAGAGTGTCGCAAAATGGACCTAGCTCTGTCTAAGGAACATTTTCATCTTAAAATCAATCAAAGCAGGGCGCTACATTGAAACTAGAATGGAATGACATAAAAGATCCTTACACTATTAGGCATGAGGCTAAGATCAGTGGCAACACACACACACAATCCACAATTTCATATGCATTAACCATATTCAAGGTTCCATGTTCAGTTACGTATTTTAGTGTAATCACTTCTGTATTGATGTAACACTAGAGTGAAGAAGAGCGGAGATTACTTTAGTTGATTTACCCGTCTAACTCCACAATGGACTGTTATGTATAATCAGGATTATTGATATATTTGTGTGATTATGATATAATGTTAATCTATATTTCATTTTATGATCTGTGTTGTAGTTCAGAATCCAGAGGACGTTGTGCACCGGTACCGAGCTGTCCTAAAAGAGTTTAGGCGCACCAGGAGCATGAGCCTGAGCTGTGAAGCACTGAACGTGGACAGGAACACAATTGCCTTGACGGCCATCATTGCCGAAATCTTTATTGGCGCAGAAGGTGAAGACTTCGGACAACTGCCAGTGTTCATTGAAGGAGACACTGTAGGCAATTATGCTAAAACCTGCAAGGCCTTCTTAGAGGGCAACCAACTTCTTGGGGAAAAAATAAAAAAAATGAAAAACAACTCGGAGCTGCTCCCCATGAATTATAAATTCCGAAAGTGAGGGGCCACACCAGGGTTCTGTGTTTTTGTTTCTGTGTTAGGGAGTTGTCCCTGTTCAATTTTATTAAACATTGCTTTCTTTTACAGTAGCCTACTACAGTTTCAGTTTACTAAGTCTGTAAATTGTGATGTTTTACTTTGTAACGTCGCAGAACTTATATGGTACAAGTTTGTGATGTTTGCATGGAAAAGGGAATAATGTATTACAAATTATATGGTAAGAACCTGGTAATACCATGGAAACAATCAAGGCTTCCTTTTACAGTACAGTTTCAGCTTACTTACTGGGTAAATTGTCGTGTTTTACTTGGTAACGTCGCAGAACGTACATGGTACAAGTTTGTGTTGACTGCATGGGAAAGGGAATAATGTATTACAAATTATATGGTAAGAACCTGGTAATACCATGGAAACAATCGAGGCTTCCTTTTACAGTACAGTTTCAGCTTACTTACTGGGTAGATTGTCGCGTTTTACTTGGTAACGTTGCAGAACGTACATGGTACAAGTTTGTGTTGACTGCATGGAAAAGGGAATAACGTATTACAAATAATATGGTAAGAACCTGGTAACACCATTGAAACAAACAAGGCTTCCTTTTGCAGTACAGTTTCAGCTTACTTACTGGGTAAATTGTCGCGTTTTACTTGGTAACGTTGCAGAACGTACATGGTACAAGTTTGTGTTGACTGCATGGAAAAGGGAATAACGTCTTACAAATTATATGGTAAGAACCTGGTAATACCATGGAAACAAACGAGGCTTCCTTTTACAGTACAGTTTCAGCTTACTTACTAGATAAATTGTCGCGTTTTACTTGGTAACGTCGCAGAACGTACATGGTACAAGTTTGTGTTGACTGCATGGAAAAGGGAATAACGTATTACCAATAATATGGTAAGAACCTGGTAATACCATGGAAACAAACGAGGCTTCCTTTTACAGTACAGTTTCAGCTTATTTACCGGGTAAATTGTCGCGTTTTACTTGGTAACGTTGCAGAACGTACATGGTACAAGTTTGTGTTGACTGCATGGGCAATGGAATGTATCTATTATAAATTATATGGTAATAACGTGGTAACACCATGGAAACATACGGCTTACTTACTGGGTAAGTGTTGTTTTAGCAGCGAAATGCATTGTGTGTGTGTGTGTGTGTGTGTGTGTGTGTGTGTGTGTGTGTGTGTGTGTGTGTGTGTGTGTGTGTGTGTGTGTGTGTGTGTGTGTGTGTGAGAGATTGAGTGAATGAGTGAGTGTGTGTGTATGTGTATAACACGCTATTTTATGTTGAAATTCGACGTAATCCAGTGTTTCTAACAAGATGATATCATTAAAAGTTACATAAAGTAACGGTTTAATAACACAAACGCAGGAAACACGTGAGCTGCTAGTTTAGCGAAAGCAGCGTCCCTAGCAACCTGACGTCGTTGAAACATGCGAGCGAGCCGATAAAATCTTCCTAATAACTATAAAACTAAAGATCAGACGTTATCACTGACTAAAGATTATGCAAGTAAAAAGTATATTTCTCGCTAGAAATGTTATTAGAAACAAGTTTAACGGTGATTCGGTCCTAAAATAGGCCTGTTGCATTTCCCATTCAATTAATAAAGAAAATCAAGCCCGAGCCCGTGCATGTTCTGTCCGAGCCCGGCCCGCCGCGACAGATTAACTGTAATTATGAGCCCGAGCCCGATTTCAACCCAACATTTTTTTTAATACATATGTAACTTTGTTCACATTTGTTACTAGGTCTACTCTGCTAAATATATATGTAAGGGATAATGCATAGAACGCCGGTCATTATCGGTAAAATAAGCCCCACCAGGGCGAACAGTACACCGACGCGCAGCGATGGTGTCTTCGCCCTGAAGGGCCTTAGGGTCTTACTTTCGATAATGATTGACCGGCGACGTTCTATACATTAGTCCGCTTATTACACTGCTACTGCCAAAACGAAAAAATAACTTCACATGCTGTGTCTTTTTTACAATTTATTCGTTACCAGCATTCGTAGTGTTGATCAGCAGAGAAATAATTTGTCCGCAAAGACGGTTACGTCGCTTAGCAACGGAAGACGCTGGGATTGACAAGTCACCGGACCCATGCAAGTGAACGGAGCATTCCACGGCATTGAGAAGACCCGTGTAATAAAGACCTATAATATTTCTGTTTATGGCATAGATTTCTCCTCAGATTAGGCCAATAAACCAATGATAAAATAAAAATAAAAACGCTCGATCAAAGGCCCGGCCCGAGGATAGTGGTGGGAAATATCGGCCCGACCCGGCCTGCGGGTCGGGTCGGGTCCTGGCTCGGGCAGAAAATCTAAACACTGACTGGAACTACTTAGCAGGTGTCTGTAGGCCTATATCAGGAGTTAATATACACCCTGCAGACAATCAGAATACGAGTATTCCCCCAGACTGTGGTATAAACAATATTATTCACGAGTTATAATCAACCCCTACACATCAATATTAATGATAACCCATTAAATACGGTATGATTTCTAGATGTCATGGCAACGTCCGCTCGCGACACTGGACTTGCGAGGCATCGACGCGGAATTCCATTCACATAGCCAAAAACAAGACAATAAACTAGATCAAAACATCAAGGCATACGATTCCTATAATTTTTCCTTTGCGGTTTGCCTACAGAGCAGCGCACCTGCATTTAATATATCCGTGAATTGTCACAATTTCTCAGAATCAAAGGCGAAAGTAGAAACGGGTGGCCTAAAGCTGTCATATTGTTCACAGAGAAGTTTAAGTAGAAACGGGTGGCCAAAAGCTGTCATATTGTTAGTTACCATTTTTAACAATAAATGTTCTGTACGGACCTTAAGAAACATTAGGGGAGAACGCTCACGGACAGAACCTTGGTTTGGAAGTCGTGCTTAGTGACACGACAAATACTTCCAATTTAAATACATGGGTTTGAAATTTGTGCTTTTTGACACGAAAATTTGAAAAAACGTGTCCCTGATCACGTTTCAATAGATTAAATAACGTGACAGTGTCACCTATTTTCGTGAGACCGGGTTGGTATATATGTTATATTACTGGTATTGTGCTATATAACTTGTATTGCGTTATAGTACTGGTATTGTGCTACAGAACTGGTACTGTGTTGCAGCACTGGAATTGTTATAGAGAAAACTACTTTACTGTAGTAATGTTGTGCTATAGTACTGGTACAGTGTTATAGTACTTACAGTGTTACAGCACTTGTACGGTGCTATAGTACTTGTACAGTGTTATAGTATGGGTATTGTGTTACAGCACTTGTACAGTGTTACAGCACTGTGACTGTGCTATGGAGGGAACTACTTTGTTCATAAAAGACAATGAAAGAACGGTAACATTTCCTTTTTTAACGTTTTAATTTTTATATTTTGTCTTGTCTTCCTTTTATTATGGAAAACCCTTCATTGTATTTGTGTAAAGCACTTTGGGTTGCCATTGGCATGAAATGTGCTATATAAATAAAAGTGCCTTGCCTTATGTCTCCATCTGACTGTTGCTGGTTCAGAGACCTGCGAGAACAAGGGCTTCCCACTGCGCCTTACACAAGCACTTCACATGTTTCTATGGGGGTAATGATAGGGTATGGCCTCTGAAAATACATGCCACTGCCATTGTCTCACACTGTTTAGAGTGATTAGCTTTAGATTGGCTTTCTGCTCTCAGAGGGCATGGAGACAGCAAGCTGCTTTCCCTCCATGATGGATAGCGCCACCTTAATGGCTTTTCACGCCGCCCGCTCCACGTACGGCTGGGCGACATGGACCAAATGTCATGGACCAAATGCCAAAATCTGTATGCGCCTCCGGAATATTATGAATCTTATTATATATTAATAATAATTATATTATTAATATATCTCCCGACCGTCGGGTTCTCTGAGCTCCACCAGAGCGGACACCCGCCGGACACACCAGCGGGTGAATTATTTCAGGACAATTGCTGTACTGCCTTTATCAGAATAAAAAATAACTAGAACTGCAAGCAGTTATCCAGGGGTCCAAGCGATGTGCATTTCGCCGGCACAACGCGAAGCATGCATTTAAAACACTACCGTGAACCTGTGGATATAAAGGTTTTGACTGTGAGAGGTTCGGTGTGGGAGTTATAGCCCCAAACGCGTTTTTCCTTGGTATAGCGCCACCTAGTGACCGGCATGTCTGGATTTTGTCGTCTGCGTAGACCTCACGGACCTGGATCTAGTCATGCTATTGACGTGTCTGCACCATCTACGGTTTGGGCTGTGGACCCACTTTTAGAGAAGGAAGTATAAATACACAATGTTGTCGTTTTTGGCGCCCCCTTTTGGCGAAATTTTCCGAAGAGAATTTTCCGATTTTTTTAGTGAACGCCATTAAGGGTAGCGCCGACATGTGTGTACAATTTGAACTCAATCCGATGTCTAATTCTGGATTTTTTGGGATTTATGATTTTCCAAGTAACGTAGCTAATAAACCAATATTCAAAACGCTACCGTTTCGTCGTCGAAGGTCGGATCAAAAAAGTGTTGTTTTTTTTGCAACCTGGTCTCACAGGAATCCGTGTAATGACTACGGACGCTTAACTCGAAATCCGTAGCCACATCACGGAAACACGCCGATTTCCGTGATGTGGCCACGGAATTCGCTCCAATGCAAGTTAATGACACTGATGTTCCGTGGCTCACACACGGATCCCCGTTTCAACGAGCGAGTCGACCACGGGGATTAATTCAAAACCCGTGGTGGTCTCACTGAAACACTTAAATTGTCCTTGATGTGTCCACGGAAGTTGCTCCAATGCAAGTAAATGACACTGATATTCCGTGGCACACACACACAGATTCCCGTTTCAATCTGTCTGTGTGCCAAAGTTGACCACGGCGGGGGCTTGACTCAAAATCCGTGCTGGTCTGACGGAATCACTTAAATTGTCCGTGATGTGGCTACGGAATTGGCTCCAATGCAAGTAAATGTCACTGTTATTCCGTGGCTCACACACGGATCCCCGTTTCAACGAGCGAGTCGACCAAGGGCGCTTAACTCACAGTCCGTGGTGGTCTCACGGAATCACTTAAATTGTCTGTGATGTGGCTACGGAATTGGCTCCAATGCAAGTAAATGACACTGTTATTCCGTGGCTCACACACGGATCCCCGTTTCAACGAGCGAGTCGACCACGGGTGCTTAACTCACAGTCCGTGTTGGTCTCACGGAATCACTTAAATCGTCCGTGATGTGGCCACGGAATTTGCTCCAATGCATGTAAATGACACTGTTATTCCGTGGCTCACACACGGATCCCCGTTTCAACGAGCGAGTCGACCACGGGCGCTTAACTCACAGTCCGTGGTGGTCTCACGGAATCACTTAAATGGTCCGTGATGTGGCTACGGAATTGACTCCAATGCAAGTAAATGACAATGTTATTCCGTGGCTCACACACGGATCCCCGTTTCAACGAGCGAGTCGACCACGGGCGCTTAACTCACAGTCCGTGTTGGTCTCACGGAATCACTTAAATCGTCCGTGATGTGGCCACGGAATTTGCCCCAATGCAAGTAAATGACCAACCCGGTATCACGCAATTGCGTGCTCCTGCGCACGAACGTTAATCTATTGAAGCGTGTTCCCGAGCACGATAGTCCGACTTTTTGCGTGTTACACAAAACGAAATGTAAACCAATGCATTCTGAATGGGAGTGTTCTAAGACAATTAACGTGCTCCACAAAACGGTACGAGAGAGAGAGAAAGAGAGAGCGGGAGAGAGAGAGAGAGAGAGAGAGGCTTCAGAAAGGGTGTGCGCAGATAGTACAGTGCACCCTAGTTATGTTTATGCCAAAACCTATATACATAATTAGGCTGTGGAAATTGCAATAAGTTAAGAACACAACTTCGCACGTTGAGCACACAGCCGTGTGACTCGTTTATTTTGTAAAAAAGAAAACCGGAAAACAAAGCATGCTGAAGGTAAACAAATCCAGCATGGTCTGTGACGTCATGAGACGCACGTAATCCTTAGGGACCGCGATCCCTGAACCACCAAGAACGTAAATGACATGCAGTAAACAACAACACAATTGAAAGAACAACACATAACGAAATACTGTAGGTGAATTATGTTACGGTCACTACAAGGCTATAATTATATTATTTAGAGTGTAATGAGACAATCTATAGCCAAATTGTCGAAGATGCCCGAGAATCTTCGGGGATATCAGCATGGGAAATCGGCGAATCAGACCCATGAAGGGGGGGGGGGGGGGGGGGGACAAGTCAGTTGAGGGGGGGGGGGGGGGGGGACACACGTTTGTTGAGGGGGGGGGAGACACGTTTGTAGGGGGGTCAACTGAGAACCCCAATTCCCAGAATCCCCCGCGGCTCCGGAACACGGCGTAGCTTATATTAATCTTTATTATCTGAATGGGAAATGCAATATTTTAGGACAGATACACCATTAAACGCGTTTCTAATGACTTTTCTAGCGAGAAATGTACATTTTCCTTACATAATCTTCAGTCAGTGAATGTGTATGATCTTTATTAATCTTTATTATCTGAATGGGAAATGCAATATTTTAGGACCGATTCACCGTTAAACGTGTTTCTAATAACATTTCTAGCGAGAAATATACTTTTTACTTGCATAATCTTCAGTCAGTGATTGTGTCTGATCTTTAGTTTTATAGTTATTAGGATTTGATCGGCTCGCTCGCATGTTTCAACGACGTCAGGTTGCTTTCGCTAAACTAGCAGCTCACGTGCTTCCTGCGTTTGTGTTATTATACTGTTACTTTATGTAACTTTTAATGATATCATCTTGTTAGAAACACGTATATCTGAGAGCCAACCCGGTCGCCAAAAGCATACGTTGACAGTGTACTTTTCGTGAACATTGGATTACGTCGCATTTCAACATAAAATAGCGTGTTATACAGACACACACACGCACGCACACGCCCAGACACGCACAGACACACACACACACACACACACACAAGCACACACAAGCACACACACGCACGTACAGACACACAGACACAGACACACACACACACGCACACACGCACACGGTGCATTTCGCTGCTAAAACAACAACAAAAAAATATTCCCTCAAATATTATTACTTTCAAAACGTTGGCCAAAATGGCCAATAATATCATTTTTTATTTGGGATGCTTCTAGGACATTTTGGGTGGATTTTGAACGGTATGTGGGGGGCACGTTTTTTGCAGGACCTGGCAACCCTGCGCTGTTGCCCGAGATCGGGATTCACCCCGGCGTGGTGCCGTCTCCTTTTGACCTTTTGACCCCAGACTTCTGGGGGAATAGCTGAATCAATTCATTAGTCAATCAGAAGCATCTAAATATCTTCCCGGTGGCGTAAGAGGACGAACAAGGTGTCCTTCAACATCTACGCTTCCAGGAGATTGCAACGGTGCCACACATGAGCATATTCGAACATGTTTAATGGTAGTAATTAGCTGTCGAAATTGGAGGCCTTAATCAATACTGAGCAGCTATTGATTTGCTTCCCGATAAAGATTTGTCACAAATGACATGTTATTTAGCATCTACACGTTGAGCTGAGTCAAATGACACCAAGAACGACACTCTAGCTAATGGTAACATGTGTTTTACATGGTACACCTAGGTCTAGGACATGATCTCGGTGTAGCAAGAGGCCGAGCTTGATCTCATTGGACTCAGCTTAACGTGTAGATGCTAATTAACATGTAATTTGTCAAAAATCTCCATCGTGAAGCAAATCTATAGCTGGTCATTATTGATAAAGGCCTCCAAAATCGACAGCTAATTACTACCCCGAAACATATTCAAATATGATCATGTGTGGCACTGTTGCAATCGTCTCGAAACGTAGATGTCAAAGGACAACTTGTTTGCTCTGTTGCACCACCGGGAAGATATTTTCATACTTCTAATGGATTGATTCATATTTTAAGGTTCTCGGAGTGAGACTTTAAGTGGCTGCAGCAGAAGTGTTGAGACGAAAGATGATATCAAGAGATTTATAGAATATTCCCATTCACATTATGATTCTTCGTCGTAACATCCGACCAAACATCCTTTACATTGTCAGAGCGAAGATTATGAAAGTCCAGGCTCAGCAAGTGCTCCATCTCGTTGCACCTGCACCCAGCGGCTCGCTTGCAAGATTTTGGCCTGAAGTTCTTCCCAGACCAACACCCTAGCCATCCAACATGCATATCTGAGAATCAGGCCTCTCTTTAATAATGACAAAAAGTTATGAGAGAAACACACATTAACTTTTTGTTATCTCATAAGCGGCGTGGTGCCGGCTCCTTTTGACCTTTTGACCCCCGACGTCAAAAACGTGGCCACAGGCCAGCTGTGTCTACACACCTTTAGCCACAAATGTACACCTCCATCCCACAAAAAATGGGGACTAGAAACTAACCTCTGTCTTATGTACATTTACTGTACTGTTGGAGGTCACGCCCCTTTGCCGACCTTTTCGAGATAGCTAGGGATGCTAAAATGTTTACACACATTTCCCGGGGCCCCGTGTACGACATATCCGAGATTTGGAGTTCTAGCCCTTAGAGAAAAAAAGTTTTCTCAAATGGAGTGTCATTTGGACAAAGCCCCTCAGAAGTGTAGCCTGTAAGACCTAATGGTTCAGAATGTGGTGAAAATTTTAATACCTTATTCTAGGGCCTAACTGGGACCTCCGCACCGAAACTTGGCCCGGTCGGACCCCGAGGGCAGGAAGGGGGGGCCCTTCCTGCCCGAGACTTGGCCCGGTCAGACCCCGAGGGCAGGCCCCCCCTTCCTGCCCTCGGGGTCCGACCGGGCCAAGTTTCGGTGCGGAGATCCCAGTTAGGCCCTAGAATAAGGTATTAAAATTTCAGGGCGGTAGGACCTTCCTATCTCAAAAACTGTTTTTCCACCACATTCTGAACCATTAGGTCTGAATGGGTCTGATTCGCCGATTTCCCATGCTGATATCCCCGAAGATTCTCGGGCATCTTCGACAATTTGGCTATAGATTGTCTCATTACACGCTAAATAATATAATTATAGCCTTGTAGTGACCGTAACATAATTCACCTACAGTATTTCGTTATGTGTTGTTCTTTCAATTGTGTTGTTGTTTACTGCATGTCATTTACGTTCTTGGTGGTTCAGGGATCGCGGTCCCTAAGGATTACGTGCGTCTCATGACGTCACAGACCATGCTGGATTTGTTTACCTTCAGCACGCTTTGTTTTCCGGTTTTCTTTTTTACACAATAAACGAGTCACACGGCTGTGTGCTCAACGTGCGAAGTTGTGTTCTTAACTTATTGCAATTTCCACAGCCTAATTATGTATATAGGTTTTGGCATAAACATAACTAGGGTGCACTGTACTATCTGCGCACACCCTTTCTGAAGCCTCTCTCTTTCTCTCTCTCTCTCTCTCTCTCTCTCTCTCTCTCTCTCTCTCTCTCTCTCTCTCTCTCTCTCTCTCTCTCTCTCTCTCTCTCTCGTACCGTTTTGTGGAGCACGTTAATTGTCTTAGAACACTCCCATTCAGAATGCATTGGTTTACATTTCGTTTTGTGTAACACGCAAAAAGTCGGACTATCGTGCTCGGGAACACGCTTCAATAGATTAACGTTCGTGCGCAGGAGCACGCAATTGCGTGATACCGGGTTGGTCATTTACTTGCATTGGGGCAAATTCCGTGGCCACATCACGGACGATTTAAGTGATTCCGTGACACCAACACGGACTGTGAGTTAAGCGCCCGTGGTCAACTCGCTCGTTGAAATGGGGATCCGTGAGTGAGCCACGGAATAACATTGTCATTTACTTGCATTGGAGTCAATTCCGTAGCCACATCACGGACCATTTAAGTGATTCCGTGAGACCACCACGGACTGTGAGTTAAGCGCCCGTGGTCGACTCGCTCGTTGCAACGGGGATCCGTGTGTGAGCCACGGAATAACAGTGTCATTTACATGCATTGGAGCAAATTCCGTGGCCACATCACGGACGATTTAAGTGATTCCGTGAGACCAACACGGACTGTGAGTTAAGCACCCGTGGTCGACTCGCTCGTTGAAACGGGGATCCGTGTGTGAGCCACGGAATAACAGTGTTATTTACTTGCATTGGAGCCAATTCCGTAGCCACATCACAGACAATTTAAGTGATTCCGTGAGACCACCACGGACTGTGAGTTAAGCACCCGTGGTCGACTCGCTCGTTGAAACGGGGATCCGTTAGTGAGCCACGGAATAACAGTGACATTTACTTGCATTGGAGCCAATTCCGTAGCCACATCACGGACAATTTAAGTGATTCCGTCAGACCAGCACGGATTTTGAGTCAAGCCCCCGCCGTGGTCAACTTTGGCACACACACAGATTGAAACGGGAATCTGTGTGTGTGTGCCACGGAATATCAGTGTCATTTACTTGCATTGGAGCAACTTCCGTGGACACATCAAGGACAATTTAAGTGTTTCAGTGAGACCACCACGGGTTTTGAATTAATCCCCGTGGTCGACTCACTCGTTGAAACGGGGATCCGTGTGTGAGCCACGGAACATCAGTGTCATTAACTTGCATTGGAGCGAATTCCGTGGCCACATCACGGAAATCGGCGTGTTTCCGTGATGTGGCTACGGATTTCGAGTTAAGCGTCCGTAGTCATTACACGGATTCCTGTGAGACCAGGTTGGTGTGCGTCTGAAGATGTCGTGTGCAAAGTTTGGTGTTGATTGGTCAAGAAATGTGGGAGGAGTTGCGAAAAGGCAGTTTAGCGGTTTTCGGGATTTTGCAAAAAAATGTCATGTACGCAAATGGGCGTGGTCATTTTTTACTGTAGGAGGTTCGGTGTGGGAGTTATAGCCCCAAACGCGTATTCCTTGGTATAGCGCCACCTAGGGACCGGCGTGTCTGGATTTTGTTATCTGAGTAGCGGTGCCGGACCTGGATCTAGTCATGCAATTTGCGTGTGTGCACCATTTACGGTTTGGGCTGTGGTCCCACTTTCACGGGGGGAAGTATAAAAATAATCGCTATAAAAACAATAGGGATCCAACCTGTTGGCTTGGACCCCTAATTAATGTTGAGACAGCTTAAGATTTTAGGTCGCTGCACGCATTTTTGAGCACGTTGCGCTGCTGCAAGTGACGGAAGAGGTTGGTCGTACTCGACCCTTTAGTTGCGACAGATTTGAAGCACTCTCTACAAAAAACCTGATTCTGTCATTCGTCAGACATCTTGTACCCAAAACATTTCCAAACTATGGAGCCATTTGTCTTCTGCTTACATACAAGCTCCTCTGCGCCGCATTTGCCGGCGGACTCCATGCTTCGCGCCGTAGGGGATTTAAAAAAGTGGAATGGGGGCCGGGCCGTGTGTGTGAGTGCCGGAGGCAGAGCGGGAGAGAGATAAGCAGAGTTATGAAAAAGCAGGAGGCAATCGTGGTTCGAAACTGCTGTAATATGGATAAAATATGCTGTACTTTCAACGCAAATTAAACTATATCGATGTTGACGATAGCGTCTCGTTACATATCTCGGTTGAAAAAATATAAATATACTTCAAATATCGATATATCGCCCAGCCCTAGCTCCTCGGCAGCCGTCCACATGATTCGGTTGCATCTTACAATGAACGAGGGCCATAATGTCGCTAGTATTATTGGGTGTCAAGCAACCATGTTGCGAGACAACCTATTGTTATTGTACGAATTCCTATTATTATTATTATACTGCCATTGGAGTCAATGGCAGCCCATAGAACCGCTTGGCGAAAAGTTGTAAAATTTGGCACAATGGTTCAGGACAGCCCCATTAGCCCATTAAGCCAATCTCAGGTCGCTAGCCCAACAGCTCTAGCGCCACCAACAGGTCAAAGTTGGACATGCATTCATGTTCATAACTTTCGACTTATTCGACCAATATTCACAAACCAGGTATCATTGGATTCCTTGAACCAAGCCCAGTTCAACACACCCTATGACGTCATTGCGCCATGACGTATATGTCCGCCATCTTGGTTTATGTCAAAAACCCTCAAAATGCTACTTCTATCACAAATCTTGTCCAATCATCTCGAAACTTGGCACACATGATCTTCTGGCCATGCTTGATACAAAACATCGAATTGATCGATTGATTCAAAACCGTTTGCCCGCTACAGCAAATCAAATTTGGCGGCATAGCCGCCAAACCGGATGTAAGCCCATATCTCAGCAGCCCTTTGACATATCATAACCAACCTTGGTACATAGACCCATGACCCCAGAAAGGTGACACTGAATAAATTTGGTGAGATTTGACCTCTAGGGGGCGCTGTTATTAATGTCGATGTGTTTTGACTCCTCTCTCTTCACATGAGTATATTTAAAACTTATTTTCAATGTCTAGTGATACTATCAGACCTCCCCGTATAGCTAGTATATTATTTCTCGCAGAAATATCCGCGACAGCCAATGATATTCGACCGTGAAGCCGCCAAACCGGAAACACGGCAATTTCTCAGCATCCCTTTGACAAATCATAACCAAACTTGAAACATAGACCCATAACATCATCATGGGGACGCTTAATGAATTTGGTGACCATTGACCTCTAGGGGGCGCTATAATTAATGAAGACGTGTTTTAACTCCTCTCTCTTCACATGAGTACATTTCAAACTTATTTCTAATGTCTGAGGATACTGCCAGACCTCCTTATATAGCTTATAAATTATTTCTCATTGTAACATCAGAACTTGGCCGCCATGTTGAAAGTTGTCAAAATTAGTTGTAAATTCCCACAGGCCACAAATTATGTCCAATCTTCATGAAACTTTGCATATATGATCTTCCGACCAAGCTGAACAAATGTATTAAACAGCTTTCTCAAATTCAAAACCGTTTGGCCGTGACAGCCAATCAAACTTGACGTTGCTCATTAATGGGTAGACACTGCACTCGTGTGGCGCTTATTAATGGGCAGACACTGCACTCGTGTGGCGTCAAGCGGGACTTAATGTATAATGCAACAATGACTAAATTTACCATTCCGCCCACCTACTATATAAACTGCAATTCCCTCTGGATTAGATGCTTCACGAACCACCTCCAGAACGGATGCTTGTTTACATTGTGTCTCTTTTAGAGATATTGTTCCGAATACCCCTATGTATTTGTGACATTTGTTCTGTCAGGCAGACTGTATTGCGCCCTTACCTCTAGGTGGGGTCCTTTTCCCATTTACTCATCCCACCGGCTGTCGGTATTGCCGATTTCCGAGGCGGTCGTCATGTAGCCCCCTGGCCGATTGCGTCCATCCGGCAGAATTAGCCTACCGAGTCCGATTATGCTTGACACCCACATTGCTGCTCGCAGCTATATTTATGTTTATCATTATAGACTTAGTGTTGCAGTTCTCACAAGGAATAACATCACCATCACAGTGAATACTTTTTATATCATGAATGAATGTCGTTAAAGGGGTAGTTCGGAATTTTGGACATAGGGCCTGATTCCGAAGTGAGCATTGGTATTCTATATCACTGGAGACAGTTTTCAACACATTTCATTCAGTCCTTCTAGTTGCAGAGTTCGCTCGTGCTAGGCTAGCGCAAGTCAACGGGTAATGCTAGCCTGCTATTAAAAACAGTCTTACCCACTCCACAGTACACCCGAGGTAAATCAATTATAACGACAGACTATACATCTAAATGTCTGTTTATAGAATAATGTTTGAAATAAAACCAACCTTGCATTGCATTGCATTTTGAGGGAATTGCGGGGTCTCAGCAGCAGTGTTTATATTCCTGTACGTAGGCTACGGCAGCGGCGGACTGATACCTAGGTTACCTGCCGCTGTCATTGCTACAAACGCAGAGTACAGTGAACGAAGGAATTCTACAAGCGTATTAAATTAACAAGATATGGCCACGTTTGGAGGAGTTAGCGATGCGTCTGCTTTTGAAGACGATTATGAGGAATTTGTTGTATCCAACGAACCGTACATGTACGAGCCGGTGTTTTGATGTCAAAGCCAGCAGCAACAAGCCACAGTTGAGTCCTTTCTGGATCTCGCACTGGAAAATGGTGGAAACTTTGTGGTGCCCATCTGTACCGTTTATTTCTACAATTTCTAAAAGCACACTGAACCATCATGTTGCCTAGTCGTTCAATTGTGCTTCTGTCCCACGCTTCTCTGTTTACGTTCTTCTGTCGTGATTCGGTTACAAACCTAACCAGCGCATAGTAGAATTCCGCTTCTGCTGAGAAAGTAGTCCCTCGATGATTCATGCGATGCATGGTTCGTTTTATTTCCAACATTATTCTATCAACACAGACATTTAAATCTATAGTCTGGCGTTATAATTTAATTACCTCGGGTGTACTGTGGAGTGGGTAAGACTGTTTTTAATAGCAGGCTAGCATTGCCGTTGACTTGCGCTAGCCTAGCACGAGCGAACTCTGCAACTAGAAGGACTGAATGAAATGTGTTGAAAACTGTCTCCAGTGATATAGAATAACAATGCTTACTTCGGAATCAGGCCCTATGTCCAAAATTCCGAACTACCCCTTTAATATGATCAATGATATGAGTTTATATAGGAGGATACTAGGGGAGTACAAGTAACACAACCTTTTTTCGCCTTTCCTTCTCCCACATAGAGATGCAGTCAAAGCAGAATTGCCCTCAGAGCAGTGTAGCGTCTTCACTACAAAACCGGTGAGTGCTGTGGAACTCCTCTTTGGTCTGTTTGGTCTGCACAACTTACATGCTTGGCATGCACCAGTCGGCCGGCACGTCTCAAAATAGCCCCTGTTTCCGCTACAACAGCACCACAGGGGGCTATGTCCAGAAACGCTCTGCAACCTGCCAGTTCTATGACGGGGAAAAGCTCTGCTGGGGTCTGAATGTATATACAGAACGCTGTCTGCATACACATTTAGAACATCAAGCTGACATTAAGATCGCACAGGGGGCTATGTATGTGAGCATTGATGACAGTGGGTATAGACAGTATCGTTGTACCAAGCGGCCCACTGTTTGTTCTTACTGCGGGTGGGTTCTGAGGGATGTAATATGATTGGTAGATCTCATTGTGTTAGGGTTAGGGTTGGGTATAGGGTAAGGAACAGGGTATTCCTATTATGTATATTGATGTTGACGATAAAAAAAAGAAAGATGTTACGGAGATAATCATTGAATGGAAAATCTTCATTAAGTGAACAATTGTCTCAGAAAGGTGTTGTTGCCAGATATCGTTTGCGCCATCTTTGTTCATTCTTGCAAACCAGGAAGTCTGCAGGTCATCAATGTTAGGCAGCTAGGTGAATAAGGCCAAAGCAGATTCCATGTTCAATTCACAAGCCATAGCAAATTGAGTCTATCCTTCTAAAATACGATGTTGATCCTAAATGTAATTATAGTGATGAATCTGAGTAGTAGTGATCATCATGGTGAAACCCGTAATGGTGAAGGAAAAATGTAAATTAGATAACAGCACAAGTTGCCACAAGCTGTTCTGCCGGGAATGAACAGCTTCATTAACACTTTCTAGTTTCTACAAAATGTAATTATTATGCGAGCATTGTAACATGCCTTATCCTTACACACACACACACACACACACACACACACACACACACACACACACACACACACACACACACACACACACACACACTTCCACATAAACTGTAAGCTGCAGGTTAGGATTTATTTTGGTCAGTCCTCATTAAGAAGAGAACAGACAAGAAGCTGGTCCCTCTTAATTATAATGGTCAGATAGGGAATGCTAATTTTTTCCACACATGACGGTCAGGTGCATAAATTAGAATAGTACATGGAATCTTATTTTCTGGCAGTGCTGTCTTCAATACATAAAAGTATTAGCAGTTGCATTTAAACATTAACAATAATATTTTTTAATGCATCCATATCATACTAGCACAGCCAACATTTACACTCATTGTATTCTGGCGTGACTTAATCTATTCTCGCACGCATGCACGCACACACACACACACACACACACACACACACACACACACACACACACACACACACACACACACACACACACACACATAAACACACTGACACACACACACACACACATACTCACACAGAAACAGTGGGGTCCTACTCATGGTTCAACCTGAGGGTTAGATATTAGATAGACATGTTTAGTGTATATATAATGTATGAGTCTACGCCTGGCTGTGAGGCACCAGGAGAGCTCAACAAGGTCCCTAATATATGGGACAGCTAGATCGGGTTAGGCCATATACCGATTTTGCTACTCGAACGGACCGTGTCACTTGTCTGAATGTACATGGCCTTTCAGAGAATCTAATAATGTCCGGAGCATGGCTGACTCCCCTACGCTAGGTGGCACTGTAGCCCTTTCAACAAGTGGTAGTAGAGCCACCAGCTGACCTCTTTACGTCACCAGCAACAAAAAACTCAGGCCGCATTCGAGAAAGATGATTTCAGTAGACTGCCATCAGTTCACTTCGGGTCCATATAATTTCTCAGACGCTCCATTGTTCTGACCTCTCGGCCGTATGTGGACTCCTCTGGCGTCGGAGCAGCGGGAGGAGCCAGCCGGAGGAGTCTGCATACGACCGAGAGGTCGGAACAATGAAGCGTCGGAGAAATGACATGGACCCGAAGTGAACTGACCGCTGTCCCGCATACGGCAACAATTCCTTTCTCCTTCATGTAGCGTTTGAATCTGGACTTCAGACATTTAAAGCCAAAGTTCCTTTCCCCCAATTCCTTCTCCACCATGGCGGAGATAACCCCCACTACGACTCTTTGTTGTGGAAGTACCAGAGAGTTGGAGAACCCAATGCAGTCTTTAAGATTCGTAATATCAGAGAATATCCTGGTCAGTTCGGTCGCGGCGCAATGAATGAATAAAGATCGCATTCGCATCAGAAGAAAAAAACTTTTATTTTGAAAGATGTGCCCGAAGTTACTACTTAACAACCTTGTTGATGACAAACGTTTAAGAAAACATGAACTTTTAATTCAGCCTTGGGTGAAATCGAAACGTAGTATGTACTGAATGCATGTTGATGATGATACACTTCTTATAGGGGGTAATGTCATGACACCGGCTTCCTCCATCTTCTGCGTCATCTTTTAAAATAAATCGCTGTTTCTCGTTTTTTCCGACGGTGACAGCCATAAACATATAAAGAAAGAATTAAATATTTATATTTATAAAGAAATAGGAATTGTTTATATGTCTAGAATTCTTCTACTTCTGTCAGAAGTAGATAGGGTAAAGGTGTTTACATGCATTTTAAAAATCCTGAGGGGTATTCCACGAACTGAGGTTTATACAAGAGATACTGATGGGGCCCCCCCCCCGAATTCCCCCTACCAGCCCCCTGCGCAGAATTGTTGGGGGGGGGGGGGGGGGGGGGGTAAAACCGGTTGTAATTTTTTTAATTTGAGGCGGCAGGGGGTGTTGTCGCAGCTAAATGTTACTAATAAAGTAGCTTGTAATCTAACTTAGTTACTTTTAAAATCAAATAATCAGTAAAGTAACTAAGTTACTATTTTAAGGAGTAACTGGTAATCAGTAATCTCATTACTTTTTCAAGGTAACTGTGGCAACACTGGTCGCTGTGCAAGTTTTGTCAGGCGAATTTGTCGCACCACATCTTTTGCCCGCCAACGGTGCTTCCTGCCAAGTAACTAGTAATCAGTAATGAAATTACTTTTTCAAGGTAACTGTGGCAACACTGGTCGCTGTGCAAGTTTTGTCAGGCGAATTTGTTGCGCCATATCTTTTGCCCGCCAACATTGCTCCATGCCAATCTATTCTCAACCACGGCCGGGATAACCACCATTGCATGTCTTTACCTGTTGTGGAAGAGGGAGAGACGTCAGAGAACCCGACACAGTATATTCATAATATTGTAATGACCACGGAACAGGCAGTGAATGAAGTATTGATAAGACAGCGATTTATTAGATAGATAGATACCTAACTTGAAACAGACAAGACCGGTAACCAAAGCAACGCCGGTAAACAAACCCCGCAAAGCCCAATCCCTACGAGAGCTCCCCGTGCTACGGCCATCCGGAGGCGCACAGCGCTTTTGGCCGTGATATTATGTATGAAATTATATTATATTATATTATATACTATTAGCCATAGAGCTCCGGGAGTCGCAAACGGCAACAATCACTTTCTTCTCCATGCTGCGGTTCACCCCGGACTGCACTGCAGGGAAGAGTTGGCAGGTTGAACGCTGATTGGCTGTTATGTTACGCATGTCACTCAGTGGCCATGCTGTTGAACGCTGATTGGCTGTCACCACGCAAATGTTGCGGCAAAGTTGAAATATTTCAACTCGAGCGAAAGTGTGTGCCGCAAATCCACGTGAACGCACCCGCCCGTGCCGGGCAAAAGTGTAGCGCTGCAAATCCAATCTTTTCTTTTTCTCTAGCGAAAAATTTGCCCAATTCGCGTCTCTACATTGACTTTGTATGGAATTGTGTCGCCCCTACGCGTTTGGTGTGAACGCACAGTAACCCTCCACCTCCACCCCTAAGTCTCTACCTCCACCCCTTACCCTCTACCTCCACCTCTAACCCCCTAACTCCACCCCTAACCATCTACCTCCATCCCTAACCCTCCATCCCTAACCCTCTACCCCTAACCCTCTACCTCCACCCCTAACCCTCTAACTCCACTTCCACCCCTTACCCTCCACCTCCACCCCTAACCCTCCAACCCTAACCCTCCACCTCAACCCCGAACCCTCCACCTCCACCCCTTACCCTCCACCCCTAACCCTCCACCTCCACCCGCCTTTACAAAGTCTGATGTTAATGGATACTCCACTTAATCATCAAATCCCGCCGGCGGCCAAGTTTAAGTTACAACACCCCTACCCCCCCCAACATGCTGGGTCAATTTTCGGCATCATAGGGTTAAGTGATATAGTCATGTCATACACAATTTGAAAGCTTAGAATATCATGAATGTCAAGCATTCGGTGGAATAAATATGTTTAGCGAATATAGATCAAATATATCCTAGTGTCTTAGATCGAAATAGCCCAACTCACCCTCCCTTGGTGCATTCTTACTTTATCGTCGTTGTGTGGATATCCTTAGCAATGAGTTGATTCTTCATGTTGGGTCTTGAAATGTTCATAAGAGTCCACAGAAATCGAATACCCATATTATTTTAGTCTAATTACATTGTGTATATGCACAAGCCATCTTATACAAAGAAGCAGAAAAATAGAAAACCGAAACGCTGCAATTTTTTTTTGCAGAAAACTGCGATTTAGGGTTTGAATTCCGCTATTGCCATCGGATTCTTGTTTGCCAGGGTCTCACGATGACGTAGAGCCCTCACACCTGTTGGACCAATAATTCCTTGTAAACAAGCCTTACAAGCCAATGAGGCGATCACTATCAAAACGGGGCAGGTATACTTTGATTGACAGCTACACCAGCAGAAAGAAAGTGTCGGGGACGGGTCTTAGATATCCTAATAACCAATGAAGAGACCTTTCTGACGATATCCAGCTTGTCAAACACCTTCTCAAGTGTGGTTGAGAAAACAAATGCGCAAGGTTTCACTTGGGGCTAAAGCCGTTCCATCAACCCAGTTCAGCCGCGCCTCGCTCAGGTTAGTTCAAACCAGGCTTACGTTATCGTTGATTGCGCGCACTCAGGACTCTAACCCTTACACAAATACAAACTCAGGACTCTAACCCTTATACACCTCTTCTCAAAAGAGTTAAACACAATTCTTCGTATATTCAGTGATTATTGGTCTCAAACCCTTATCCTTTCTCTCTGGTATCCGATCATGTATTTTTCTGGTAAAAATAGAAAATAAAGGGAAAGTTAAAAAGGCATTTTAGTAAAATAAAGGCAAAGTATTTAAGATTTAGCAGAAAGCTAAAGCAAACATAAAAGTCTTCAATCTTGTTTTGAAGGTGCTCAGAGTTGGGGCAAGTCTTAAATCCTCAGGGAGTTTATTCCAGCTATTTGTTGCATAGTAACTAAATCCTGCTCTCCCATGTTTCGTGTTTACTCTGGGGATAATTAACAGATTGGTCTCAGAAGATCTTAGTGTTCTAGAAGGCTTATGTAGTGGAAGCATATCAGTTAAATATTTTGGGCCTAAACCATGTAGGGATTTATAGGTTAGCAACATGATTTTAAAATCAATTCTCTGACCTACAGGAAGCCAATGTAACGATTTAAGAATTGGTGTAATATGTTCAAATTTTTTGGTCTTTGTTAAAACTCTGGCAGCAGCATTCTGAACAAGCTGAAGCTTCCTTAGAGTTTGTTTTGGGAGACCTGTAAGGAAACCATTGCAGTAGTCAAGCTTACTAGTGATAAAGGCATGTACAAGTTTTTGTAAGTCTTTGGTGGACATGAGCCCTCTAAGTCTTGCTTCATTTTTAAGGTGATAATAAGCAGATTTTGTAACTGATTTGATGTGACTTTCGAAATGTAAATCAGATTAAATCAGAATAAGAATCCATGATAACCCCTAGATTTCTGGCTTTGATTGAGGTTTTCAGGGACAGAGAGTGAAGGTGTTGGGTTACTTTAAGCCTTTCCGTTTTAGCACCAAATACAATTATCTCTGTTTTATCCTCATTTAGCTGAAGGAAATTTCGGCACATCCAGTCTTTCACTTGCTCAATGCACTGGCACAGCAGATCTATGGGCCGATAGTCATTTGGTGATAGCGATACATAGATTTGCGTGTCATCAGCATAGCAATGATGGTCAATATTGTTATTTTGCATGATTTGCCCTAGTGGGAGCATGTAGATGTTGAATAAAGAGGGTCCTAAGATTGAACCTTGTGGGACTCCACACATCACGTTGGTTGATTCTGATACAAAGTCGCCAATGGAAACAAAGTAGTTCCTATTTTGTAGGTAGGATCTGAACCAATTTAAGACTGTGCCTGAAAGCCCCACCCAGTTTCTAACCTGTCCAAAAGTATTGTATGGTCTACAGTATCGAATGCAGCACTGAGGTCTAGTAGCATTAGTATTGAGGTTTTGCCAGAGTCTGTGTTAAGACGGATGTCGTTTACAACTTTAATGAGGGCGGTCTCAGTGCTGTGCAGGGGTCGAAATCCTGATTGTAAGTTGTCATAACAACCAGTTGATGCCAGGAAGGGATTAAGTTGCTGGAGGACAACTCTCTCAATGATTTTACTTATGAAGGGTAGATTTGATATTGGTCTGTAGTTGTTAATGATAAAGGTATCTAGGCTCTGCTTTTTTAAAAGGGGTTTAATAACTGCAGTTTTCAGGGCTTTTGGGAAGTTGCCTGACTGAAGAGAGTTGTTAACTATCTGCAATATGTCTATTGCTAGGCAGTCAAAAACATTCTTAAAGATGTTGGTAGGTAAAGAATCAAGGCAACAGGTGGATGGCTTTAGTTGTGTTACAGTTTCCACAAGAGTTTTAGAGTCTATAACATTAAAGCATGCCATCCCTGCCACGTTACTTTTGCCTGAACAGGGTGGTAGTCCAACATTTTCGTTTGAAGTGGAGATATTGATGGCGTATCTGATGCCTTCAATTTTATCAGTATAAAAAGCTGCAAACTCATTGCATTTCTGCGTGGAATGGAGATCAGGTGGAATTTGTGTTGGGGGGTTGGTCAGTCTGTCAACAGTTGCAAATAGGGTTTTTGCATTATTAGTATTGGTTTTAATGATATTCGAGAAAAATGTTTCTCTAGCACTTTTTAAGTCCAAATTGTAGGCACGGAGGCTCTCTTTGTAGATATCATGGTGAATATGAAGTTTTGTTTTATGCCAGATGCGTTCAACCTTACTGCATTCTTTTTTCTGTGCTGTCACAGAAGCAGCTTTTCTCCAGGTTGCCTTTTGCTTTCCAGAAATCTCTTTAACCTTATAAGGTGCAATGACATCCATGACTTTCAAAATTTTCAAATTAAAGTTTTCTACAAGATCATCAGCAGAACATGGGTTGAGAGGTGGTAGTAAGGAGATGGCCTTTCTAAAAAGTACATACGATTCTTCATTGATATACCGTTTTTTTACAGAATTTGATTTTGTCTGTATGTCGGGGATAAAAGATGTATTAAAGAAAACACAAAAGTGGTCAGACAAGGAAGGATCAGTCACAGAGAGATCAGAAACATTGAGGCCCTTTGTGATAACCAGGTCTAGAGTGTGCCCCTTACAATGAGTAGTCTCTTTCACTCGTTTTTTTGCACACTTGTCATTCAAATCATCAGTATGAAAATTGAAGTCACCAGTTATAACTAGACAGTCAAAGTCTGTGGAGATGCTAGACAATAATTCTGTGAATTCATCGAAAAAATTTGCAGAGTATGTGGGTGGCCTGTAAATAATTAATAGGAGAACTCTGGGGGAGCATTTCAATACAGCACAAAGGTATTCGAATGATGGAAAATCACCAAATAACATCTGTTTCCCCTGAAAAACATTTTTATATATAACAGCAACCCCTCCAGATCTACATGCATCAAAAAAGTTATAGTTGGGAGGAGCTGTCTCAGAACGGTTGCACTGTTATTTTGTTCCAGCCATGTTTCAGTTAAAAACATAAAATCCAGTTTAGAGGTGGTAATAAAATCATTAACTAAAAATGATTTGTTATTAAGAGACCTAACATTAAGTAGACCCATCCTGATGGTGTTGTTGATAGGCTTTAAGGTTGTTTTTAGTTTGGAGGCAATATGTATGAGATTTTTGAGGTTAGCAGTGTGTCTAAGTTTCCCTTTGTTTACTCTCTTAGTGGTTACAGCAGGAATGCAAAAGTTGCCATGTTTTGACATAGGCAACCTTGGGTTCAGCAGATTATGCGAAACATCCTTTATACTTAAGATATCAATATAAACAATTCAATTGTCAGGCCTAATTTCTCTGATATAAAGGAAACTACAAAAACAAGCCAACGGCAAGATTTCAATAAAGTGCCCAGGATGCGAACTCGGGTCGCCCGTACTATAGAGCAGATGCTAGACCACTCACCTAACTGCTGGTTCCCAATTTCAATAGAATGCATGAATTTGTCCAAAAAAGGTGTTTAAAAATATCCACGTAACAATAGATAGCAATTATTTTCATTATTTGGTTTGCATCATTTAATCTTAGACCCTTAGTGAAAATATACGCTGTTTGTACTTCATATATGTACATTTATGACAAAATCGCGAGGACTAGGCTTGGCGGAATCTTCTGATGGTACACTTGTTTCCGACAGATGGGACTTCTCTGAAACACCGCTCAAGTAAGCCTGACTGTTAGCCTAGTACCCACCAGGTTCATTTGGTATGACAAATTGCCATGGTTTCTTAGCGGAGATTCCCTTAAGTCACCTTGATGGAACGCAACTCTAGCTTAAAGTAGCAAGGCTAAGCGAAATAAGCCGAGCTTTGCCTTTAGCTTGGTTGATGGAATACCCCCCCGGTTCATTTGGTTGGATAAATTGCAATGGTTACTTAGCGGAGATTCCCTTAAGTCACGTTGATGGAACGCAACTCTAGCTTAAAGCAGCTAGGCTAAGCGAAGTAAGCCCGGCTTTGCCTTTAGCTTAGTCTTAAACATATCAGAACATCGCGTATGCTTTCTAAATGGT
The DNA here is from genome assembly GCF_902167405.1 of Gadus morhua. Taxonomy (NCBI): domain Eukaryota; kingdom Metazoa; phylum Chordata; class Actinopteri; order Gadiformes; family Gadidae; genus Gadus; species Gadus morhua. Next base: position 27,731,506 of record NC_044055.1, on the reverse strand, counting down.
TCACAAGAAAGACTAGAGGGTAACCTGAATTTAAGACCAAGATTATGCTTCTACATGATTGGGTTCATGTCTAGTAAACCTTTTGTTTACAGTATGCATTTTGGGTAGCCAAAGGTCTTTTTTGGAGTCTCCAAAAGGACCCTGACCGAAACGAATGGACATATCATTACATAAAAGGAGCTGGAGACTTCATCTTTATGCTTTGTTGATCTGCTTTTACACACAGCATCACAAGACCTAGGGCTAGGGCTCAGTAGTGTTTCCAAGGGATATGGAGTTACCCAGGGTACTACAATCAGCTTGGTTTTAGAGGTGTGTGTAACCGGCTGGAAGGAAAAACAATATTGTAGCCTTCCCAGCACTGTGTCAGTACATGATAGTTATTCTGATAATGTCATACAATTCTACAGCTTTTCAAAGAGACCAAGCATGTGATTAGAGGTCATACTATGAAAGAGCAGTGCACTGTAAAAAATAAAAAGTTGAGCAAACTCAAAATTGCAAGGCAATTTTCTTTTTTGAGTTTTGAGCCCATCAAAAAGGTCATTTTCTTCTTTAGACAAACTTGAAAGTTAGAGTTATACCAACTAAGATTGTTGACGCAACTCTCGTGCCCCATACACCGCACGATCCCGAGAGCTGCCTTTATTTAACACACAGCGCACCGCACACCCAACCAACGGACATGCAAGTCTCGGTAACGGTGGCGGCAACATTACGTACAATAAACAACACACAAACAATAAAGACCCCAAACCCGTTAACCCAACTTAACCTAACAGAAACGAATTGACAAAAGGCAATCAACCCCTTTTTCCAAACCGGCATCACGAATACCCAGACTCCCCGGGGGGTAGTGTCGAAATGCGCATGTGCACCGTAGTTGGCCCAGCCTCAGACAGAGTCTGACTTAAACCCGTGTGTCTTGCTAACAAAGAGACTACAGTGAGCCCAACTCTTGACCCAAAACTCTACATTGTTGGTTGGACTAAATTGCATTGCACAGTTGACATGAATACTTAATGTTTTATATTCATTTTACTCAGAAATCATAATGAGACCAATCTGGAAGAAGTTTTCTCAGTAATGACTGGCTCAAAGTGGTTCTCAGTCCTTGACCTGAAGTCGGGCTATTACCAGATCGAGACTGAAGAGGCTGACAAGCAGAAAACGGCATTTGTGTGCCCTCTCGGATTCTGGGAGTTCAACCGAATGCCACAAGGGATAACAAATGCGCCCAGCTCATTCCAAAGACTAATGGAGAGGTGCATGGGTGATCTCAACAGGAAGGAAGTGTTGTTTTCATTGACGACGTCATAGTTTTCTCAAACACTCTAGAGGAGCATGAAATCCGACTGCGACAAGTCCTTGAACGTCTGAAAGAGTATGGACTGAAACTGTCTCCAGAAAAATGCAAGTTTTTCCAAACGTCCGTCAAATATCTGGGCCACATTGTGTCACAAAACGGAGTTGAGACAGATCCAGGGAAGATTGAAGCCTTAAAAACCTGGCCAAGGCCCAAGAACCTCAAAGAGTTAAGATCCTTTCTTGGATTCTCTGGATACTACCGAAGGTTTATTCAAGACTACTCAAAGATCACTAAACCTCTAAATGATCTCGCCTCAGGGTACCCCCCTCTCCGGAAAAGCAGCAGCAAAGTAAAGGAGAAGAGCGGTCCGTACTTCCATCCAAAAGAGTCTTTCGGTGAAAGATGGACAGTGTCCTGTCAACAAGCATTCGAGACCCTGACTGAAAAGCTCACCTCTGCTCCTGTCTTAGGTTTCGCAGATCCCAAAACCCCCTACATATTGCATACAGACGCCAGTACCACTGGTCTGGGCGCTGCATTGTACCAAGAGCAAGATGGGAGGAAAAGAGCCATAGCCTTTGCAAGTAGAGGGCTCACCAAGAGCGAAGCCAAATATCCTGCTCACAAGCTTGAATTCCTAGCCCTCAAATGGGCTGTCACTGCAAAATTCAGCGACTACCTGTATGGGACAGAGTTCACAGTTATAACAGACAGTAACCCCCTTACTTACATCTTGACATCGGCCAAACTGGACGCCACAAGCTACAGGTGGCTGTCAAGCCTGTCAACCTACTCTTTTAAGCTCCAGTACAGAGCAGGCAAACAGAACCAAGATGCAGATAGACTTTCTCGACGCCCTCATGGTGAGCTCACAGATGACCTAATGTCACAGAAAGAAAGGGAGAGAATCAAGCAGTTTACACTTCACCATCTGACAGATGTAGAACATACAGAGGTTGTTCTTCCAAAAGCAGTGAGTGCCATCTGTGAAAGACATCATGTCCACAGCACCAATGCAGACCCCCGATTCTCACTCCCATCTGTAACCTTAGTTGAATCCCTTGCTCTCCACTCTGATGCTCTACCAAATGGTTTCCTAACGGAGAATGACCACGGCCTACCTCTAATCCTCACCTGTCTGAAGGTGACTTGATGGAGCAGCAATGGACAGACCCAGACCTTAGGGCAGTCATAGAGCACCTGCAGTCCAAAGAGAAGCCTTCTCCTAACCTAAGAAGAGAACTTCCTGACATGTCTCTCTGGTTACGAGAATGGAACCGGTTGGAGATGAGAAATGGAGTACTATACAGGAGAAGACAAGACCAAGGGGACATAATATATCAACTGGCACTCCCTAAAGATCTAAGGGCTACAGTTTTGAAAAGTCTACACTAGGGATGTCCCGATCCAGCTTTTTGCACTTCCGATCCGATACCGATATTGTAGCTTTTAGCATTGGCCGATACCGATACCGGCCGATCCAAGCATGTATTAAAGATTAAAGATATTTACTTATTTTGTTGTACTACTCATGTTGAAAAGGGTTTTACTCTTAAGAACAACTAGCCATTAGGTTAGTTTGAATAATCCACAATAGTTGGTAATGAGAAGCTGACCTGTTTATTCAGGGTTAAATAAACACAAAATAATAAATAGTCAAATTACCACACACACACTGAATTGGCATCAGTGCTCTGTTCTTGAACAACAAGAGCGTAAACAATATTGTAAACAATATAACATTATATATAAAAGCAACACACACAAAACCTGAGTAGAAAATAGTCCAATTACCACACACACAGTGTGCGCTAGGTGTGCTGAACAACGCGGACCGGATTTGGGGGGAAAAGCTGAAAAGAACTGGAATGGATTACCTACATTGGTGCTCTCGAAAACACGGACCGGAGTTTTGAAAACAAACTGGATCGGGAGTCCGGATCGGGATTTTTCCCGTGCAGGCCGATCCGATATTGATATGCATTTTTTTGCTTATATCGGCGGCCGATCCGATCCAAATATTGGATCGGGACATCCCTAGTCTACACGATGACTTGGGCCATTTAGGAATAGAGCGAACCATCGACCTCGTAAGATCCAGGTTCTATTGGCCAAGAATGTCCATGGATGTGGAGGAAAAGATAAAGACGTGTGAACGCTGTGTTCGCAGGAAAACACCCCAAGAAAGAGCAGCCCCCCTAGTGAACATCAGAACCAGTAGACCCTTGGAACTGGTCTGCATGGACTTCCTTTCCTTGGAACCAGACCAAAGCAACACCAAAGACATTCTTGTTATCACAGACCATTTCACCAAGTACGCCGTTGCAGTCCCTACTCCAAATCAAAAAGCTCAAACAGTAGCCAAGTGCCTATGGGATAACTTCCTGGTTCACTATGGTTTCCCTGAAAGACTCCACAGCGATCAAGGGCAAGATTTTGGGTCACACACAATCAAAGAACTGTGCCACCTCGCAGGTATTCATAAGACAAGGACAACGCAATACCATCCAAGAGGAAACCCAGTGGAGCGTTTCAATAGGACACTCCTCCAGATGTTAGGCACGCTGGAAAACAAGAACAAGTCACACTGGAAGGATTTTGTGAAGCCGATGGTACATGCATACAATTGCACAAAGAACGATGTGACTGGATTCGCCCCATATGAACTCATGTTCGGGAGACAACCTCGTCTACCAGTCGACCTAGCTTTTGGGCTACCTGCCATCAAGCCACCCAAGTCACATTCCCAATAAGTGCATGATCTAAGAAGTCGGTTGGAGGAAAGCTACAAAGTTGCCACCAAGAACGCCTTAAAGACAGCAGACCGTAACAAACGGAGATTTGACAAAAGAGTCGTCGATTCAACGCTTGAAACTGGTGACCGCGTTCTGGTGCGAAAAGTAAGGATAAGAGGGAAACACAAGCTAGCCGACAGATGGGAGTCTGACGTGCATGTAGTGGTCAAACGAGCTGGTGACCTCCCTGTGTACACAGTCCGACCAGAGAACAAAGATGGGCCTCTCCGGACCTTGCACCGTGACTTGTTGTTACCCTGTGGTTTCCTACCTGTGTCCATGCCTGATGAACCAGTTACACCAAAAGCAGTCCGCAGGCCTCGAACACGGAGAAGCCTTGACATCGAAAATGCTGAAGAACCTGTGGATACAAGATATCTCTCGGATTCAGAGGAAGATGTAGTGCATCACGACACTACCAGAACAAGAGTGGAGTTTGAAACCAGGATCCTGTCAAACACAGGACCTGTGCAGTTGGCAGAGAGGCAATCAACCAATGAGACACAGCACAATGTAGTTGTACCGGTCGAGATGCACCCTGTTCCAGTTGAACCTGCACAAGACCACTTACCTGAAGTGGAACCTGAAAAAGAGAACTCACCTGAAGCCACACCTGGAAGTGAAAGTTCACCTGAAGTTTCTGAGGGAGTGTCGGAACAGAGAACTGTGATTCAAGAATCTCCCAAACTTCCAGAATTTGCTTCAAACAAAGTAAAAATAACTCTGCCTGTTCATGTGACTGAGTGTGACGCTGAAACCCCTCCAAGCAACATTGAAAGGAAGAATCATCAGCGCAATGAGGTGAATGGCACTGCCGGACGTTCCCTCAGGTCGAACCCAGCACAGCCAGACAGACTACACTATCGTGAGCTTGGGAATCCTCTGACTCTAGTCATCCAGACACTGTTGCAGAGCCTTAGTGTAGCCTTCACTGCCTCATTAAATGGCCCTAATTCGGCTATCAGTCCCCATTTCAGCTTGCTCGAGAATCCCACCTTAAGTGACCAGTCACACACTTAGATGCAACGGGACGTGCATAAGTTCAGGAGGGGAGGATGTAACCCAGGTTTACATGACACCGTTTCATTTAATTCGATTTAAATCACAACCCCTTTTAAAAGTTTGTTACTAATCAGTAAAAAATACATGGCTTGTGTATTGTCTTTCTAAATAGTGCCACAGAATGAGATAAAGATATATATATGGAAAATATTGCAAATGAATCCATTTAAATTATTGAATCTAAATAGTATGGTGTGATTTGTTAAACCACCTGTAACTCAACAAAGTCGCATGGCAACTGGTTTGGCTTAGTTAGCCAATCAGAAATTAGACCCGCCTCTTTTTAGCGTCAGCAGATAGCAGTTACAGAGATTCGTCCTTTTCGGGACGAGCCACAGATGAGATTCGACGATAGACTACTGTTTTTTAATAGTAACCTAAAGAAGAGAGATTCCCCCGCCACTAAAAGTCCCGAAAAGCCTTTGCAGTAACTCGAAAACCTTGGTGAGTCTCTTTGTGTAAACATTTGGATTTGAATTGTGTTTTTTGGGTGAGAAAATAACGTGATAAGCTGTTAACTGGCCGCAGCTAATGCTGCTTGCTAACTGCCCAGCATAGCGCGTGGTGTCGCTGCACTTGGCGTGCCGTGACTGATGTGGGGGAGGGGATGTGAGGCCTGTTGCTGGGGCTGCGGGCAGATTGTAGTTTTGCCGTTGGGTTATGCAGTTTCTTCACTGTGTGATGTTGCGGTCTGTTGATGGGTTAGTGATGCTGCTAGCTGTGTTAATTTGTCTTATGGTGAAAAGGAATATGTAAATCTGTGATTTATAGAAGTTATTTTCAAAATTATAATTTCTTTCAGTAACTAAACTATAGCTTGCAGAGTGTAACAACACAAAGGAAATACAATTTGAATGGGTTGTGAAGTATTTTATTTGAACCGATTTATATAGAGGGTTAAGTGGAAATCATTTATGTTTTACACTGTGTTAAATTACCTTAAATATGATTTATAGAAAAGTGATTGAAATGTATTATATAGATAGACTATTAATGAGTATTTTGGCTTTGCTGTCAAGGCCAGGTTTTTTTTGGTTGTGGATTCAGATTGGATCTTTGATCGTCTGCATCCTGCTCGCCCTCCCTGGAGGTCTGCAGCGGTGTACAGACTGGCGAGCTAACCCCCATCGGAGCGATCCTTATGAACCCTGAACGGAAGGAGCAGGTGTTGTAGTTTCTGCAGTGTGATTCAGGGATGTTTTTTTTAATTTGGTCAGAGGTGTTTTAAATCCTGTTGTTTTGTGTCTTTTTGTTGTCCTTTTTGTTTTGTAAGGTTGGACTCTTTTCCAGAGTCTTTTTCTTTATTTTTCCGGAATAATTAGAGGTTTCCTCGTTGCAAACAATAAACCAAATATATATATATACATTTGAAATATATCCCTTGTTTCCGTGTGTCATTCTTGTGCAGACAGTACCATATCTCTCCTTACGAACACTAGAGTCTTCTGACGATCTGGCCCATAGACACCAAGGATTGGTTACATTTGCTCAACTTTTTATTTTTTACAGTGCAGGAATCAGAGGATGTATTTCTGTCAGGTACACAGGTGAGATGTCCTCCTCCACAATATCAACAGCAGACTAGAATAGACTATCTGCTCAACCCATTCAAGCAGCGCTATTGCCAATCCAGTGCTGATACAGATTTCTTCAGATTTATCAGATGACTCAAACAATGTTTTCTACTTTTCTGGAACTCCCACCTAATCAGGTAGGTGAACCCAAAGGCAGAAATCTGAGTCAGAGAAAGGGTAGGAGGACACTTTACTAAAGAAAACATGGCAGGCAGAAACCGACAACACAGACGGCACAGAGGAAAACAGGTAGTGAGTGGTGCTGGGGCAAGACCGTTACAGGCTATTTCAGTAATGACCTTAAAGCATGTTAAAATGTAAGCCTATTTTTTATGTTCTCAGGTTACGTGACTGTAAATATTGTTTACTCTTAGCGACACAAGAGGACGCAAGAGCACACACAATAATTAATGTAACTAGAACTGCAAGCAGTTATGCAGGGGTCCAAGAAGTGTGCATTTCGCCGGCACAACGCGACAAGAAATGTGCATTTCGCCGGCACAACGCGAAGCATGTGTTCAAAACGCTACCCTGAACCTGTGGATACAAAGGATTTGACTTTGGTAGGAGTAGCGAGAAGTCAGTGTAGCGTTTTCGCGGCGACATTTTGTCCTCGTTTATTGCGCCCCCTAATGGCGAAATTTTCCGAATTTTTTATCGAACGACATTAAGGTTAGCACCAAGATGTGTGTAAAATTTGGACTCGTTCCGATGTCCAATTTTGGATTTCTTTAGATTCTTGATTTTCCACGTCTAATTTAGCTCATGAACCAATATTCAAAACGCTCCCGTTTCGTTGTCGAAGGTCGGATCAAAAAACTGATACCGATAATATCTTTGCGCGTGCGTCTGAAGATATCGTGTGCAAAGTTTGGTGTCGATTGGTCAAGAAATGTGGGAGGAGTAGGGAAAAAACTGTTTTGCGGTTTTCGCGATTTTGCGAAAAAAAATTATGGACGCAAATGGGCGTGGCCTAGGCCAAAAGATGCAGCAGACTCCAGTGCATCTGTGTGTACAAGTTTTTGGACTCTGGGAGGTTCGGTCTGGGAGTTATTGCCCCAAACGCGTATTCCTTGGTATAGCGCCACCTAGTGACCGGCGTGTCTGGATTTTGTAATCTGAGTAGCGGTGCCGGACCTGGATCTAGTCATGCAATTGGCGTGTCGGCACCATTTACGGTTTGGGCTGTGGGCCCACTTTTAGCGCGGGAAGTATAAAAATAATAAAAATCCTTACAAAAACAATAGGGATCCAACCTGTTGGCTTGGACCCCTAATGAATGTTCATGTATTGTATTGTGACCTAATGGACTTCCCGTACATGGACATTTTTATGCGTGACGTTTTTCATATTCCAGTCAGTCCGCGCTCAACCCAACTGGCAGATGGCCACATTTCATTGTTCTGAAATAAATGTCCTATAATGAGAGAAGTCGTCAGCCTCCTTCCTACGCATCGTCAGCAGCACCACTCTGCTGATAAAACTCAACAGGTTATGGGCCCAGGAGACGTTTGGAGGAGAAGATAGTCGACGAAAGCCAAGAAAGTTGCAACGGATCGCGTGCTGAGGAAGGCTGCTAACCTGAGGAGAGGGGCAAGCTAGCATGGCAGAGCAACGATCTAGCTACTGCTAGATGACAAAAGTCTGTCTCTGGTAATGAGAGATGCGCAAGATGATGGCAGAAAAGCATTAAATATTCTGAAAGACTATTATGCAGGGAAGGGAAAGCCTCGTATAATTAGTTTGTACACCACGCTGACCTCACTTCAAAAGTCCATCGGCGAAAGTGTAATAGACTATATCATTAGAGCAGAGACCGCCATAACTGCCCTGAGAAGCGCGGGAGAAACGCTGGGGGACAGTTTGCTGGTGACTATGGCGCTGAAGGGATTGCCAGAGAGCTTCAAGCCATTCTCAATTCATGTGGCGCACACCTACGATAACATCACGTTTGCTGACTTCAAGACCAAATTGCGGAGTTTCGAGGAAACCGAGAACATCAGAGCAACCGGGTCGAACGATGACAGCGTGATGAAGACCCAGGGGAGAACCGGACGGCGACCTCCCAGTAGCAGCGCACATGGACCGGGCAAAGACGACAGCGAGATGGTGTGCTTCAAGTGCGGGACCAAGGGGCACCGAGCGAGAGCGTGTTGACAGAAGACGTGGTGTAGTGTTTGCAAAAGTGACACACACAGGGACGCGACATGCAGACGAAAAGACAAAGACAGAGACCGAAGGGACGGCGTGAGCAAAGTGTCAGAGAATGCTGAGGTAAAGGAGGACTTCGCGTTCAAGATGGCGGACGGACGGGCCAGTGACCAGCGGCAGCCGGCGCGCACCATCCAGGAGAGGGGCCTGATGGTGGACACCGGGGCCACATCCCACGTCATCAACGACATCGCCTTGTTCACAAGTTTCGACAGCACCTTCAGGCCGGAGACTAACAGCGTCGAGTTGGCTGATGGGACCAGATGCAGCGGCATCGCTCAGCGGAGAGGCACGGCAGTGGTTACCCTCATTGACAGCAGTGGACGGCGGTGCAATGCGAAACTGTTGGACGCTCTGTATGTGCCGTCGTACCCGCAGAACATTTTCTCGGTGAAGGCAGCAACCACGAATGGGTCCACAGTCGTCTTCAAAGAAGACAATGATGTCTTGATAACCAGATATGGTACCAGGTTTGACATTCATGTGTTTGGCAGGTTGTACTACCTGCACACTGAGATTGAGTCAACTGATGATAAGTGTAATGCAACCCACGACATCCAAGCATGGCATGAGATACTAGGCCACTGTAATTATGATGATGTGCTTAGGTTACATGATGTTGTTGATGGTATGCAGATCAAGGGAAAAATTAGTAAGCCTGAGCAAGAGTGTGAGGTGTGTATTCAAGGGAAGTTTACACAAACTAGAAATAGGAACCCCGATGCCAGAGCAAAGGCTCCTTTAGAAATGATACACACAGACCTTGCAGGACCAATAGCCACTGAGTCATTAGATGGGTACAAATATGCACAGTCTTTTACCGATGATTACTCAAATGCAGTATTTGTTTACTTTCTAAAGAAAAAGAGTGACGCAGTGCAGGCAACTGAAAAATTCCTTGCAGATGTATCCTCTTATGGAAAGGTGAAGTGTATGCGATCTGATAATGGAACTGAGTTCACAGGTGGTGATTTCCAGGCGCTGCTGAGGAAAAGCAAAATTAGGCATGAGACGTCAGCTCCGTACTCACCGCACCAAAATGGAACAGCAGAACGTGGGTGGCGTACTCTTTTCGAGATGGGCAGGTGCATGCTAATTGAAAGTGAGTTACCAAAACACCTTTGGCACTACGCAGTACAAACAGCAGCAACGGTACGCAACAGATGCTTGAACAAGCGAACAGGGCTGACTCCTTACGAGATGTTGACAAATAAAAAAAGCCCAATGTGTCCAGAATCCAACGATTCGGGTCTGTTTGCTACAATTATAAGCAGGAAAAGGGAAAGCTTGACTCCAGGTGTGATCAGGGGCGTTTTGTGGGGTATGATAAAAATAGCCCAGCGTATTTGGTGTATCACCCAAATACAAACAAAGTGCAAAAACACAGGCTGGTGAAATTTGTGAGCAAAACAGCTGCAGAAAAACAAACACAGACAGATGAGCCAGATCTAAATGATGACAGTGTGGGGCACAGAGTCAGGACTAGGGGGACGCAGGGGGTCAACAGGAGTGCAGAAAAGGCTCTAGAGCAAAATGAACCCGGTAAAAGTCCACATTGCGATAGTCCAAGGGCAGCAAATGAGTCTACTGAGCATAATGAAACTGGAAGTGTTACAAGCGTCGATCCTGAGAGTAGGCGGTATCCAACAAGAGAAAGGAGGGCACCAAATTACCGAGGCGACTTCGTGAGAGAAGACAGTGATAGTGACGGGATGCATGTCACAGTAGACTACTGCTGCAGAGCAGTTTGTGGCATTCCGCAAACTTATGGTGAAGCAATGCAGTCAGACAATTCAAAAGAATGGAGAAAAGCAATGAATGAGGAAATCCAGTCTCCTCCTCATCCTCATCTTCATCCGCTTATCCCTGGTCGGGTCGCGGGGGGAGCAGCTCAAGCAGGGGGCCCCAGACTTCCCTTTCCCGGGCCACATTGACCAGCTCTGACGGGGGGATCCCGAGGCGTTCCCAGGCCAGTGTTGAGATATAATCTCTCCACCTAGTCCTGGGTCTTCCCCGAGGTCTCCTCCCCACTGGACGTGCCTGAAACACCTCCCAAGGAAGGCGCCCATCGGGCATCCTTACCAGATGCCCGAACCACCTCAGCTGACTCCTTTCTAAGTAAAGGAGCAGCGGCTCTAATCCGAGTTCCTCACGGATGGCTGAGCTTCTCACCCTATCCCTAAGGGAGACGCCAGCCACCCTTCTGAGAAAACTCATCTCGGCCGCTTGTACCCGCAATCTCGTCCTTTCGGTCATCACCCAGCCCTCATGACCATATGTGAGGATAGGAACGAAGATCGACCGGTAGATCGAGAGCTTTGCCTTGCGGCTCAGCTCTCTTTTCGTTACAACGGTGCGGTAAAGCGAACGCAATACCTCCCCCGCTGCTCCGATTCTCCGGCCAATCTCACGCTCCATAGTACCCTCACTCGCGAACAAGACCCCGAGGTACTTGAACTCCTTCACTTGGGCTAAGGACTCATTTCCTACCCGGAGTAAGCAATCCACCGGTTTCCTGCTAAGAGTCATGGCCTCAGATTTAGCGGTGCTGATCCTCATCCCAGCCGCATCACACTCGGCCGCCAGCCGATCCAGTGATTGCTGAAGGTCACAGGCCGATGATCCAATGAGGACCACATCATCTGCAAAAAGCAGTGACGAGATCCTCAGACCACCGAACTGCAACCCCTCCCCACCACGACTACGCCTCGATATCCTGTCCATGTATATCACAAACAGGATTGGTGACAAGGCGCAGCCCTGGCGGAGACCGGCACCCACTGAGAACGAAACTGCCGAGAACACGAACACAGCTCTCGCTTTGGGAGTACTAAGATTGGTTGGCCCTGAGGATAGACCCCCTTACCCCATACTCCCGCAGCACCTCCCACAGTTTCTCCCGGGGGACCCGGTCATACGCCTTCTCCAGATCCACAAAACACATGTAGACCGGATGGGCATACTCCCAGGCCCCCTCCAGGATCCTTGCGAGAGTGAAGAGCTGGTCCGTAGTTCCACGTCCGGGGTGAAAACCGCATTGTTCCTCTTCAATCTGAGGTTCGACGATCGGCCGAAACCTCCTTTCCAGCACCTTGGAGTAGACTTTACCAGGGAGGCTGAGAAGTGTGATACCCCGGTAATTGGCCCACACTCTCTGGTCCCCCTTTTTGAACAGGGGAACCACCACCCCGGTTTGCCACTCCTTTGGCACTGTACCCGACTCCCACGCGATGTTGAATAGGCGTGTCAACCATGACAGCCCCTCAACACCCAGAGCCTTTAGCATTTCTGGCTGGATCTCATCAATCCCTGGGGCTTTGCCACTGCAGAGATGTTTGACTACCTCAGTGACCTCCACCAGGGAAATTGACGACGAAACACCATCAACCTCGAGCTCTGCCTCCAACATAGAGGGCGTGTTACTCGGATTCAGGAGTTCCTCAAAGTGTTCCTTCCAACGTCCGACGACCTCCTCAGTTGAGGTCAACAGAGTCCCATCCTTACTGTACACAGCTTGGATGGTTCCCCGTTTCCCCCTCCTGAGGTGCCGGATAGTCTTCCAGAAACACTTTGGTGCCGACCGAAAGTCCTTCTCCATGGCCTCTCCGAACTTCTCCCACACCCGCTGCTTAGCCTCCGACACGGCAGCCGCTGCAGCCCTTTGAGCCTGTCGGTACCCTGCAACCGAGTCAGGAGTCCTCCAGGATATCATATCCCGGAAGGCCTCCTTCTTCAGTCGGACGGCTTCCCTGACCACCGGTGTCCACCACGGTGTCCGAGGGTTACCGCCCCTTGAGGAGCCTAAGACCCTGAGGCCACAGCTAGCCACCGCAGCTTCAGCAATGGAGGCTTTGAACACCGCCCACTCCGGCTCAATGCCCCCAACCTCCACAGGAATGCCAGAAAAGCTCCGCCGGAGGTGTGAGTTGAAGATACCTAGGACGGGGGCCTCCTCCAGACGTTCCCAGTTCACCCGCACTACTCGTTTGGGCTTACCAGGTCTATCCGGAAATTTCCCCCATTCCCTGATCCAACTCACAACCAGATGGTGGTCGGTTGACAGTTCCGCCCCTCTCTTTACCCGAGTGTCCAAAACATGCGGCCTCAGATCAGATGACACGATCACGAAATCGATCATCGATCTTCGGCCTAGGGTACTCTGGTACCAGGTACACTTATGAGCACCCTTATGTTCGAACATGGTGTTTGTTATGGATAATCCATGACTAGCACAGAAGTCCAATAACAAACGTCCGCTCGGGTTTAGATCAGGGAGGCCGTTCCTCCCCACCACACCTCTCCAGGTGTCCATCGTTGCCCATGTGGGCGTTGAAGTCTCCCAGCAGAACTACGGAGTCCCCTACTGGAGCCCCATACAGGACTCCATTCAGGGTCTCCAAGAAGGCCGAGTACTCTGGGCTGCTGTTTGGTGCATACGCACAAACAACAGTCAGAGTTTTCCCCCCTACAACCCTTAGGCGCAGGGAGGCGACCCTCTCGTCTACCGGGGTAAACTCCAACACCGCGGCGCTCAGCCGGGGATTTATGAGTATCCCCACACCCGCCCGGCGCCTCACGCCCTCGGCAACTCCGGAGAAGAATAGAGTCCAACCCTTATCCAGGAGTACGGTACCAGAGCTGAGACTGTGCGTGGAGGTAAGCCCCACCAGATCTAACTGATAGCGCTCCACCTCCCTCACAAGCTCCGGTTCCTTTCCCCACAGCGAGGTGACGTTCCACGTCCCCAGAGCCAGCTTCTGCCGCCCGGGTCCGGTCCGTCGAGACCCCTGACCTTCGCTGCCACCCATGTGGCTGCGCACCCGACCCCAACGGGTCTTCCCACAGGTGGTGGGCCCATGGGATGAAGAGAGGGGGGGAGCCACGTAGTTTGTTCGGGCTGTGCCCGACCGGGCTCCGTGGCAAACCCGGCCACCAGGCGCTCGCCATCGAGCCCGCCGTCTGGGCCTGGCTCCAGACGGGGGCCCCGGGCTTCCTCCGGGCCGGGTCACATCTCCTCTTTTTCCGTTATTCATTGGAGTTTTTTTAACCATTCTTAGTCTGGCCCCTCACCTGAGACCACTCTGCCATGAGAGACCCTACCAGGAGCACAAGGCTCCAGACAACACAGCTCTCAGGTTCACGCAAACCTCTCCACCACGATAAGGTGACGGTTCCAGTCTCTAAATGAGAATAAAACCTTTACCCCGACAACACTACCCGTGGGCAAGAAACCAGTGGGGGGTAGGTGGGTTTACGCAATCAAGTCTGGTGTAGATGGGAATGACCAGTACAAGGCACGATTTGTCGCCAAGGGCTACAGCCAGAAAATGGGGGTAGACTATGGGGAAACGTTTTCACCTACAGCAGACCTAACCAGTGTTAGAATTGTGCTACAGAAGGCAGTGCAGGAAAATTTACTGGTCCACCAAATGGACGTGAAAACTGCGTTCTTACACGCCCCCATCGACCACGAAATCTACATCAATCCACCAGAGGGCTATGAAGTAAAAGAGGGTGTAGTCTATAGGCTAGAGAAATCGCTTTATGGTCTCAAACAGTCTGGAAGAAACTGGAAGAGGGTTTTACATGATTACTTAACTGAAAATGGTTTCACACAAAACCAAGCTGACAACTGTGTTTATTCCCAAGAGTCTAAAGAAGGGAAAGTGATCATGATTGTGTGGGTCGATGACTTGATCATCGCTGCAAGCGATGAAGGAAAATTGAAAAAGGTGAAAGGGATGCTTGCAGAGCAATTCAAGATGAAAAATTTGGGGCAACTCAAACATTTTCTTGGTATTGATTTTGATTTTTCTGATGAATGCATTAAGATGTCACAAGAGAAGTACATTAACAAAATTCTACAGCGTTTCAACATGTCAGAATGCAGGGTGAGAGATACTCCTTGTGAGCAAAAGCTTGAATACAGTAATGATGCAGTTAAAATGACAGATATCAGGATGTACAGAGAGGCCGTGGGCAGTCTGATATACCTGACGACCTGCACTAGGCCTGATCTGAGTTTTGTGGTGAGCAGGCTGTCACAGTACCTAGCTGAGCCTACAGAGGAGCAATGGGTTACTGTGAAGCATGTCCTGCGATACCTTAAAGGTACAGCAGACAAAGGTTTAACCTTTAGAAGAAGCACTGAGAATCTTGGTATAAAAGCCTACAGTGATGCAGACTGGGCGGCTGATACCAGTGATCGCCGCAGTACCACAGGATACTGTGTTAGTCTTAGTGAAAACAGTGATCTTGTTTCATGGAAGGCAAAGAAGCAACCTACTTTTGCACTTTCAACATGCGAAGCAGAGTATATGGCACTTGCTTCTACTGTTCAGGAATGCCTTTACCTAGAACAATTACTGGAGAATATGGATGGTTACCAATACACACAAACGGTAATACACAAAGACAATCAGGGGACGATTGCTCTTGCCAGAAATCCTGTGAACAGAAAGCGTTGTAAACACATAGACATTAGGTATCACTTTATTAGGTCTACTGTGAATGAGGGTAAGGTGAATTTAATGTATTGTGCTACTGATGAAATGGTCGCTGATGTGATGACGAAGCCTGTCAGCAAGTTCAAACTGGGAAAGTTTGCAGGTCTTCTTTCTGGTGACTAATATGTGTAAGCCAAAGGTACACTTTTGTTTAATCTTGTTTTGGTGTTTTTTGTGTTACCAACCTGAGTACGTGGGGGTGTTAAAATGTAAGCCTATTTTTTATGTTCTCAGGTTACATGACTGTAAATATTGTTTACTCTTAGCGACACAAGAGGACGCAAGAGCACACACAATAATTAATGTAATGAATGTTCATGTATTGTATTGTGACCTAATGGACTTCCCGTACATGGACATTTTTATGCGTGACGTTTTTCATATTCCAGTCAGTCCGCGCTCAACCCAACTGGCAGATGGCCACATTTCATTGTTCTGAAATAATGTCCTATAATGAGAGAAGTCGTCAGCCTCCTTCCTACGCATCGTCAGCAGCACCACTCTGCTGATAAAACTCAACAAAGCATAATTCCCTTTTCATCACCGAAATCAAAAATAATATTACAAAGCATAACTTATAGTAGTGAAAGTAAAACCATTTTTCTAAGCACTGCATTCTCAGTTAAAGCAGGTGGCGGTCTAAGCCGATGTAGGGAACCAGAGAAACCAGCAGGTGAAAACCAGCCAGCCTGTAGGGACGCTACACAAGGAAAATTCATTGTTGTTGGTGGGACTCATTTATCCCTGTGATGGCAGAGTTACCCTCATCTCTAGCAGGGGGCTTCAAGATGAGATAGAGGACCATCCTTTCTAGTCCTCTTCCCTCCAACCAAGACTTCTAAAATCAGCGCAGCCACGGGTTTGGAATCCTAATTAGTAGCCGCCGGAAGAGTAAATACTATTCCACTTGGTTGCCTTAATGTGTCAGTCTCTTAGATGTTCATGTCAATAAATGTTTGTTGAGCCCCATCTATCTAGAATGAGGTAACACCATGGTGACACATCTATCTAGAATGAGGTAACACCATGGTGACACATCTATCTAGAATGAGTTAACACCATGGTGGTTGAGCCTATGCCCCACTTACAATTGCATTATTATGAATGTGATGAACAAGTCTTGGTACGTTAGCACACAATTATCTAGAGAAGTTAAGAAAGGTGGTGGAGTAGCCCTGATATCTAATTTTAAGCTTAATCTAAAGCCAAAGAATAGATATATATTCAGATCCTTTGAGATGCTTGCGTTCTGCACCTCAGCTCTCCGAGAAGCAAAACGAGTTCCAGACTCTTTCGTTTTGGCTGTAATCAGGGCTCTACACTAACTTTTTTTTTCAGGAGCACTCGTGCCCCTAAGTTAAAAAATGTAGGAGCACACGGGAAAAAAAATGGGGGCACAATAGGTTTTTGTTTCGAACATTTATTAGCGTGCAGAAATTACACACACCAACAGCAACAACTTACTAAAGCAAAATTAAGACAAATAAATAGACAAGATTACATTTATGCTACACAAAACAGCACTAATTTCGGCTTCCACCGTACCAGGGTTATTGGGCTGGGTGCGATTTATATAGAAATCGGGACAGCGAGAATGCCTAGTGGACCCGATGTGTTTCACCACAGCATCGCGTTTCAGATTAGGGTTCCCCGTTATAAACAGAGGAGCTTGCCATTGCCAATGGGGCTTCCTTACAAAATGTACAGAACATTTTCATGTTCTTAGCATCATAAACTAGCCACCCGAAATCCTTCAACCAGTCGGGGGTTGAAATTGGAGGCTTTATCGCCTCCCTATCGGCTTTATTTTGGCCGTGAAATTATGTATACAATACAATTATATTATATCATATACTATTCTATATAGAGCTCGGGGAGTCGCAAACGGCAACAATCACTTTCTCCTCCATTCTGCGGTTCACCCCGGACTGCACTGCAGGGAACGGTTGGCCGGTTGAAAACTGATTGGCTGTTACGTTACGCACGTCACTCAGTGGCCACGCTGTTGAACGCTGATTGGCTGTCATCACGCGAATGTCGCGGCAAAGTTTAAATATTTCAACTCGAACAAAAGTGGCGTGCTGCAAATCCACCTGAAATCCACGTGAACGCACTCGCCCGTGCCGGGCAAAAGTGTCGCGCTGCAAATGGAATCATTGCTTTGTATGGAATCGTTTCGTCCCTTCGCGTTTGGTGTGAACGCACAGTATACTGCGCTGTGGAGTAGTCACTCGCACGCGTGCTCCTGTTTTGTTTTTCTCGTTCGCACGCAGAAATATTCGCTCGCAAATGCGAGTGAAATGGGCGCACTGTAGAGCCCTGGCTGTAGTATACCGTCCCCCAGGACCGTATTCACTATTTGTTGATGAGTTTTCTGATTTTGCAGCTGATCTGGCTACATACTCTGACAATATTTTGCTTGTTGGGGATTTCAACATTCATGTGAATAATCCATCTGATGCCCTCGCAAGGGCTTTTCTGTCCATTACAGATACGCTTGGTTTCAAACAACTCGTCCAGCACCCAACCCACATCGGTGGAAACATGCTGCATCTTGTTTTAACCCGCGGTGTAGACATTTCACAGCTAGTAGTCATTAGGGCTTTGACTCCGAACTTCATGATTCGAATATAATTCAAATATCAAAAAATAAATCAAATTTCGAACGAATATTAGGCAGCCCTTAATATTCAAACCTGTTATTGGCAGGCCAAGAGGGAGAGACGTCGGAGAACCCGACGCAGTCTATTAATAATATAGTAATTATGACCACGGAAGAGGCAGTGAATGAAGTATTGATTAGACAGCGATTTATTAGAAACCTACTATTAGAAACCTAATAAACTGTTGGAACACGCAAGACCGGTAACCATAGCAACGCCGGTAAACAAACCTCGCAAAGCCCAATCCAGGGCTGAATCCGAATACTCATACTTATAGTATGCATTTTGTAGTACGCAACAATACAGCGCGTCCGAATGCTCAGTACGCATTGTGTAGTACGGAAAACGTTTCCGAATGAGTACTACCGCCACAGTATACCACGGTAGGTCACTACGCAATCCCACAATGCAACCGGAGTCTGGTAACGAACGAAGAAGAGATGGCTGACCCGACACTACCATGGACACTACCAACAGCGGCTTAGAAAGACGTCGTAGAAAGCGGCGAAAAAAAGAGACATTAAAAAGAGTAAAAAAGTAAAGTACGTAATTAAGTAAAAAGAGACATTTTTAATTTAATAGCAACGATGACAAGACGGAAAACAGGTAACTTATCAAGGTAATTTTGCCGGCATCTGAGGGGAGATACGTCATCTCCAAACATCTGGTGGAGTTTCGGCGGTGTTCCGAAGCGTTCAGAGGCGTTGTACGCATAGCTGTAGACCGCAAGTAGTAGACACTGAACAGAAAATATTATTAATAAATATTTGAATATATTTGAATATTAATATTAATAAACAAACGAACTTCGAATATGATTTTTGGGCAAAAGTCAAAGCCCTAGTAGTCATCGCAACTTGGTTTCAGGTCCTCCAATAGTACAGTAGGGCAGCTATGCACCAGGTGCCAGAGGATGCTCAGGTGGTCAAAAGGTTCTGCTAGACACACAGAAAGCTTAGGCTCTGTTTCAACTCCAACCAGGGAGCGACTTTTGACGATCTTTTAGACTTAGGTGGCTTTCCTTGGTGTGAAAAGGCTGAGAAGATTCCAGGGATGTTTGGCAGGTTTTCAGTAGAGGTAAACTAACCGTTGGTGTGGGGTCTTCATCTGGATTCTTGTACTGGAATATGTTGTGTGTTGTGCCATGCAGTGTTCGTCCATCCTTTGTGTACTCTTGGAAGTCAAGGTTATCAAATGCAAACTGTGTATCGTCCAACCTTCAGGTTTGTTGGTATGAAGGCACCATCCCTAGTTGTCTGCTCTTCAAATGCCATTGCCATTATTGTAATATATCTCTGTGCTTCTATGTAGCTAATGCTGTTCCCAAATCTATTTAGGAGTGACACAGTCGACTTGCTTCTGGTTTCCTACAAAGCTGTCCCAAAGTTTATCGGTGTTGGGATCTTGGCAATTGAGTTATGGCTGTTTACAGAAACCTCCAAAATGGGCTAAAACGGCTAAAGCTAGCTAATTAAAGTGGTAATGTTGCTGCTACAGGGATATGTTTGGGATGAGGACTTGTTTGAAGACTGGTGTGGTCCTTTCAGTTAATTACCATTACAATATCCATGTAACCATTCTTTTCCCAAAATGCTGAGGCAGACCTGCCGGTATTCACTGAAGTCAATGTCACATACCTCAGACAGATGAGCAGCTTCGAAGTCCGTTGGTAACTGTTGGTTGGTTGGTTTTAAATTCAAATAACTAAGATCATGTGTGTGTGTCTGTAAATGTGCCATGATTCTAAATATCCTTGCTAAATGTTTCCATGCTAAATGCCATGATGCTAAATATCCATGCTAAATGTCTTTCGGAATTTTGAGAGCAGCCTACAATTCTATTGAGGTTCTGAGCCTGTTGATCACCAACTAGTAGTGAAATCATCACCGATCCATTGATTTTGGTTGGATTTTTTCTGTGGAATGAGTTTACAGTTTGGTGAAGAGAATGGCATATTGACTGATGTCATAATTTGGGGGAATAATTGATTGCCAATGAAGTAAAGATGAAAATATTGGAAAAAAGTGAGAAAACGCCTATCTTTTTTGCATTAAATTGATGCAAAATCATGTAGAAATGTGTTTTAAAGGTTGGGTAGGTGATTTGCGAAACGCCAGCAGATTTTGAAAATACACAACTCAAATGGTCCTACCCCCTCTCCTTCAACGCTGACTCTGACTCCACCCATTCCAAGTACCTGGACGCGCAATCATGCACGAGCGCGAACAGAGATGCGCGAGAGCGAGCCAGGCTAGCGTAGGTTTTCGTTTAACAACATGGCACTACATTCAGCTGTAGTTGCACCCAGTACCGCGGGAAGTAGGAGTGCTGGGGGTGCTGCAACACCCCCTGTCCGAGGCCCTGTCTTATCACAGAAAACGATCATTTCTAAAAACTCCGGCCAAAGTGGAGATTTCTGAAAACGCCGGTTATGTGTTGTCGTGTCAACGGGGAGAAACGGGATTTTAGGTTCTGAAGCGTCCCATTATGCACCAGGAAATGCTTAACGTCATGTGAGCGCCCGCTGTACCGTATTGGTCCGAATATAAACACAAACCCCATTGTAAGACGACCTATATTTGGAAAAAAGATTTGAAGACCAGATCCGTTTTTTATGAATAAATTAATTGTATTCATTGAAATAATATACGAAAATAAAAAGGCATCGAATAAAACACTGCATTGCCACTAAACAGTAGTGCAAATAGGCCGTACTGATGTGTACACCAAAGACTATTCCTGACACTCTTCCCCCCCGCTGTGTTCGCTCTGGCTGCGGTCGCTCCGAACTGTTTCGGCCCGTGGCAAAGCGAGTCATCCTCGCTGCTGTCCAAGGCATTTTGAGACGCAGCATTTATTTAATGCTCATATGACCTGGTGCTGAAAAAAGGTTATATGAAAAAGTGTGAGGGTAGCGGTGGTGCGCTAAACTTGTTCTGTGAGCAGCTGGATGTGAACGATCGATTTTCAACCGTGCGCGCATGCACTGGTGTAATTGAGCTGCGCTGCTATACATCTTTTTTTTATCAATGTAACGAGTTGCGAGTCTAGTGCAGGCTGAGTTTTTTTTTTTCCAGCACCCCCTGCTGAGAATACGTTCTCGCTGCTATGGTTGGACCAGATGTTATAAACATTAAACGGTCACATAAATCATTACTATTTTTAGAAAATGTATGTTTGTTTCATATAATTGTATTGGAAGTCCTGGTTTTCACTAGGGTTGCCGCGGTGTGGACATTTTCACACCGAGTAATACACTCGTCTCCACACCGGTATTACCGAGTATAAACGGTATAAACTTTGAAACTAGGTCAACCGCCACACAAGCATCGGTTTTTAGACCCTTCTCGTCCTTCAGTTGCCGCCAACGTTCGAAAGCAGCGCCTAGGATTATTCTTGATTTCAGTTTTTCTCTTTCAGCGTTTTTATTATCAATTACTCTCTGAAAAAGAGTTTTCCTTCTCTTTGCTGGTGGTGGTGGTGGTGGTGGGGATGGTGGCGTCTTGTCTGCCATGGAAATTGTCTTCTACTGCTAGGTCCAAATGTGGATTAACTAGTTCCAGTAGCTACCGCAGGATAACAATAAACAGGAGCTTGCTCTGGGTCACGAGTACTGCACGAAGGGGTCGCGCGCGGGGCGCGGGGGAGGGGGAGTGCAGTACGACCGTTTGATTGACGTACTTACTGTCCAATGCAACTCGGTGGCAATGGAAATGATTGGCTGGAGTTTTTCGAGCCCTGCCCGTTCCACAGATGATTGACTTGTTTAATTTTCATGTCAGTACTTCTAACTCAGTGGCTGTAAGCGGGTTATGATAAGGAATTCAAGTAATTTTGCAAAAATGGCCAAAAAAGCAAATCACCTATCCAACCTTTAAGAGGGTTTTTTTCAGTGGATGTAGTCAGCACATGTGTTCTGTGTATCTGGAATGCATTTATTTATTTTTGACACAGTGAACAGTTTGGCTCAGAAACAAACTCAGACCGTAGGCTCCTCGATCGTGGCAGGTGAATTCATGGATTTCTTTGAGAATAAGATTCAATCAATTAGAGAGGAAATTTATGCTTGGCGTGCGGCTTGTCCTACACATCCTGCGGGACAGGATGGGGACCTCTGACGCAACTCTCCTGGAGTTCAAGGCAATTCCTCTGGTGGAACTTGAAAGGGTGATAAAGGCATCAAAGCCAACAACTTGTATGTTGGATCCTCTCCCTTCCAGGGTTCTTAAGGAACTTCTTCCCACGGTGGGGCCTGCAATCCTCTCGCTTATGAATCTCTCGCTTTCAACAGGAATTGTTCCCTCCAATTTCAAGGCTGCGGTGATAAAACCGCTACTCAAAAAGCCTGGCCTACATCCTGAATTAGTCAGGAACTCGGCCTATATCGAATCTGCCCTTCCTGTCCAAGGTACAGGAAAGGATTGTAGCAAAGCAAATCGTCGATTATCTGATGAGGAACAATCTCTTCGAACCTTTCCAGTCTGGATTCAGGAATTTCCACTCAACTGAAACTGCTATTACAAGAGTTGTAAATGACATCCTTCTTGCTTTGGATAAAAATAGAAGCTCAATGCTTGTGCTGCTGGACCTGAGCGCTTCGTTCGACACGATCGACCACAGCACTCTTCTTCACCGTCTTGAGCACTATGTTGGTTTCGGGGGTACGGCTCTTGGTTGGCTTGAATCGTACCTCACAGATAGAACCCAATTTGTGCTTCATGAGGGTTCAGAATCAAAGCACTGCAAATTACGCTTTGGCGTACCACAAGGGTCGGTCCTTGGTCCATTACTTTTTGCAATCTACATGCTTCCCTTTGGCAACGTTATCCGCAGCTTCGGAATTAGTTTCCACTGCTACGCGGATGACACCCAGCTCTACATTCCTGTAGTTTCCGGGGACTTGGCCCAGATTCAGAGGGTTGAGTCCTGTCTGGCTGCGGTGAAGGGCTGAATGTCACAAGACTTCCTACAGCTTAACACTGGGAAGACAGAGCTGATAATTATCGGCTCGAAGCGGGACCGGAGAGTGTGAGGATGTCTCACTGTGGTTGGATGGCCTCGCCATCCCACAGAGTGCATCTGTCAAAAATCTTGGTATCCTGTTTGACCCTCAACTATGCTTTGACCAACATGTTAGAAGTCTAACTAGAATTTCCTTTTTCTATCTGAGAAACATTGCAAGAATCAGACCAAAAGGTGGTAGAGTCAGATCAGACTTTAAGGTGCTACTGCTAACCTATAAAGCCTTGCATGGATTATCTCCATCCTACCTGAAGGACGTGATCATTCCTTATAGTCCTTCTCGGTCCCTCCGGTCTTCGGGAGCTGGCCTTCTTTCACTGCCGCAGGTTAGAAAGAAATCGGCTGAACAGAGAGCGTTTATGGCAAGCCGAATAGTCATTTATTAACTAAGTTTGGCTATCCGGAATTAACATTGTAGATATCAACAACTTCTTTCTGATAAGTCGTAATTACATTTGGAATAGTTGGAATTTTCATTCAAGATATCTGTAACGTAATTGTGACTAGTCGAAACTCAAATTCAAGATATCTGTAATTCGATTTTGACTAGGCGGAATGAAAGTTACAGATATCTACAATTTTAGATATATCTAATCAAAATTCCTTTCAAGATATCTATAACTTGATATTAGATATCTACAATTAAATAATGACTATCCCTAACTCCAGTTTGAGATATCTACAACGTCATTTTGACTAGTCGTAACTCCAGTTAGAGACATCTACAACGTCATTTCGCCTAGTCCAAACTTAATTTAAGATATCTGAAAAGGGACATGTAGATATCTTGAATTGAGGTGAATTAAAGATATCTTGAACTGGAATTATGACTAGTCAGAATCAAATTGTAGGTATCTCAAACTGGAATAACAGATATCTACAATTCAGTTGCAGATATCCGTAATTCACAAAGTGGATATCCGTAACTGAATTGTAGATATCTGCAATGAGAAACACCATAGACATTAATGGCGAAAATGACGTCCTTTCTCCTAGGAGGAATGTCTTTGTGGATATCTGAAATGACAATTGTGGATAGGAGGAATGTCGTTGCGGATATCCGAAATGTTAGTTTTGACTAGGCGAAACTGAATTGCAGATATCTGCAACACATATCCAGTCTAGCGAATTTATGTCAAATCGGCTTGCCATAAGCGTTTGCCTATCGAGCCCCCTTCCTATGGAAGAGGCTGCCATCAGTGATCAGGGAAGCTGACTGTGGAGCTATTCAAAGGAAAGCTCAAAACACACCTCTACAATCTTGCATTTGGAACATAGGAGTTTGAAAACGACAGATGCGACGTGATGACCACTCTATTTGCTTGTGCTTTTGTTATTACAGTATACATTCCCACTATGTACTTCTCCGTTCTAATTCACTATTCTGTCTGTTCTAGCGTGTTGCGGGTGCTGGACTGGATGCCTGTGCCGTGTTCCAATACCCGTACTGTCCGTACTTACTAGCCAAAATTTGAGTACGCAGTACGTTCCAATTCAGATCCGGCGAAAAGAAGTATACTTCAAGGACCCGGATGCCGTACTCAAAATGGGCTAATCGTGAAGTGTGGATCGAAGGACACTCCCCGTACTCAACGGCAGCCATCTTAGCTACGTAGCGGAAGAGGCGGAGCCAGGCTGAGCCAAAGTCGGCGCATTTTCCACATAGCCTGCATTAATAGAGTAATTTTGTAGTTTTTATAGCTTTTTATAGCTGCTAGGCGTAAAGAGTTCACCGTTCAAAGCGGGATGTTTATTGCGGGGGAGGAGCCGCGGCGGCAGTCGTGATCGTAATTTCCGGTAAGTGCACCACGGAATACTCGATTTGGAACAGCACTCACATCTGAAAAATTACCGTACTCAAGTGAGTACGGATAGTGCAGATAGTGTACTTCCTTAAAGTATACTCATGGAAGTACGGGTATTGGAACACGGCACTGGACTCTCCTCATGGATAACCGGCCAGAACCCAGTCACCATTTTATTATGATGTGCATGTATTCACCTGTATGTCAATTGTGGCACACATTGCACTCCTGACCATCCCTGGAAGAAGGGATCCCCTACTATGCGTTTCTTCTCAAGTTTTCTTCCTTGCTAATTTCAAGGGAGTTTTTTCTTGCCCGTGTGGGGGCTTGGGTAAAGGGGGGTGTCATGACTATTTGGCCTGTTAAGCCCTTTGAGCCTGTAATGGTATTAAAATTGAATTGAATTGAATTGGTGGCGACACTGGTTGGATCTTCGGGAAAAATGACTTCTAATCACCAAAGATGTCGCCAAAGAGAACAAAACAGTAATTTTCGAGATTAATAGTTTAAACATAGTAAACAATACATTATAGGAATTATTTTCACAAGATGAGTATCAGCTTGGGTTTAATGCAATTACTCATTAGTTTGCGGGGTCAGTGAATGACCGCGGACACTTCTTGAGTGGATTTGTTGATGGATCGGGAAGTTTGTCGGAAGTGCTAACGATAGTCGCCTCGATCCCGTTAGCGAGTTCCAAATATTGGCCGTAAAAACCTCAATTTCCTTTCCCTTTGTAAAAGTCCTTCTATTCTTCTGTGGCGGTGCCAACGCCGTTCAGACCCTGCGTCTCATCTCCCGGGCCTGGCGCTCTGTGCTTTATCAACGGCCTTTGATATAATAGAAGGGACGTGGCGTGGCGCTGATCATATGGTGTTCAAGATCCAGCAGCCTATCATCACGTACACGTCACTGGCGGCTGTGGGACGGCAGCCAGCCCAGCAGACCAGGACCCCACCCCCACGCCAGCCCCACTTTTAACTATACTAAAACAATAGGATTCTGGGTCTGTTTAAGGTCGCGCCACAGATATGAACCGCAATGTATGCTGTGTGCTTTGGGTTTAAGAGGGACTTTATTCAAATGTACAGAACACATTTAAACAAGTAAGAATTTTCCTGTAGAGGTTAGGCATTCTTCTCCAGGATGACTGAAGACTGAAGGGGGTGGAAAAGTGTGATAAATAGAGGAAGAGAGCCATGATGAAAATGGTTTTAAAATTTATAAATTGGCATTCTGTCTTCATCAGGGCTCACACAATGTGTTTCCATCATGTTTAAATCTCATTTGAAGTGGTCAGGATGTCAATTTACTTTAAGGTTTAGTCACTTTTAATGCTCACAGCGACTTATTTTGATATAGAAAATTCTTGGCAAACCATTTAACTTTTGAGTACAGCACACAGATGAGAATGTATGAAAACCTGTTTCAGACAATTAAATCAATTAAGGCAACGGATGAATTATGATTCCTCAGGGAATGTGTGCGTGTATATTTCTGCATGTGTGTATATGTGGGTGTGTGTGAATTAGCATATACATACTTGTGTGTGTGTGCACCCAATGCATCCAAGTACACATTTGATCTCAAAAGCTCAAGTTACAAACTATATCATACTTCGTAGAAGAAACAATCCTGCTATAATGAGTGTCCTGGCATGCAGTAACCTTGACATCACGCATGCACACATAAACATTGGTCAACACAGAACTTCAAACTTTTTCCTTAGTTTTTTTATCGACCAGTAGCATATTGCTTTGTCAGCCATAATCCTTATCAATGGTCTGTTAGAGTAACCTCTTCCCCCCCTTCCCCAAACACACACACCACACACACACACACACAGACATACCCCCCCCCCCCACACACACACACACACACACAGACACACACACACACACACACACACACACACACAACCCCTCCCCCCCAACAAACACACACACACACACACACACACACACACACACACACACACACGCTTCCCCCATGGCTCTTGGATGGAATTAACTGGATGTTGGATATTATTTGTTCTTTGACTAAATCGGTAGGACTTGGATGTTCACCAGAGTCCAAGCATTGTATACAAAAGCCTTTATATACCCTCCGTAAGCCCCTCCTCTGTGGGCCTGTGGCTTGGGTGGAGCTTGATTTGACACATGACAACTCAGGAAGATACATTATAAATTATCGATGGAATGCTGGTACATCACTGTTTGTGTCTAGGCGTGTGTATTTGTATGTTTACATGTATGGTGTGTGTGTTACCTCCGGAGTGTATATGCATACTGAACATCCATCAGTATAACTCTTTGTGTATGAGCAGCATTGCATTGTGGGCCACTTCAGGCTGACAGGCTTATCATGTGTTCATCAAAGCAGTGCTCTCTGGGCCGGACCGGTTGATCCATCTTCCTGTGCCGACCACAGACAACTGAGAGCAGGGAGACAGAAGGAGAGCAGGCAGAACAGGCGGCAGTCAGCTCTCCTGTGGAAAGTCTATTCTATATGCAAAGCAGTGCCGATGTCGAATGTTACCAGTGTTGCCAACTCTTCAGGAAGGAAAGGAGCTATTGGCTCTCCTAAAAGTCGCTAGAAGTCGCTAGATGACGTCATCGCCTAATTTGCATAACTGGAAGTATAAAAAAAACACAATTTTCTTTTTTAGCTTAGTCCCAATTTTGCTTACCATAAATGGCAGCGTTGATTGAGCTGAACTGTAAGGCTTTGCCTTTTGAATATGCTTTTGGGTTGAACTGTGTTTCTTCACATCACTGAGTTTGGCAAAGAAATCGTTGCAATAGCTACAGTATGCTCGTTTATAGTCTCCAATAAACCGCTTTAACCAGCCCTTAAAAGCAGTGTTTGCTTCCCACTCTTTCCAATATTTTTGTTGGTAAAGTTTTGACTGCGACATGGTAAAGACACAAACACACAGTGGACGAGGTGAGGTGAAGTGACTGAGCCTGAGGCAGTGTGAGTCAATGTAACACAGCGATTTATTATTTTATTTATACAACGAAAATATGACATTTTCCCGCTCTGACTGTACGTCAGGGTCCGGGATCAGTCGGCGGCGGCTTGCTGGCCGGGACGCGGATTCATTTGCAGCCCGGATGCCGAGGCGTGAACGTCTCCTGTTAGCTCCTGCTAAGAGAGCAGCTGGGAGGGACTGCTGCATGAGGACTGGGCTGCCTGTAATGCCCCGTTTACACCATCCCGCTAATGGCCGCTAATGGCCGATGGACCACCGATGTGGAAGTCGGGGTGATTCGGGTGACATCGGGCTAAAAATGTATGATCGGGTCAATTTATCGGGGTAGCATTTACACATACCCGATGTTATAACGATAACATAACGATTTATGCCAGGGAAGACACCCGAAGTGCGTTTGGCGTCATTTGACGTCATTTCTGGAGAAGGCAAAGGGGAGACTGGTTTAGACTGATATTTATTTATATTACAATAGCGATTTTATAATAATAGAACGCCGGTTCTAAATGGGTGAAGTACCCTGTAATTATAAAAGTAGGACATCCATCCATCACCCCCTATTTATACCCAAGTGGCAGATTGAGGGTCTTCCTTAACACAATCTGTTCACTCACAATCGTTATTTGTCTAGGGTTCTCGAGGGTCTTTCGTGTGTTGAAGTTGCCGATATAAAGACGATAAAACACGATAAAGCGCGGAAGATTAACGAATATAGCCGATGTACTCCAGGAAAACTCCCGAACGACTTGCGATGTCTTACGTTATACTCCCGTTCTATTCCCGATTATAGCCGATTAGCCCATAAAACACCTGGTAGCCGATTCTACCCCGATAGACCCAAAATTAACAAACATGTTCGTTCTTTGCCGATGTTGCCCGTTGTTGCCCGATCATTGAGCATTTCTTCCCGTTTCTTCCCGTTGTCTAACGATGTTCCCGGGAAGAGTAACGGTGTTTCCCGATGCAACCACACTATTTCCCGATGTTATAACGATAGCTGCTGATTTAGCCATCGGGCACCATCGGGGCCCACTATCGGGTAGGTGTAAACAGGGCATAAGTGCTTTGAGACGGGGAGGGGCCGCGCAGGCACCCGGTGCTCGTTGTGAAGAGGTAATAGCGATAGTGCTTTCACCTCAAAAAGTCGCCAAAAGTCACCAATAACAGCTGAAAAAGGAGCTAGATTTGTCGCTTGTCGCTGTTTTGAAAAAAAGTCGCCAAAGGGGTCTGAAAATTAGCTAAATATAGCGTCAAAATCGCTAAGTTGGCAACACTGAATGTTACTGTATTAGCGCTGATGATTGATCTTCGTAATGGTGTTTGATGTTAAATGTAAGCTCATACATACATAGCATACACATTGATTAATTAGCACATTGTGTTGATCGTTAGTTTACATGCAAGTAAACAACATTGGAGGATGCATGAATTTGCAACAGGCTGTAATTGCAATACAGCCTTCGTTGCAGTAAAGTGCATGTTCGATACATACCATACCCTCCATGAATAGTGCATTAGGACCTGTGACCTAAAACATAATGAGCCGGCCTTGTTCCTGATTTTAGGTAATGTCTATACGACGGAGTATTAGGGCCACACATGAAGAAAAAATATATTTTTGCCGTGACGACATTAAAGTCAATGCGTCGATTTTAAACATGTCGACATTAAACTCGAAATGTCGAGAATAAAGTTGAAACGTCATGTCGACTTTAATCTCGACATGTCGAGATTAAACTCGAAATGTCAAGAATAAAGTTGAAATATTATGTAGACTTTGATCTCAATTTGTCGACCTTAAAGTCGAAATTTAACTCGAAATGTCGAGAATACAGTCGAAATTAGTTGAGAGGGATAGCAACCGCTCCAAGGGCCTGCACTGAATCCAATGGCTTGTGTAGATAATTTGGCAAGATTGTATTTCAGAATCGGGTTTAACATGGGAAATGATGGGCAGATGCAAAGATACAGATGGTTGCACCTCCGTGTAATACATAAAGGTTATGTTGTGTCGCAAAATACAGTAAGACAATTGATCAAGTTGCTTGATCCTGAGGGTGTGGAGCAAAGGCGTGCGCGGCATCTGAGGCGCAGGCAATATCACAGCAAAGGTCCGAAATGCACTCTGGCATATGGATGGGTACGATAAACAAAAGCCATACGGCATTGCCATCAGTGGTTGCATTGAAGGTTTTAGTCGCTATATTGTTTGGATGGAAGCCTACACCACAAACAATGACCCCAGGGTTATTGCCGACTACTTCGTGTCATCCGCTGCACGCTTGGGAGGATGCCCGGAGCGTCTGCGTGCTGACAGAGGGACGGAAAATGGACACGTCGAGATTAAAGTCGATATGATGTTTCCACTCTATTTTCGAAATTTCGAGTTTAAAGTCGACACGTCGAGATTAAAGTCAACATGACTGTGGGGGGGGGGACGTGCGACGTCTGGCCTGCAGGGGGAGGTAGGGGACGGTTGGGAACACACCGGATTGGCTGGGGGGGGTTGGACCTGGTTACGAGCAGGTGCCCACGATCAGGTCCAATCAGGGAATGTGTACTTATGTGCCTGCTTTGTGTTGCAGTAGGAGAGATGTTGCCTGAGAGAGATGTTACCCGTGAGAGAGAGATCAACAGACTGTGCGCAACATCTCTGGAACCAGGAAGCCCATGGATCGAGCGTTATGATTTAGTTTGGAGCATGTCTTTTGTTTGCTTTACAAAATAAACGAGTTCCCAACAAAGGGACGAAGGAAACTGGTCTCCCTGCGCTCCTTAACCTGCTACAATGACATTTCAACTTTATACTCGACATTTTGAGTTTAATGTCCACATGTTGACTTTAAAGTCGACGTGTCGACTTTAATCTCTTCACGGCAAAAATATTTTTTTTCTTCACGTGTGGCCCTAATACTCCGTTGTATGTCTACCTGATTTCTTGGCGTTGGTGGAAAGTAAATAATGTTAACATAGAGGGGTACATTCACAGTGACCTACAGCTCCTGGCTCAAAGGTGCCCAGCTAAGATCAAGGTTGTCTCCTATTGGTTTAAAAACTCTAAACCCTCCATCTTAGTCTTATTTGCATTTGATGTTTCCTGCTTTGGTGACCTTGAACAACAAAAAACACCTTCAATGCATCAGTACAAGAACAAACCTCTGCTTTGCTATTGTGCTGAAGGTCTTTCTGCTTTCTGAACCTGTGGAAAGAATACATGAAAGGGAATCTGTCCTTTAATGTAGTTTCCAAGATCAAATTAGAGAGCAGGCAGAAGGACAGCCAGAGTTCATCGGTATATATTTACCGGCTCAACCTTGCAAAAAATTGCTGACATGGTTATCAATGCCCAAATTGCTGTCAGGGGCATGATGTTGATTTCAATGTCACCAGTGGGTATCTACTAAAATGGAAGCCTTTTTCCAGTAGTTAGGCAGGGACAGGACAGACACTGATTAAACTGAAGGAAGGCATTCAATCACTTGCTTTGCGGCTCAAAATCCTAAAGGTGGAGCATGACTTTCTTTTCATTTCTATTTAAACACAGAAGATGTTTTTTAAACCATAATTGGCTACTGAACATCCAGCAGAACAAGATTTCATAATTTAAACCTTTTTAAAATAGCAACCATGCCTGTAATGTGAAAACGACTGGTAGCCCTCCCTTCTCCCTTGCCTGTCAAGATACATTACAGACACCATATTAGATCAATCATCTGGTGTCTTGGGATGATGTAGGCTTTCATGTTACATGAAGTCAGGACTACAGTTGGCTAAGGGAGGGTGCTGAGTACGATCAGCTACATCCGATCATACTATAATCTACTAGCAAAACACAACTTAACATCTCTTCGATCATGTGAGCTGTATGTTAGGTATTTGTTAGACAGCCAGTTAGTTGTTCCCCGGAGCAAGAATAAGTAGGGGTGAAGAATGAGAATGAGGAGGATACAAATTATTTTAGAAGAAGAATTTGTCAAAGCAATATCCAAAAGATATTTCCTTCCTATGATGTCCCCCCCCTCTCTCTTGCTATTGTCCATTTTAGGCATTTCCAGGCAGTCTTCATCTTGAGATGCCGCAGCGCAATGTGTTGGGACTGTAGGCATTAACAACTCTTGTTACATGTACACTCGCACTCTGACAGAAAGCTAAGTGCAATCATGGCAGGGAAAGATAGCATTGGGTCATTTTGTGTCAAAAAGGCAGAAAAGGCCAAAGAGCTATCTATCGAGACAAGGCTTTTATGGTCGCACTATAGTTACCCATTTCAGGTAGAAAGCTTTGGCTTCTCTCTCTCTCTCTCTCTCTCTCTCTCTCTCTCTGAAATGACGTTCTACAGCAGAGGTTCTTCAACTTCTTCATCTCAGGACCCAAAAGATAATTTGAGTGCGTACATGGGACCCGACCGTACCTGGACCCAGAACGGACCGTGATCCAGCTGGAGGTGGGTTGTGGCTTGACAATGCACACTCAGAAAACTCTTAAATCCACCAGATTGGGCTATCCTTATGTTACAAGGAAAACATTTGAGCGCTGCCGATGAGTATAAAGTTGCTATTCTTGCTATGTTTTCTGTTTTTACATGCAACGGCTGCTGGGTCGCAAGACAAATTTCAGCACTGCTGACGGATAAAGTTCATTTCATATCGTATCATATCATATCATATCATATCAGTCCTCCGTCCAAGATACAGTTGAGATTCTTTGTTGTCTTTGAACACATGAAGGGTCCCTGTTTCCAATGGATACCAAACGGACATGAGCCAAAGCAGGCAGTAGAACTATCCACACAGCTCATCTACTGGCCCCTAGAAGGCCAAGAGATATCTGAAGGTTTTATGGAGTGTAACGACTCCATAAACACCCCGGTTTTATATTATTAGTTTAATTTAACAGAAAGTAACAAAAGCGAGGCCTCAGAGTTCAATAGAAACACTTTATATTAAGATACACATATCTGTCATTAACTAGGTGCTTTTTAATATGCCTATTAGTAACATACTGGCACTTTATTAGTAATTATTACACATTAGTACCTTATTCTGTATACAATTATTTTACCCTTACTACTCCATTAAGATTCCACCCAATATAACCTAATTATTGTTTAATTACTGTAAATACAGCGGTTATTGGATATGAGTAACGATGCTAATAACCAAGGCATCATTGGGGCCTTGTAAAGGGGCAATAGCACAAGAATAGTCATTCCCTCTTTATTACTCTGGATTATTATAGTCTATTCTTATGGGATACAACAACAAACTACAAGTGGTAATATTACCTGTATTAACTATTAATTAAATCATATTAAATCCAAATATGTTCCCTATTCTAAAGTTAGGTCTTGTTCATATTT
Source organism: Gadus morhua (assembly GCF_902167405.1). Classification (NCBI taxonomy): domain Eukaryota; kingdom Metazoa; phylum Chordata; class Actinopteri; order Gadiformes; family Gadidae; genus Gadus; species Gadus morhua. The sequence goes on along the minus strand of NC_044055.1, from coordinate 27,698,205 downwards.
AACTCACAAGTACATTGACCCCTATTAACCCAAACATGTTCCCTATTCTAGAGTTGCAACCTCATCACATTTAGTTAAGTCATTACAGCATACAACCAGTAGTTAGAAGACGGCCAAGTTATCAGAAATGCAGGTTTATTTCTTTTGAATAGCAAACAGTCAAGCCATACAGAAAAGACTCAAAATGGCATTCAGGTTACAGCACTGTACCAAAACAAAATACAAAGACAAAACCAGGTCCCCATGTGGAAATTGCATTAAATGGAAAAAGACAATTTCTCACGTTGAGCACACGAATGCGTGAATCGTTTATTTCGTTAGACAAAAACAGGAAGTCAAAATGCGCTGCTCGTAAAACCAATCCCGCATGGTGCTCTACGTCATGAGACCTTCCTAACATTTAAAGGGACAGCGATCCCTGAACAACCAAGACAGTAAACGATATGCCTACAGTGTATAGAACAACACTTAACAACATAGGTGAATTATGATAGGTTACACTCACTACAGACGTCCCTCCAGAATTCACAAACAGAAGAAAACAAAAACGAATCAGTCGCCGCGGAGGCGGGCCTATTAATCGGCCACAACGGCTGTGTCGTACAGGAAGTCGAGGAGCCACAACTGCGGCAGGTGTCCCGCCATGACACGGATGAGGGGCATGGAATCTGGGAGTTCCTTGGAGGGAGGGGAGCAGGGGCAGAGCTGGAGGTTGTCCGCGTCGTGGGGGCTGGGCCAATTCAATGGGCCTGGCAACGTCCAAGTGAGCTGGCTTGAGGCGATCAATGGAGAGTCGCTCCGGTTTGCCGCCCATGTCCACCACAAAGTGTTTGTCCCGTCTCCAAAACCCGGAACAGGCCTTCGTAGGGCGGGCGTAGCGGTCCCCTGTGGGCGTCGTGGCGAATGAAAACGTAGTCATCCTTCCGAAGCCCACCAGGGATGTGCGACTGAGGGATGCCGGGGAAGGGAAGTGGGGACGGGTGCCAAAAGCCTCACAGAGTCCGTTAGCCAGTGGGTGATAAGCGGTTGTGTGGGGGAGTTTCACTCCGAGGCTCTGTGCGACAGCGTTCCACAGCTCAGACGTAAACTGTGCGCCCCGGTCAGAGGATATGTCCGAAGGAGTGCTGAAACGTGCAACAAAGGGGCTGATAAATGCCCGTGTCATCTCGACAGATGCCAGCGACGTCAGTGGCACAGCCTCAGGCAAACGAGTGGTCCTGTCAATCATGGTCAACAGGTAGGTGAAACCGTGAGAGGAGGGCAGAGGGCCGACCAGATCCACGTTTACATGGTCAAACCGTCTCTCCGGCACAATAACAACTCTGGGGCTTTAGTGTGGCGGTGCACTTTGGCCCGCTGGCACTCAAGACAGGTGTTAGCCCAGTCCCTAACGTCCTTCTTGAGGCCGTGCCAAACAAACTTAGCCGCAACCAATCTCTGTGACGCTTTCGAACCTGGGTGGGTGAGACCATGGATGGCATCATAAACTTGTCGTCTCCATCCCGTGGGAATGATTGGCCAAGGTCTGCCCGTGGAGACGTCACACAGGAGGGTGGTGCCAGCATTGCTAAAACCCACATCCTCTATTTTCAGCCCTGTAGTCAAGGTCCTCGTCTGGGTTGCACGTCCGGGTCTGTGGTCTGGTCCGCTGCGATGCGGTTCAAATCCAAGCTGAGATGGACGGCTCCTACCACAGCCCGTGACAGGCAGTCCGCCACCTGGTTGTCTGTCCTTACCGGCAACGTGCTGTAAATCCGTGGTGAACTCCGAAATGTAGGACAGATGACGTTGCTGGGGGGCGGACCACGGCTCAGCCACCTTGGCCATGGCGAAAGTCAGCGGCTTGTGGTCGACAAAAGCGGTGAAGAGTCGACCTTCCAACAGGGAACGAAAGTGTCTGAAGGCGAGGTAGAGACCAAGCAGCTCCCGGTCGAAAGTGCTGTACCTCCGCTCGCTGGGGCGCAAATGACGGCTGAAGAAGGCAAGTGGCTTCCAGGCCCCGCCCACCCACTGCTCGTAGCACCGACAGCGTAGTCCGAGGCATCCAAGGTGATGGCGATGGAGGCTGTGGGAGATGGATGTGCCAGCATGGTGGCGTTCGCCAGGGCTGCCTTAGTGGCAACAAAAGCCTTGTCCCTGCTCTCAGTCCAGTCCACAGTGTGACGACCCTGGTGAGTCTTTGACTCCACCCTTTGCTTTGACTCCACCCTTTGCTTTGACTCCACCCTGGCTGTTTGGTTTGCCTGTTTTCCCTCTCTCTTAATAGGTGATGCAGTTCAGGTGTGCCGGGTTTGGCAGCAGGTTAAAAGCCTGCAGTCGCAACAGTCAAGGGCTCTCCCTCCTCCCGGCGTGTTGGTTTTTCGTTGTCCTTTGTTTGGTTACACATAGACTGACTTTGCATGACACTTTTGGGTTACTTACATTTAACTGATTTACATCACACTTCTTTATCTTTAATTAATTTCATTCTCTGTAAAATTATCTTACTTTAAGAAATTCTTTATTATTGCAAAACGGCGTGGTCTCCCCCATTTCATGTTCATGCTATAGCCAGCATGTGACAGCATGCTTGGGCTTACCTTGCAAGGCCTCATGCAAGGGCCGCATGAGCTGGGCGGCTCGAGGGATGAAACGGTGGTAAAAATTCACCATGCCGAGGAACTCCTGCAGGGACTTGACAGTGAGCGGGCATGGGAACTGTGCGACCGCCTCCACCTTCGATGGAAGAGGGGCTGCACCCTCCTTAGTGACTCTATGTCCCAGGAAATCGATGGAGAGACCAGGCTGAGCCTCTCAAAAAGTGTCCAGAGGTGTGCCAGGTGCTGAGATCTGGACGTGCTCGCCACCAGGATGTCAACCAAGTACACAAAAAGAAAAGGCAGCTCCCGTAAAACAGAGTCCATGAGGCGTTGAAAAGATTATGCTGCGTTTTTAAGGCCGAACAGCATTCGTAGGAACTCAAACAGACCAAACGGCGGGATCACTGCTGTTTTGGGAACATCCAGTGGGTGTACAGGCACCTGATGATATCCCCGGACAAGGTCCACCTTGGAAAAAAATCACCATACCAGCCAGGTGTGCCGAGAAATCGTTTATGTTCAGGACTGGGTACCAGTCAGCCGCCGCCGGGCTTGGGGACGATGTGGAGGGGTGAAGCCCACGGGCTGTCGGACCGGCGGACTATACCCAGGCATTCCATGCTTGCAAACTCAGCCTTTGCAACGGCAAGCTTGGTCGGGTCGAGGCGCCGAGCTCGGGTGTAGACGGGTGGACCAGTAGTGGCGAGATGGTGCTCCACACCATGCTTCACGGCAGACGCAGAGAAAGTGGGCTGAGTGAGGGCTGGGAAACCGGCAAGCAGGCGGTGGAAATCATCTGAGGAGAGCATGCTAGACAGTCGTATGGAGTCAGCCCCGCTGAGCGTGCGCGCATATGAACAAAATGTGAAGGCGTCAATCAAACGGCGGATCTTCACATCCAACAACAGTCCATGCGCACACAAAAAATCAGCACAGAGGAGGGGAACGGAGACCTTTGCTGTAACAAAGTCCCAGCCCAACAGGTGTCCTCCGTAACACAACTCAATGTACCTTGTTCCATAGGTACGGATGGGGCTACCATTAGCAGCTTCCATAGGGGGGCCGTGGCCGTCGGTCACCATGTCCAAATGGGATGCAGGCAGGACGCTCCTCTGTGCTCCCATGTTGCACAGGAATCGCCATCCGGAGATGCTGTCGCGGATTAAATGCAGCCTGCCAGTGCGGCCGACGCTCATGGCCACTATCGAGCGCCGGGGAGTTCACTTGGGAAGGCAGCTGACGCAGGAAAAGCTGAACGAAATCGGTTTTGTGCTCATCCATGAGATCCAGCATAGGATCCATGAGCTCAGACGGTTTGCTGTGACCGAGTCCTTGAAGTGAGAAAGGCCTGATGGCTCTCTCAGCGTCCGACAGTTAAAACGTCTTCAACAGGTGGGCTTTGAGTGCCGTATACTTCTCCCTTGCCGGAGGATTTTTAAGGAGGCTCACCACTCTGGATGCTGTTGAATTTCCGAGAGCTGACACAACGTAGTAGTACTTCGTCGTATCCGCGGTGATCTCCCGTAATGAACCTGCCTGTGTCCGCGCCATGAACCTGCCTGTGTCCGCGCCAGCCAGAACGACAGGGGAACTGACGTAGATACTTTATGATGATTGGATGCGCTAGAGATAGTAGGCGGCTAGTAAACACAGACTGGTGGATAGTCATGTCGATCACTGGAGTGTCATAGTTGGAATTCCGCATCTTTTCCTGTGTTTTTTCCCCCTCCCTATCAAGTGATTGAACAAGGAGCTACAACCAGCTACGTATTCTCGCTTCTAACCGGAAATGGGAAACCGAACTGGTTGTCATGACGGTGCGCATTGCTTAACCTGGAATACATTATGGTGTCTCAGCATGAGTGCTTAAGCCGAATACATTTTAGACAGTGCCCCAAATAGCCATGAAGTTTAACAGGTGAATACTGAAACAAGGCCTGCTCCAAAAATCAATGAAATTCCCTTCCTGCTCTCATACCATGATTTTGAAGAAGTCATACAGCAGAAAATACTCTGCATGGTGAGTAGTAAACACACACACACACACACACACACACACACACACACACACACACACACACACACACTATGAGTAGGTCATATTTTGGAATACTGTTGCCAGATGCAACATGCCACTAGATGCCTTAAATATGTTGCTAAGATATTGTGTCAATCTGTAGTGTAGACTATTATATTAGTATTTCATTAGATCTAGTTATCATTATGATGGGGGAGAGTAAGGCCCATTTTAAGAAATGACATATTATTCCTTTGCTCCTCTTCCTTAAGATACATTCTGGAGAAAACGCTTGAAATGTTGAGCCTTGATTTATTCCCTAATCTTTTATACTATGATATGATCTTTTATACTATACTATGACAGCAACATTCTTTTTTATTAAGGTTGTCATTGACTCTGTGTTATTGTTTCAGTACTTCATTACACATCATGACATAACAATAATGATGACTGGTTATGTGAATTTCAGTACAACAGAGGACGGGCAAGCAAACGGAGAACTGGGTGTGTGGAATGTTGGGTGTCAAAGGGGACAGGAAAAGACCGGTTTTCAAGATAGTGTCTCACCGCTCAGCCAGTCATCTCCTCCCCATAAATAAGCACATTCGTCAATCATCTAACGGTTAACCATAGAGAATGTTTTGTTGATCCACCTACAGGTGCACATACATAAAACCTGGAGTGACTTTGGGGAGTGTGCAAATCCGCTATATGGAGACCAAGAGGAAACCATCCACAAAAAATGCTGAAAGATCACTTAGATGTTATTGAGTGGACCTACTGGCGTGGTAACCACCACAGATCTGGACCACTGGGAATGCTTTTCCATGTCATACGAAAAAAATATCCGGTCTTAAATAAATGTTTGTATTATTTTTATGAAGGAGAAGTCTCAGTTAAAGTCAGAGATAATTGTGTGTTAAATGTTTATCGTTTTTTGGTTTGCTGATTTAATGTATTGTAAGCACCTCTATGTGGTAACTGGCATTGATGCACAAGCCTATAGTTATGTAATGCTTAAAATGAAGTAATTTTCCTGGGGACCTGATTTTGTCTGTGTACGTTGTTTTGGTTCAATGCAGTAACCTGAATGCCATTTTGAGTCTTTTCTGTATGGCTTGACTGTTTGCTATTCAAAAGAAATAAACCTGCATTTGTGATAACTTGGCTGTCTAACTACTTGTTGTATGCTGTAATGACTCAACTAAATGTGAAGAGGTTGCAACTTTAGAATAGGGAACATGTTTGGGTTAAAGTACTTGTGAGTACTTTGACCCACATGAACAAGACCCCACTTTAGAATAGGGAACATATTTAGAGTTAACAAGTCTTAATTAATAGTTAATACCGGTAATATTACCTCTTGTATTTTTGCGTTGTATTCCATAAGAATAGACTATACTAATTCAGAGTAATAAAGAGGGAATGACTGTTCTTGTGCTGTTGCCTCTTTACAAGGCCCCAATGGTTATTAGCATCATTACTCATATCCAATAACGGCTTTATTTACATTAATTAAACAATAATTAGGAGGTTATTAGGTGAAATCTTAATAAATGGAGTAGTAAGGGTAAAATAAGGTTATACAAAATAAGGTATTAATATGTGTCTAATAATTACTAATAAAGTGCCAGTATGTTACTAATAGGCATATTAATAACGCGTTAAACTGACAGCACTAGTATATATATATATATATCAGTGGAGGCTTCTCCATTGAGGAGAGGGAGGAAGATCCTCCTTAACATTGTTGAGAATAAAAAATGTAGATTGCCCAGACTACTGTAATGAATTAATGCCCTTAAATATGACTACTTTAATGCCTTTGAATATATAATGTTTGTTTCCCTGCGTAAAGGGACATTAGCACCCCCTATCGCCTTTTCACAATTACTTCAGGGAGGAAGGTCCTCCCTCAGCTTCCGTTGACTCCCATTCATTTCCCAGAAAGTACTGGCGGCCGGTGAATAACATGGGTTTCAATGGGAGAGAGGAGGAAAGTCCTCCTCTGAGTGGGTGTGACCTTACAGGCGTCTGATTCGCGCAAAAATCTAGACGCGCTATGAACCAATCAGCAGGATCCCTGGCTGGTGAGCAGTGTTTTCAGATTGGGCAGATTTCCCACCCAATTGTGCTACTTTTAACCTCTTTAGGCTGGGAAAATTATCATTGGGCGGGAAATTTACCCAATCTGGCAACGCTGTCGATAACAAACAAACCCGCTCTGCCTGCATTGCCGCTCAGTCCAAGAGACGCAAAGCAGGTGAAATCATCTGAAGGATAATGAGATTCTAACATTTGCGAATAAAGTGTACAATGGAAACATTGGACACAGAGGACATTGTTTAATTACACAAAGCATTCCATTCATTGAGTTACAGTGCTAAGATAGCGACCAAAGAAAAAGGTAGACCACTTCGCAAAATTGAGATCACCAAAAGTAATGGCAACGTCAGTGTTGTGGGTGCTACATGGTTTGCTAGGTACTCATGGCTTACTGGTAGCATTACTAGCAATCGACTGTATTGCTGGCCTGTTTACTAATGAATAATTGCAAATCTCCAGCGTGGGCTGTTCATGGTTCCCTGATGTGAAAAATCTTGATAGGGCAACCAAACGCCACCACTAGTGTCAAGTTCACGTTGGTGCTGCTAAGCGACTTTCCTTGCTAGGCACCATGCCTATAGAACAGGTTGAATCTAGAATAATGTTCTCGTTCTTTTACTAGTTTGTTACTCTTACCGTTCTGTTTGATATTGTGGAAAGGTTGAATGATTCAGAGCATGATGCATTTTAAATGGCATCACTTTTGGTCAGTCTTTCCTTAAAACAATTGTTACTGAAAATAAACGTTGATAAATTACAACCAATAACTTCAGTCATTGAGGGCAAAAATAGGCCCAGATTTTTTTATTTACTTTTACAAATCAAGAGTAGGCCTGATTTGAAAATTGGGCTTTGCATCCTTTCCTTCTGCCCCTTGTAGTCCATTTCAAAGACATGCTGCCCACCAGCTTTCAAATTTATTCACATACCTATCCCTCCATACAATTTTGTAGTTCACCAAAACACCCTGAAACAACTTGAGTCTCACATTCTTATGCCACCAACAGTGCAAGCAGGCCAATGGCAACCAAGCGCGCAGTCCTACCTCCCTCACTTTAAAAACTACCAGCCGCCACTGATATATATATATATATATTAGTGCTGTTAATCGAATTAATGCCATAGTTAACTCACGATTAATCGCGATTAATCACAAATGTTTTTTCTATGCTAAATATCCCTTGATTTCTTCGTCCCATTAAAGGCACCCAGTGCAACTTTATGTAAACATTCAATGATGTAAACATTCAATGAAAAATTAACATTCAATTTCTAGTCTTTTTTACACGTAGTGTAAAAAATAACTCCATACCATTACATATCGACATTCAAGGAGCAAAGATGAGACGTCGCTGTGTGGTGAGAACTGATAGAAAATCGTAAACAACAACAATCGCCGGTGGGGAGAAGCCATTTTTCCATTGACTGGAAGCCTGCTTTATTTATTGTAGGTTACAAAAAATAAAGAAAATGGCGGCATTGTTGTTGTTACCGATTTTCTATCAGTTCTCACCACACAACGACGTCTTATCTTTGCTGCTTGAATGTCGGTATGTAATGGTATGGAGTTATTGAAACTTACTACGTGTAAAAAAGACTAGAAATTGAATGTTTTAAGCCTCGAAACTTGCACTGGGTGCCTTTAATTGTTCTCATTTTAATGCTCTTATCAACATGGAGAAGTGCATCGGCTTGCCTTGTGCAAATGTTTTTTTATTGATAATAACATTGGCATATACTGATCAAAACAGAACGATACAAAAAGAAAGCCTATAGTGCAATTAAACGATGAACATACAAACATACTGCCTTGAATATAGCAGTCAGGCTACTGCTTCTTTGTTTTGAGTCAAATAAAAAAAAATGAAAAGTTGTTTTATTTTTTTTTAATAAAAGAATTGCGTTAATCACGCCGGATAAGGGCAAAATATGACATCCTGATATTTTTGGGCTGAATGGCGATATACGAAATATATCTCGATATTTTCTATAGAGTCGGTTAGATGTTTTTTTTGTAAGTCAAAAGCCACATGTGAGATGTTGCAAGCACTTTTATCAAAACACAGGTCAGTATGACTGCAACATGTGATTTTGTATCGTTATTTTCAATTATTAATTATTAATTATTTAATAATTAATTAAGGGCGCCACCAGAGGGCGCCCCCAATGCCGCGCGCCGGCCCTGCTTTCGGGGCAGAAGAAGCTGTCGCGGCCGGTGGTGCAGCAGCACAGCCAGAGTTTTACGCATTCCTCATACTGCACTTTGTGCCGCTGCTGTAAATGGTGGAACAGATTTGTCGTGCTTCAGCTTTTAGCCGCAACGGTTTTGCTACACTCTACAGATGACCTGCAGCTGCTGCTCATCTGTTTTTTTAAACCCGAACCATTTCCATATTATGGAGCCGTTGTTTCTCTTCTTTGAAACAATTTCGTCTTACGCCGCCGTCTCATTTTCTTTACCGGTAACCTCCATGCTGGTTGTGTTGTGAGGGGGGCGGCGGGGGCGGGAATGAGGCATCTTTGCACACAGCACGTTCGGAAGGACAGAGTGGGAGGGGGAGGGGTCGCGCTCACACAGTCTCCAAGGCCAACACAGATGCTTGAGGCGGAAACTGACCATTTTAACGCATATATCGATATCAAGAATATTGTAAAATCTTGTATCTCCTTGAAAATTATATCGATAAATCTTACATAGCCGAAATATCCTGCAGCCCTACCCCCGGCCAGTAGAAGCGGCTGAGAACACCGTCATAGGTCTTCTCTCTCCCTAAATGCGCCCCTAGTAAGTGGGAGTTTGGTGTACAACACTTTTGAGACATATTCTCTGGGGACAAGCAGCTGTTCACAGATTTCAGTCTTTTTGGGTTACTTGGTACAGTAGCTTATTCTTAACCATGAAATGGGGAAAAGAAACTTGACTCACCCCATCCTGGTTTTGGCCCTCGATCACTTGGACATCCCTCCAGGGTTGGGTCAGGTTGGGATTCTGCAGCTGGGCTGAGCCGAATCGTCCAGGCCTAAGAGTTTCGTCCGCCTCAACTTGGGGAAACTCTGAGAATACCTTGTCTCCCTGCCTTTGTGGCCACCATGTGGCCCTGTGGGGCACTGCTCAGCGGCTGGGCCACCACAATATATACAGTATGTTCATTTCGCGGATCCCTGTGAGACCAGGGATGAACATACCCAGGCTTTCTTGGGAAAACCTGGCTCGACAGAGCCGCAACTCGCAATCAGAGTTAAATGGTACCACAAAGCTCACTTTAGATTCAATTAGTTGAACCAGGTTTTCCGCTTTAGGTTCAGTGCGCGTTCACTTGAAAGGGGCGTTTTTTGCGTCATTTTTCTCACCTTTACGATAGATCAAGCAGTCTATATGCGTATAAGTGAAAAGATTCTGCATATTGTCTATAAAATAACTATGCCAAATGCAGAATTGTTCGCCATTAATTCAAATAGAATGATGATGATTTAAAAATGCATAAGCAACGTCCATCCTGCCTTATTCTATCATTTAGGGAATTCACTTTAAATACACCCTATGTAAGAAATGGATTGCATGTTTTCAACCGCTGAGAGGTAGCGGCTGTAGCGTAGTGGATTAGTATAAGACCCGAACGCCAGCGACCGGGGTTCAAATTCGCCGGTCTATCATCATGCATTTTACCCCCATAGATGTGGTGCCAGCACGGCCTTGAAAATATGGGTTCAAGTTCGAAATAAGCACAGAAATATAATTCCATAAGCTTTAGTGAATAAGTATTTCATATGCATGAGAATTGGGACTTTTTAAGCTTCACATATTCGCGTCACTTGGGAGTCTAACCCCCCTCGCAGAAATTCAAGACTGATGCGCTATCTCCACTCTAGCACTCTGTCACGGAGACACAATGCTCCACAGTAAGCATTGTCTACATAAGGTCCGAAAGGACGATCAAATAACGAACACCCTCGGATGAGAATCTGTACCTCTAATGAAGAACCCCAATTTCGTTGTTTGCACAATGACAATAAAGTCTGAAATCTGAATATCGTCAGACAATGCCAAGGGATCGGTTCTGTCCCGTAAAACCCTCTGTCTCCGGGAACACCCACAAATGGTGATGCCATTGTCAGAGGAGGGGCTAGGAAGCTGCGCACGCCGATTTAAGAAGCCGATCTCCGGCTAGACTAAGCCGAAAAACTGCTCCCGACCAGGTTTGGTTGCGAGCATACAGGGACGCTAAAAGAGATCGACTTTCGTGGTTCAACTAACCCAGGCTTTGAGCTCAACATACCTCGCTAACCCTCTAAGTGAGCTTCGTGGTACAGGCCCCAGGTTGACTCGGTTGTAGAAACGGGGATCTGTGTACGTGTCACGGAATATGAGTGTAATTAACTTGCATTGGAGCAAATTCCGTGGGCATATGTTATCTTGACCCTGTTTACTTCATCTCATTTAGGCCCCGTCCACACGGGCGAAAATTATCCGTTTTCCTTTGATGCGGTCCAGGAATATCTCTGTAAAGACGGATTCATTGTGAAACCGCATCGAGCTGTAAACGCTGTAGTACACATTCCAGGCCCATAAGGGGCGCTGCTTCTGCTGCAAAACAATCATTTCCGCTCTGTTTTCCTTTGATGCATTTCAGCAATATCTCTGTAAAGAAGGACTCATTGCGAAAACGCATCGAGCTGTAGAAATGCTGTAGTACATATTCAAGGCGCTGGTTTTCCACAAAAAAAAGTGGAGCGCATCAAGCCTGCGGCTATCCAGCCTGCGCGCTGTATACAAACATTCAGTCAAGGAGAAGATAGCAGTTGTTAAACCTTTTATATTGAGCAGAAATACTTTTTAATGTACTGTTAGAAACTACATTTACCAAGGCGCTGTATTTAAAGCTACAAAAATAATAATAATTTAAAAAAAATTGCAACTTTCAATGCAACTCTAACGTTGCCCAGCTGGTGGGGGGGCCATGACGTCATTGTTTGCGCTTCAGGGGTCCACACGAATCCTAACACAAAATCGCATATGCCGGTTTTATTTGAAACCACTGGGACATGGTTTCAGAAAAGTGCGGTTTCAGGCACCATATCCGCCGGATCCGACTGGACGATCGGCCCGACCGTCCAGTCGGATCGGGCTTATGCGGTTTCGCCAAAAAAAAACGGCTCTGTGTGGACGGGCCTAAGTATTCCTCCCCCTCCCGTTATTTTTGGGGTTTATGCTAATTATGCTGACATTTTACAGTTTTTCTCGATTGCTTAAGCACAATTTTCAAAACAGGGCCTGTGTTTTCAAAACACTACCCACAATTAGCACAACCACACACCCAATTAGCAAAACACTACAGATCCTTTGCAAAATTAAACACTCCTGTAAAAACTATACACTTCTTTTTAAAAACCACTTTGTTACTATATGAAACACACACGTTTCACATTACTATACTCTGTTTGCACGAGTTACACTCTGCTGTGATAAACCTAAAACACTTTTAGCACTTCTACTTCCCTATGATTAGAGTAGGCTACTATCAACAAAGTACAAATATAATGTCAATTCACCAAACAATACACAAGACCAATGTTGCAGACTGAAGAAACTTATTTATTTCTCAACACGCCCAAAATGTTGACATAGAGATTCATAATACTGTAATCAAACGTCACTTTACGTATTGTAAGTTAAAAAACAACAACTAGACATTGTCTCTTCGCCTAGCTGGATCAGGGCCCCGTTTCCCGAAAGCGTCGTTAGCCTAAGTGGATCGTGAAGTGCGTCGAAAGGGCATCGTAGAGTTTTCACCGCGTTTCCCGAAAGCATCGTTGGTCACGAACGTCTTGAAAACGCTCGTAGCTAACGAGTACTCCAGGGGTGCTCGTAGGTACTCGTAGGACGCTAAGAGCATCGTCAGCTATAGCCTCAGTGGCGTCACCATCGGACATTCCGTATATTGGATGCGTTTTATTAAAACGCATTGCGCCTTTATGTTCTTAGTTTGGTAATTAATAAAGATTATTAATTAATTTATTAATAAAGATGTTAAAATAGCCAAAATAAAACGGGACAGTCCAGAAAATGTTTGCGCAGGCAGGGCACTCAAAATGTGTGAGAGAAAGTGGGGGGATTTGTGCAGACTTACATAGGCTACTCATAAAACGTAGCATAAAATAATGTAAAAAAAAAAAAAAAAATTAAACAAATTAAAAAAAATAACGAAATTAAAGAAATTAAAAGAAATAAAAAAAAATATAAAAAACAAGCAAAGAAGCAGGCAAAAGGCTGGGATATTGTGGGGATTGGTCAAGTTGACGGGAATGTTTAGTGACATGAGGGAGGGTGGAGGGGGTTAAAAAAAAGTCTCAATCACTATTCGACGCGCATGAAAACCAGCCGCGTAGTTATGAGGGAGGCCGTCCTCACACCGATCTTCCTCATCGTCATCGTCCTCAACGTCCTCCGGTTCAAGCAATGCCACCCCAGCCTTAGCTGCAATGTTGTGCAACATAGCCGTCACACATATCACGGCGCATGACTTGGCCGGCGAAAACTGACTTGTGAAGGCATCTAAAGCGCAACTTCCACCTCCCGATCGTGCGCTCAACGATGCACCGGGCCAGACGGTGGGCTTCGTTGTATTCCTCATCATGGACGTCTCCCGGGTTATTCACAGGTGTGAAGAGGAATTATTTCAGGGGGGGAAATGCCGTGAAACGCACAGTGCATTCAGGATTAGGACTGATATATGTCGGTTTAAGCCTAATCAATTGTGTTTTAATGTCTTTAGCATTCATATAATTGCAGTCTATTTTTTTTGTAGGCTACTCTGCTGTTGTCCTTGATGGGGATATATTTTAACCCTTTTTAACACAATTTTCCTGCGACATTCCTGCGTCTCCCCCTCCTACGGAGCCCATTTCAGCACCGTGTCAGTAGACAGTTACAATCCTACGACGTCGTGAATGCAGCGGATGCGCGTTCACGTTAAGAGGAGTTTCGGGAAACGCTCCAAAGAAATTGACGATGGATCGCAAGATCCATCGGGAGAATGATCGTACGAGCGAAGATCCATCGTTATCGGGAAACGGGGCCCTGGCCAGAGAATTTCATCAACATCGCAGGCAATGTTGTCATTAGCAAGACACCTTGGAAAGAAACGTCTTGAATGACGAATCCATCCTTGCATTGCTGCTACCTCCATCTGGTCACAGGCCTCCTCCATGGCTTGGATGAGGGGTACCTCAGCCTGGAGACGGAGATCATATACCTTCCACCGCCATGCCGAGAAAAACTCTTCTATAGGGTTGAGGAGTGGAGAGTATGGTGGAAGATATAAGACGGTGAAATGTGGATGTTGCTGAAACCAGTTCTGAACCAGAGCATAGCGATGGAAAGACACATTGTCCCAGACAACAATGTATTGCATATGATTTATTTGATTTGCTGCTGTTATGTTGCGCAATTGGTCCAAGAATGTAAGTATGAGTGCTGTGTTGTAAGCGCCCATATGGGCATGGCGGTGGAGGACCCCATTCTGTGTAATGGCTGCACAGTGTGTTATATTACCCCCACGTTGCCCTGGGACATTGACTATAGCCCTGTGGCCAATGATGTTTCTTCCCCTCCTTCGTGTTCTCGTCAGGTTGAACCCAGCCTCATCTACGTAAATGAACTCATGCTGGATCTCCTCTCCATCCATTCGTAAAACTCTGAAAAACAGTGTCCGGCAAAATTGTGTAGTTCAGTGTAGATCTAGTATACATATTACAGTACAGTAAAAAACTGAGACAGTATGCAAGATCAAACTGCTAAAGTGAATACATACCTCTGCATAATCATGCCGCAGTCGTTTTACCCTTTCGGAATTGCGCTCGAATTTGCTTCATTTGAATACGTTTCTTTTTTAGGATGCGTGCCAGTGTTGATGTTGAGACCTGATGGATATCATTGAAAATGCCGTGGTTATTGACAATGTTAGCTTGGAGCTGCTTGAGTGTTATAGCATTGTTGGCCAAAACCATGTTTACTATCTCCCTCTCTTGCTGTTCTGTGAACATAGGAGGCCTTCCCCCTTGTCGTCCCTGACCCTCAATCCTATGTAGAAAAAAAACCAGTATACAATAGTACAGTAATTTCACAGGAAAAGGTAACAGAAGTGCTGATAGTGCATAGAATACAGTACTGTAAGCAGTGACTGAAACCGTGCAAATGTTTTTGATATGATATTTTTACAATACCTATTTTCCAGTCGAAATGTTCTCATCACACTTGCCACTGTATATCGGCTTAGATTTGGCTGTACTCGCAGTCCAGCCTCCCTCAGCGTCAGGCCGTGGTTGACAACGTGGTCAACCAGTGTTGCGCAGATCTCATTTGTCAGATTCGGTCCTCTTTGAGCACCTTCTTGTCTTCCTCTTCCTCTTCCTCCTCGTTCTCCTCGTCGTCCTCCTCCTCGTTGTCCTCGTCTTTCTCTGACTCTTTCCATTGTGCTTGGAGAACGCTGAACTCACCTACTGCTTTTTATAGTGCTTACACACCTGATTGTTGTGTCTGCAATTAAGCAAACAAGTGTTTGCACACCTGATGACTGTGTTGAACCAATTGGTTGGACGGTGTGGTAATTTGACAGTCAGTGCTTTGGTATTGCAAGGACGTGACTTCATGATAGATTTTTGTGTGTAATGTATGTTAAGTGTGTTTAGTGTTTTGCAAATCACTGTGTGTATTGTTTTGCAAAAAGTGTGAAGCTGACATTGTGCTTATAGTGGTGCAGATCTGGGCTCATGTTATGATCCTTGAGTGTAAGGTTTTGATAATAATGTCATACTTTTGATTTTAGTGTTTAAGCAATCGAAAAAAACTGTAATATAAAGGTCTGATGTAAATGAATGTAAACGCATCCTATGCCCTTTATGCCTCCTTCCCCATTGCCTCTGATGACTTGATCACACAAAATCATGTTAGGTTTACTTAAAAAAATATTGTACACTGTTATAGGTTGGTGTAGGTAGAGTCAGTCGAGCCAGAGTGGATCTGAAATGCTGTAGTCTGTGTGTTTGTGTGTGGTGTGTGTGTTGTGTGTGTAACTCATTTTCAGATGAAGAGAGAACCACGATCACGACATTACCGCCTTCGTTCTCAGATGTTTGGCGCTGGAGATGAAAGCAGTGCCTTCTGAGCGTTAAGAGCCAATGTTGACCCACAGCCAGAAACAAGATGTGCTTGTTCCGCCTCGGTTTATCCACCGAGCTGGAGAGGCACATGCTGGGACAGAGCTACTGAGAGTGCTATAGCACCAGATGTGGCTGTCTGGCCACCACCACTCCTCTAGGAGTCCATGTCAATATTGACCCAGCCATGAAATCACCTGCATTGCATTTCCTGTTCACTGGTGTTGAGGAGGCAGAAGAAAACACACTCCACTCTACACTCTATGAACACTCACAACAAGGAGGAGAGGAAGAGCAGAGCAGAGGTACAGAAACACGGCAGCCAATGGGTGAACACATGCTACTGTGGCCCTCCTGTTGCTCAAGGTGACCAATGGGGGGGTGTGTGCCTGTTTGCCTGTGTGTGTGTGTGTGTGTGTGTGTGTGTGCACCTGTGTGTGCCTGCCTTTGTGTGTGCGACTGTGTGTGTGTGTGTGTGTGTGTGTGTGTGTGTGTGTGTGTGTGTGTGTGTGTGTGTGTGCTACTAAGAAGCTTCTCTGGCAGACTGACTAGCTGGGAAAACAAACCCCCAGGATTAAGCAGGATTTGTGGCTGTGCTGCTGGCTCTGCTCCCTGGTAAAGGGCCTGGATGGGATGGTGGAGGTGGCCGTGCCCAGTGCCTGAGCTGTTACCTGGCTGAACAGCAGGCTTCCTGCCTTTGGCCATGAACCTTGAGGACAACAAAAACAAGCCGTAATACAGTTTTTCAACACGTTTTCTGAAACTATAGCTCAATTTCTCAAAACTCTAAACACAAACCTGAGAAGAGTTAATCATTTTGTCAAAACTACACAAATTCTTCTTACAACTTTTCTTCCACCAAACAGTACACAGCTATCAAAAGAAGATCTCTTAGAGAGCATCAATTAAACAATTCAAAACACTTCCATCAAAATACTAACTAAAATATTTTCGTAGGCCAACAAAAAATAAAAATAAGTATATAAATGAGGTAAAACAGATCCCCGTGTAAATCAGTATGTATCCCACCTCCAATCCTGATCAGGCCAAAGGACCATATCTACAACACCGTAGCGCTCATCCGAGTCCTCTTTTATTTTCGGACCCATGATTGAAGTGTTTTGCCAGTTGAGTTTGAACAGGTGAGAAGCGAGTTAAACTTATTGGTAATTAGTTGTTGTGTTTTCAAGGCTAGTGTGATCCAGGTGAACCAAGTGTGCTAAATTATGAGATTTGTGCTTAGAGTTTAGCAAAAATGTCGTTTAGAATTTCTATATGTGAAAATAGTGGAATTGTGCTTAGAGTTTAGCAGTCTGGAGTCTTGTAGTTGATACATGAGCTTCAAGTTTTCAGAATAGTGTGCATAGTTCCATTTCTTGACATCATCTGCACTTCTTCATCAGATATTTGGTGCCAGAAAGGATGGCTGATAATGCCAAGAAACTATTTAAATACAAACAATGACTATCTATAGTAGGCTCTCCTAGGCTTGTAAAATGTACTTTTCCATCATGTTCAATTAAAATTAAAGAAATACTCTGAGAACAGTCATAATCCTGTAGCTCTATCGAGGGGGAGAGAGAGAGAGATAGATGGAGAACACACACACACACACACACACACACACACACACACACACACACACACACACACACACACACACACACACACACACACACACACACACACACACACACACACACACACACACACAGACAGAGAGACAGAGCCAGACAGAGAGACAGAGAGAGAGAGAGAGAGAGAGAGATAAAAATAAAAAGAGAGGAAAGAGAGAGAGAGCAGCCCAACAACAACCTGAGGCCCAATGGCAGTCCAATAGAAACCCTCTCTGTCGGACTATGTTTAGCAAATGTTGGAAGTGTCCTGGAGATGTGGAGGAACAGAGTCAGGACGATGATTTGTTGTGTTTATGTGTTCTCCGTTCCCACTCCTGTCGGCTTTTTTGATCGTTAGGGGCGACCAAGTCTTAACGAATTAGCACCCTCGTCGGATGTGTCACGCAGAGTGGCTGATTGCAAAATCTCCCCCATCAGGGAGCTGGCTCCATTATCATTAGTCATGCACAGATATATGGCCTAGAGAGAGAGGGGAGGCAGGGAGAGGAGAGAGAGAGGAGCAGAGAGGAGAGGAGGCAGTGAGTGAGTGAGTGAGAGGAGGCAGAGATTGAGAGGGAGAGAGAGAGAGGAGGCAGAGTGAGAAAGAGCGAGAGAAAGAGGCAGGGAAGAGAGGAGAAAAGGCAGTGAGTGAGATAAAGTGACATAGGTAAAGAGAGAGAGAGAATGAAATAGAGATAAATACATGTCCCAGCAAGAAGAAGAGAATGATAACAGGGAGCTTAATGGAGCCAGGGTGAATAGGAGGTGCACACACACACACACATATATGTACACAAACATAGGTACATTTGTACATACACAGACACGCACACATATACAGACAAATGTCTCTGAAGATCGACACACACACGCACACACATAATGGGCGGTAGGGTAAACCCTAGTTGGTCGACAGGGAGTGAGAGCTAGGGCAGGCTATAGATTTTTCCCCTGTCATACCAAACAGCAGCAGAGCCACTCAGACGTTATCATCGGGGCTGATTGCGTGGGGACTTCTCGCAGAGCATGGTTGAAGTACGTGGCCGCCACCCGTCTTCATCACTGGCTCTTACAACCAGCTTCATCTGGAGATCATGTAGCCCTAGTGGGGCATTAGAATATCTAGATATGGACTAGTGTCTAGGTTCGTAAGGAGGGAAGAATTAAATGACAACACAATGATCAACTGGAGCCACAGGTTACTATTAAATTGACTGTATTCTTGGTAGGAAAAAGTTATATTTAGAACATAACATTAGGTCAGGAACAATTATCTTTAACCACCATAGAATGGCTGCAAAATGTCCATTAGAAAAATTAAATATTTAAACAAAATATATTCTAATGGACATTTTGGCTGCAAAATGTCCATTAGAAAAAATTAAATATTTAAACAAAATTCCTAGCAAATGTTCCTTAGATTCTTCGGTTCGGCCAGTTCAGCATGCGTTAGTGAAAAGGGGAAATGTCAAGTCAGAAGTCAAAAGTCAAGGGTCATGTGTGGCGCTTCAGAGCGCTGTCACCAGAGATACTCAAGTGATGCAGGTAAATGAAGGATATGCTCCTCCTGGGCACAGGATGAGCATCGGTCCACTCCTTTGGATAAGGAGGTGTCTTCTTCCCTAGCTCGCCACCCATTCGTCAAGGGGAATTCGATCCAGATCTCAAAGTGTTTCCAAGGACTCCAAAAAACCTAGCCTATGTAAAAACAGGCTATTATACATGGGTCTTAGAATAACACTTTATGGCGATAATGGATATCATCAAAAACATACTGTTGAAACACAATAGTATTGCAGTAATGCAGAATTATCTTTTTAACTATATCATGAATTACAAATCATTTGAACTCTTTTAACCATGAAATATGAATAAATACCTTAGCATTAACATTGTAACATAAAAAACATCTTACAGGCTTCACCTCAACATATTCAATTCAAGGCTATAAGTGCATCTAGAACAGTCTTTTTAAACATATGCTACATACCATTAGCACAAGTTGTGCATAACAGAGCATACATGCTCGAGTTGTAAACATGAAACACCACAAAAGTAAAGTACAAACAAATTGAGCAGCAAAAGTAAAATGGCTTAGCTTCCTATTTTCTATCAGCTTATCAGTGAAATAATGTGCTGCTTTTACTGTAGCTCAGAACCGTTAACATTAGGGATGGGCAAAATGATTATTTTCCGGGAACTAGTTCTTTCAGTTCAGTTCACTATAACGATTCGTTCGTTACGTCAGATTTGGTGTCTGACCCCCCCCCCCCCCCGCGAGACGGCCGTGAGCATAATTTAAACGACTTCTAGGCTCTAACCCCCGTGAAAATCGAGAAGATATATTACATAGTATAACCGAACGTCCCACCAATATTTATACCCCTTGCTTACTCTCTATATTTCATTCATGGTTTTACATTTATAATTTTATTTTCCTTTACATTTAATTCTTCATTATTCAGGCATTACAGAACTTTCATGGTCATAAATAAAAAATACGAACTGCAGTTTAATTTCTTTGTTTGTTCTTAAATTGACGTAGAATGGAGCAAAGACTCCTGGGATTGGGAAATGCGCTTATCCAATAAACAGACAGTCTAGGCTATTTTCGAAAAAATGTAGGGGGATATATGAGTGGCCCCACGTCGAATGGTATGACCTAGGGCTGCAGGATATATCGGCTATGTACGATATATCGATAAAATTTCCAAGGGGATACAAGATTTGACAATATCGTTTGTATCGATATGCGTTCAAATGGTCAGTTTCCCCCTCAAGCGTCTACAGCGCTTGCCTTGGAGACGGTGAGCGCGACGTGCCGTGTGCAAAGACGCCTCATTCCCACCCCCGCCGCCCCCTCACAACACAACAAGCATGGATGATACCCGTAAAGAAAACGTGACGGCGGCGGGAGACGAAATTGTTTCAAAGAGGAGAAACAACGGCTCCATAATGTGGAAATAGTTCGGGTTTAAAAAAAACAGATGAGCAGCAGCTGCAGGTCATCTGTAGAGAGTGTAGCAAAACCGTTGCGACTAAAAGTGGAAGCACGACAAATCTGTTCCACCATTTACAGCAGCGGCACAAAGTGCAGTATGAGGAATGCGTAAAACTCCGTGGCTGTGCTGCTGCATCACCGGCCGCGACAGTTTATTCTGCCCCGAAACAAGGGCCGGCGCTCGGCAAATGTGTTGGGGGCGCCCTCTGGTGACGGTCTTAATTAATTAAAATATACGAAACAAGCAAAATGAAACCAAACATGCTCCCAAATGGAACGGAGAAGGGAGGGGGCGGGGGATTAAAGTTACGGCGCACTGAAACCTTCACCGTAGTACGCAGGACAATGCGACGAAGCCAATGCTCTTAATGGTAGCTAATGTGTGTAACCTACAGCTTTATATTGTTATGCATAGGTGATTATTTTGTGAAGAAGGTGAAAAAAGTCCCTTTTTTTTTTTAATATGTTCATTCAATTCTGTTGAAAATAACAATACAAAATCATATGTTGCAGTCAAACTGACATGTTTTAATAAAAGTGCTTGCAACATCTCACATGTGGCTTTTGACTTACAAAAAAACATCTAACCCACTCTATAGAAAATATCGAGATATATATCGTATATCGCCATTCAGCCAAAAAATATCGGGATATCATATTTTGGCCATATCGTGCAGCCCTAGTATGACCCAAGATACGTCAGACAGAGAAAGCGCGCATATTCGACGGTACCGCCTTGTCATTTGTTTACCCAGGTGCCATTGCAACACCATTGCTACCTCTCATTGGCTGAATCTTTGAGAACGTTGTAGACTCAATCAATATAAATCGCGGGGAGATGAAGCTCTGTTCGTTTGTATATTTTATTTACGTGACCATATTTTTGGTTAAAAAGAATCAAAGAACCAGTTCTTCTTGTTTTGGGGAACCAGTTCTTGTCGTTCACGTTCGGGATTCGTTCGTTGTGAACGAATCGGTCGCGACCGACTCATCCCTAGTTAACATAGTCAGGTTCACACACAGCATCAGCGGTAAAATACAAGCATTCTTAATGAGCCTTGTGGTAAGTCACAGCATGGCTAGCACAGTTAGCAATGAGCATTAGCTTCTAGCTTCATGAACTCACCAAGACCTGGACGAAAACAATAAAACTCCCGGCGCTCGGTCATCAATTTCCTCTCTCTCACTTCGAGTTTGTTTCCCTTCAACTCCACTCGGTTTTTATATAGTTTAATAACTGACTATAGTTGACTCGTTTTCTCAGCTCGTTTTCACTTGTCTGCTTGTGTTAGCGTTCTAGCTGCGCATGGACGACAGCACGTGAAGGGGCGTATTCTTATTGGCTGTATTCTTAGATACAGCCAATAAGACTCCATTATGAGCCAAATCACTGATTGACAGCTTAATAACCCAACAGGTAAACAATATAAGGCTTAAGGGAATATAACAGACTAAGAACAGAGGGGAAACTTTATAAGAAACAAGGGGATAATATGGGAAATATAGTAATATATTAGGGCCCAATTTCCAACTGGGTTACACCCTCCCCTCTTAAATATCATGCACGTCCCGTTGCATGTTACTCTACAATAGGGGTTGTCATTTCAAAGGCTCGACTCTGTAAGCAATAATCTTGATGATCAACATTCAGGGAATCAATAAAAGCTTTACTTAAACCCTGGAATAATGATTTAACCACTGTGATTATGGGGTTTCCCAGTTCGGGATAGTCAAGTCTACGGGGTGGTTGTCGAATTCTCGGTTCAGTCTCTGATTGCTCATTGATCTGATTTATAATACTGTTCCTGCATCATTCTGGTTTTCTGTATGCACAGGGCTTGTTTCAGGTAGGTCTGATTCATCTGCCAAGGAGTACTCTGGCATGGATGGATGCATGTTTGTTTCACTGTTTTCAGCCTCAGAATCAGCCTCAGAGTCTTCATTGGTTGTGTTTCCTTGTACCATATCAGGTAAGTATGGCTCCGTTTCCTTCTCCTTTCCAGGTTGATTCGATACATGGCTAGACTCCTCATCTGGATATTTTTCTATGGAAACGGTTCCAGGTGAGTGAGGAACTTTAGCCGGTTCACCAGGCAAGTCGTTTTCACCAGAGGGGATTTCCTGATCTTCCAGTGGTTCCGAAGCAGGTGGATTTGCACATGGCTCTCCTTCAGGTTTTTCATATTCCTCTCTGTGAGTGTCTGTTCGTTATTGGATTATCAAAGATTTGATGAAACGTGTTTCTTCTCTTGTGAGGGTTGAAAGTGATAACAGATACCTTCATCCTCATCCTCTTGATTCCAGCTGTTATCCTCTGGTTGGGCTGGGCTTTATCTGGTTCGCGGTTTTCGAGGTTTACTAATGGCTTCTGGTTCCTCTTCTTCGGTTTGCAAGAGAAAACCACAAGGGAGTGAGAGATTCCTATGGAGTGTTCGCGGTGGCCCCTCCTCTTTTTCTGGTCTCACTGTGTATACAGGCAAGTCTCCCATTCGTTTGATGACTATATAGGTTGTCGACTCCCACTTGTCTGCCAGTTTGTGTTTACTTCTGAGACGAAGATTGCGGACTAAGACTCGGTCTCCAACATCCAAGGTAGAATCAAGAATGACTTTGTCTAACCTCTTCTTGTTTTTATCAGCCACTTTGCGAGAGTTATTGATGGCTTCCTGGTAGCTCTCCTCAAGATGGCTTTTCAACTTTTTCACATACTGTGAATGTGAGAGGGGCTGTTTGTCGGTGACTGGTAGTCCAAAAGCAATATCAATGGGCAGACGGGGTTGCCTCCCAAACATAATATGGAGAGAAACCTGTGACGTCATTTCTGTTACAGTTGTAAGCATGAGTAAGCGGCTTAACGAAGTCCCGCCAGTGGGTTTTCTCTGTGTCCTTCAATGTACCCAACATACTCAGTAAAGTTCAGTTGTAGCGCTCCACAGGATTACCTCTGGGGTGATACGGGCTGGTTCTCACTTTGCGTATACCTAGCAGGCAGCACAGTTCTCGGATGGTATGCGATTCGAAATCTCTTCCCTGGTCACTGTGGAGTCGCTCTGGAAAACCATAGTGGACTAGGAAGTGTTCCCACAGAGTTTTTGCCACAGTACTGGACTTTTGATCTCTTGTAGGGATGGCCACTGCGTACTTTGTGAAGTGATCTGTGGTCACCAAGATGTCTCTTGTGTTCTTGCTATCAGGCACTATTGAGAGGAAGTCCATGCAGACAAGCTCCAGCGGCCTGGTGGTATTGATGTTTACAAGTGGGGCTGCCTTCTCAGGTGGGGCTTTTCTGCGGACACATCTCTCACAAGTCTTCACTTTCTTCTCAATCTCTGAGGTCATTTTGGGCCAATAGAAGCGAGATCTGGTAAGTTCAACTGTCCGCTCGATTCCTAGATGGCCCATATTATCATGAAGGTTTTGCAGCACAGTGGATCTGAGGGCCTCAGGGAGAACGAACTGCATCAACATCTCTGTTCCAGACAGGCGCTTTCGGTAAAGAAGATCATCTTGTAGCTCAAGACGTTTCTATTCATTCAAGATCAAGTAAAGATCATGGGAGTCAGCTTTGTAATTGGCAGGTAAGTGGGTCCCTGCTTTCAACAAGCCGATGAGTTTTCCAATGACAGGATCATTTCTCTGCATCTGCATGAGATCAGGCTGACTGTACTTTATCAGAAGACCATTCTTGAGATCCTCCTGTTCAAACATGACAGGGATAGCAGCAGGAGACATGGCAAGAGATTGTACAAGCCCAAAGGAGGACAAGTCATTCTGCATCAGGACTGTATGTTTCTGGCAGGTTGCGGCGACTGTATCTGCAAGGAGGACTTGATGCCCTACACCCTTGAAAGATGACATGAGACGGTATCTGAACTCTTGGATACGACCTTCCTCCTCAAAACTCATGTAATCTTCCACCACACCATGTTGCCTTCGGGACAGACTATCTGCATCGAGATTGTGTTTTCCGGGTCTGTATTTGATGTCCAAGTTGAATGTGGACAATGCTGCCAGCCAGCGGTAGCTAGCTGCATCAAGCTTTGCCGTGGTGAGAAGGTAGGTTAAAGGATTGTTATCTGTGTTAACAGTGAAGGTGTTACCATAGAGAAAGTCGTGAAATTTGTCTGTTATGGCCCATTTGAGGGCCAAAAATTCTAATTTTTGAGAAGGGTATCTCGACTCACTCACATGAACCTCGGCTTGCGTATGCGATTACACGTTTCACTCCGTTCTGTTCCTGGTACAGAGCAGCTCCAAGACCGATGGTGCTTGTGTGGCATTAGGGGAAAATAAGCTAGCCGACAACGCCACCCTAGGAATTGAACCCAGGGATATATTAATCAATGAACTCAAAACAATTATCTAGCACACACGTTCGTTGACTGACGGCACCAGAGACGAGGTTCCAAAAATAAGTTGTTTTGGGTTACACATGTAACAAACATGACAATTGAAATCACACTGTATGTAGGGGATAGACAGGGTAATCAGGGCTGAGGCTTACCAGCAGGGGGCAAGATACCAGGAGACGGAGGGGGAGATACATAAACACCAACCAGTCACTCGTGCTCGCACATACACACAGCAACACAGGATCAAAATGGTAAAATAAGAGAAATTCCAAGAGGCCACACGTGAAAACACACTCGGGAAGAGGGGCACCACCACCTAAGGGCCTCCCTGCCGTGGGCACTCAGTGCCTGGAAACGAAGGAATAGAAGAGAGATGAGGGCAGATACAAACGACCAAACAAAACAATAAACACACAACTACACAAAATGACCAAGGCTATGGTTGGGTGGCTGAGGAGATCACTTAATGAACCGCCACTATAAAATGGCCTACCACAAGTACTAGCACCAAACTCACAGAATGTAATTCACAAAAGGAAATAAGTAAGAAACAAACAAAATATAACACAAATACACAAACCAGGCCCAAAAGTATCTTAAACATGCGTGATAGCCCACTGGCTATCCGCAGCTATGAAAAGGCCTCCTGCCAGTGGCTTAACAGAAGCAGGGCTCAAACAAACCATAAACAGAATCCCCCAAATTAAACCAAACACTTCCCCAGGACACACACACGCACGCGCAAACACTCTACACACACACACACAGACACACACTAATTGCGACACGGAGAGGTGGAAACACACAAGGACAAGACAACAGATAGCCGGATTAAGTTTACAACGGAGTGGTCGTTAGCGTCTTCGCCGTTATCTCCCAGGCTAGCCCAGGACAGCTAAGGCAGCTTTGTAGGTAAGCAACGGGTGGCAAAAACAGCAGTCGGCAACGACACAGTCGGCAGTACCTATAAGGCATACAGGTCACCCCGTTAGTGCTAAACATAATTCTAAAAACAATAGCGATCTAAAATAAGGGATACATACCAGGAAGTTGGCAACTTCCTACTTAAGCCAGCGAGCTCACAGCGCATCGCTGAATGTTACCGTTTGGTAGGAATCCACACCGAGACTGTTACGCGATCAA
Source organism: Gadus morhua (assembly GCF_902167405.1). Taxonomy (NCBI): domain Eukaryota; kingdom Metazoa; phylum Chordata; class Actinopteri; order Gadiformes; family Gadidae; genus Gadus; species Gadus morhua. Next base: position 27,672,232 of record NC_044055.1, on the reverse strand, counting down.
TAATCCTGCACGCATCACCAACCAAGGCAGGGCACCAGCAGGCACCAGCAAGCAACAGGCAAAAGCGCTGCAAAGCGACCAGTGTGAAAAAGTAAATCACCATGCTACAAACAAATCAGAGTCAGAGCGTCCATAGGAAAAGCGTGCGTACATACCGGTAGCAAGTTGCCTGGAGGGGCGTAGCAGGAAGTAACGAGGAGACAAATTGTGGCACCTCCCGACACAAAAAGCTACCTCAGAATAAATAAGATGGAGAGGCAAGCCATTGGCTGTGACGGCCCGATCATTACGAAGGGCTCTGCCCCTGCGTCTCACCACACTTGCATCTGTATGAAGGAAGTACTGCAGATTCGGATCATCATAGCCTAGCACAGGTGAAGAGGTAAGTTTTTCGATAATGCTTTCAAAGTTTTGCTGACATGCATTGCTCCAGCGTTCTCCAAGGGGTTCCTTGGGGTTTAGGTCACCCGGACTAGATTTACATCCTTTCTGGCGAGGTGGGTAGCCTGCAGTGAGAGAGGTAAGTGGTTTAACTATCTTTGAATAGTCCTTCACGAACCTCCGGTAGTAACCGGTAAATCCAAGGAATGACTGGAGTTCTTTCAAGGTTTGTGGTCTTGGCCTCTGTCTTATCGGGATCAGTTTTCACTCCATCTCTGGACACGATGTGTCCTAGATAGCGAACGGAGGTCTGAAAGAACCTACACTTTTCAGGTGAGAGCTTGAGTCCGTATTCTTTCAGGCGTTCCAGGACATGAATGAGCCTGGTCTCGTGCTCCTCAAGAGTACTGGAAAACACGATCAAATCGTCAAGAAAGACAAGAACTTCTTTCAGATTGAGGTGTTGCATGCACTTCTCCATGAGCCTTTGAAAAGTGCTTGGAGCGTTTGTGATTCCTTGGGGCGTGCGGTTAAATTCATAGAACCCGAAGGGGCACACAAAAGCTGTCTTTGGCTTGTCCGCTTCGTTCATTTCCAACTGATAATACCCCGACTTGAGGTCCATAACAGAGAACCATTGTGATCCAGCAAGAGCTGAAAAGGACTCCTCAAGATTTGGAAGTGCGTATGCATCTCGGATGGCTTGCAGATTTAGTTTTCGATAATCCACCCATAATCTCACATCACCATTTTTTTCCCGAACTACCACAATGGGCGACGAGAATGGAGACTCGATAACACCAGCATCTAAAAGAGCTTGCAGATGCTTTTTGACTGGTTCGTAATCATGAGGGTGAATTGGTCTGGATCTCTGTTTGAATGGGGTCTCGTCTTTAAGCTTAATGTGATGTTGGATCTTGGTTGCATGACCAAAATCGAGGTCATGGTGGGAAAAGACATCAGAGAAAGTGTTCAACTTTTGAGTGATTCTCTGCTTATACTCTTCAGAAAGGGGTGAAGTACCAAAGTCAAAACTCAAAGCAGGTTTTGTATCTGCAGTCTGCTGCTGTTGGGAACATGTAGCAGAGACATTTTGGTTATTTTTATCTGGTACAGGATTTGGAAGGACACAATCAGGGGCAAATAACACAGTTGGTAGGCAAGGTGAGTTGGTTGTTAGTGGTGCCCATTGAGCAGACTTTGCTTGATGTAGCGCACAGAAATCCCTCAAGCAGCAGTTTCTGGTTTGCTGGAAGAACTTCCTGAATCTGACCCTTGAGTTTCACCAAACCTATCTTGCCACTATCAGCTTTCTTTTTTCTGACGTCAAGTGTTTTCATGCCTGCTGATAGCCATAGGGAAAAGACTAATGATTTGGCAAGGGCGTTTCACACAGCAGCTCATATAAGGGTCAAGGGTGTTTGTGCCAATCAGCAGTGTGGTGTAACTGCTGATTGTGCTAAAGATCCGGCACAATTAGTGCTAAGGTAGATATTTCAGGTTCTGTTTCAAAGAATTGTTTTGGAAAATGTATTTTGGTTTCCACATATCCCAGATATGGGACCGCTTGGCCATTGGCTCCTTGAACCTCAAGAAGGTCGGAGAACGGCTTGATCAGGTGTTCGGATAAATATTCTTGGTAAAAGGCCATGGCTATGGTGCTGACTTGTGAGCCAGTGTCGAGTAGACAACTGCAGTCCACTCCATCAACTGCTACTCTGGCTGGACATTTTCCTCCCACAAGTCGACTTGGCAGTTTGTTGTTGCGGCAAACACCTGCCTTTAAGCTCACAGCTTTCTTAGTCTTTGTACGGGTAGGACGATGCTCATTCTTAGCTCCTGTTTGTCCTTCAACAGAAGCTCTGATTAGTTTAAATCAGGGGTGTTATGGTGGCTTTCCCACACACAGTTTCTCTTTCAGAGCTTTCTTCTTTGCCTCTACCAACCCTGGGTTTGGGTCATTACTGCAACCAGAGGCAATGTGAGCATCTTCACCACATCTCAAACAATACCAAGGCCTTGGCAATCTTGCTGTGATCTGTTTGAGTTCTTGTGTTTCTGGTTCACTCTCTGTCTTTTGCCATTTCTTGATTTCTTTTGATGCCTTTGCTGCATGTTTCTCTGCATTGTTGACTTTGAGCCGTGGTACTTGAGCCTGCAGATCTGCTATATACTTTCTGAGGTCGTTAGTAGTAGCAGAGGAAAGATCCTCTGAGACAGGGTCAAGACTGGCAATGATTGGCATGCATGTGGTCTGGAGATACGAAAGAGCTTTTGTCCTAGTGATCCCAAGGTGTTGCTTCATCCTTGTTACCTTGCTTGCCTGCTTATCCTCTTCAGTACGCACTAACAGAAGGAGTTCAGCAAAAGATGGAGGCTCACCTTTGAGTTGTTCAAGCTGGAGATTGGTTATCAGTGAGCTATCCCAGCAGCCACGACAGAATTGACGGAGAATGTGCTTGTTAGCCTCACCGGGAGTAATTCCTTTTTTTTCCTTTTTCAGGGGCATTATCTCCCTTGGACGATCTGTAGGTATGCTTTGTTGATCTGAATAAACGTTGTGTCTCGAGTCATACTGCCTTGCGTCACATTGATTCTCGTGCTCGGTGCTTTGCTTAGAGATGATCCAGAGCAAAAGACTACACCACATCAGGCGACCGAAAGAGCGAATAACATAACTTTTTGCTGGGTTATAGGCAGTGGAGGGAAACACAACTTTAGGTTTTGAATAACGGTGTAAAGGCCCAGTCACACCCTAAGGTAAATACGGATACGGAGATGTTTCGTCCGTCAATGGGTCCGTCGCCTCTGTGCTTACGAATCCGGAGTGCTCCCCGAGAAAGGGAACAATACCACCGGAAATCGAGGCAGCAGTATAGAGTCAAAAGTCAGACCATTCGCGAAAATAGATAGAGTAGTATAATATCTGATATGTATATATATATATATAGAAGTCGGAGACCTCGTTCAGCCGTCGGAAGTCATTACAGAACCTGTAACTCCCGTCAGGTTTGGGCACGAGGACGACTGGACTAGACCAGGCGCTGCGGGACTCCTCAATGACGTGCAGCTGCAGCATCCGGGCCACCTCCTCCTGGATCGCCGCCCGTCTGGCCTCCGGGACTCTGTAGGGCGGAACTCTCACCTTTATTCCAGGTGCTGTCCGGATGTCATGCTGGATCACCGAGGTCCGACCCGGGAGCTCGGAGAAGACGTCCTGGTGTTGCAGGACCAGGTCAGCGAGGTCTTGCTTCTGGGCCGGGCTGAGGTCCTCTCCTACCGGAACCACCGGAACCTCTCGTCGGGCCACCAACCCCAGGGGTGCCGGACCGGGCGGATTCCCCCCCTCCTTCCACTGCTTCAAAATGTTCACATGGTACAGTTGGGTAGGCTTACGCCTCCCTGGTTGCCGCACTCGGTAATTTACCTCTCCAACTCTCTCGACCACCTCGTATGGCCCCTGCCATTTGGCCAAGAACTTGCACTCCGCCGTCAGGACCAGCACCAGATCCCCAGGCCGGAAGATGCGCAGCTGGGCATCCCGATTGTAGACCCTCGCCTGGGCCTGCTGGGCACGCCCGAGATGTTCCCGGACGATGGGCCAGACCTGGGCAATACGGTCCCTCACCTGTTCTACGTGTTCCACCACGGTGCGGTGGGGTGACGGTTGACTCTCCCAGGTCTCCTTGGCGAGATCCAGGATTCCCCGAGGCCTCCTCCCGTACAGGAGCTCGAACGGAGAGAAACCCGTAGAAGCCTGGGGCACCTCCCGCACCGCGAACAGTACATGGGGCAACAGCTGGTCCCAGTTCTTCCCGTCTGTGTCCATGGCCTTTTTCAGCATCTGTTTTAAAGTTTTGTTAAACCGTTCCACCAGGCCGTCCGTCTGGGGGTGATACACCGACGTCCGGAGCTGTTTGACCTGGAGAAGTCTGAGCAGTTCTTTTAGGACACGAGACATAAAACACGACCCCTGGTCGGTCAGTACTTCCCGTGCTATCCCCACCCGGCTAAACAGAAGCATGAGCTCCCTTGCTACCTTAGCGGTGGCCGCGCACAGGGGTAGGGCTTCAGGGTACCGGGTTGCATAGTCTACCAGCACCAGGATGTACCGGTGTCCCCTGCTGGTCTTGGGGAGGGGTCCCACAATGTCCAGAGCTATCCTGTCGAATGGAGTCTCTATGATGGGCATGGGAATAAGTGGATTCCTAGCCGAGGGGCGAGGAGCTACCCGCTGACACTCCAGGCACGTTTGGCAGTAACGTTCTACGTCCCTTTTCACCCCCGGCCAGTAAAACCTCGCCAAGACCCAATCCCGGGTTTTGTCCATGCCCAAGTGGGCTCCCAGGAGGTGCGTGTGGGCCATATGCAGCACCTTGCTGACATACGTCCGAGGGACCACTAATTGTTCGGTCACCGCCCCGTCCCTTTCCACCACCCGGTATAGCAGGGCCCCCCTGGTGCTAAAGTGTGGGTGTGGTAGGCAACTCACCGAGTCCCGGGTCTGTCCGTCGTGTGCGAGGACATGGCTCCAGGCGTTTTTGAGGGCGTCGTCCTGCAGCTGGGCGCTAGCGAACTGGCCCGGCCGAGTGGTTCCTACCCCCCCCTCCGGTAGGAAGTCCGAAAGCTCGGTGAGAGGGGAACTCTCTGTGTCCTCGGGTGGGTCGTTCAGATCTGGCGCCGTCAGGGTATCCGATGTGTCGGGTCCGGGCCGCTGTGGTCCAGAAGCGCGCCCTCCCGAGGGGGTCGGAGATCCCGGTGGCGGGGGTCCGTCCCCTTCTGGCCCGGAGTCCTCTGCCGATGCCTCCTCCTGGGTCGCCGGTATCCGGATGGCCCCATACGCCGGTCGCACCTTCCTCCCCGCTCGGCGAGCAGGCCCTCTCCTTACCCGATTTTCCCACTCCGGATCCCAGAGTCTGTGGAAAATCGGGCAATCCCTCCCGATAAGAAGGGGTACCGGTAGGTGGGGTACGATCCCCGCCCGGGCTGTGAACACCCCGTAGGGGGTCCGGATGACCACATGGCATGACCCATAGGTCCGGGTATCCCCGTGTACACAGGCCACCTCCATAGGTTCCCCACCCCTCCCCCCCGCTAGTTCGGGACGAAGGAGGGTCACCACACTACCCCTGTCCAGGAGGGCCTGTGTGTCCTGGGTCATAACCCGTGCTGGGATAGTCGGGGACCCGGCTACCCCCTGTGCCCAACAGGTGGCCAACATACAGGGCCGGTGCGTGCCCTCGTCCGCATAGGCCGATGGCATCGACACGTCTCTGTCCCCGGGACAGTCTCGTGCCAAATGCCCCGGCTGACCGCAGGCGTAGCACCGTCTCGCTTCTCGACCCTCCCGGGACACGACCGGCGGCTCCGGTGGTGGTGTCCACGACGCCGCCAGGGGCCCCCTCCGGTCTCGTTGGTTCTCGGTCGGCCGCAGGTTGGTCCGGGGACTGGCGCTGAGTTGCTGGGCTACCTGCCAGTTCTCCAATTGCGGGATCAGGTCGTCTAACGTCTCGGGATGGTGGTGGGCCAGGATCCTCCGGGCGTCGGCCGGCAGCTGGCGGACGGTGTTATCAATGAGCAGCCGATCCACCGGGCAGGGTCCCTCACCCGTGGCCAGCCACCTCCTTACTAGCCGCCCATGCTGGGCGATCTGGGTCCGCACCGCACCGTGGATGTCGAACCGCCAGTCGTGAAACCGTTGGGCGCGGGCCGCGAGGTTGTGCCCGTAGTAGGCCAGTATGGCCTGCTTGAGCGCTGGATACTGATCGGCGTCCTCGGGTGGTAAATCCTGGCTCGCCTGTTGCGCGGGACCGGTGAGGAAGGGCGAGATGATGTGGGCCCACTGTTCCGCCGGCCAGCTCTCCCTCCGGGCGGTCCTCTCAAACACCTCCAGGTACGCCTCGACATCGTCGTCCGGTCCGAGTTTGGTGAGCCGGCTGGTCGGAGCGGCTGTCGGCGCGGCTGGCGGCGCGTCGCGGACGGCATGCTGCGTGAGTCGGATCACCGCTTCGCGGAGCAGAGCGAGACTTTCCGCCGTCTCCCGCTGTAACGCAGCCGCCTGTGCCTGGAGCTGTAGTTGTCTCTGAACAACCGTGGGAGCGGCGGTGCCGTCGGGGTTCTGCATGGTGGATCGAGGGGGTAAGTTACCGTGTGAGGTAGTGGCGTCGAGCTGCCTGCATTCTCCACCATATGTGGCAGCCCGGTTCACAAATGTTTCTAACTCACACGGAATGCACCACACTCAGTTTCCAGGGTAAGCCGAAGTCTGCGTTTATTCGGCGAAAGGGTACAAGGCAATGCAAATACTGTCAATGGCTGCCTCCGTGAGACTCTCAGCTATCGACTGGTTCTTTGCTGGTCCTTCTTGTTCCCCCCGGTGTGCGTCCACGATCGTCTTTTATGCCGACTCTCCCCCCCCCCGGCCAGGTGCGTTGCATCCGAGTGATTGCGCCGGGGGTCGACGCACGCTCTGCTGCCGACTGGTGGGTGAAGGCGGTATACCCCGTCGACCACTACCCCGCGGTTCCCCCGGGTGGGGAGCGGGTTGTCACAATATGTTTATGTATATATGTATATTGTATTTAATGTTTTATACTTATATTATACTATGTACCTGACCTTTTTATTTCATTGTTGCCCTGCTTTGGCAATGAGTTGTAACTGGTCATTTAACAACATTTTGAGGAGATAATCTGCGGGTTGGTGAGGGGTGTCACATGCCACTGCCTCCTAGGCCTACACTTTTTGCACTTTCTTTTGCCGATTTCGGATGAGACAAAGCAAAATCATCTCTACAGATGTCATGTTTGCGATTGTCGATGCCGTTAATTTGTGAAACGACAGTCACTGCTCTCTAGAGGATTTATTGCGTAACATCCATAACAACGCTGAAACCAGAGAGAGGTATGAAGGCTAGTTCCGGAGGCAACGTTTGGGGCGGACGGACGAATTTCGTCCGGATCCGGAGGTATGAATCGGCCTTTATGGTGTAATGGCCTCTTCTTTTTTGGAAACGAGAAATAACATGGACAGTCGGGTCACAAGTTGATCCGGCTGCCTCCTGCTCTTAGGAAGTCTAGTTGTGCTTTTTAGTACTACAGTTGATCACGTATCTGTGGCTCAATGGCACAATGGAATGGAAATGCAGCTTGAAATATTTCCCCCCAAAAATTGTATGAGTTCGAATCTCGTCTTTATTATAAAAAAAACACATTTCCCATTCATTTTGGCCATTCCATTTCCACCAATTAGATTCCAAATAAGAATGAGATGGTTATGTTCTCACATTTTATTGAAACAAATCAATGATGCATTGCAAGGACAGCTACGAGTCTTTTCCCGATTTCGAACCATTGACCAATTCCAACAGCTGCCGTAGCCACGACAACAAGCGACGTATTCGGCTGATGGTCACCCTTAACTGAAACACCGGTTTGCGCATCCTTATCCGGTGCGATCCGGTGCAGGCATGTTGGTCGCTCTTTCATGCCCTGCATCCCACTGCTCCTCTAGAGCTGCAGCGGCCACCCGCAGCAGCTCCGCGACCGTCTTTTTCGCCATTTTCACGTTATTACTATGTACGTCAAAGCTGGCACAATGCTAGGCACAGAAAATAAAGTGCCAAGTACTAGGTCGTGGATGATCAGCTGGTCTGACGAGGAAGTGACGTAGTTCCCTCCCAGATGTGATTGGCTGATACGTTTTGCAAAACGTTTTGCATAATCTTTTGCAAAGTGTTTTGCGGATTGAAATGTAATTTGAATTCGAAACACACGGAGCGTGGCGAAGTGCACTGCAATCACGGGGATGCTATAGCTTTTCAATTTGAATAAAGGAAATCAAAAAATTTGACAATGTTATTCTATTCTGTTATAACTTTTGCAAATTTTATTGAGGATTTCATTGTCACTTTGCGTATTAAAATACACTTTGAATAACATATTTATAACTTACATTATTAAATTGCATAATGTATTGTCAATTGCATAATGTAGTGACTTATTGAATTGCAAATTGCATTGCCATTTTTGCTTCCATAGCCAAGTGCTAGAATGTTAACATGTTTAAAAAAAAAGAGAAGTTTTTCACCTTCTTAACTCATTGGCTGCCAATGACGTCTATAGACGTCAATTTAAATACAACCGTTGACTGCCAATGACGCCTATAGACAATTATGTTTTTCAATGGGGCGGGCTGGGGAGCGATCTGGAGCACCGTGTCACAAAAAATCAGGCTTGTAAACAGAGAATGTACTACCGAACAGACCTGCTAGGAGGGCGGGGGCGCTGTGCCAAATTGTATGGGAGATAGGTAAACAGTAGCTTAATGGGTGAAGAAAGTGAACATGGGCCCCGCGAAACCCAAGCGAAATTTTAGACAGCTAACACTCGAACAGAGAATGTGTCTCAGTGTCGCGATCGACTCGGTTGTTTGCGAAGTAGAGACAAGTAGAGAGAGTAGGCCTACAAGGCGTATTGCAGCAGACACCTTCGAATCATCAGGTGATGAATTCAGCGAACCTGACCTGGATTCGTCAGATGAGTGGTTGCCGTGTGACGGCCTCCTGCCTGTGGATGTGTGTATGCGTGTATGGTGGCCTCTGCTTTGTCAAGCTGCAGGTGATGAGCTGGTGGGTGTGGCCAATTCCCAAACCTGTGTTAAGCTGGTCCTTCCTCCTGCCTCAGTCTCTTCCTGACATCGCCTGGCTCCGGAGGGAGAGCGGTGTGCCGCTCCGCCGCAGCCCCTCGTTTTCTATTGTGTTCTCTTTGTTTGCTTTGCCGTCATTTTGGTCCCTTGTGTCAGGGAAATAAATTATCCTTTTGTTACTTTTACCTACGCAGTTCCTTTTATTTGTCCGACCATGAGCCGGGTCGTGACAAATGTGGGGGCTCGTCTCGTTGTCCGTGTGCGCTAGTAAGCCAGAGTTGTGAATGAACTCACGGGAGTTTGTGAATGGAACCGTTTTGGCGGCGTTACTATTGAGTGGCGTGGGAACCCGGAAGTCGCGAGGGCTTGTGTGTGTGGTTTGTACGCCACGGTTTAGCTGTGAACTGCGAAGGTAAATTTTGGGCCATGGTTGTGTTGTTTCTCTGGGTCACTTGGCTTTTGTTGCTGCTTGAAGATAATTGTTTTGTCCGGGCATCCTGATCAGTTAGCCGCCGGGTGAGCAGATCTCGCCACTTTATTATTTTGCCTTTTTTGTTTTTGTCGGTAACCCTGAGGAGGGAGTGCGCTGGCTTTGGGTTGTTGCAGCTGGCCAGTCTCGGTCAGATGTAATTTCCTGCGGTTGGTGTCACTTCGAGCTCGGCAAGCCGACGAAGACTAGGTGAGGTTTTGTAAGTATTGTGGTAGGTAGTTAGGGGTTGGGGTGTCTCGGCTTGTGTTTTTTCGTAGCTCCTTGTTTGGGAGTTACCTGGTAAGTAGCAGCAAAAGTAAGTGTCCTGGAGTTTTGTATTACTGTGTGTAGAGTATGGCGGATGTGGCGTTTTTTGTTCAGGCTCCGTCGGAGGAGTTGCTGGATAAGTGCACGCGGGAACAATTGTTTAAAATAGCAGAGCATTATCGTATCGATATCCCAGATAGAAGAGTGAAAGACGCGACAATTCAGAATGTTTTGTTTGCTGCATTATGCGAGTTGGGTATATTGTCGGGTGCTGCGCGTCCTCCTCAGGCCAGGGTGGAGAGTTTGGCTCCACTGGCTGCGAGCGCAGGTGACCTCACGTTTGAGCAGCAGAAAGAGTTACTGTTGTTGCAGTTGGAGCATGCTAAGACGTTGAAGTCAGTTGAAATAGAGAAGCAGATTGCAGTGGGAAAACTCCGCTACCAGACGGAGCAAGCGAAGCTGTCGGTAGAGCAGTCTCGGCTGGAGTTGCTGAGGGCTGGATTTTCGGGTGGAGCCGCCTCGGGAGCGCAGGAGAGTTCCTCCGTTCGTCCCGGGGGCGGAGGTGAGTGTTTTGATGTGCTTGGCAATCTGCGGTTACTTCCGAAGTTTAATGAGCGGGATCCAGAGTCGTTTTTTTCTTTGTTTGAACGTGTGGCTGAGTCACGGAAGTGGCCTGAGTCAGCCCGCACGGTGATGCTCCAGTGTGCACTGACTGGCCGTGCGCAGGAGGCGTATTCTGCTCTGTCGGTGGCTGATGGCCAAGATTATGAGTGTGTAAAGTCTGCGGTATTGAAAGTGTACGAGCTCGTGCCGGAGGCTTATCGTCAGCGCTTTCGTTCATGGAAGAGAGTGGAGAAGCAGACGCACCTCGAGTTTGCTCGTGACCTGACGGGTCATTTTGCGCGTTGGTGTGCCGCGTTAAAAGTGGAGACGTTTGAGGATTTGTCCGAGTTAATTGTGTTGGAGCAGTTCAAAAATTCCATACCTGAAAACATTGCACAACACATTAACGATCTCAAGGTAAGACGTGTGTCTGAAGCTGCTTCAGTGGCAGATGACTATGTGTTGACGCATAAACGCTCTTTTGGTGAGTGGCGCGCGCATAGTGGCAGCCGTGGTGGACCGTTTGCAGAGCGTGCTGAGGCAGCTCTGGGGAGTTATGTTGGTCGTTCAGGTAAATCCGACGCCAGGGAACGTAACTCGAGGGGTTTTGAAAAAACCTGCAGTTATTGTCTTAAAAGAGGTCATTTCAGAGCTGATTGTTACGCACTTAAACCCAGGGTTCCCCAGGGGGGTCCCATGGCGCAGCCAAAAGGTGCTTGCTGCGCTGTCTCGTTGCCTCGCGCACCAGCGGTGAGTGAGGTGGGTGTGCCAGCTCGGGGTGAATCCGTGTCTGTGGGGTTGGCGTCTTTTCTGCCGTTCATTTCTGGTGGCCATGTTTCTCTGGTGGGGGGCAGGTTGAAGGTGCCAGTTAATATACTGCGCGACACAGCGGCCTTTGATTCCTTCATTCAGGCTTCTGTGTTGCCTTTTTCCGCTGAGACTCACACAGGTTGTTGGGTGCCTGTTGTAGGTATGGAAATGAATGTTTTGCAAGTCCCTCTGCACAAAATCACATTACACTCTGATCTCTTCCAAGGCGAGATAGCTGTGGGTGTGAGGCCGGCGCTGCCTGTTGAGGGGGTCACTCTGATCCTAGGTAACGGTGCTGCAGGTGAGCGTGTGTGGGGTGATGTGGCCCCGTCTCCAGTGGTTTCCTCAGTTCCCCTGGTGAGGAAGCAGCCTGATGAGGATGAAATAAGTTTCCCCGAAGTGTTCACAGCGTGTGCGGTGACGCGGTCTATGTCCCAACATTCTCCACCAGAGCCGCCTGAGTGTGGCGTGGGTGATGGTGAGGCAGTAGATGGGTTGTGTTTCTCCCTGTCTGATGTTTCCCTTTCAGTTACGCAGGAAGAGTTGGAGAGTGAGCAGCGAGCCGACGCGTCCCTGAAGGGACTGTTTGACATGGTGTTGCCTGCGTCGGAGGTAAAGAACGACTCTCACTGTTACTTTCTGTTGAAGGGATTGCTCATGAGAAAATGGGTGCCTCACGGGGACGATTTTGTAGGGGATCCCGTCCTCCAGATTGTCCTGCCTTCGAAGCTCCGGGAGACGGTGCTTCGCCGGGCCCATGATGACTCGGGTCACTGGGGGGTGAGAAAAACATACAACCGAGTGCTGAAACACTTTTTTTGGCCTAAATTAAAGAGGGATGTGTCTGAGTATGTGAAAACCTGTCATACCTGTCAACTTGCGGGGAAGCCAAATCAGGTGATTAAACCAGCTCCTCTGTTTCCGATTCCGGCTGTGGGTCAGCCATTTGAACACCTTATTATAGACTGTGTGGGTCCGTTGCCACGTTCCAAGTCGGGTGCTGTTTATTTGCTTACTGTCATGTGTCAAACCACCCGTTATCCGGCAGCGTATCCTTTACGCACGATCACAGCGCGTTCTGTGGTGCGCGCCCTGACACAGTTCATTGCTATATTCGGTATCCCGAAGGTGATTCAAACTGACCGCGGATCAAACTTCACCTCTCACCTGTTTTCACAAGTTTTGAAACAGTTGGGGGTTAAACACAATAAAGCATCGGCATATCACGCTCAGAGTCAGGGGGCCCTGGAGCGTTTTCACCAGTCTCTGAAGTCGTTGTTACGTACATATTGTGTGAAACTGGACGGAGACTGGGAGGAGGGGTTGCCCTGGTTACTGTTAGCGGCGAGGGAGGTGTCCCAAGAGAGCACAGGGTTCAGTCCCAACGATTTGGTGTTTGGGCACAATGTGCGCGGCCCTCTGGATCTTTTGTGCGAGCAATGGAAGGATGCTGCTCCACCAGAAAATGTACTTGATTATGTAAATGGGTTCCGTCATAGGTTGTATGCTGCAGGGGTATTGGCAAAGAAAAACTTGGGTACTGCACAGAGTAAGATGAAGACACTGTATGACCGGAGGGCTGAGAAGCGTGTGTTCAGTGAGGGGGACCGGGTCTTGGCGTTACTTCCCATCATTACTTCTCCATTTCAGGCGAAGTATGGAGGTCCCTATGAAATAAAGAAAAAAACGTCTGAACATAACTACATCATTGCTACGCCTGATCGTAGACGGAGTGTCCAGATGTGTCATGTCAACTTATTGAAACCTTACTATGAACGTGTCCCTCCAGGTGAAGCTGTCTCCGCCTCCTCTCTGCCTGCGCGGCCTGTGTGTTCTGTGAGTAGAGTGTCTGTGGTTTACCCTCCACAGTCGGTGCCTGCCGGGGTGGAGGATGGTCTGCCCGACGCTGATGCTGGGGTGCAGCAAGGTCGTTTAAAAAACTCTGAGTCCTTGAACAAATTACATCTTCTGTTGGGCCATCTGTCTGAGTCACAACAAGCCGACCTAGTTGAAGTGATAAGTTCCTTCCCATCTCTGTTTGGTGACACTCCTACTCAAACAAATGTAATTGAACATGATATAGATGTAGGTGATGCACTCCCAATTCGCCAAAGGTTTTACCGCGTTAGTCCTGAAAAACGTGTGTCCCTTGATGCGGAAGTGAAGTATATGTTGGATAATTGTATTGCTGTTCCCTCCTTTTCCAGTTGGGCATCTCCCTGCATTTTAGTGCCGAAGCCAGACAAAACATTCAGGTTCTGCACTGATTTTCGCAAGCTAAATGCTGTAACGAAACCAGATTCTTTCCCGCTGCCTCGTATGGAGGATTGCGTTGACCAAGTGGGCCACGCCGCATTTGTGAGTAAATTTGACCTGTTGAAAGGATATTGGCAGGTTCCGCTGTCCGAGCGTGCACGTGACCTGTCTGCATTTATTACACCAAATGGTCTCTTCTCGTATAATGTTATGCCTTTTGGTTTAAGAAACGCTCCTGCCACGTTCCAGAGGCTCATGACCAGAGTCTTGGGGGACTTGGAGGGGTGCACTGTGTATTTGGACGACGTGGTGGTGGTTTCAGACTCGTGGCCGTCTCATGTGGAGCGTGTCCGTGCGTTGTTCCTGCGCTTGGCTGAGGCGCGCCTGACCATCAACCTCGCCAAGTGCGAATTTGCACGGGCCACGGTGACGTACCTGGGCCGGGTTGTGGGTCAGGGTAAAGTCCGTCCCGTTGCAGAGAAAATAAGAGCTGTCCAGTTCTATCCTCTGCCCACTACTAAGAAGGAACTGATGAGGTTCCTGGGTTTGGTGGGGTATTACAGGGGGTTTTGCCGTAATTTCTCAGAAGTCGTTGCACCATTAACTGATCTACTTAAAATGCGTGTCCCATTTGTGTGGTCTCCTCTCTGTCAGCAGGCGTTTGAGAGGATAAAGTCTCTGCTGTGTGAAGCACCGGTCCTGGCCGCTCCGAGGTTTGACCGACCTTTTGTGCTTCAAGTCGACGCTAGTCACATCGGAGTAGGTGGCGTTTTGTTGCAAGCCAATGAGTTGGGTTTGGAAAAACCAGTCTGTTTCTTTTCCAAGAAATTTAACTCATATCAATTGAACTATTCAACGATTGAAAAGGAGGCACTGGCCTTAGTTTGGGCTCTGAGAAACTTTGAAGTGTACTTGGGCTCTGGAGCGGTACCCGTAGTGGTGTACACTGACCACAACCCACTTCTGTTTTTGAACTCGCTGCAATGTCCTAACCAGCGTCTGATACGTTGGTCGTTATTTCTACAGTCACATTGGCTTGATATTAGACACATAAAGGGTGCGGAAAACGTCGTAGCCGACGCACTGTCTCGCGTTCCTCAAGATTGAGGTTTGAGCTAAGACTTTATTGCTGTTATGATGTTGTCCTGTTGCGCTCCTGTTCCCTCTTCTGTCATCCTTCCCTCTTAAATTGCTTCCCACTGGTACCAGGTTGCTGAGGTGGGGGTGTGGAAGATGCGCGTAGTGAGCTGTGTGGTTCTCAACAGCAGCTGGTGTTCCTGTCCTCGGATGTGTGTGCCCTTGTGTGTGTGCCTTAAACATCGTAAACTCTATACGTGTAAAAAAAAAAAAAAATCTTTAAAGTAAGTAGAATGTATATATTTGTGAAGAAAACAAACTTTATAGTAGGTAGAATGTGTAGCCTATATATTTGCAAAGTAAAAAAAAAATAATGAGGTTTAATAATGAGGGAGCCATTGTCGAGTTCGGGGTTGGGCCCCGTTTTTCAGGGAGGGGGGTGTGACGGCCTCCTGCCTGTGGATGTGTGTATGCGTGTATGGTGGCCTCTGCTTTGTCAAGCTGCAGGTGATGAGCTGGTGGGTGTGGCCAATTCCCAAACCTGTGTTAAGCTGGTCCTTCCTCCTGCCTCAGTCTCTTCCTGACATCGCCTGGCTCCGGAGGGAGAGCGGTGTGCCGCTCCGCCGCAGCCCCTCGTTTTCTATTGTGTTCTCTTTGTTTGCTTTGCCGTCATTTTGGTCCCTTGTGTTAGGGAAATAAATTATCCTTTTGTTACTTTTACCTACGCAGTTCCTTTTATTTGTCCGACCATGAGCCGGGTCGTGACAGCCGTCAACCGGGAACAGCAGAGCCTCATCCCCTGACGCGGCTCCAGCAAGACGTGAGGGAGGTAAGAGCTAACTTTTCCCCTTCTCTCCTCCTTCAGTCCGTCACATGAACGCCATTTAGTCCTACTAGTTCATAACTGTAGCTAATATGTGTTACCAGTAGCCTACTGATGTGAAGGAATTTACAATTTACAGATCGTGCGTCCAGCAGATCTCGCACTCCCACTCCCACTGTTAGCTTCAGTCCATGTCACATTGAACGCCATTTAGTCCCACTAGTTCATATTGTAACATCTGTTGCAAGCCTACTGATGCAATTTTCAATTTACAGATCATGCATCCAGCAGAGCTCCCAATCCTGTTGGCAAAGTGAAGAAGAAAGGTAAAAAAAAGTATTCTTCACATCACACCGCAGCAATAAAAAAATATATTTTTATAGAAGGCTAATTGTATATTTTTCTATAATTTACAGGTTGTGCATCAAGCAGAGGTCGCGGGGATGACTGGCATCAAGCTAGCTGGCAACTAATCAATTTCCCCTTCACTGCAACCCCTGGACCCCGGAGGGCTGCTGCGGAGCTGGATAGCGACCTGCCAGCTGACTTCCTGACGCTCTTCCTGACTGACGAGGTGCTCCAAAATATTGTGGATCAGACCGACCTGTATTCAAGTCAATATTTTGAAGCACGCCCTGACAATCTGCCATATAGCAGAGGTAATGCATGGAAACCAGTGTCAGTCCCAGAATTGAAAACTTTCTTTGGACTCTGGTTTGGACACTGATTTTCTCACTGGTTATATCAAAAAGCCTAACCTTGAACTGTACTGGAGTGTTGATGAGGTAGATGCCACGCCCCATTTCGGCAAGACTATGCCAAGGAACAGATTTCAGATTATATGGAGGTTCCTTCATTTCAACAATAATGTATCACAGGATGCTACTGACAAAATGTACAAAGTCCGCCCAGTGTTAGATTAAATTGTGGAAATGTTCAAGGAGATGAATCAACCAGGGCAAACATTTGCATTGATGAGGGTATGATGCAGTGGCGGGGGCGCCTGTCTTTCAGGGTGTATAACCCACAAAAGCCTGTGAAATATGGAATCAAATCCTACATGCTGTGTGACTCTGCCACAGGGTACTGCGTCAATATGCGTCCTTATGTTGGGGTAACTAGTACTTTGCCAGAGATAGTGTTCTCTCTCCGTGATCGTCTACCAGGTCATGGTTATACATTGTTTATGGATAATTTCTATAATTCTGTAGCACTTTGTGAAAGTTTACTGGGAGTACCCTGAGGAACCCTGAGGAAACATAGGGGGGAACCTCAGATCATCAGCGAGATGACAAAGACTGACTTGGGGGTGGGGGAAAAAGTTGTGCGGCACAATGAGAGGGTGATGGTAGTAGCATGGCAGGACAAACGGTTGGTGAGGATGGGGACTACCTGCCACGAAGATAGCATGCAGAGGGTTGATGTGTGGAGGAGGGGAAACAAAGACAAGGTTGCTCAGTTCAAGCCAGAGTGTGTTGTTGCATACAATGCATCCATGAATGGGGTAGACCAGTTGGACCAAAATATTGCATGCTATCCCTTCATCCGAAGATCACTGAACTGGTCCAAGAAGTTTGTAGCCTATCTCTTCCAACTATGCATGTTTAACGCCCATGTCCTCTACCGAGCCAGAAACCCAGGGGAGTGTAAAACCCTCTTGGAGTTCATTTGCAGGGTAGTGAAGTCTTGGACAGTAAAGCGACATGTGGGGGGGTGTTAGGAGGAGGAGGTGGAGGAGGAGGAAGTGGCAGGTGTGGGGGTTGAGGGGTCTGGGGACTTGGAGGAAGGCCGACGTACTCCGAAAAGCGCCATATAACACTGACCCAGAGAGCAGGCTAGACGGAGGGCTAAGCAGACACAAACTCAAACACCTGATGCCCACCAGCAAGAAGGGGAGACCAGCAAGGAGTTGTAGGGTCTGTGCTCGCAGGGGTCTGCGCAGCGAGACAAAAATGTGGTGTCAGTCCTGTCGTGTCCCCTTGCACGCAGGAGAGTGTTTTACAGCTTACCACACTAAGCTGTGCTATTTTGTGTAGGGGTGGAAACAAGCATGCACGCGCACACACACACACACACACACACACACACACACACACACACACACACACACACACACACAGGATTTGATATAGCTGCGACAACATACAGAAATACATACCTGGAAAGAATTTTACGAGTGACATTTTGAAGAATTTTTTTTTTTTTTATATTTATATTATATATTGGTTATATTTTTGTAAATCAATTATTATTGTCCTATCAAAATACCTGACTCAATGTTGTTTTTGCTGTTTTCATGGAGGGAAACCACTTTTCAGGTGTTGAAGGGGTCACTAAAGCAAAAAAGTTTATTTTCACAAAAAGCTTGTTTTCTCCATTTTTGGTCAAAAACTGGTGTTTTTGGTGAAACCAACGTATGTTCTACTGCCGATTACTAAAGAACAGAAAAAGGTAGAAACAAACGGTTTGTTCCTGATGAAAGAAGAGAGTCTACTCTGTCTTTTGCAAGTTTCAGTGTTTATATAATCATAGAACTCACTGTTCGGTGGGTCTTTTTGAAATCAGTCAAAATGTTGTAAAACGCTTGGCAGTATGGGGCTCTCTGCATTGAAAATGGCTGGCAGCCAATGATTTAACTAAATAATCACCCGTGCAAAACAATAATATAAAGCTGTAGGTTACACATATTAGCTACCATTTAGAGCATTGGCTTTGTCGCATTGTCCTGCGTACTACAGTGAGGGTTTCAGTGCGCCCTAACTTTAATCCCCCGCCCTTCTCCGTTCCATTTGGGAAAATGTTTGCTTTTATTTCGCTTGTTTTGTATATTTTAATTAATTAAGGGCACTTCCAGAGGGCGCCCCCAACACATTCGCCGCCCTTAAACCCAAACCATTTCAATATTATGGAGCCGTTGTTTTTCCTCTTTGAAACAAGTTTGTCTCACGCCGCTGTCTCATTTTCTTTACCGGTATCCATGCTTGTTGTGTTGTGAGGGGGCGGCAGGGAGGGAAATGAGGCGTCTTTGCACATGGCACGTTCGGAAGGACGGAGTGGGAGGGGTCACGCTCACACAGTTTCCAAGGCAAACACAGACACTTGAGGCAGAAACTGACCATTGTAACGCATATCTCGATATAAACGATATTTTCCAATCTTGTATCCCCTTGGAAATTATATGGCTATATCTAACATAGCCGATATATCCTGCAGCCCTAGGTTTCAGCAACAGTTACTGGGACCTCCCCTCCCTACAGACTCTCCTATCCTACCCAACTCCTCCTTCAAAATGTCTCAAAAAGATCTGTTGCTAATTTTTGCAGATTCTCATTGGGTGAGAAAATAAGTACAAATGTGTTTGTTTTTATCTCTTCAATATCTGATCAGAAGTGCGTCTAGCATTAGGAAATTGTACATTTTCAAATCAATTGGTCTAGACAAAAAAAAATAAATGTTTTAAGCACAAATGCCATCATTATGTGCCATAAAACTAAAAACACAGACTGAAAACAGTCAAGTAAGAGCTTGTGCTTTTTGGAATACTAACAGTGCTCATTTGCATTCAACTCGTAACAAAATTCAACTGACATAAACAAAATGAGGTATTGATTAGACAGAGATTTATCAGATGTGCCTACCTAATAAACCGTTGGAACACGCAAGACCGGAAACCATAGCAACGCCGAACAACAAACTCCGAGAAGCCCAATGAGAGCTCCCCACGCTACGGCCATCCAGAGGCGCACAGAGCTGTTGGCCGTGATATTATCTATACAATTATATTATATACTATTATATATAGAACTCCGGGAGATGCAAACGGCAACAATCATTTTCTCCTCCATGCTACAGTTCAACCCGGACTGCACTGCACTGAGTTTGACGGTTGAACGCTGATTGGCTGTTACGTTACACATGTCACTCAGTTGTCACGCTGTTGAACGCTGATTGGCTGTCATCACGCGAAATCCGCGTCAAAGTTGAATTATTTTAACTCGAGCGACTTTGTCGCGGCACAAATCCTCGTGAACTCGCTCGCCGGTGCACGGCGAAAGTGTGGCGCGACAATCAAAACTTGCCGCCGGTTTTCTCTCTTGAAAAAATAGCCCGATACGCGTCTCTACGTTCGCTTTGAATGGGATCATATCGCCCCGTTGCGTTTGGTGTGAACGCACAATGCGCTTCTTCCTCGGCGGCGCCATGTTTGCTGCGTTCTGAACCAAAACAAAGCAACGCGTGTGTGTGACGTCATGATGCATTTGCCGCGACCGGAACCGATAAGCGGAATCATAAAGCAGATTTGCTAATGATTCCAAGGAATCGGTTGACTCGGCACCGGTTCTGAACAAGAACCGGTTCTCGATTCCCATCCCTATGGACTAGTGTCTAGGTTCGTAAGGAGGGAAGAATTAAATGACAACACAATGATCAACTGGAGCCACAGGTTACTATTCAATTATATAACAAAATGGATTTCAGTGCAATCAATAACATTCACCAATGTTTCACAATTTAGACCATAACATTAGGTCAGGAACAATTAGGTCAGGAACTGTTTACCGAGCGGACCGAACAGCTGACTCCGGTAAGGATAAAGGGGGCGGTGTCTGCATATACGTGTGCAACTCATGGTGCAACACAACTGACATTGTGGAGACTTTTTGCTCCCCGGATTTGGAGTTTATTACAGTTTAATGCAGACCGTTTTATCTGCCAAGGGAGTTTACAGTGGTGTTCTTAACTGCTGTTTACATACCACCGCAAGCTAACGCTAAACTAGCACTGGCTAGTCTGCATGACGCTATCCAACAGCTGATAAACAACCACCCAGATGGTGTGTTTATAATAGCAGGCGACTTTAACCACGCCAAGCTGAAGACTGTAATGCCAACATTTCACAAGTTGATTGACTTTCCGACCAGAGGCAATAATATCTTGGATCAGGTCTACTGCAACATTGCTAAAGGCTACAAAGCGTCCCCCTCTCCCCATCTGGGCCGATCCGATCACATCAGTCTGCACTTAACACCTGCATACACACCCCTCATAGTAAGGTCCAAACCAGCAGTTCGCACCGTCACTGTCTGGCCAGACGGAGCCATGGACAGGCTACAGGACTGCTTTGAGTATACCGATTGGGACATCTTTAAACAGGCTGCCAATGACAACAACCACATAGACCTCAACACCTACACCTCATCAGTATTGGACTACATCACCTTCTGTATGAACAGTGTCACCACACAGAAGTCAATACTAACACTCCCCAACCATAAGCCATGGATGAATGGCGCTGTAACTGGTCTGCTGAAGGCCCGGGATGCAGCTTTCCACTCAGGTGATGCAGAGGCCTACAGAACAACAAGGTCCATTCTGAGGAAGGGCATCAGGGAAGCAAAGCACCACTACACGAAGCGTATCGAGGAGCATTTCAACAGCTCAGACTCTCGGCGCGTGTGGCAGGGCATCAGAACCGTGACCGGCTACAACAGCAGCAGCTCCACACACGCTCAAAGTCCATCCCTCCCTGACGACCTGAACTGCTTTTTTGCCAGGTTTGACCGCACTGACAACAGTGACAACATGCGGGCACAGCAGGAACCCTCACCACCGGTTCTGACTCTGAGCCCCCACGACGTGAGACGGACCCTGCAGCACATCAACCCCAAGAAAGCTACTGGACCTGACGGAGTACCAGGGCGGGTTCTGAAGCACTGTGCAGCGGAGCTGACTGCGGTGCTCACGGACCTGTTTAACACCTCCTTGCTGCAGGCCTCCGTCCCCACATGTCTCAAGACAGCCACAATCATCCCTGTCCCAAAACAATCAGCCATCAGGTCCCTCAATGACTATCGGCCAGTGGCGCTGACACCAGTGGTGATGAAGTGCTTTGAACGTCTGGTACTGGGGCACTTGAAGAACAGCATCCCCCCCTCCTTAGACAACCATCAATTTGCCTACAGGGCAAACAGGTCGACGGAGGACGCAGTGTCACTAGCCCTCCACTCTACCCTGACACACCTTGACCAGCGTGACAGTTATGTGCGGATGCTATTCATAGACTATAGCTCCGCCTTCAATACCATCCCCCCCCATAAACTTGCCACCAAGCTGGACCACCTGGGCCTCAACACACACCTGAGCAGCTGGGTCCTGGACTTCCTCACTGGCCGACCACAGACTGTGCGAATGGGGAGACAGGTCTCCTCCAGCATCACCCTGAACATCGGTGCACCACAGGGTTGTGTGTTGAGCCCCTTCCTCTTCTCCCTCTACACTCTCGACTGCAAACCCACCCACGAGGCCAACACCATGTTTAAATTTGCAGACGACACCATGGTGGTAGGCAGGATCTCAAGCAACAACGAGGCTGCCTACAGGACAGAGGTAGAGAACCTGGTGAGCTGGAGCCGAGAGAACAACCTGATCCTCAACGCAGCAAAAACAAAGGAGATGATCCTGGACTTCAGGAGGAAGACGAAGCCCTTCGTCCATCACCCCATCACCATCGACGGCGAGACAGTGGAGGTTGTGCAGAACATCAGGTACCTCGGGGTCAACATCAGCCATGACCTGACTTGGACCGTCAACACCACCGCGACGGCCAAGAAAGGACTTCAAAGGCTTTACTTCCTGAGGTGCTTGAAGAGGGCATGTCTCCCACAAAAGCTGCTGGTGAGCTTCTACAGGTCAGCCATCGAGTCAGTTCTCAAATACTGCATCACCTTATGGTACTCTGGCTGCACCATAGATGATAGGAAAGCTCTCCAGCGCATCATTAAGACGGCTGAGAGGATCACCGGCACCCAGCTCCCCAGACTGGAGGACATCTACCAGACCCGCTGTACTCGGAGGGTTATGGGCATCCTCAGAGACAGCACAAACCCTGGACACTGCCTCTTCACTCTCATGCCCTCAGGAAGACGATACAGGACACTGCCCGCCCGCACTACAAGACTGCAGCACAGTTTCTATCATGGAGCTGTGACGCTGCTAAACTCCACTCCCACTCTATTGCCACACTGATACTCCCCATCTCATCTCATACACACATTATTGCACTTCAGGACTTGGACTTTTTAAAACATTTTATTTATATACGTATTTTATTAATGTGTGGATATGTATATATGTATATATATATAATAATAATAATAATAATAATAATAATACATTTAATTTAGAGGCGCCTTTCAAGACACCCAAGGTCACCTTACAGAGCATATAGTCATCATACATTTTTTAAAAAGCAAGACATTGTGGAAAAAATAAATAAATAAATAAATAAATAAACATAAGCAATAAGAAATAAAAAAAAACAAAAAAAACAATCAAAACAGTGATCAGTTAGACGTTGTGTGCGAGTTTGAACAAGTGAGTTTTGAGTTGTGACTTGAAGGTTGAAATGGTGTCTGACTGTTTTATGTGTGGGGGGAGGGAGTTCCAGAGCCTGGGTGCTGAACAGCTGAATGACCGGGCACCCATTGAAGTGAGTCGTGATGTGGGGATACATAGTAGTCCAGCAGAGGTTGAGCGGAGGGAGCGGGAGGGAGTGTATTCTTGGAGGAGGTCGCAGAGATAACTGGGGGCTAGGTTGTGGAGAGCTTTGTAGGTGAGGAGTAGGGTTTTGTATTGGATGCGGTAGTGTACTGGGAGCCAGTGAAGTTGAATGAGGACAGGGGTAATGTGGTCAGATGATTTGGTGCGGGTGATGATCCGGGCGGCTGAGTTCTGAATGATCTGCAGTCTGTTGATAAGTTTGGTGGGGAGTCCGGTGAGGAGGGCGTTGCAGTAGTCTATGCGTGATGTGACAAATGAGTGAACTAGGATTTCAGCGCTGGATTGGGTCAGTGATGGGCGGAGTCTGGCGATGTTGCGGAGGTGGAAGAATGCAGTCCGGGTGATGTTGTGAATATGGGGTGCGAATGAGAGGGTGTTGTCCAGGATGACGCCGAGGCTCTTGACTTTGGAGGAGAAGGGTACTGGGAATCCATCGATAATTATGAGTGGAGCTGGGGTGTGTTGTGATTTAGTGAGGGTGGATTTGGATCCGATGAGCAGGGCCTCGGTCTTGTTTCCATTGAGTTTCAGGAAGTTCCTGCTCAACCAGCTCCGGATCTCTTCCAGGCACGTGATGAGGGAGGTGGGGGGGATGGCAGCGGTGGGTTTGGTGGAGATGTAGACCTGTGTGTCGTCAGCATAGCAATGAAAATGGACCCCATGGTGACGGAGGAGTGTGCCCAGCGGGAGGAGGTAAGTGGTGAAGAGGAGTGGACCCAAGACTGACCCCTGGTGGACGCCCAGTGAGACACCTGAACACCCAGACTTGTGGTTGCTTAGTTGAACAAATTGTTGACGGCCGGTGAGGTAGGATGTAAACCAGGAGAGTGCAGCACCAGTGATCCCAATACCAGCTAGGCGGTCCAGGAGCAGAGGGTGGGAGATGGTGTCGAATGCTGCGCTGAGATCGAGGAGGATGAGAATGGTGAGTAATCCAGAGTCGGCTGCAAGGAGGAGGTCGTTGGTGATTTTGACTAGGGCTGTTTCAGTGCTGTGTTTTGGACGGAAGCCAGATTGGAACGGTTCGTGGAGATTGTTAGTGTCGAGGTGGGACTGTAGTTGTGCGGCAACCACCCTTTCAAGTGTTTTGGAGATGAAAGGGAGATTGGAGATGGGCCGGTAATGGTTAAGGTCAGTTGGGTCAGCACCAGGTTTTTTTAGGATGGGAGTGATGGCAGCCAGCTTGAGAGTGGGGGGTACAGTACCAGTAGTGAGGGAGGAGTTAATTATGTTGGTGATCATGGGGGAGATGGACGGAAGACATGCTTTGACAAGGGAAGTGGGAAGAGGATCGAGCTGACAGGTGGTGGTTTTGGCTTTGCGGATGAGTTCTGAAACGGTCTGTTCTGTTACTAGGGTGAAGTCAGAGAGGGAGCTGATGAGAGGTTGGCCAGAGGTGATCATCCAGGGTGGGTCATCAGAGGGGGTGCGAGATGAGGCCAGTTGTTGGTGAATGGTGTTGATTTTAGAGCTGAAGAAGTCAAGGAACGCAGTGCATTGGGTGGTGGAAATGTCTGGAGGGAGAGATTTAGGAGGCTGAAGTAAGTGGCTGACTGTTGAGAAGAGGACTCTGCTGTTGCCTGTACCAGTGTTGATGAGGTTGGAGTAGTATGAGGTTTTGGCAGTGGTGAGGGCATTCTTGTAGTCATGGAGGTGGTCCGAATACATTTGGCGGTGTACAGTGAGTTGAGTCTTACTGTAGAGTCGCTCCAGTCGACGACCAGTGGCTTTGAGCTGGCGCAGATGAGGAGTGAACCAGGAAGCAGTGTGGGTGAATGAGACTGAGCGGGTTTTCAGGGGGGCCAGGGTGGTGAGGGAGGAGGAGAGGCAGTTATTGTAGTGAGTCACCAGGTCAGTCAGGGAGGAAGCTGGGGGAGGGTTGGGGTAGGAGCTGATCCGGGTGGAGAGGTCTGTGGTGTTGATAAGTTTGATGTTTCTGAAGGAGATGGTCCGTTGTTCCTTGGTTTTGTGTAGTTGGGTATGAATGTCAAAAAGTACAGCTTTGTGGTCGGAGATGGGGAAATCAATGACATCAAGGTTAGTGGGAGTGATGTCAGTGCAGCAGATTAAATCCAGAATGTGACCTTTGTTATGGGTTGGGAGGTTGACATGTTGTGTGATGCCAAGACAGTCCAGAAGTGATGTGAAGTCATTAGCAAAAGTACAGGATGGGTTGTCAATGTGGATGTTGAAATCACCAAGGAGGATAACAGTGGGGGACATTGCACATACAGATGTAAGTAGTGATGAGAATTCATTGAGGAAAACGGCGGAGGGTTTTGGTGGTCTGTAAATGGTGACAATGATAGTGGGTTTGGGGCCTGAGAGTTTTACAGCTAGACATTCAAAGGAGGAATGAAGGGGGACTGTGACAGTGGTGACTTTGATGTTATCACGATGGAGGAGAGCAAGGCCACCCCCCCTCCCATTAACCCGGGGTTTACTAATAAACGAAAAACCTGGTGGGACAGCTTCATTTAGATGGGAGAAGTCATTTGGTTGTTGCCAGGTCTCAGTGAGGCAGAGAATATCTAGGCTCTGGTCAACAATAAAGTCATTTATCAAAAGGGCCTTATTACTGAGGGATCTGGTGTTCAGCAGACAGAGTTTCAGACAGGTGAGTGGAGTATAGCAGGTTGCTTTGAGCAGAGGGGACAGTACACTGTGATTGACGGGACTGACCGTACGGGCTGTGCGAGGAGGGGGGCGGGGCCCAGTGGACCAGAAGGAGCGGATGTTTTTGTTGCTGGTGTGAGTGTACTGAAAATTCCGTCCAGAGCCTCGGTGGATGTATTTTGGTCGTTTGAGAATGTCCTGGTGGGATGCAAGCTGAGGTGGTTGGGTCCTTGAGAAGATCCGTAGACGTAACATCTCCGTTACCGAGTAACGGAGCGGCAGAGATGCACTCGTTACGTGAGAGTCAAACATAGCGCAATCCAGAGGAACAGGTTAAAATCCACAGGTTGTGAAGTCGGAAGAAGCCAGCGGTAGATCCAGGCGATTATGGTGAAGCCACAGAGCCAGCACAGCGGAGGCAGAGGAGTGGAGCAAGCCGGTTATAGCTACGCTGGAGACGGGGAAGCCAGTTGGACGGCGCCGGGGGTTAACAGCAGTCTAGCCGGCCAGCAGGTGTCATCCACCAACAGCTGCACGACTCCACGCACAAAACACAAAACAAAACACGCAGACGTTTAACGTTCAGAAATAAATAAATAAATCAAGAAAACTGACGCAGTTACTTAACTTAACTTTGTAGTCCGACCCGAGGTCCAGAAGGGTTTCAGACAGAAGGTGTTGAAAGTAAGCAAAAGAAAACTGATAAAAAGTTAAAAGACTAGAAAGAAAAAGAAAATCGCGAAAAAATAATGTTCAGAATGACGTTCCGGTGAGCAGCAGCAGCAACAGCGTTCAAAAGGCAACAGCGCCCACCAACTTTACGACCTCACGTATAAAACACGTAAAAATAAAGAAAACTGGCGCACTGACAATAGCGAAAAGTGACTATATATAACTAGTAAACTTAGCTAAACTACTAAAGACCAAAAAAAACGACAAAATGTTCAATGCAATCGTGAGAAATATTGGAAATACTGAATAAAAACAAGCCATACAGAGCGGCGTTAGACTCGCCAGCGTCCCCGTTACTAGGTGATACATACATACATATATGTATGTATGTGTGTGTATGTGTATGTGTATGTGTGTATGTATATATATATATTATATATTGCTGATACTTATTTATTTATTTATTTTATTTATAGAACTGTGCAACCGGAGGAGGACTGCTCCATACAAAATTTCGTTGTCTTGTACAATGACAATAAAGATTATTCTATTCTATTCTAATTATCTTTAACCACCATAGAATGGCTGCAAAATGTCCATTCGAAAAAATCTAATATTTAAACCAAATTATTTCCTCGCAAGTGTTCCTTAGATTCTTCGGTTCAGCCAGTTCAGCATGCGTTAGTCAAAAGGGGAAATGTCAAGTCAGAAGTCAAAAGTCAAGGGTCATGTGTGGCGCTTTAGAGCGCTTTCACCAGAGATACTCAAGTGATGCAGGTAACACACATTAGTGTGTTACCACATTAGTATTGCAGTAATGCAGAATTATCTTTTTAAAGGTCCCATGACATGAAAATCTCACTTTATGAGGTTTTCTAACATAAATATGAGTTCCCCTAGCCTGCCTATGGTCCCCCAATTGCTAAAACTTGCGTTTGGTGTAAAACGAGCACTAGCTGTTCTGCTCGCCTTTGAAAAAACCGAGGCTCAAGTGCGCTGATTTGGAATGTCTATTCATGACGTCACCAAAAATCTCAGCTCCTCCCCTTACTCTGCCTGGCCCGCCCAGAGACGTTGGCCCGCCAATGAGACTCGACCGTGCGAGCGCCACATGTGTGTGTGCAGGGGTTGACACTAAGGTTTCAAAAGCACTTGCCCATCGGGCAAGTACAGGTCAGGTTCAACTTGCCCGAATGTAATGTTCACTTGCCCAAATTATAATCTGAATCGTGAACGGGCCTCTTTTTGCCAGGCACCCAGCCTGGTTTTGGGGGGGCTCAGAAAAATCATGTTAGCTTCCACACATGTTGTGTTTAAAAAATAACAAACTACTCTTTGTTTACTTATTTATCGAGCGGTCACATCGTGCCATGAAGTGATTTCAGTCCACCGTTCCAACCTTTTAAAGCTATCGCCAAGTTATATGTAGACCTGCATGATTTTATGCAAATGTACATAACTAAATGTCAGAGGTAGTAGCAAAGATATGTCTTTTTAACTTTCAAGTTTCTTGTAGCTCTAACTGAATAATCACAATTGCGTTTCTAGTAGGGTTGTCAGTCACGATACTGGATTTTCTAACTTCAACACTATTCCTGGAAAAATATCGATATTCTATACCATTTTTGATATCAGGGGAAAAGTTTTTTTCAGGAAAGAACATACCCAAAGTAGATTATATAGTAGAATAGATTATATCTCCATAACTGCAAGGGCGATAATGTCATCTTTGGGCCAAAAGAAAGATTGTTGTGCAAGTGAAATATTCAATGGGGATAATACTTGGTTAAAGTGAATAAAGCCATGGAACACGGCATAAGTGGAAGATAACATTTCCACCTGAAATAATTATCAGTATCAGTTGGTCGTTATCAGTTGGGAGCGCTGTCTTACTATGAGACACAAATAAAGGTAGATATCTTACAATTTAGACACTTGACACCTCTATTTAAAGTTCAGGGCAATCGAATGCACCAAGCCAAACACTCGCAAATAAATATATGGCCACTAGATTGCGCTGAAGAATATGTTTTCTGATTGAAGGCAATTTACCTATTTCCTAAGAAACCTTCTCTTATTCATTGATTGAAAACACCATGTTAAATTGCAAAATTAGGCCCATACTGGATAATCTGTTTATGGTGGTTTTATTCGATCAGAATCAACTTTGTGGACAAAAATCACAAAGGTAATACTTCATTTTTGGTTATTACAAGAAAAGGGGACGTTTCTTCTTAAGTTGTTATTTGCGAGTTTTAGTCACAGAATGATATGGTTTGGACTGTTGGAATAAGTGGAGGCTCAGCTTTTATGTATACAGTAGTTTGTGAGGGTCCAATTTCGTGAAAAAGATCGCTATTGCTCTGTGCATGTGCACAGTTATGAAACCCAAATCCGTGTTCTTGACTTCCTTGATAATTTGCCTCAATCCTACTACAAAAAGTACTTCCAAAGTAACCGCACTCCTCCATCACTACTCCATTTAACTTCTACCTAAACCGTTCGCGGAGGTGCTGCACTTGAGATGCTAGCTGTGTTGGCTAACCTGTAGCACTGCCAGAGACCGCACTGCGAGTGAGTGACAGAAGGCGGGGCTATATTCGCACTGAAGCGATGCGTGTCTGTTAACTCGCTTTCCGAGAGAAGAGAAGACAGCGCGCTGATCAATTGCAAATACTTCTATTTTGTGTGGTTTTGAGGAACAAAAGGTTGTTCTGCAGTTTCTAAAAACATTTGAATAAATAGCTTTTATATTAACATCCACCCAAAATCCACTTGTCCGTTCGGGCAACCAGAATAAATCTCAACTTGTCCAAACATTTTTTTTACTTGCCCCGGGCAAGCGGGCAACCGTTAGTGTCAACCCCTGGTGTGTGTGTGTGTGTGTGTGTGTGTGTGTGTGTGAATACACCACACACCACGGCTGAATTTCGGGAACGTCTTTGAATACTGTGTTAGTTGCCCACTAATACCTATATTAAAGAATACATAAAATAGCATGTCATGGGACCTTTAACTATATCATGAATTACAAATCATTTCAACTCTTTTAACCATGAAGTATGATTAAATACGCATTAGTATTAGTATTTTATGTAACATAAAAAACATCTTACAGGCTTCACCTCAACATATTAAATTCAAGGCTATAATAAGTGCATCTAAAAAAGTCTTTTTAAACATATGCTACATACCATTAGCACAAGTAGTGCATAACAGAGCATACATGCTCGAGTTGTAAACATTAAACACCACAAAAGTAAAGTACAAACAAATTGAGCAGCAAAGTAAAATGGCTTAGCTTCCTATTTTCTATCAGCTTATCAGTGAAATAATGTGCTGCTTTTACTAAAGCTCAGGGGCCGTATTAACAAACGATCTTAGGGCTAAAAGTAGGTCCTAACTGGCGAATTTAGGAGTAACTCCTAAAAATAATGGGCATGTCACTCATTTTGGACTCCTAACTTTTTTCACTAAGAGCAATTCACAAAGTATTTTAGGCCTAAATGTAGCACCTAAGTCTACAGTAGGAGAGCTTAAAAGTCCTCAAGAGGACTCCTAACTCAGTAAGACCTATTCAAAAAGAAACGTAGAATGGCTGCGAGACGATGTTTTGGAGACAATGGAAGACTGTGAGTTGATGAAGAGATATAGGCTAAATCGTGAGGGTATTAAACTTGTTGTGGAGTTAGTGCGGGATGCAATAACATCCCCTACTAACAGGAATAATCAGATTAGTCCCGAAATAACAATTTTGGCCACACTACGTTATTTAGCAACAGGGGAAATGCAACTTTGCAATGCTGACGATTTAAAAATATCGCAACCATCAGTCAGCCGTGCCATAAACCAAACTATCAACGCGCTCACTAGACCACACCGCACCCCAACAGTTTATCTGGTTTCCTTTGGACATTCAACAATTATACAGGATCAAAGCTAACTTCATGGCAATTGCAGGTCTGCCCGGTGTGGTCGGTGCTATTGACGGGACGCACATAGGCCTGTCACGATAACACATTTTTCTGGGCGATTAATTGCCCCAGGAATTATTGCGATAAGCGATAATATTGCCGTTTTTCAACTAATATAATGATAAAGTACACCCTTTCGAAGATCAATAAACCTTTATTTTTAAAGAACACTGGAACTGGACGTCTGGAAGACATTTAAAATATCCAGAATAAATTAACAAAACAACCAAAAACAATCTATCATTAACAAAAAATGCTCTTGAATAAAAACCAAACACCACCAAAAACAATAAATAAAATTGAAACACTAAATAAAAAGGATGTAAACACGATTGCGCCAGGACTCCGCTCCCACACAGACAATGCAACAAGTTAGTAGCCGCGTTTACATGGCACATCTGATCCGCATAGATTTCTATGCGGCATAGATCTGTTCCTAAAATGTGTTCCGAACGTAGGCTACTGTATACATGGCAGTAACAAAAGTGTCCGTTCTGTCTCTCGCGCACACTTGACACATCTCTGGACCGGCGGCGACATAATGGGTGTCTTATCACTATCGGGGATTTTAAATTTGATTTTAATGAAAGCACAGCAGGAGAGAGCTTTTCTCTGCCTGATCCTTCAATTAAGAAGGCAAGGCAAGGCAAGGCAAGGCAACTTTATTTATATAGCACTTTTCATACACAAGGCAGACTCAAAGTGCTTCACATATAAACATTGTCATACAATAAAATAAAATAATAGATAAGTAAAAGAAAAACATATGCAAAGAAATGGGTAAAATAGAAAAAGGCATTTTAGTATTAAAATAGAAAATAAAGGCAAAGTTAAAAAAGCTTTTTAGAAAGTGCAATGTATTTAAGATTTTAGCAGAAAGCTATAGCAAACATAAAAGTCTTCAGTCTTGTTTTAAAGGTGCTCAGAGTTGGGGCAAGTCTTAAATCCTCTGGGAGTTTATTCCAGCTATTTGTTGCATAGTAACTAAATCCTGCTTTCCCATGTTTTGTGTTTACTCTGGAGATAATTAACAGATTGGTCTCAGAGGATCTTAGTGGTCTAGAAGGCTGGGTAACCCTTCCTTTTACAGTCCCCTAATTACTAGGTATTTACCCGGTACATCCATGGTAAATCATAGTGTATTACTGGGTAATTACCACTGGTAATAAGAA
The DNA here is from genome assembly GCF_902167405.1 of Gadus morhua. Lineage (NCBI taxonomy): Eukaryota > Metazoa > Chordata > Actinopteri > Gadiformes > Gadidae > Gadus > Gadus morhua. The sequence continues at coordinate 27,640,906 of NC_044055.1, read as the reverse complement.
GGTAAATACAGAGGTAGTTACCCAGCAAATACATGATAAATCATAGAGTATTACTGGGTAATTACCACTGGTAATAAGAAGATAAATACAGAGGAATTACAGCTGAAGTACTAAGTAAAACCTCCACTATTACCCATCAACTCAACTAAGTAGCGTGTAGTTGTAACTGTTTTAGGTTGGTAATAACTCCGATATTGTGTACTTCCTAGGAAATTAGGCAACCAATTCTTATAAACACCTATTATCCAAGGTTTATGTTGTTAACAGCCCCCAAGTTTAATGATGTACTATCTAGAAATGAGCATAGTGCTTTCCAATAAAATACCTTTTCTTAGTTATTATTCGTAGCTGCACCCATTTAGAAAGGGTTTATTCGATTTACCACTATCGAATTACTTACCTGGTAACAACCTCTGCAGGAACAGTTTTCCTCTGGTGTTATGGTACATCTTCTTAAATACTGGGTACAAAGCCGTTTGTTTCCATGGTATTACCAGGTTCTTACCATATAATTTGTAATACATTATTCCCTTTTCCATGCAGTCAACACAAACTTGTACCATGTACGTTCTGCGACGTTACCAAGTAAAACACGACAATTTACCCAGTAATTAAGCTGAAACTGTGCTGTAAAAGGAAGCCTCGTTTGTTTCCATGGTATTACCTGGTTCTTACAATATAATTTGTAATACATTATTCCCTTTTCCATGCAGTCAACACAATCTTGTACCATGTACGTTCTGCGACGTTACCAAGTAAAACACGACAATTTACCCAGTAATTAAGCTGAAACTGTACTGTAAAAGGAAGCCTCGTTTGTTTCCATGGCACTACCAGGTTCTTACCATATAATTTGTAATACATTATTCCCTTTTCCATGCAGTCAACACAAACTTGTACCATGTACGTTCTGCGACGTTACCAAGTAAAACACGACAATTTACCCAGTAATTAAGCTGAAACTGTACTGTAAAAGGAAGCCTAGTTTGTTTCCATGGTATTACCAGGCTCTTACCATATAAGTTGTAACTGGTTATTCCCTTTTCCATGCAATCAACACAAACCATATATGTTCTGCAACATCGTTCACCAGTAGTTAAGCACTTTAATTGTTGTTATAAAACCCCAAACCACTGTTGATGAAAGGCATATTAAAATTAAACAAAATCAAAGGCTTATCTTTCAAACAATGCCTATCTCACAAACAGGCACTGAACACTGAAGAAATCTGACAAAAAAAAAGAGCCTTCCACATCAACTCAATTTAAATGTTACTGATGGTGTTTTCATAAAACACATGACATTGTTATGGCAAGTGACCACAAGGAAGACTGCTTCAACCTCTACAATTTGAATAAGCGGTGAATGCCATGCAGCAATCTACCTATGGGAGCATCTTTGTGGTCATTCGCAAACCAATGAGTCCACTCGATAAATGAGAGATGACTCTTTAGTGTCTTCCAGGCGCGTCGTTAGCAATTGAAAACATCCGGGGCTTTAGCCCGGGGGGGAGCACCGTCCTGACTCCTGCGTGCTACGGTATCTTAATTAATTAAATAATTAATTAATTAATGTATCGATTAATTAATTAAGGGCGCCCCCAACACATAGGTCGCCTATGCCGAGCGCCAGGGCAAAAATAAGACATTAGAATAGCCTATATAGCCTGCGTGCACCTACCCGATGTCAAGAAGCCATCGCTGCTCCGACGGACCTTTCTCCCCCAGCCAGGCAACGCCAAGTAAGTAGTGGTCTGCTTTATGTTTCATTTTTAAGTTATTACTTATTGTCAGTGTAGGTTTAATGTTACAGATAAAAACATGCTTTATATTTAGTCAGCATTTCAGAGTTCTAATGTTTTCCCGGAATATGCATTCGTAAACTGTTCACGTCAAGTTCTCTTTAAGATCGCATGAGATGATATGTGCTATCGCGCGACCTGTAACCAGGAAGTAAACACTCGCTTGCATGAAATGATATGCGCTATCGCGCGACGTGTAACCAGGATGTAGATTTAAATAATGAAAAAATAATCTTCCCAGACTGTTTCTGTTACTTGCTTATGCTGTATGCAAGTTGTTTAAGAAGCGTATCTCCATATAAATCTGAGCTGTACATGAATCTGTTAATGAAGTCTCATTTCGACTCCTTCCTCCACTTCACTATTCATGTTCTGTTGCTTGCAGTTAACTACAGCCGCCCTTCCTGGGTAACACCACCACCAATCCCTGGTCATCCATTGAAGCCATCTCTCTCACTCTGCACAGTCACACTGTTGCCGCTTCATTCTCATTGTCTCATAATCTCATTATTATGGCTGCTGTGGATGCTTTAAAAAATAAACATTTTTAAGGTAAAATCAAACCAGTGGGATGTTAGATTGAAAACCTCCAAAGCAATGTATTAAAAATTGAAAGACAGTCCTATGTGAAGTTTCTTTTTTGGGGATTTTCAAAATGAGGTACCAGAATGGATTGTCAACCCACTGTTTCTCAACCCTCTCCGATTATTACTATGAGTAGTAGTATTGCATGCATACAGTAGGCCTACTCACATCAGCGCCACAGTAAGCCTATAGAGGCTGCAACCATTTGCTTCTCAAAAGATTGTAGTGTTTTAGAATGAACAACCACTAGAGAGACAAGACAAGACTAATTTTGATTGACAAGTTGGCTAGATTTATATATCTATTTACATTATTTTTTTATTTATAAGAATGAAAGAAAATTTTGTAATGAAAGAATAAAACAATGATTGATGCATTTTTGTTTGAATAACATCTTGCTCCCGCGGCCAGTGCCAGCGCCGGCATTGCAAGGGGAGGGATATTACGTACATTTGCAGGAGGCGGGATAAGTGCGGCCGCTGTCACTCAGGTTTGTTTTGGTTTGACGCAGACAGCATGGAGGCAGAACAGACCGCAGAAGTCAACGCGATCGTCTTCAATGTTGCTGCAACGATGCAGCATATATTCAGAAGAGCAGCCAGTACTTACGTGTATGAAAGCAGCTATATATATATATATATATATGTATATATATGTATATATATACATATTTTAATTTTATTTTTTTACGGCAGAGATCCGGGGCTGATCCCAAAAGATCCGGGGCTATAGCCCCGAATGCCCAGGTCTAACGACGCGCCTGGTGTCTTCTCTGTGAGGTATCCCTGCAGTCTCCACATCTGGGATTTGAATGCTGACCAAGACCTGACCAGGTCCCTCCAAATCTCCCCTTCCATACTGTAATAAAGAATCAGAGGACAAGAAAATAAACATTAGGACTGTCAATTAATTAACATTTCTAGAACATGTAGAACTCAAAGATTATTTTTTGTTTATTAGTTTAAAAAAGGATGCTGGACCTGGTCCTCTGGCCATTGTGTTTGGTCATATTGAAAAGAGAAAAAGGCATAGCCATAAATACAGTTAATAGGACAGGAGGGGACAGGCTGTTACCTCCGGTTAGCACTTTAGCATTGAGCTAGCGGAGCTTCTGTCATTTAAATAACTCGGACATGTTGTTTAAAACCTATAACACCCAATTTATTCAAATATCCGGATTTAATTGGGCTCTCTCCCATGAGTACAGTTAATAGGACGGGAAGAGACAGGCTCTGTTAGCCCCGGTTAGCGCGATGCTCAAGAGCAGCTCTACCGGAGCATGCCCCCTCAACAGGTGCAAGTTAGCCTCCGGTTTGATATTCGCCGGATATTCGATGTTTACCACCCAATCGGATTCATCAACATAAGTGCAATACATTACGGGCTTAGTATGTTGAGGACGGTTTAGGACGGCGTGTCGCGAAAATCACAAACACATGTTGTCGCCATCGATGTCTGTGCAACAACGTAATTTACGTTCTGGCTGCTACCTGTTTTAGGGACCGTCAACAAGTTACACTCACCGACTGGTGGCAGAGACGTTACCATGGAATTGTTTCTGGAAATAAATCATATAAAATAACATAAATCATTAAAAAATACATTTTGTCACCTGATTGTAGTAGTAGTTGCCAATGGTGGGCTGCTACTTACTGCAGGTAACTTTGCTAATACATTGCATTATTGTTAAACGGGATGAAATTAATAATTTCAAATATAGTTTAGTCGATTTTTGTCGAATATCAAACTATTAACTGCATTATGATTAACTATATTGCAATATATTTGTGTGATTAATTTCCTCAAACAATTCCATGGTAACGTCTCTGCCACCAGTCGGTGAGTGTAACTTGCTGACGGTCCCTAAAACAGGTAGCAGCCAGAACGTAAATGACGTTGTTGCACAGACATCGATGGCGCTGTCACGTTAAAATTGTACCGGGGGCGAAAATTGTACCGGCCTACGTCATCGTTTGTTTACATCCTGACAACCTGCCCGGCAACAGACGACGCGATGCAGAAAACATGTTTCCAAACGACGAAATAACATAATACAGATAGCGGATCGCTATCTGTATTATGATAGATAGCGATAACACTTGTTTTTACTTTATATTTGTATTGTATTTAATTGTTTAATCGAAACAATAAAAAAATTTGCCCGCGAAACGGGCGATCGCGTCAAATGACAAATGTTTTGCCCGCGAAACGGGCGATCGCGTCAAATGACGTAGGAGGGTTCTTGAAACATAATACAGATAACGGATCGCTAGATAACACTTGTTTTTACTTTATATTTGTATTGTATTGAATTGTTTAATCGAATTTAGCTAGTAAACTGAGTGTTTTAAGCAGGTTTCATAGTCTAGAATGTTCAAGAACCTTCCTACGTGATTTGACGCGTCATTTGACGAGATCGCCCGTTTTGCGGGCAATTTTTTTTATTGTTTCGATTAAACAATTAAATACAATACAAATATAAAGGTAAAAACAAGTGTTATCGCTATCTATCATAATACAGATAGCGATCCGCTATCTGTATTATGTTATTTCGTCGTTTGGAAACATGTTTTCTGCATCGCGTCGTCTGTTGCCGGGCAGGTTGTCAGGTTGTCAGGATGTAAACAAACGATGACGTAGGCCGGTACAATTTTCGCCCCCGGTAAAATTTTAACGTGACAGCGCCAACATGTGTTTGTGATTTTTCGCGATACGGTGTCCTAAACCGTCCTCAACATACTAAGCCTGTAATGTATTGCACTTATGTTGATGATTCCGATTGGGTGGTAAACCGAATATCCGGCGAATATCAAATCGGAGGCTAACTTGCACCTGTTGAGGTGGCATGCTCCGGTAGAGCTGCTCTTTAGCATCGCGCTAACCGGGGCTAACAGAGCCTGTCTCTTCCCGTCCTATTAACTGTACTTATGGGAGAGAGCCCGATTAAATCCGGATATTTTAATAAATTGGGTGTTAGGTTTTAAACAACATGTCCGAGTTATTTGAATGACAGAAGCTCCGCTAGCTCGATGCTAAAGTGCTAACCGGAGCTAACAGCCTGTCCCCTCCCGTCCTATTAACTGTATTTATGGCTATGCCTTTTTCTCTTTTCAATATGCCCAAACACTGGCCAGAGGATCAGCATCCTTTTTTAACTAATAAACAAAATTATCTTTCAGTTCTACATGTTCTAGAAATGTTCATTAAAGGCACCCAGTGCAACTTTCGAGGCTTAAAAATAAACATTCAATTTCTAGTCTTTTTTACACGTAGTAAGTTTCAATAACTCCATACCATTACATACCGACATTCAAGCAGCAAAGATGAGACGTCGTTGTGTGGTGAGAACTGATAGAAAATCGATAACAACAACAATGCCGCCATTTTCTTTATTTTTTGTAACCTACAATAAATAAAGCAGGCTTCCAGTCAATGGAAAAATGGCTTCTCCCCGCCGGCGATTGTTGTTGTTTACGATTTTCTATCAGTTCTCACCACACAGCGACGACTCATCTTTGCTCCTTGAATGTCGATATGTGATGGTATGGAGTTATTGAAACTTACTACGTGTAAAAAAGACTAGAAATTGAATGTTTATTTTTCATTGAATGTTGACATAAAGTTGCACTGGGTGCCTTTAATTGACAGTCCTAATGTTTATTTTCTTGTCTTCTGATTCTTTATTACAGTATGGAAGGGGAGATTTGGAGGGACCTGGTCAGGTCTTGGTCAGCCTTCAAATCCCAGATGTGGAGACTGCAGGGATACCTCACAGAGAAGACACTAAAGAGTCATCTCTCATTCATCGAGTGGACTCATTGGTTTGCGAATGATCACAAAGATGCTCCCATAGGCAGATTGCTGCATGGCATTCACCGCTTATTCAAATTGTAGAGGTTGAAGCAGTCTTCCTTGTGGTCACTTGCCATAACAATGTCATGTGTTTTATGAAAACACCATCAGTAACATTTAAATTGAGTTGATGTGGACGGCTCTTTTTTTTGTCAGATTTATTCAGTGTTCAGTGCCTGTTTGTGAGATATGCATTGTTTGAAAGATAAGCCTTTGATTTTGTTTAAATTTAATATGCCTTTCATCAACAGTGGTTTGGGGTTTTATAACAACAATTAAAGTGCTTAACTACTGGTGAACGATGTTGCAGAACATATATGGTTTGTGTTGATTGCATGGAAAAGGGAATAACCAGTTACAACTTATATGGTAAGAGCCTGGTAATACCATGGAAACAAACTAGGCTTCCTTTTACAGTACAGTTTCAGCTTACTTACTGGGTAAATTGTCGTGTTTTACTTGGTAACGTCGCAGAACGTACATGGTACAAGTTTATGTTGACTGCATGGAAAAGGGAATAATGTATTACAAATTATATGGTAAGAACCTGGTAATACCATGGAAACAAACGAGGCTTCCTTTTACAGTACAGTTTCAGCTTAATTACTGGGTAAATTGTCGTGTTTTACTTGGTAACGTCGCAGAACGTACATGGTACAAGTTTGTGTTGACTGCATGGAAAAGGGAATAATGTATTACAAATTATATGGTAAGAACCTGGTAATACCATGGAAACAAACGAGGCTTCCTTTTACAGTACAGTTTCAGCTTACTTACAGGGTAAATTGTCGTGTTTTACTTGGTAACGTCGCAGAACGTACATGGTACATGTTTGTGTTGACTGCATGGATAATGGAATCTATTATAAATTATATGGTAAGAACCTGGTAATACCATGGAAACAAATGGCGTCGTACCCAGTATTTAAGAAGATGTACCATGACACTAGAGGAAAACTGTTCCTGCAGAGGTTGTTACCAGGTAAGTAATTCCATAGTGGTAAATCGAATAAACCCTTTCTAAATGGGTGTAGCTATGAATAATTACTAAGAAAAAGTATTTTATTGGAAAGCACTATGCTAATTGCTAGATAGTACATCATTAAATTTGGGCTGTTACCAACATAAACCTTGGATAATAGGTGTTTATAAGAATTGGTTGCCTAATTTCCTAGGAAGTACAGAATATCGGAGTTATTACCAACCTAAAACAGTTACAACTACACGCTACTTAGTTGAGTTGATGGGTAATGGTGGAGGTTTTACTTAGTACTTCAGCATTAATTCCTCTGTATTTACCTTCTTATTACCAGTAGTAATTACACAGTAATACACTATAATTTATCGGATAATTCCTCTGCATTTACCTTCTTATTACCAGTGGTAATTACCCAGTAATACACTATGATTTACCATGTATTTACCGGGTAACTACCTCTGTATTTACCTTCTTATTACCAGTGGCAATTAACCAGTAATACACTATGATTTACCATGTATGTACCGGGTAAATACCTAGTAATTAGGGGACTGTAAAAGGAAGGGTTACCGAAGGCAGATGTAGTGGAAGCATATCAGTTAAATATTTTGGGCCTAAACCATGTAGGGATTTATAGGTTAGCAACATGATTTTAAAATCAATTCTCTGACCTACAGGAAGCCAATGTAACGATTTCAGAATTGGTGTAATATGATCAAATTTTTTGGTCTTTGTTAGAACTCTAGCAGCAGCATTCTGAGCAAGCTGAAGCTTCCTCAGAGTTTGTTTTGGGAGACCTGTAAGGAGACCATTGCAGTAATCAAGCTTACTAGTGATAAAGGCATGTACAAGTTTTTGTAAGTCTTCGGTGGACATGAGCCCTCTAAGTCTAGCTACATTTTTAAGGTGATAATATGCCGATTTTATAACTGATTTGATGTGACTGTCAAAATGTAAATCTGAATCCATGATAACCCCTAGATTTCTGGCTTTGATTGAGGTCTTCAGGGACAGAGCGTGAAGGTGTTGGGTTACTTTAAGCCTTTCCGTTTTAGAACCAAATACAATTATCTCTGTTTTGTCCTCATTTAGTTGCAGGAAATTTCGGCACATCCATTCCTTCACTTGCTCAATGCACTGGCACAGCAGATCTCGAACTGTGACTCTCTCCCCATTTTCAAAGCACAACTAAAAACCCACCTGTTTCGGACTGCCTACTCTCTCTAACCTCCATGCTTCCTGCCATTCTGCCCTATGTATTTTAACTTATTATGTTGTCCTTTCTATGTCTATTTTAACACGTTTTTTGTCTATTTCATTGTGTGTTTTATTGTGTGTGATGTACAGTGTCCTTGAGTGACCTGAAAGGCGCTTTTCTAAATAAAATGCATTATTATTATTATTATTATCTATGGGCCGATAGTCATTTGGTGATAGCGATACATAGATTTGCGTGTCATCAGCATAGCAATGATGGTCAATATTGTTATTTTGCATGATTTGCCCTAGTGGGAGCATGTAGATGTTGAATAAAGAGGGTCCTAAGATCGAACCTTGTGGGAATCCACATGTCACGTTGGTTGATTCTGATACAAAGTCGCCAATGGAAACAAAGTAGTTCCTATTTTGTAGGTAGGACCTGAACCAATTTAAGACAGTGCCTGAAAGCCCCACCCAGTTTTCTAACCTTTCCAGAAGTAATGTATGGTCTACAGTGTCCAATGCAGCACTGAGGTCAAGTAGCATCAGTATTGAGGTTTTGCCAGAGTCTGTGTTAAGACGGATGTCGTTTACAACTTTAATAAGGGCGGTCTCAGTGCTGTGCAGGGGTCGAAATCCTGATTGGAAGGTGTCATAGCAACCAGTTGATGCCAGGAAGTGATTTAGTTGCTGGAAGACAACTTTCTCAATGATTTTACTTATGAAGGATAGATTTGATATTGGTCTGTAGTTGTTAATAATAGAGGCATCTAGGCTCCACTTTTTTAAAAGGGGTTTAATAACTGCAGTTTTCAAAGCTTTTGGGAAATTTCCTTAACGGAGAGAGTTGTTAACTATCTGCAATATGTCTACTGCTAGGCAGTCGAAAACATTCTTAAAGATGTTGGTAGGTATTATATAGTAATAGGTAGGTAATAGGTAGTATCAAGGCAACAGGTGGATGGCTTTAGTAGTGTCACAGTTTCCACAAGATTTTGAGAGTCTATAACAGTCATACTCAAGTAGCGGCCCGCGGGCCTTTTGTGGCCCGCGGGGTGTCCATTAATGGCCCTCGAGCTGTTTTGAAAAGTTTTTTGAATAATAAAAAAATAAATAAAAAAAATCTCAATACGAGGCTGGGGGTTGCAACGATAAACAGATAGCACTCCAGCCCACAGACCGCTCCAGCCCTCCCAAACTCGAGGCAGACAGTCCATCTCAGCAGCAGTCAAGGCCGATTTAGGGTCGTTTTAGACGCAGAGACGTAAGCACGTAATTTACACAAGGGACTTGTTTTAGACAAGTTTTGATTTACGGTTCCTTTAAGGTTCCTTTAGGATTGCGCGTGTTGCAAGGGGATTCTCCGCCAGAACAGTAGGGGGAGCAACGAACGAATCTGTGGGCGTGGAAGTGGAAATCTGTGGGCGTGGAAGTGGAAATCTTCTTCTCCTTCTTCAAAATTCTTCATTCGCTTCTGTCACGGCCTTTTAAAAATGGCGCTATTATGCTGTAAAACCGGAAATGTGAGACTCCTGAAAGGATGTGGTTAGCTGGCCAATCACAGTCTTTGCGAGCTGCGTAGGGCCGTAGTGTTTCAGTCGCATAGTCAGGAATTTTGGCCGACGCACTTAAGCACGTAAGGGGGGATATTTTACCGCGCAAGGGGGGGTTATGTATCTTACGTGCTTACGCGTTACGTCTAAAACAGAGCATATATCCGACCACACGTATACCGACCGGCCCCTTGAGTCACTGAAAAATTTTTTTGTGGCCCCTCATCATTTCTACTTGAGTACCCCTGGTCTATAACATTAAAGCATGCCATCCTTGCCACGTATTTTTTGCCTGAACAGGGTGGTAGTTAGGGCTGTCAACGAATATTCGAAGTTCGAATATTCGTTCGAAATGTATCCAACAACGCGAATTCGAACGTGAAAATTAATATTCGAATGTGAAAAAAACACTCCCGCGGTACAAGTGTAACAGACTAGTATTGTGAAGAGCGAATGTATTTTATCCCCTCGGGGTTTCCGTACTTGGATATAGGTATTCCAGCTCTCACGCTGTGACTGGGTGACTTCTGATATGTACTAAGTAAACGAGACTATTTTCCCTTCCACGCTTGTGTCATTCTTGTCATATAAATATCTAAGTGCCAACGCTCGGTTACACAAGCGCCTATCTGCTTTGTGAGTGAGCCTCTGTTTGTTCGCGATGTCCCTCATAATATTTGAATGTAAAAAAAAACTCTCCCGCGGTACAAGCGCCTAACTGCTTTGTGAATGAGCCTCTGTCTGTTCGCGATGTCCCTCGTTTTAAATAAGGAAATGCCCAGCAGGAAGCCGCGGCCCACCAGCACTCTCAACGAGACGGCAAACATATTCGAAGTTCGAATATTCGTTCGAAATGTATCCAAAAACGCGATATTCGAATAGTTCGAATTCGTGATTTTTTTCCAAACGAACATTCGAATGTCATTTTTGAGCAATTTTGACAGCCCTAGTGGTAGTCCAACATTTTTGTTCGACGTGGAGATATTGATGGCGCGTCTGATATATATATATATATATATATATATATATATATATATATATATATATATATAAAAAGCTGCAAACTCATTGCATTTCTGCGTGGAATGGAGATCAGGTGGAATTTCTGTTGGGGGGTTGGTCAGTCTGTCAACAGTTGCAAATAGGGTTTTTGCATTATTAGTGTTGGTTTTAATGATATTGGAGAAAAATGTTTCTCTAGCATTTTTTAAGTCTAAATTGTAGGCACGGAGGCTCTCTTTATAGATATCATGGTGAATATGAAGTTTTGTTTTACGCCAGATGCGTTCAACCTTCCTGCATTCCTTTTTCTGTGCTGTTACAGAAGCAGCTTTTCTCCAGGGTGCCTTTTGCTTTCCAGAAATCGTTTTAACGTTATAAGGTGCAATGACATCTATGACTTTCAAAATTTTCAAATTAAAGTTTTCTACAAGATCATCAGCAGAACATGGGTTTAGCAAGGAGATGGCCTTTTTAAAAAGTACATTAGAATCTTCATTGATATACCGTTTTTTGACAGTGTTTGATTTTGTCTGTATGTCGGGAATAAAAGATATGTTAAAGAAAACACAAAAGTGGGGATCAGGAAGGACAAGGAAGGATCAGTCACAGAGAGATCAGAAACATTGAGGCCCTTTGTGATAACCACGTCTAGAGTGTGCCCCTTACAATGAGTAGCCTCTTTCACATGTTGAGACAGTTCAAATGTGTCCAAAATGGCAAAAAGTTTTTTTGCACACATTCAAATCATCAGTATGAAAATTGAAGTCACCAGTTATAACTAGACAGTCAAATTCTGTGGAGATGCTAGACAATAATTCTGTGAAGTCATCGAAAAAATTTGCAGAATATGTGGGTGGCCTGTAAATAATTAATAGGAGAACTCTGGGGGAGCATTTCAATACAGCACTAAGGTATTCGAACGATGGAAAATCACCAAATAACATCTGTTTCCCCTGAAATACATTTTTAAATATAGCAGCAACCCCTCCACCTCTTTTTCCAGATCTACATGCATCAAAAAAGTTATAGTTGGGAGGAGCTGTCTCTATCAGAACGGTTGCACTGTTAATTTGTTTCCAGCCATTTTTCAGTTAAAAACATCCAGTTTAGAAGTGGTAATAAAATCATTAACTAAAAATGATTTGTTATAAAGAGACCTCACATTAAGCAGAGCCATCCTGATGGTGTTGTTGATAGGCTTTAAGGTTGTTTTTGGTTTGGAGGAAATAGATATGAGATTTGTGAGGTTAGCAGTGTGTCTAAGTTTCCCTTTGTTTACTCTCTTAGTGGTTACAGCATGAATGCGAAAGTTGCCCTGCTTTGACGTAGCCAAACTTGGGTTCAGCAGATTATGTGAAACTTCCTTTATACTGTGTCTACGGCTGAACCCTTTTTTGTCTCAGTAATACTCAGGACTACTATCAGTATAGGGGGGGGGGTGGGGCGCCATCCTCTTGGGAGTTATCAGCCTGTCGCCAGGACATGGCGATGCTATCAATGACGCAGATATTCCAACATATTCCAGTCTCTTATATTCGGCTGGAAAACCGCAAAGGGAGGAGACATTGGGGCTGGAGAGATAGCTGTGGGAGAGATGAGGCTGGAGGTCATCGTCGATGAGGTAATGCAGAGGAAGAGGAAGGGGGCGGTCGTTCCCCGCCAAGCCGGCCAAGCCGGCCACCCCCCTCAGCACAGTGTTGATGGCGTAGGGCGGGCTGTTGTCTCTCTTCAAGGTCTGTGGGCTGTCTGCTATCTGTGTGTCAGATAGTGGACATAGAGAACATTTGCGGGGGGGGGGGGGGGGGGGGGGCTGTAGTCTCGCTTCTTCTCAGCTCGCCTCAATGGCGACTGGTTATTGTTCCGTCTCTGTCCGCACTGTCTGTCCGGACGCATTTCGGGGCTCAGGGGTGCATTGGTGGCAGGCGCGTTCGTGGACTCTTGAAGTGGCGGGGTTAATTTCAGTGAAGGGCTGATACATGTCTTCTTCTCAACCTGTGCTCTGATTGTGGCCTGTGCGTCAGACCATGGCTGTGGGCTGTCTGCTATCTGTGTGTCAGATAGTGGCAGAGTAGTTGTGTGGGGGAGGCTGTAGTCTCGCGTATTCTCAACCTGTGCTCTGATTGTGGCCTGTGCGTCAGACCATGGCAAGATTGTGGCCTATGCGTAAAGCGAGAAGAGAAGATTGTCCCTCAACAGTTTTGAGCCTAACCTGTTTGGGTGTAGGCCATCTGCTCTGAAAAGATATTTGCGCCCCCAGAATAAGTTGAAATTGCCAATAAAGTCCCTTCCTCTTTCATTGCAGACTCTGGAAAGCCATGTATTCAGTGCAAGTAGACGACTGAATCTGTTTATTCCCCTGTCAACTGTTGGTATGGGTCCACTGATGAAAGACTTGATGTGTATTTTGTCCAGTATATCCAATAGATCAGTGTAATCCCTCTTCAGAAGTTCTGACTGTTCTCTTTGAATATCATTAAATCCTGCATGCACAATCATCTGTAAGATTTTGGGGTTTTCCAATATGATTTTGGCTAGTTTATGGTTGATATCACTAACCATTCCATATGGGAAGATGCATGTTTTGATCTTCTTACCGGTTATATCCTTGATAGTTGAGTCTCCTATAATCAGAGTGTCTGGTTCATCTGCTTTCTCTGAGATGGGCCCTTGTTGGACGGTGGCAGACACATGCGCAGCCCGTCTCCGTGGCGACTGGTTGTTCCGTCTCTGTCCGCACTGTCCGTCCGGACGCCTCTCAGGGCTCAGGGGTGCATCGGTGGCAGGCGCGTTCGTGGACTCTTGAAGTGGCAGGAACCGGTTCTCCAGTGGCAGGGTTAATTTCAGTGACGGGCTAATCCGGCTGATACATGTAACTTTAGCTTTGGGTAGCTTAGCATTTGGGTGAACTTGTTGATTCACTTTGGTATGTTGCTTTGGCTTAGCGCCGACTCTGTGCCAGTGAGACGCAGCTGGAACTGTCTCTCTCTTGTCCACCTTCGGGACGGATACAGTTCAGCTTTGATCATCTTGCTGTATCTGAGTGAGCTCAGCAAACTCACCCATCGGCACTGTATCCTGTAGGAGTCCTTTGCATTTTTCTACTGCTACTAGTCTCCTTTCAATTAAATCCAATGTCTGTTGCAGTTTGGCGCAGTCTGTGCATTTCCCAGTCTCCGTGCCTGAGATATCCGAATACGGAGGCATGTTGGCGATAGGAAAGTCCAAGGCTTTTTCTGCGGTCTGATCCGGGAGCAAAAAAGTGCCAAAATGTATTGTTGAATTGAGCGATTGAGGACGACGGAAACAAACTATATACTGTTAGGTAAATAAAATAAGATAAAGTAGATCTGAACGATGAATTAAGTAGTTTTTTCCAATGCCTAGCGGAGCTTCGGGAAACATGACCTCTCTCTCTGCTCTCTCTCCTCTAATCAGGAGGACAGAAGGAGGAGGACAGCGCAGCAACGTCAATTTCTCGTCAGATCTTTATATTTACCTTAAGCTCCGCCGCAAACAAGAGGAATTTGGATGCGAGTCTGCAGCCAAGACTGGTGGGAGAGAGTGGTCTTACAGGAATTTAGTGACCAGGAATCCTCGAAGGTCCATTTGCGAACTACTGCAGCTGCCATCTCTCTAAGTTAAGAAGTATTTTAACGTTCAGCCTGCAAAAGTACTACTAGTAGCCTACTCATTTACAGTTACCTCGGACGCGCGCGGACACTACGATACGCGAACACGTCATTAATAAACACCCATGTCCCGTCGCTTAGCAACCGGACACGCTTACCGGACTACTTTTACAGAGTGATAACAAAGACGTGAATCAGGCAATAAATCCACTTTCCTTGACAGCGGTGAAGTTCGGTGTGCTTAAAAGTACCGACGGAGCTCAGTGGACCAATTGCGAACTGCTGCGGCTGCTCTAAGTTAAACCCCAATCTATTCGGAATAAGTGCATACATGGCGATTAAAACGGACTACACCACCTCTTCTATTCGGCATAGAATCTATGCCGAACCGATAATTGTATTCCGAATGAGGCGTATGCATGATCATTTTCTGTTCCACATAGAAATCTATGCGGAACAGATGTGTCCATGTCAACGCGGCTACTGACACTTGACGAGGGGGTTTACTCGTTGTGCCCTGTAATTATGAGCCGGAGCCCGATTTCAACCCGACATTTGTTACTTAGGCCTACCCTGCTAAATATATGTAAGTATATATAATGCATAGAACGCCGGTCACTATCGGGAAAATAACAGGCGACCGACGCGCAGCGGAGGTGTCTTGCTTCACCCTGAAGGGGCTTATTTTAGATTATGACCGGCGACGTTCTATACTACATCATCCCGCTTATTACAAGGCTACTTGCCAAGACGAAAAAAATAACTTCACATGGTGTGTCTTTTTACAATTTATTCGTTAGCAGCATTCGTAGTGTTGATCAGCAGAGAAATAGTCCTTCAAAGACGTTGACGTTGCTTAGCAAACGAAGACGCTGGGGTTGACAAGTTACCGGACTATCTATGCAAGTGAACGGAGCGTTCCACGGCATTGAGAAGACCCGTGTAATAAAGGCCTATAATATTTCTGTTTATGGCATAGATTTCTTCTCAGATTAGGCCAATAAAGCAATGATTTAAAAAAAAAAGAGTGCGAATGGAAATTATTGCGGCCGGCAAAAAATTATCGCTCATTTTAATTTATCGCGCAATTAATTGATTTATTATCAAAAGATCAAAAGATGAGGACGTGTTCGTCAATAGGAAGAAAATGCATTCCATCAACACGCAGGTTGTTTTTGATGCAACCTAGCCTACTGCATGTTGTTGCAAAGTGGCCTGGAGCTAACCATGATTCACGCATTTTAATGGAGAGCGGTCTGAGGCAGCTTTTTGAGATGTACCAGTTGGGTGTCACTTGCTGGGTGACAGCGGCTATCCCTGCAAGACGTGGCTCAAGCTATCCCTGCAAGACCCTACCTCAATCCACAACCGGGAGCACAGTGAAAGTATAACATGTAAGTGATTACACAGATTACGCTTAAGGTACGGCCACACCAAACGAAAAATCGGCATTTTTGCATAGGGAACTATTGGTATAAGCGCGTAGACGCGTTACACACGTTGAAGCGTTGCGTTAGGGGCTTTAGACGCGGCAGACGCACGTAATTACTCACGTAAACGCAGTAACGCGCCCAACGCACCAACGCCCACAGGTAAAAAAATTGAACTTTCAGCTCTCCAACGCGTGATGCTTAGCCGCGATAGCCAATCAGCGTGGAGCTTGACCCGACGCCACTGGCAGAGAGTAGCACAGACGCTTGCACAGAAGCATATGGCTTTATTCTGGGTGGAAATAGTAACATAGTTACGCCATTAAATGCGTTTATGTAAACATTTTTAACGAGAAATGTGCATTTTGCTTTCGTAATGTTCGCTCGGTGAATGTGGAAGGATGTTTGGTTTGATAGTTATGACGAAGAGGGAGCGCTCCATTCACTTGCATGGACAGCGTCTCTGGTTGCTTAGCAACCTCAACGTCTTGGCGGACTATATCTCTGCTGATCAACGCTATGAATGCTGGAAACACACCAGACACACCATGTGAAGTTATTTAACCCGATTATTGTTATTTATATCCGAGATTATTTAATCTAACCCGATCTAAGCTCTATCATGCATCTCTGTCTGCAGAGAACTACATACAATATGCACAATGAAGGCATGATGCCACCATAGGTTTGCAGAGAACTATATACAATATGCACACTGAAGGCATGATGCCACCATAGGTTTGCAGAGAACTACATACAATATGCACACTGAAGCTGCACACTTGATTCAGGATTCTCATAGATCAGACACAGTTCCGTCTTGAGCTTTGCCTTGTTCAGCGTGGGATATGCCTTCACAGTGGCATTCAGAGCATCAGCAGAAAATGAATGGCAGTGCCTTTCAAACATATTTCCTTGTACTAAGGTAGCACTCACAAGGTGGCCAGTGAAAGAGAACCTCGCTTTGGTGTGAGCCGGGATGGTGTCGCAGACCTCTTCAGACAGCCTCTGCTTCACCTCTTCTGTCAAAGCTGTCCTTGGTCTGTCGGTTCCTGATGGCTCTTCCAGCTGGTCAGAGTCTCTGAATGCAAACAAACCAATAATGTGTTTGTTAGGCTGTGTACAGCACTGTAGTCTACGTGATGCACATGTTCACACTTTATCCAGAAAAAATATGTCAGCATACCCACTTACAATGGGCAGGAATGCATAATGTAAGTGTTAAACACTGTTTCTTTATCTATTGTGTTTGTAACTTCACTCATAAATCTATCTACAGTAAAGTATGCATTTAGACAAATACGATAAAATATCAATATAATATGGGCAACCTTTTATGTGTGGTTGTTCAAGACAAACTGAAGGCATGATGAGTATACCCACTTAAAATGGGCAGGGATGCAATATGTTAGTGTTAAACACAGTTTTTTAAGCTATCCATTGTGCCTCGCCTAACCAGGATGTCCAGCACAGGGTAAAGCATGCTAGATTACACGACTGGCAATATATTATAAAAATGAACATATATTATAAAAAAAAGAACACAAATACAATCTCCTTTCATGCATATGTTCTCATAACAAAGCTTTGCTTTGAGAAGAATCAAATAATATAAATGTTATCTTACCTAATGGTCTGCACACTGCTTGTGAAGCTCTCGAGGGCCCTTTTGATGAAGACTGCATCAATGTCCTTCTTCAGGAGCTTCTGGTACAGAAGGTCGACATGTGACATCTTTTTTTATAAATTTTGGTCTGGGAGGTCCTGATTGTTTTAATGCCAATTTCTCTGAATTAGATCGTCGACTAAAAGGAACTTCTTTCAGAGACGCAATGGAATTGCACACATTAGCAGCCATGTTGAAATTAGCAAGTGACTTGGTCGAAGATATCCCTTCGCGCTCTTTGCTCAGTTACGTATGACGCAAGCACGTTAGGGCGAGTCCCAAATCCCCGTTGAAAATGCATTGAAGGCTCAATTTCCGAAAAAAAAAGTTTTAACATGACAGTCAATGGGCAGGGACGCTGGAAGTGGGGGGGCTGCAGCCCCCCCTGGTGGCGAGAGGCTGAAATAAATACATAAATATAGAGCTAAAATGAGTCAGAGAAATATAGAGCTAAAATGAGTCAGAAAAGAATTTCAGATTTTTTCAAAGATCCTGTGGGTCATGGTTCCACCAAAAGGCAAAACACTACGAATGTAGAATGTGTCAGTATTCAAGTGTCTTTACCAGCATTACCATCAAAGGATCACCCCCCAATCAGACCGGAGGAGGAGAGCTTGGATGAGCCGGCGATGCTAACTGCTGCGGCGCCGTCGGTGGATTCTGTTGCTGCTACTTGCGGGGAAGCTAGCACTAGCTACAGTCTGAGTGAGGAGCCTTTTCAGCCAAAAGATTTTTCGTTCCCAGCCAGGCGTTTTGCTAATGAAAACTTCTCCAGATCTTTCAAGGCAGGGTGGTTTTCGAAATGGCCATGGATTCATTTTCTGAAAGACACTGACAGAGCTGTGTGTTTTGTGTGCTGTTCGGCGATGGAGAAAAAACTGATAAGTGCAGAAAGAATGAGGGAGGGGGTGTTTATGAAGGGGGGGTTTGGCAATTGGCGAAAAGCAGGGGACAAATTTCGGGAACATGAGAAATCTAGTTTCCACTTGGAGGTAGTCAGCAAGCTGTCAGTGTTAAAACAAATGCCTATCAACGCGCTGCTCTCACAGGCTATCGCCAAGGACCAGGTGACTGCCGGACTGTTCTGGAGCTGGCGTTTCGTTCCATCAAGTTTCTAGCTCGTCAGGGGTTGCCGCTGAGAGGACAAGAACATCGGGATGGCACATTTTGGCAGATGATGTTAGAGAGAACGTACGACCTGCCTGGTGCTCGTGAGTGGCTTCTCCGGAGGGACAACTGGATGGGGGACAACATCCAAAATGAAATCATTGAGCGTCTTGCCCATGCCGTTCAGCGCGTTGTGGTGAGAGAGGCTTTTGGTTCCCCATACTATGGGCTAATTGCTGATGGAAACACTGATATAACAGCGAAAGAACAGTTCTCTTGTCACTTGTTTTACACAGATGACAATTTTATCCAGCACAGTCGGTTTCTTGGTTACTATAACGCGCCCGACACCACAGCAGAAACTCTTTTTTTGTGCATCAAAGACGTGTTTTTGCGTCTCAACATTCCGTTAGAGAAGCTGAAGGGATATTGTTTTCGCAAGCAATATGTCCGGACGATTTTCTGGAGTGCAAGCAAGACTTGGAGCGGTATGTCAGGGATCGTTGTTTGTGCATTGCTGCAATCACTCCCTTGACCTGGCACTCCAGGAGGTTGCGAGAGAGGTGCCGCTTATTTCGGAGACTCTTCAGTTCGTCCAGAGCGCAGCCAACAGAATCAGGGAATCCAACAAGCGACGGACAACTTTTGAGTCCTGTTTTGGTGATGAGGATGCGAGATGTAACATCCTTGGACTGTGTCCTACGAGGTGGTGCGTGAGAGCCCTTGCAGTATCCAGGATAATCCGTGCATTTGGCCCACTTCTCAAAACCCTACAAACACTCCAGCAAGATGTTCGCGGCGAAATGAAGGCAAAGATATCGGGGCTACTGAAACAAGCCAAAAAGGGAGACCATGTTTGGTCTTCTTTGCTCCGAGGCCCTCTTCACTCCTTGCGAAGCTGTGGCTAAAGTGCTTCAAGCTGAGAAGGCCACAGCTGCTGGAGCGCTGGAATGCATAAAAACGCTGAGAGAGCGCATACAGGCCCTGCGCAACGATAATGCTATGGAGGAGCTGCTGAATAAGACCAACGCATCAGCAGCTAAATACGATCTGAAGATGCCTGACCCAACCACCAACCGGATCACTAAAACTCCATCCAGATACCGTGACACAAGGCAGACTGAAGATGCCGTTACTTCAAAGGGAGCGGCATCATGGAAAATGCAGTTTTTTGAGGCACTTGACCTTGTCCATGCTGAAATAGAGCGCAGATTTGACCAGAGTGGCATGACACTGCCGCACTAAGGGAAGCAACTTTGCTTTCTGCCACAAACGGGATGGTTGGAACAGAAGAAGACCTGGTCTCTCTCAAGCTGCCGGATAATATTGATGTGCCTGGTCTGCATATGCAACTTCGGATGCTGGTGGGGCTTACACGGCAGGAGAAATTTGGAACGCTCTATGACCTCGCCACTTTCATGTCTTCCCTGCACGCCCAAACAAGAGGTCTTTTCAAGGACGTAGGAAATCTACTCCATCTCGCTCTTTCCTTGCCCATCTCCGTGGCCTCATCAGAGAGGTCATTCTCTGCACTGCGCCGCTTGAAGACCTGGCTGCGCAACATCGTCGTACAGAGAAGACTCACTCACCTGGCCCTTCTACATATACACCAGGATATTCTGGATACACTGGACGTCCCTGCTCTGATGACGGAATTGATCAGCACCACCCCAGAACGAAAGACCACCTTCGGAGTCCTACCATCTACTTAAGGTAAGAAAATGTCTTTTAACTGCATATCGGTGTGGGCCCTTGATTAGCGATATCAGATGGTTGGTTTTGGTTTGTGTCATTATGTAGTGGCCGTGCAGCTGGATTAGTTGGAAAAAAAAAAGTTGTTGTTAGACCTTTTGGCTAATAGTACTAATTTACTTATTTTTTGTGTGTGTTCTTCTGTAGTTCTTTGAATGGGCGCAAGAGGAGGATGGTTGTAGTTCACCACTGTGTGCGTGCTTGCATGCGTGCGTTTGCTTCGGAGTTCGGAGGAAGGAGTTTTTTTTCTTAACGTTAAGTTTGTTAAAACTATCAAATCAGTTAGCCTCATCTAGGCTATGTTACTTGTTCATAACACTGTCTAATGCATAATATCAGTACCTTGTGCGTGTAATTAAATATTTGAGGTCTTAATTAAAGACATATTCTGAGAAATACTTGCATTTCATGTGTGATTCAATGAAGCACATTCACAAGTTGGCCTTATGGTGTATTTCTAAAACCTCTGGTCTAATACAGGTTGGTTGTGATGACATCTCATTATAGCCTTTATCACATGATTACTAGGCATATAAATAACCAAGTGTAACACCCTATTTAGAACGTTATTTATTTATGTTTGACCTTTCGCATTATGACGTCATCGGAACGTTTCTCAGCCCCCCCAACTGTGAATTACTTCCAGCGTCCCTGTCAATGGGAGAACCCTTGGGCGATTTTCCACGTCAACGAATTCGCCCAGAGAGGCGGGACCATTTGAAACGCAACTTGAATCTGACGATTCTGATTGGACAATGACAGATAATATATCTAGAACACTGAAAACTACTTTTGCTGCGATAGAATTTATTAGAAAAAAAATCCTCTTTCTCCCAGTTGGTAGTGCGTCGCCCAAATCGGCCCTATACACCATCCGCCCCTGCCTGCGAGAGTATGGTGCGATCTTTATAGCTCCAAGGCTGGCACGCGGTGGGTCCCAGTGTAATTTGAGAAATGCATACCTGCCGGCGATTTTCATTTGATTAGGAAATTATGGGTGGAACTATTTTGTCCCACCCACGGACGCTCTTGCATCTAAGGATACGAATACTTTTGCTACACATTTACCAACTAGACGTGTCGCAAAACTACCTGCAAAAAAACCCACAGCTGAGACTTGCAGGAGCAGATTCGAGCAGTTGTAAAATGGATTGGTGCTCGCTCATTAAAATGCTGAATTAACATAGCGTTCAATATCATTTGTGAGGAAATTTTTCACAGATGTGCAACTTCTGATGCATTAGTTCAAATTTGGGTTTACGAATGCACACCTTTTGGGCATGTTTTCAGATTATGAAACACGGATGTGCGAATGTGTTTTGCAACAACTGAGCTGCAATAATTGTAGCAAAAGGTTTTGTGCACCAGTAACACAGATGTGCGTACTCGTAGACCCTATTTTGTGTTTACAATTGTATACAAATATTTACGACTACAAATGTACTGTTACACATTTCTGACTTTAGAGTACACATGCAAAATAAATACATACGACTTCAACTTTAGTGTACGCATTCAAATTCTGCAGTTACAGGTGCTAAAGACTTTTGCTACAATAATACCTTCATAGCTTTTTGTCAAGGGAACCCTGGGCGACGCTCACTTCCGGGTTGGCCAACATACGTCATCCCTCCAACACTCTATACTGTAAAAACACATGTTCAAGTTGAATGATAATGCATGAATTTATTCTTTATTCTGCCATAGTATTTATTTAAGGGGGGGGCATACAAGTCTTTTGGCCATGGTGGATCCAGATCTGTTCCGGAGCATTTCAGCACCTCGGGCAACAGCGCAGGGTTGCCAGGTCCTACAAAAAAGTCCTGCCCACATACCGTTCAAAATCCACCCAATGTGTCCTAGAAGCAGCCCAAATAAAGAAGATATTCCATTTTGGCCAATGTTTTGAAAGTTATAATATTTGAGGGAATATTTGTTTTTGTTGTTTTAGCAGCGAAATGCATTATGTGTGTGTGTGTGTGTGTGTGTGTGTGTGTGTGTGTATAACAGGCTATTTTATGTTGAAATGCGACGTAATCCTGTGTTCACGAAAACGTATGCTGTCAACGTATGCTTTTGGCGACTGGGTTGGCTCTCAGATATACGTGTTTCTAACAAGATGATATCATTAAAGGTCCCATGACATGAAAATCTCACTTTATGAGGTTTTCTAACATAAATATGAGTTCCCCTAGCCTGCCTATGGTCCCCCAGTGGCTAAAACTTGCGTGTAGTGTAAAACGGTGTAAAACGAGTGTAAAACGAGCACTAGCTGTTCTGCTCGCCTTTGAAAAAAACGGAGGCTCAAGCGCGCTGATTTGGAATGTCTTTATTTATGTCGTCATAAAGCATCAAAGCTCCTCCTCCCCTTACTCTGCCTGGCCCGCCCAGAGACGTTGGCCCGCCAATGAGACACGACCATGCGAGCGCCACATGTGTGTGTGTGAATACACACACTGTAACGCAAGTGTTTCTTGTCGGTTCTTTGACGTCTCTTGTATTTCCACAACGAGACTGTAGTGGGGGTTATCTGAGCCATGGTTGAGAAGGAATTGGGGGAAAGGAACTTTGGCTTTGACTCGCTGAAGTACATGAACTGCGACATGCCGCCGGTTGCCGCGAGGCACCATCGCCCGGCAGCAGGCAGCAGGCTGCGCGCGGTTCAGTCTACTTCAGATTGATGTGAAAGTGGAAGAAACAGAGACGTCGCAGAACCCGACAAAGTTGTTTGTGATTCATAATATCGTCTGGAGGCGCACACAGCTTATGGCTGTGATAATATGTATTATATGATATAGAAATCTATGCATTATATTATATTATTTAGATTTAGAGCTCCAGGACTGTAACGCAAGTGTTGTAGACTTCATTGTTATTTGGATAACCGTTCTGCTTTTGGTGTTATGGCGCATAACACGTCGGACTCTCGTCTCTGGTATTTCTACAACGAGACTCGTAGTGGGGGTTATCTCAGCCAAGGTTGAGAATGAATTGGGGGGAAGGAACTTTGGCTTGGACTCCCTCAAGAACATGAACCACGACATGGAGGAGAAAGGGATTGTTGGCGGCGAATGTCTCCCGCTTGAGCCCCGCTGAGGGACCACCGCCGGAGGCGGAGGTGCCTAAGCACTGCACGGCAACAATCCCTTTTACCTCCTTGTCGCGGTTCAGTCTACTTTACATTGATGTGGACGTGGAAGAACCAGGAACGTCGGAGAACCCAAACGCGGTCATTTGAGATTCATAATATCGGCTCACACAACTTTTGGCCGTGATAATATATATTAAATGATATAGATATCTATGTAGGCTATATGATAATATTTAGATATAGAGCTCCAGGACTCCCGTGTGTTCGAGAATATTTACAGAACACGGCTAAAGGCTGTGTGCGCCTCGCCATTGCGATACATCCACTGTAAACAGAGCGCATGGTACCGTGGCTGCAAGCTGCTCAGGGCCACACCCCAACCCTCCTCCTTGACCCGCCTCGCTCCTCCTCATTTGCATTATAGCTACAGACGCCAAAACAGCGCATTTGGGGGAAGCTCAATGTGCGACTGGCTCGGAGTGGCTGTAACTCTGCACCACGGCTGAATTTCGGGAACGTTTTTGAATACTGTGTTAGTTGCCCACTAATACCTATATTAAAGAATACGTAAAATAGCATGTCATGGGACCTTTAAAAGGTTCACAAAGTAACGGTTTAATAACACAAACGCAGGAAACACGTGAGCTGCTGGTTTAGCCAAAGCAGCGTCCCTAGCAACCTGATGTTGTTGAAACATGCGAGCGAGACGATAAAATCTTCCTAATAACTATAAAACTAAAGATCAGACACAATCACTGATTGAAGATTATGCAAGTAAAAAGTATGTTTCTCGCTAGAAATGTTATTAGAAACACGTTTAACTGTGAATCGGTCCTAAAATATTGCATTTCCCATTCAGATAATAAAGATCATACACATTCACTGACTGAAGATTATTCAAGGTAAAAGTACATTTCTCGCTAGAAATGTCATTAGAAACACGTTTAATGGTGAATTAACCTGTTAAGTTCCAGCCTATTTTTTAGGTTTCTGCTCGAAAATGAGGGTTAGTGGTGTCATTATAAAGGGAACACTTGTGAAATGTGTTCAGATTTGTAAGTATCTGTATTTATGTCACTGGATCAGAGTAAATTAAATTGGCACACAAGCATGAATGACAGATTTCATTTCCGCCCAAAAAAAATCACAATTCTTCTATGAATATGTCTTTGAAATGATGCTGATGAAGCTAAAACCCGAAATCAAATCATAGCACAAGGTGTGAACATTATCTCTGCAAAGTTTGATCATCATAAAGATAAGCAGAGCAAAATTACAGAGATTTTAGTAATGACTATTTAGGCAGACTCTCTAAATTGGTCATTTTGGCACATTTTGGCACCATCTTTGCCATTTGAAGTTTTTGATGTACTGAACTATATGTTTCACTTTCATGTCATCATCTGTGATCATCACATACATTTAACAGTTTTTGATTTTTCTTTTGATTTTTAATTTTTCTCAGTACTCGTCAGAATGCATGCGTAAAGAGGCCACTACCGGAAATAGCTCTCCTGATGTAGCCCTCCTGAGCTACATCCTGTTACGCAGGCTAATAATTCGGCCGGGGATTGGTCGATATAGATGATTGACACCTCGTTTTAACCATAAGAGCCAATATATTTTAGGGGCAGTATCGAAATGTGTGCCAGACACATGATTGGCTAACAGCAAGGAAGCGAATACGACTAGCACGAAACCAACTTCGATGCATGCGTCATGAAAGGAAGCAATCTTATAATAAAAATTAGTGAGGTTCACATTAAAACTGGTTGTAAACAAATGCAGACATGTTGGACGTACTAAAACCGGAGTTTATTGCTCTCAAGTACAACTTTTCATCAAAAAATCGCAAAGGTAAGACAGAATTTATGTTAGTAGCTGTAAATAAGTGGTTGTATACCTTTGTATTCTTTGGCTGCTGGTTCGCTGAGTTTTTGGTCATGGTCTTAGCTTTCATTTGAGATGATATTTGTTTGTTTACAACAAAGTATTATCGGTGCTGTTACGTATTTTAGGAACACAAGCTGTATTTCCCTCACTTAACCAATAGGGGGTAGGACCAAATATATAAGCCGTAAATACTACACATAACCACAAGGGAAAGCAGGACATTACTGAAGGCTGCAATAGATACTTTAGCCACAGAGGGCAGCATCACAGACCAGGCGAGGAAAACCGAGGATTACGTCACACCGGTTCCTCTCCAAGTCTTCCGGTCCTCGCTGAGTCCATAAGAAGCTCACCTGGCCATGAAAACAATAGAACTCTCCCGGCAGCGATTACCATACGTGGGTTTGTGGTTAGGATCAGCTAGGAGAACACTCTCGCACGTGCTAAGGCACATCTCCAATCTCTCTTTACTTCAGAGCATCAGTTTACCATACCGAAAATACTTTATACAAATAAAGTCTCTTTAAAGCTATTCCTTTGGATTCGACCCCTCTTTCCAAGAAGAACATTGAGAGAGTGAGAGTGGGTTGACTTTCTGACGGTATTCAGATTTTGATATTTGATAATTAATATGCTTGGCGTTTGAGTTGTGTTTGGTGTGCATAAAAATTAAAAAAAAAAATTATATGTGCTTGTAGCGGAGTTTCTCATGTTTAATTTGATGTGCAGTATGACTATTTCTACACAATAAGGGCAGTGTTGTATGCCTTTTGCTGCGAGAGTGATCGAGCTCGAGCTTAAAGGGGCCCTATTATGCAATTTTTTTTACTGTTTATTATTTAATTAGTTTGACCTCATAGAATTGATTTACAACAATAAAGGGTTTGCTAGCGCATAATTTTTTCTCCTACTTTTATGAGTATTACAACCCCTATGTGAAACACCCTGTTGCTTAGAATTTTGAGGCATTTAGAATCTTGGTGCTGACGTTAATTCAGGCAATCTGTCACTCTGTCTACGATGGCTTCGATGCTACCTTCCCAATTATATATTATAACCAGGGCTCCGAACCGGTTCAAGGAACGAAAACAAAAACCGAAAACGAACGGAATTTTACGAGGAACGGAAACGAAAACCAAATGGTCTTCAACTGTTCCGGAACCGAAACGTTATTCTTAAATCCCCAAAACCGGTTAATAACGTTTTTTTCCGTTCCCTATATAGCCTATAAAATTTCAAAAAAGCATAGCCTATTTCATGAAAAAATAATAATAATATTTCCGGTTGCCACGTTCACTTTGCCGCCCGCTAAGCTCAGTTGTCACAAATTCCCACCACCACCCTGGCGAGGGGCGATTTGGAAGCAACAGTTGCACTGAGCTCTATCTTCGACAAAGGTAACGTGAGCTAAATTAACCAAGTCCACTATATCGCCTTTGCATTGTATCTTGTTGGTGGGCGTGCCCTTAACCTGCGTCCGCGTCCAAGTTTCATTGACATGATCAAACAGCCCGCCCGCTCCCTGATGACAGCCCTCACTGCTGTCTACACACAGCTATTTGATAAATGCCAGATTATAAAACACTTATTTCAAAAATCGAGTCTGACTGTCAATAACAATTAGGGCTGGCCCGAATGCCATTTTTCAGGCTTCGAATACTCGTTGGTTTTTTCTGAGCGAATATTCGAATAGGCTACTCGTTCCAGAAAAAACACACCATCAAAAACGACATTAATAATCCCTATATACTCCCTGGAACCGATTTTGACAGTATCTGCATATTTTGTTGAAGATTTAATAGCTTTTGAACGTTAATTAGTAGGCCTAAGTAAGTTGGAGTTACTTTGTTTTTCCCCGTGGAAGCGAACAGCTGTTGTTCCGTACCAAATCAGCTGTCCTCTGCCATCTCAGCCCTTGCGGGAGCTTTTCAATTCATTCTGGAACGTGCATCTTTCAAGGATTTGTACAATAAATCCATAACAAATACTGAATATTGATTATCTTATGTGTCCATAATATATCCATTATATTGACCGGGTATTCGCAAGACGCTGATCACACTCTGCAGCAGGCCAGTCACAGTTGATTGGCTTGATTGGCTGTACAGTGAACGTAAACAAACAACTATAAGCTAAGGTTATCATTTCACTAAGAATTTATTTTCCTCCCGAGATCCCGCTAATGTTGTGTTATAAAGGGAAATAAGATATCCATTCTTCTCCAACCTCTCTCCCTTCTCTGCTTGGTGTCGCTTATAGTTTGCCTCCCTCGCTTTGGTAACGTCACGTAGGCCTACGTGGAAAAAAAACAACGAAGCTCTGAATACTGATTTAAGCTTAGAATACTAATTTTCCGAACGAGTATTCGAATATTCGAATAATTCAGGCCAGCCCTAATAACAATGCGGGACAACGTCTCAATTTGCGGGATGTGTACAAAGTAATTGAAATGCGGGACTGTCCCGCACAAAGCGACACGTAGGTCACACTATATCGACCACAAAAATAGACTAGGCCCAATAACACTGCCGGAACGTTAAGAACAAACGTTATTTTACGTTCCGAACCGGTTCAGGAACATAATGTTGGTGGCGGAACGCAAGAACGAAAACATAAAATACACCGGTTCCGTTCGGAGCGGAACGATTGAATAATAATTTCATTTTCAAGCCCTGATTATAACTCACAGATGTATCATAACTCACCAATTATATATTATAACTCACCTTACCAATTATATATATATATATATATATATATATATATATATATATATATATATATATATATATATATATATATATATATATATATATATATATAGGGCTGGGCGATATTGCAAAAAATATTATCAAGATTATTTTTTCGATATCGATATTAATCAAGATATATAATATAAAAAACATATTTATATTTAAATAAAAAATAAAAAATCTTTTTTTTTCTCACTTTTTTTCATTGTTGTTGATAGGCTGTGTGTGTGTGTGTGTGTGATACATAATTTGCTAATGCTGAAGCCTGAAGAAACCAGAGTGTTCATTAGTTAAACCAGGCCTATTCAACTAGCGGCCCATGGGCCAAATGCGGCCCCTCTTACTTTTTTCTGGCCCGCAAGAGGTTGCAAGCAAAAAATAAATAAAATAAAGGAGAAACATAGTTGTATGCAAATCAGGTTTCTGTGTGTAGCCGGTGATACTAGCCAGTATCAGTACCCCACAATCAGGAACTGGCATCACTTATTCTGACAATGTTTGGCTCAACCGATACGTGTGAGTCTAGCTTTTCTCATATGAATGCCATCAGAACAAGGGCACGTTGCTCCATGACCTATGAGAAGCTGCATGAGTGTCTCAGGATGAGCCAAACTCGGCAAACAAGGCAGTGCAATCCTTCTCACTAGGTGCGTTTCCATCCCCCTAATTTAATGCGAACTTTGAAGTATCAAATCAGTAAACGGTTATGGAAACACCAAAATTCGCATAAAAATCCTCTAATTCGCTAAAAGGTTTATCCGCTCGCTTGAGGTGGTTTTTGAGAAATGCGAAAGAGAGTAAATTCGCAAAATGGGAGATGGAAACACACTGTTCGAAACAGCTGCGACGTAGCGAACTTTGAACACACAGGACTGTCTTTCCGATTTCCGCATAACGACCGGCCATACTAACCCTGCCGACATCAACGTGCAACGTCATCACCCTATTCCGCTCCAACCACTTGATGGAAACGCACCTAATTCGAATTGCTTTTTTGCGAACTTTCTAAAGATTCGCATCGCCTTTTAGATGGAAACGCAGCTACTGACTCACTGGCTCAAAATGTCTCATATGTACAGTAGTTCTGTTTTGTGATGATTCAAACAACATTGTTGAACTCTAAATACGTTTCCAAAATATGTGAGAACAAAATCTTTTATAATGATACGATTAAAAATGAAGAAGGAAGGAATGCGTCTGACAAGTTTATTCCATGTAGTAGGATTATATATATTAAGTTAACACTACTTTAAGTACAATTTATTTGTAGTGATTCATTCACATAGTTTTACTCTGTGTGGCCCATGAACCCCCAGTGGTTTTCCTTTTCGGCCCACTTGTTAAGGAGGTTGAATAGCCCTGAGTTAAACCATACACTTGTTTATTATAGGGCTGCAACTAACGATTATTTTAATAATCGATTAATCTGTCGATTATTTTTTCGATTAATCGATGAATCGGATAAAAAAACGAAACATTTGGAATTGCCGCATCTTTATTCAAAAACGGAACATTACTTCAAATTCACAGTGCAGACTGAAGTGTAAAAGCACCAGGTTATTTCTCGAACGTCCCAGAACTATTAAAAGTAATATTAAATAATAATAAAAAATAATAATAATAACTGGGATAACACAAAAAAAACATACAATGTATGATATACTTTTATATGTATATAAGGGATGTCCATGGTTAACCGGTCAAACCTATTGATACCATTTTCGAGACTCCTTGAAATAGAACTTGTAATATTGCTTTAATTGCTGATAAGATGATAGTTCAAGATAGGACATTAAACAGGTCATAATTCTATCTTTACTATCTATTTTATATTACTGGGAAAACAAGTTTTCACCAAAATCTCAATTATTATTTTATTTTTTCTGTTGCATTTGAACGCATCAATCATTACTGAGCTGACCTGAACACATCACATTTGACACTGTTTGTGACCATTGGTTAGTTTTTTTTAAGCTAACTAGCTCTATATCCTGCCGATTTTAACATGGATTTAAAAACGGCATTGCTATTTTTAACTGACGGGACTTTCTAAACCGTCCGGTTGCGTGATTACTACCGCTGCTTTGAATGACTGTTGATGCATGCGGTGCCGACTCCGAGCCCGTCTGCACAACGTCTGCAGCAGCAGCAGCTGACAGAGTTTTCGGTTGGACTAGACGGATACTGAGTTGAAGGAGTTTTTTTAACCCAAAGACAATGTGGTACAACACTTTTATGTAGGCCTACAGTCCAGTTTTAAGATATGACCAAAATACAAGCTGTGGTCGCTCACACTAAAGCTCGCTGTGGGCGTGCATGAACCAGGAACCAACCTGTCGGCGGCTGGCTGTAAACAGTGCTGCGCCTATTAGTAACTTATTAATAGCGCGACACAACGAATCAAATTCGTTGCCAACGCATTTAGTAATCGATTTTTATTGATTTTATCGATTTCGCTGTTGCAGCCCTAGTTTATTATCGTATTTGTGATAAGACAGGGAACATTTAATCACATTTAGGGCTTCAGAAAACATCTTAAATCGTGTAGAGGCACGACCAATGCATATAAAAAAATAGTGGATGAACTGGCACATGAACTGAACTTTAATATATAAAATATGAACTACGTAGTGCAGAACTGTGGAAAATGAGTGCAAAATGTAAACATTGTAAAACCAGATTATGCTACATAAAATAATCTGTTTAAAACTAAAGATCTGTGAGTGACTGTCACATCAAACTCCTTTGGCAGGGAGGCAACAATCTCAAATGTTCGAAGAAGTAGGCTTACAAGAAAACCAAAAATAACAATAAGTTGACATTTAAACCAGTCATTAAGCTTCATCATTTGTTTATCACAATCACATTACAGGTTTTTTGCCAGAAAGACTAGTCTGTCCACAGCATCTGGCTTCAAAGCTGCCCTGTGGCAAGTCACAATATTGTCACTAGTGCTAAAAGCACGCTCTGAGGGTGAGCTGGTCACAGGAATACACAGATAGCGTTTTGCGAGGATGCTCACTCTGGGATAAGTTGTTGAGTGGTTTTGCCACCATGCCAGTGGATCGGTCTCACTGTCTGCATCAGGTGCCAGCAGGTAGCTGTTCAGTTCAGCCTCAATAGCCTGCTCGTCTGTAAGACCAGAGGTAGCAACAGAGTGGGACTTCTTAAAAAAGCTGCCCCGTGTCTTTTTATGTACTTTGGCTGGTGTAGCTGCAGCATGAGCATCTCCCCTACCTACAGCTCAAGCTTGTCATCTTCGATGTAGTGGGTCTTGAACCGAGGATCAGTTAGGGATGCCATGTTCAGGAGGTCATCAGTAGCAGCATCATCGTATTTTTCATTAAGGTAGTTGAGGACAGTAGCCTTGATGGTCTTGGTGAGCTCTGTGTCATCAGGTTCTGGCTTCAAGACCTCCTTGTTGAAGAGCTGCAGCACAGGTTTCAGGTAAGAGACATTCACATATGCTTCACCCGAGAGGGCATCAGTGAACTCCACAAGCGGATTCAGGGCCTTGTGGACAGACTCTAGGACATCAATGTCTGCCCATGAAAGGATTAAGTGCCTTGTTTTTTTATCAGCCGAGAGAACCTTTGCAATAGCCTTCTCTTGCTCCAGAACCCTTGCTATCATAGCATGACGGGACCCCCACCTTGTGGGTGACTCTGTGATCAACTTGTGATGGGGTAGTTTGATCTCCTCTTGAGGAGCTGCTAGTTCTCTCTTTTTTTTCCATGAGAAAGAAAAAGCACTGACCACCTTTTTGCACACCCCCATGGCTCTTTGGATTTGCGGGTCTCTCACACTTCTCTCTGAAAATGGAGAAGAAACACAGGCACAGATTGTAAAACTTTACTAGGGAAACATTACAACAATTATTTAATTATTATTTTGTGATACAACACGGTATCACGCGATTTCGTGCTCATGCGCACAAACTAGGGATGGGCACGAGTAGTAAATTCCAAACTCGAGTGATCGAAGGAATTCCTCAAGGATCAATCGAGTACTCGTTAAATCAAATCTATTTTTAGAATGCAACGCATCTGCAGCAGGAATAGGCCTGATGATGAGCGGCAATATTACCAACCAAACATGTAATGCTTATTCTCCATCAAAACAGTCAGAGTTATTAGAGTATTCATTATTTATTTTTGCAAACGTTCAAAACACATTTTCCTTACAAAAATAAATATGCGTCTCACAATTTAAATCACGTCGAACCAAGGCCTGTAACAGTTTAAAAAAAACAAAAACGAAACAAGTAGCCTAACCATTGCAAATAATTTAAAGCTGCAAATAAAATGGCAGCAAATGGACTATGGAAATACTCAGCGTTGGGATCTTCTCTACACGCCCGGGATTACAGCTGCGTCTTGCGGCGGTGAAAATAGCCGACACACTTGGTTGCTGCGGGTCTGCTTTCCCGAACTCACCGTTGTGTTTCAGGAGCATATGTTGCCGCATAGTACTTTCTGGTTGCTCGATTTCGCATGGCATATTTTACATTTCACCTTATGATCTCCTATTTCTTTAAAGTATTTCAATTCTTCGCTGCGCTTTGCTTTAACTGCCATATCTTAACTTTTTGAATTCTGGCGTGCCTGCACACGGCAAGGAACGCGCCACACAGAAATGGATACATTTTATTTGCTTTGTGCCCACGTCATGCGTTAGTGGGGCCGACAGAAAATTGAGACATTTGCTTCAGAAAACTTTGTTTGTGTGTGTATATGCAAACTCGAGTTTGCCTGTCCACCAACCGAGTTCATTTGTAACGAGGAGTACTCGAGTAATCGATTTCTCAAGCCCATCCCTAGCACAAACGTTATTAATCTATTGAATCGTGTCCCAGATTACGATTGTCTGACTTTTTTAGTGCTACACAGAACGAAATGTAAACCAATGCATTCTGAATGGGAGCGTTCTCCGACAATTTACGTGCTCCACACAACGAAACGAGAGAGAGAAAGGGAGGGACAGAGAGAGAGAGCGAGAGAGAGAGAAGCTTCAGAAGGGGTGAGCGCGGATACAGTGCACCCTAGGGTTGGGCAATCGTCTACAAGCTTCCATCGTCCGATAGCGCCCCCTAGCGATCGCCGATAGTCGATACTATCGGGGGGGGCATCTTTATAATAATTATATAATATTAATTATTTATAATAATTTATCACTTTGAAAAAAATCGCGTTTTTATTTTTCGATTTTTTTCTTAAAAACGAATACGATGGTATTCCCCTTGGACCAGCGTGAGCCTCCGCTGATTTAAGTTTCGATGCGTCAGCGCCGGCGGCGCTGTCATGATGACGCTGTCATGGCGCTGTCATGTAGCTGTGTTCGAAATCGTTCCCTATCACGGATATAGTGCACTATATAGGGTGCTCGCTATTTTGTAGTGTTGTTCGAATTCTCACTGGTTAATTTCATGCCCTATATGCACTTAAAATACCCAAAATGTGAGTGTACATATGATGTTCCCTACGTGTTAGTACCGCGGGAAGTAGGGGTGCTGGGGGTGCTGCAGCACCCCCTGTCTGAGGCCCTGTCTTATCACAGAAAACGATCATTTCTAAAAACTCCTGCCAAAGTGGAGATTTCTGAAAACGCCGGTTATGTGTTGTCGTGTCAACGGGGAGAAACGGGGTTTTAGGTTCTGAAGCGTCACATTATGCACCAGGAAATGCTTAAAGTCATGTGAAAGCCCGCTGTACCGTATTGGTCCGAATATAAACACAAACCCCATTGTAAGACGACCTATATTTGGAAAAAAGATTTGAAGACCAGATCTTGTTTTTATAAATAAATAAATTGTATTCATTGAAATAATATACGAAAATAAAAAGGCATAGAATAAAACACTGCATTGCCACTAAACAGTAGTGCAAATAGGCCGTACTGATGTGTACACCAAAGACTATTCCTGACACTCCTCTGCCCCGCTGTGTTCGCTCTGGCTGTGGTCCCTCCGCAATGTTTCGGCCCGTGGCAAAGCGAGTCATCCTCGCTGCTGTCCAAGGCATTTTGAGACGCAGCATTTATTTAATGCTCATATGACCTAGTGCTGAAAAAAAGTTATGTGAAAAAGTGTGAGGGGAGAGGTGGTGCGCTAGACTTGTTCTGTGAGCAGCTGGATGTGAACCATGGTGTGAACACAACTATCGATTTTCGACTGTGCGAGCATGCACTGGTGTAATTGAGCTGCGCTGCTATCTATCTTTTTTTATCAATGTAGCGAGTTGCGAGTCTAGTGCAGGCTGAGTTTTTTTTTTTTCCAGCACCCCCTGCTGAGAATACGTTCCCGCGGCTATGCGTGTTACTCCCATATACCACAATGCAATGCAGTCGTGTTTTTCCGGAGGAGAAGAAGAAGCTCAATAACCGCAAGCGGCGCAAACGACTACATTTAATGATGGAGTCTCCGGCTTTCGTTTAGAAATATCAACAATTTATTTGGGATTTAACAAGAAAATGAAACATTAATAATTAATAAGAAAAACCTTGTTCAAGGAAATGTAACATTCAACATCAATACAACCTCCAGCTTTCCAGTCTAGAGTGCCCGGTTTGTTTACACAATCTGGGCGCATCTGTCTGCGTCACACAAATACCCGGCACATTTACTGACGCAAATGATGTTTAGAAATGTTCAGCGTAGTGTCCGAATTCTCGTTTGTTCGTTCCCTATGTAGTGCACTATATCATGAACACTATAGGGAATAGTGAGTGAGTGAATAGGGAACGATTTCGAACACAGCTCATGTACCACAGCTGTGACCCGGAAATGGTGCAGCGGGGTGTGATGTCATTTCGCCGTGCGAGCAGACCGGTAGGTTTCGAGCCCCTCCCCTCTCCTCTCGCAGCAGTGAGTGAATACGGCAGGTCAGCGCTACATAGTATGTTTTCCACCGGTGCCAGTTCATTTCAATCACAATTTGCGGTGCTTTCTAAGTTGAAAAAATAGCTACCACAGCGCTTTTAAAAAAAAAAAAAAATAATAATAATAATAATAATAATTATTAAAATATAATTATCGCCTTTTTATCGGCTACTTGAGACGATCGACGATGGAATCCATCTATCGTCGATCGAATCGACTATCGGCCCATCCCTAGTGCACCCTCTAGTTATATATCTGTATATATTATTATCTAGTTATATATATGTCAACATTTCTGATTTGTAAGCAGACCTCCTCAAAAACGACGTTAATTGTCGGAGAACGCTCCCATTCAGAATGCATTGGTTTACATTTCGTTCTGTGCAGCACTAAAAAAGTCGGACAATCGTGATCTGGGACGCGATGCGCACAGATTAACGTTTGTGCGCATGAGCACGAAATCGCGTGATACCGGGTTGTGTGATAATAAGTTATAATATTGCAATGACATTAAGAATCTGAAAAATATTGCTTTGATAAACGGAAAACTTTTGATTTTCAACTTTAATCAAATTGATCTGATGAGACAAATAATATAATGTGGGTGGGGGGAGAAGCAATATAGGCCTATTATTTATCCCCTCACAAAAACGTTAAGTAGCTTACATTTAGTCACTTTATTCAAGTGTTTTTTTTACTTACCAATGGCAAGATGAAGCCGATGACCGAAACACTGCAGGCGAGTCCAATGTTTAAGTGAAATAGACAAGGTTCGCCCTGTTGTCAGTTGTGATGCACATTTGTCGGTCTTCGCTAAGCCCCCATGATGCGAGTGCGTCTTCCAGGCCTTGGCTGATTATTTCGGCAGTGTGGTCCTCTGGAAAATATGCCGTCTGTAAGCACCTGCTTTGAAGAGCCCACTGCTCGTCGACAAAATGGATGGTGATGCTCATGCATGGCTCAGATGTACGACTGGACCATAGATCCGTGGTTGTGGCGAAGTATTTCACACACCCAAGCTGGATTTCCAGATTTCCCTGGCACTCTTCATACAGACGAGACAGTGCAGTTTTCGAAAAATATTTTCTGCCAGGAAGATTATACCTTTGGTCCAGCACATTAATCAACTTTTTGAACCCGTCTTTTTCCACTGTGCTCATGGGCATCATGTCTTTTGCTATACAATAAGAAACTGCGTTTGTTTTATCTTTGCTTCTTTCTGATTGTTTATCATACGGTGCAACTGACGCAAACAATGACACGATAGACTGCTGTTTTGGAACAGCCCCGCTCGTGCTGCTGACAGCTGCGGTAGGACGGCGGGGAAAACTTGTTGTTGCGCGCATTTTCATGCTTTCGGTGTAGTCGCTTGGATGGTACGTTTTCAGATGCTGAAATAAATTGGTTGTGTTTCCCAATCGTGCTGGCACCGACCGACGGCATAGTTTACAAACGGTCTTTTCCTGTGCTTCATCCGTTTTGAGGAAGCCAAACCACTTCCAAATAATGGACGTCTTGTATCCTTTTTTATCAACTACTTCACCCTCCGTTGTTTCACTCATCTTTATTCTGTCGCAAAACGCTCCTTTGGTCTTTCCTTACCGCGGTGCTGGAACGGAAGCTCAAACATGCACCAGGGAATGGGCGTTTACTAGGGATGGGCGTGAGGAATCGAGTACTCCTCGTTACAAATGAACTCGGTTGGTGGACAGGCAAACTCGAGTTTGCATATACACTGGGGTAACCCGGCTCAAGGAACAAGAGTCTCTGCTGCTCAAACTGCCAACCAGGCACGTTTATTAATTCCAAAGAACGTAAAAAAGGGAAATCACCCGTCAATGCAAACGATACAAATAAAGAGTCTGGGCTCAATGAGCCACTGGGGACGCTATGGTCGTGTCTCACGCGCTGTCCCGGTATCCAGGAGAGGAGGTCCTTCCGTGGTCTCCTGTGGTCTTCTCTAGACCGGGTCCTGGGGCAAAGGTCCGTGCGGGTAGGGAATCTCGCTCCGCTCTCTGCTCCTGCATGGGTCCCATACCTCCCGTGTTATAGACTACATCTCAGCTTCTCTTTTATAGCCCTCACCTGGGTCTGATTGGCCTGGTACACAGGTGTCTCCCATTGGCGTTGAGTGGGACCTTGCCAATGCGACCCTTGGCGCCCTCTGGGGAAAAAGGGTGGTAGACAGCTCGTATTACCTGCCCTCTGGGCTTCCAGGCCCGCCGTGTCGGGGCCGGGTTGCCACACTCCACCCCCCTTAGATGTAGCCCCGGGGCGCCTCTGACTGCCCAGAGGCATGCGTCTCGACGGGACAGGGCATCAGCATTGGCGTGCTCCCGCCCTGGTCGGTGGTCCACTTTGAAGCGGTAGTCCTGTAGGGCCAGGAACCACCTTGTCACCCTGGCCTTTGTATCCTTGGCGGTGGCCATCCACTTAAGCGGGGCATGGTCCGTCACCAGGGTGAACTCCCGGCCCAAGAGGTAGTACCGCAGCTTGTCTACGGCCCACTTGATGGCCAGGGCCTCCTTCTCCACGGTGGAGTAGTTCCTTTCATTCGGGAGGAGTTTCCTGCTAATGTAAGTCACCGGGTGCTCCTCCGCGTCCCGGACCTGCGAGAGGACCGCTCCGAGGCCCACCTCTGAGGCGTCGGAGTGGACTATAAGGGGCAGAGTAAAATCAGGCGTTAGTAGTACTGGCTTGGAGCATAGGGCCCGTTTGAGGAGACTGAATGCTCCTTCTGCTGCCTCCGACCAGGTAACGCGGTCCGGCAGGGCCTTCCGGGTCAGGTCATGTAGGGGGCTTGCCAGGGTGGGGAAACTGGGAATGAACCTTTGATAGTACCCTACCAGACCGAGGAAGGACTTGACCTGCTTCTTGGAGGTGGGGCGGGGCCAATCCAGGATGGTCTTCACCTTGGCCTCCTGGGGTCGGACGTCCCCGCGTCCGACTCTGTAGCCCAGGTATGAGGCCTCCTCCAGGCCCAGACGGCACTTGGCGGGGTTGGCGGTGAGACCCGCCCTCCTCAGCTCCCCCAGGACCGCTCTTAGGTGTCTCAGGTGGACGTCCCAGCTGGCGCTATGGATGATGATGTCATCAATGTAGGCGGCGGCGTAGGCCTGGTGTGATCGCAGGAGACGGTCCATCATGCGCTGGAACGTGGCCGGAGCTCCATGTACCCCGAAGGGGAGCACCGTGTACTGGTATAGACCCCCGGGGGTTGCGAACGCCGTTTTTCTCCCGGGCGGTCTTGCTGAGGGGGACCTGCCAATATCCCTTGGTAAGGTCGAGGGTGGTGAGGTAACGAGCGGGCCCGAGCCGCTCGATGAGTTCGTCGACCCGGGGCATTGGGTACGCGTCGAACTCCGAGACCTCGTTCAGCCTCCTAAAGTCATTGCAGAATCGAAACGATCCATCTGGCTTCGGGACCAGGACGATTGGGCTGGACCAGGCGCTGTGTGACTCCTCGATCACCCGGAGCTGGAGCATTTTCTTGACCTCCTCCTGTATGGCGAACCGACGGGCCTCTGGGACCCGGTACGGGGGTACGCGTACCGTGACGCCTGCCTCTGTTCGGATGTCCTGTTGAGCGACCGTTGTTCTCCCGGGTACCTCGGAGGACACGTCCTGGTGCTGCAACACCACGTCAGTGAGGTCTTGTTTCTGGGTGGGGCTGAGGTCCTCGCCCATCGGGACCTCCGGTACACCTTGCCGGGCGACGATGACCACGGGGACCGGCACCGGTGGGGTTGTCCCGGCCTTCCACTGCTTCAAGAGGTTGACATGATACAGCTGGGTGGGCTTGCGCCTCCCCGGCTGCCGCACCCGGTAGTTCACCTCCCCCACGCGGTCGACCACCTCATACGGTCCCTGCCACTTGGCCAGGAACTTGCATTCGGCTGTAGGGATGAGAACCAGGACCCACTCCCCCGGCTGGAAGAGACGCAGCTGGGCCCCGCGGTTGTAGGTCCGCGCCTGGGCCTGCTGTGCCTGGTGCAGATGCTCACGTACTATGGACCAGACCTGCGCCATTCTCTCTCGTACCTGCTCGACATGGTCCACTGGGGTACGATGGGGGGAGGGCCGGCTCTCCCAGGCTTCTTTAGCCAGGTCTAGTAGTCCCCTTGGCCGCCGTCCGTACAGCAGTTCAAAGGGGGAGAACCCTGTTGAGGCCTGGGGAACCTCTCTCACCGCGAAGAGGACATGGAGGAGGAGCTGGTCCCAGTTCTTCCCGTCTACCTCCATGGCCTTCTTCAGCATGTGCTTTAAGGTTTTGTTGAACCTTTCCACCAGCCCGTCCGTCTGGAGGTGGTACACTGAAGTCCTCAGCTGCTTCACCTGCAGGAGACTTTGAAGCTCTTTTAGCACACGCAACATAAAACATGACCCTTGGTCTGTTAAAATCTCCCGTGCTATCCCCACCCGACTCAAAAGCAACATTAGCTCCCGGGCTACGGCCTTAGCGGTTGCGGCGCGGAGGGGTAGGGCTTCCGGGTACCGGGTGGCGTAGTCAACCATGACTAATATGTATCGATGTCCCCGGCTGGTCTTGGGGAGAGGGCCCACAATGTCTAGGAACAGTCGGTCAAAGGGTACCTCAATGATAGGCATCGGTATCAGTGGACTCCGGACCGAGGGTCTCGGGGCCGTCCGCTGGCACTCCGGGCACGCCTGGCAGTACTCTGTAACGTCCTTCTTTATCCCGGGCCAGTAGAACCGGTCTAGGATCCGTTCCCTAGTCTTGTCCATGCCTAAGTGTGCCCCTAGGACGTGTGTGTGTGCCATGAAGAGGACTTTACTGGTGTACAGGCGAGGCACCAGCAACTGCTCTACTATTACTCCCGCCCTCTCGGTTACCCTATACAAAAGGCCTGACCTGGTGCAGAAGTGCGGGTACGATAGGGTACTCACCGAGTCCCTGGCGCGACCGTCATGGGCGAAAACGTGGCTCCAGGCGTGTTTCAGGGTGTCATCCTGCAGTTGGGCGGTGGTGAACTGTCCGGGACGGTCCGACCCCCTCCCGGTTGGGGGGAAGTCCGAGAGCTCCGTGAGGGGGGAAGTCTCCGTCTCTCCTAACCCGGCGGGTCCAGGCGATAAGTCTCGCCGGGTGGGCGGGCTGGTGTGCCTGGTGGTGTGGGATAGTCTCTTCCGGTGCCGTCTCCCTCTCCAGATGTCTACGCTGGGGAGGAGTGTGGTGCCCGGGCTCCGTAGGCGTGACGAACTGGTTGTCGGTGTCGCCTCTGCTGCGGTCGGGGTCCTGGCTCCGCGTTCCAGAGCCGGTGGAAGATGGGGCAGTCTCACCCGATCAATAGGGGCACCGGGAGATTGGGTACGACTCCGGCCCTTACGGTGAAGGCCCCTCGGGGGGACCGCACGACCACATGGCACGTGTCGTAGGTGCGGGTGTCCCCATGTACACAGGCGACCTCCATCGGTTCCCCCGTCCTTCCAACGGCTAGGTCGGGCCGGATGAGGGTGACGACACTCCCCGTTTCGATGAGGGCCTGAGTGTCCTTGTCGACCACCCGAGCCGGGAGGTTCGAGGC
Organism: Gadus morhua; assembly: GCF_902167405.1. Classification (NCBI taxonomy): domain Eukaryota; kingdom Metazoa; phylum Chordata; class Actinopteri; order Gadiformes; family Gadidae; genus Gadus; species Gadus morhua. Next base: position 27,600,194 of record NC_044055.1, on the reverse strand, counting down.
TCCGGCCTCCTGATGCGCCCAACAGGTGGTGAGTAGACACGGTCCTGGCCGGCCCTCACCCGCGAAGGCCGAGGGCATAGACACATCCCGGTTCTCCGGGCAATAACGAGCGAGGTGTCCTGTCTGGCCACAGTTATAGCACCGCCATACCTCTCTGGCTTCCGGCGATCGGGTCTGTGGTCTCGGCTGATCTATCCGTCGAGGGGGTTCCGGTCCTCGCCGGTCCCTACGGGTGTCGATCGGGCGGGGCTGTGGCCGGGTGGCGCTGTTTAGCTGTCGGGCCACCTGCCAGTTCTCCAGCTGGCGGATCAGCTCGTCCACCGTGGTCGGATGGCTGGTGGCGAGGGTTCTCTGGGCTTCCGGCGGTAGCTGGCGGATGGTGTTGTCCAGTAACACCCGGTCGAGAGCGCTTGGGCCATCCTCTCCCGCGAGCCATCTCCTGATGAGCCGCGCGTGCTGGGCGATCTGGGACCTCACGGCGCCCTTGGGGTCGAAGCGCCAGTCGTGGAACTATTGGGCCCTGGCTGCCAGGCTATGTCAATAGTACGCCAGTACCGCCTGCTTGAGGGTCTGGTACTGACTCGCCTGTTCTGGGGTCAGGTCCTGGCTCGCCTGCTGTGCGGGTCCCGTGAGGAAGGGGGCCACGATGTGTGCCCACTGGTCCTCCGGCCATCTTTCTCTCCGAGCCGTCCTCTCGAAGATCTCCAAGTAGGCCTCGACATCGTCCTCTGGTCCTAACTTGGTTAGCCGGCTGGTGGGCGCTGAGATCGGAGAGACGTCCGAGGTGCGCATTTCCAGCCGTATGACGGCCTGCCGGAGGAGAGCCCTTTCCTCGGCGGCGGTTCGCAGGAGGGCGGCCGCGGTTGGGGCCCCGTCTGGGTTCTGCATCTGGGGCGGGTGGTCCCGAAAAAACAGCAGGAAAAAACAGTTGCGTGGTCGGACTGCCTTCTCCACCATATGTGGTAACCCGGCTCAAGGAACAAGAGTCTCTGCTGCTCAAACTGCCAACAAGGCACGTTTATTAATTCCAAAGAACGGAAAAAATGGAAATCACCCGTCAATGCAAACGATACAAATAAAGAGTCTGGGCTCAATGAGCCACTGGGGACGCTGTGGTCGTGTCTCACGCGCTGTCCCGGTATCCAGGAGAGGAGGTCCTTCCGTGGTCTCCTGTGGTCTTCTCTAGACCGGGTCCTGGGGCAAAGGTCCGTGCGGGTAGGGAATCTCGCTCCGCTCCTGCATGGGTCCCATACCTCCCGTGTTTTAGACTGCATCTCAGCTTCTCTTTTATAGCCCTCACCTGGGTCTGATTGGCCTGGTACACAGGTGTCTCCCGTTGGCGTTGAGTGGGACCTTGCCAATGCGACCCTTGGCGCCCTCTGGGGGAAAAGGGTGGTAGACAGCTCGTATTACCTGCCCTCTGGGCTTCCAGGCCCGCCGTGTCGGGGGCCGGGTTGCCACAACACACACAAACAAAGTTTTCTGAAGCAAATGTATCAATTTTCTGTGCGGCGCCACTAACGCATGCCGTGGTCACAAAGCAAATGAAATGTATCAAATTTCTGTGTGTCGCGTGCCGTGCCGTGTGCAGGCACGGCAGAATTCAAAAAGTTAAGAGATGGCGGTTAAAGCAAAGCGCAGCGAAGAATTGAAATAGGAGATCATAAGGTGAAATGTAAAATATGCCAAGTGAAATCGAGCTACCAGAGTACTATAAGTACTATGCGGCAACATATGCTCCTGAAACACAACGGTGAGTTCGGGAAAGCAGACCCGCAGCAACCAAGTGTGTCGGCTATTTTCACCGCCGCAAGACGCGTCTGTAATCACGGCCGTGTAGAGAAGATCACAACGCTGAGTATTTCCATAGTCCATTTGCTGCCGTTTTGTTTGCAGCTTTAAATTATTTGCAATGGTTAGGCTACTTGTTTCGTTTTAGTTTTTTTTAAACCGTTACAGGCCTTGGTTCGACGTGATTTAAATTGTGAGATGCATATTTTTTATTTTTTTTTTCATTTTTTTTGTAAGGAAAATGTGTTTTGAACGTTTGCAAAAATAAATAATGAATACTCTGATGACTCTGTTTTGATGGAGAATAAGCATTAAATGTTTGGTTGGTAATATTGCCGTTCATCATTAGGCCTATTCCTGCTGCAGATGCATTCTAAAAATAGATTTGATTAAACGAGTACTCGATTGATCCTTGAGGAATTCCTTCGATCACTCGATCGAAGGCCATCCCTAGCGTGTACTTGGGCATTAACCGCAAAACTGCGATCTGACTATTTTGTTTATTTAATCCATATCAGAACTGTTTATATATTTTTATTAAAAAAAATAAAATAAAAAATCATATCGAGCATTTATGTCTAATGCTTATCGTCGTTATCGACGTGAGTTTTATCGCGATTAATAATCGTAATCGAGTTATCGCCCAGCCCTATATATATATATATATATATATATATATATATATATATATATATATATAGTATTATGTCTTTCTGTCCATCTACTTCTCTACTCAAACACTGTTTTGCAATCTGATCCATTCCCCCCGACCCCAGCGTGTCCAGGAACGCAACAAAAGTTGATGACACTCTCCCATAGACTCCCAGCAAAAGTACATGCTTACGTCACCATGTACCGGAAGTAAAAGAAAGCCGCGGAGAGAATCCCAACGAGCCGTTTCTAGGCAGCTCGGTAACAGTGATTTGCGGTAGTCATTTACTCCCCCTTGTGGGAATTTTATGGTATTGTAACTTTGCCAACCATTTATATACCCCAAAACATATGTAAAGCGCAATAGGAGAAGGAAAAACGGAAAAGCATAATAGGACCCCTTTAAGTAAAGATCATACACATTCAATAATGCAAGGAAAAGGTATATTTCTCGCTAGAAATGTTTTTAGCAACACGTTTAATGGTGTATCTGTCCTAAAATATTGCATTTCCCATTCAGATAATAAAGATAGACTACGCAACATTTTCACCAAATGCTAGGAGAACGTCTCGCTAACGTTGGTGCTGGTCCTCCATTCATTAATTTTCAGTACAGTATGACTATTTCTACACAATAAGGGCAGTGTTGTATGCCTTTTGCTGCGAGAGTGACCGAGGGTCCCGAATATGGGGACCCTCGAGCTTAAAGGGGCCCTATTATTCCATTTTTTACTGTTTATTATTTAATTTGTTTGACCTCATAGAATTGATTTACAACAATAAAGGGTTGTCAAGCGCATTATTTTTTCTCCTACTTTTATGAGTATTACAACCCCTATGTGAAACACCCTGTTGCTTAGAATTTTGAGGCATTTAGAATCTTGGTGCTGACGTTAATTCAGGCAATCTGTCACTCTGTCTACGATGGCTTCGGTGCTACCTTCCCAATTATATATTATATCTCACAGATATATCATAACTCACCAATTATATATTATAACTCACCTTACCAATTATATATATATATATATATATATATATATATATATATAAAATGTAGGTATAATTTATATATAATTTATACATAATATATAGAGCTGTCAAGCGATTAAAATATTTAATCGTGATTAATCGCATTAATGTCATAGTTAACTCTAATTAATCGCGATTAATCGCAAATTATTTTTCTATGATAAATATCCCTTGATTTTTTTGTCCCATAATTCTTCTCATTTTAATTCTCTTATCAACATGGTGAAGCGCATCGGCTTGCCTTGTGCAAATGATTTTTTATTGATAACAACATTGGCATATACACTGATCAAAACAGGACGATACAAAAAAAGAGCCTATAGTGCAATTAAACGACTGCTTTGAACAAATGTCATTTGAACATAGCAGTCAGGCTACTGCTTCTTTGTTTTGAGCCAAAGGAAGAAAATTATTATTATTTTTTTTTTTTATAAAATAATTGCGTTAATCGCGCGATAAAAAAATTAACGCCGTTAAATTTGGTTTGCGTTAACGCCGTTAATAACGCGTTTAACTGACAGCTCTAATAATATATAAATAGTATTATGTCTATCTGTCCATCTACTTCTCTACTCAAACTCTGTTTTGCAATCTGATCCATTCCCCCCGACCCCAGCGTGTCCAGTAACGCAACAAAAGTTGATGACGCTCTCCCATGACTCCCAGCAAAAGTACATGCTTACGTCACCATGTACCGGAAGTAAAAGAAAGCCGCGGAGAGAATCCCAACGAGCCGTTTCTAGGCAGCTCGGTAACAGTGATTTGCGGTAGTCATTTACTCCCCCTTGTGGGAATTTTATGGTATTGTAACTTTGCCAACCATTTATATACCCCAAAATATATGTAAAGCGCAATAGGAGAAGGAAAAAACTGAAAAGCATAATAGGACCCCTTTAAGTAAAGATCATACACATTCACTTACTGGAGATTATGCAAGGAAAAGGTATATTTCTCGCTAGAAATGTTATTAGAAACACGTTTAATGGTGTATCTGTCCTAAAATATTGCATTTCCCATTCAGATAATAAAGATAGTCTGCGCAACATTTTCACCAAATGCTAGGAGAACGTCTCGCCCCCTGTTGGTGCTATTCCTCCATTCATTCATTTTAGAATGGAGAAGAAAGTGTGTACTCCTCACGCTTTGGTCAGGCAAAGCGTGACCCTGAACACGCCTTGCGATGTGGACCAACGTATCCATTTCACGCATTGGCGGGATACCGGGTTGGTGTGTGTTTCCACTGCCCAACCCCACCCAACCTCTGGTTTTTAATAGTTCTGACTGAGTTTAAGAAGATTTTATAATACATATTACACCCCAACTGTTTCGGCGCTGGGTTTTGAAAACCAAGAAAACCGTGACCCGCGCGTTTGAGGTTTACACCCGCGACTCCGTTTTTAAAACAACCCGTGAAGCTTGCAACCCTGCATCACCGTCACCTTCGCCGTACTGGCAGCGATGGGAAGTTTCCAAATGATTATAATTCATGTATTGTATGTAACCAGGAATTTATGTATTTTATAACCTTGTTGGTTGTGCTTTCTTCAGGCGCCTCCACAGCGCTACGCGCGGACACTGTAGATGTAACACGTTATTTTACGTTGAAATGGGCGTAATCCAGTGTTCACGAAAACGTACACTGTCAATATGTTCAATAAACGTAATCAGGGACAAAATACGTTAAATGAAACGTTTCCCGAAAGGGAAATATGCCTTAATGACAATAATGTGCTAAATGTGGACATTTAAAATATCTGGGATACTTTTCAACCAAACATAATCCTAGAGGTAAACGGCAAAAAATAGGCTGACAACAAACGTATTTGCGATATGTTCAATAAAACGTATTCACGACCAACCCAGCTAACACACGACCATACAGCAACATTGCCTATAAGTCGCCATTTGGTCATGGCAACATTACCTCCTGGCAACGTTGTGGCAAAAACGCCAAGACGTTGCCTACAGGAAGTTGCCATAAAGTAAACAAATAACATTGCCGCAACGTAGTGGCTTGGTAATTTTGCTAACGTGGCCACTTGGTAGCGTGAGTGACGTTGCCACAACGTAGCCTGTAGGAAGTTGCCATCAAGTAAAATAAATACGTTGCTGCAACGTAGTGGTTTGGTCATTTGCTTACATTGCCGCTTGGTACTGTTAATAACGTTGCAGCGACGTAGTGGTGTGGTGTGGGCATTTGCTTATGTTGCCGCTTGGTAACTCAAGTAATGTCGCGGCAACGTAGTGGTGTGGTCATTTGCTAACGTTGCCACTCGGTAACGCAAGTAATGTCGCGGCGACGTAGTAGTGTGGTAATTTACTTACCGTGATGTCAAACTTCAGAATTACACAGGCTGTTTGTGTCCAGCACAAAGGTTAGCTTCAATCAGAAAATGTCACCACTTGTATTGTTTATTTACTACTTAGTGATGACTCAATTCCCACAACAAATATTTGTGCTCAACTAGGATTAATGTTGACCATCCACAACTAAATAACAATTCTTATTGCCACAAACTCTGATCCATTTAAAAAATAGAAATGAAATATATTCATATACTGCATTGATGAATAATTTATTTTAAATGCATATACAGGGACCAAATCATGACAAATGTTAACACAACATTTTAAGTAAACTTCATGCGTTTCACGGATTCAAGTGAAAAAAACACATTGAATGTATAAATTGGTCAACCAGGACAGAGCATAAAGGGCAAGGCCTTGGAGAGGGTAGGAGAGTATAGCTAAAACAGTGACTGCTAATCAGAATCCAATCCAAACTAATGTTATTGCTGTCTAGTGCAATTTTAAGTTAATTGTATAATAATTCCACACAACCAATATGTTGTATGGAATTGCATGAGAAAATAACCATACATTATAACATCAGTTTAAATATTATAATTCAATGATTGCATTTAACAAATTATTCAATCAAAAAGTCATTAAGTGGTCCCAATCCAACATCAGTTCATTCGTCAATTATGTGCTGCAGGGGAAGTCCTCAAACATCAAGAGTAATGTCTATCACAATTTGAATGCCGTAAAATAGATATGCAACTGCCTGAACTTCCATGTGCTGGCTGCACACAAACACAATACAGCATACATTGATCCCCTTGCAAAACGACCAGCCGTCATCTCCCAATTAAAACAGTGATTCCCATGTATAAAATGGACAGGGAAACACAAATAGACCCTAAAGGTAATTGCCCCCCAGTTTTCGATCAAGCTGAAGTTGTCCTTAAGCTGCAGAGAGGCTGGCTCAACTGTTGATGCCGAGTCAGGGTTTTGAAGATGTCCTGTTGATTCCGGATGTCTCCAAAATGGGGTCTTCAGTTCGGTCCCTGGAAAAAGAAAAAATTTAAGTATTGAATACTTTCTGTTCACACACACATATCTTATACTGAGGAACAGTTGGATAACATATCAAGCAAAATGAAAAAGTGTGCGAGGACAGCTATACAAGAACAATTGTGTCTGGTTTACTGAGTTTGACCAAATCAGTCTTGATTTTATGCCAGTAGCTCACAGCTATGAGGACGGACCAAGTAATCTCCGTGCCCTCTGCAGCCTGTGCAATACTTGGCACAGAGAAGACGAAACATTGTTAATGCTAGCTTTCCTTTTCGATATAACATTTGATTAATGGCGCATTTCCACTGCAGGGTGCGGAACGGATCGGATCGCAAAGGTGCGGGTCGGATCGCGTTTCCACTGCCAAAAGTGGGCGTGACCCGGACTTTGCCGTACCCGTTCCGACCCCATTTTAGGGACTCCTCCGTTGCGGTACCCAAAACGAGACCAGACGCCTGAAAGGGTACCCTGGAATTCTAGCTACACCCCCCCTCCGTTGATTGGTCGACAGAATCGTCACTTCCGGGTGACGCGGGGATAAAAACAAACAAACAGTAGCCTCGAGGTATTATTCTTTACAATTAACATGTCGCGTAAAAAGCTTGCTTGGGCGAAGAAGGAGGTGGAGACGTTCGTCTGCATTCTTGCGGAGGAAGACGTTGTTTACGATGTTTACGTAGCTGCCGCGGCGATCGACATCCGGCCTACCACAAAGGGTACTGTCGGCGGTGGAAACGCGACCTCGGAACTGAGCTGGGCTATACCGCCCCCTCCCTACCGCCCCTTTGCGATCCGATCCGTTCCGCACCCTGCAGTGGAAACGCGGCATAAGAGTCGATTGTCTATGCTTACCTAAAACTTATTTTGCTTTAAAAAAGTCGATGGCACCATTTCCACACTTTGTTTTACAGTTTGTTGTTATTCTATTGTTATAATTTCTGACACCATTAAAAGCACAGGAAAAAAATGATATCCCTAAAACATGACCTGTGGTAATCGTAAGTTGCAGAAAGCTGCCATTAAGATTTGTATACAGTATGACACAGGAAATAAGAATCTCAATGTCAACGTTTCATTTTAATTTTAATATTTGTATTTACACAGTACATTGCAATATGATGGTCTATTCTGTGTGGTTTCAAAAGAACAAAAACGAAATTGAATAACAGAATGCCCAAAAGTGACGCAAAAGGAAACGCTGGCTCAAATCCTCAGTTTCTGTCCCTTCCCGTTTAATCACTGTTGGTATGCCATAAAAAACCAAGTAATGATTTTGTATTGCTGTTAGAACAGCAATACAAAACTTATTTCCCAGAATCTGGGAAATAATTAGTGCAAGAACTACCACTGGCAAGTTAGCGTGTGTCGCGTTTGTCAACCATACGGCTTCGGCAAATGCAATGGCGTTTATAGAACCAGGCCTCAGAGGTCTCGTGCGATAAAGACGGTTAAATACCTAGTACTTCCAAATTTGCCTTTGTTGGTTTTGAGATGGGAGAGAAAGAAGACGGAATAATTTGTTTTAAGAATTTCTTAAAACAATTAATAGAATTATTAATTATTAGGTAAGGTAAGTCAATTTGAAGTAGCTATTTATTTTCAATGTTTGTATTTTTAATTTTAGTAGTAGAGACTATTCTGATATCGATAACATTCGATAAATCTTAAATTAGCTATAGTACTATCATGACAACGATATCCAGGCGTTAGCTAATGACCAAATTAACTAGCTGGTTAAACACTAATGTAACTCAAGTGATATGTGCTTATAGGCAGAGGCAAATCTAGTTATTGTTTAATTCAACACCACGAAGTATGATGAAGACAGCAAGAATACCGTAAACTCTAGCAGGCTACTTGGCTAACTCAACAGGCCGACGGGGCTATCGGCATTGCTATAAAATGCCATTGTGAGCCAGCTGTAGCTTCTGTAACTTGAAGTCACATTTAACCTTTCATTCAGAGTAGATTATGATTTAATGGACTTTTACAGTTTTAAGATTGCATTAATTTCGCTTGCCTTTGGATGTGCAACGACCACGACCTGCTAAAATCGACGAGAATCGGGTGGGAATCAACAAAGATGTCGCGTGCAGTCCCAACATTGCATTTATCTGTTAACTATATTGCTGTTGCACGAGCTTGCAATGGTAGTGCTAGCACTACAAGGCGCGAAAAATCAACTTTGTCTAAACAAAGGACAAATTCATACCGTAGCTTTCCGTTCCTCGCCATGTCTTTTACTCCGTCAAGCTGGGTGTTCTGCCAATTTCTGCTACCTATCATATTGTGCTACCTACTTTGTTCCGCGCATGTGCATGATTACGCTATTGATCCGTGGTGTGGTATAAAATACACATACTGTACCCCTGAAATCAATTGTTATAATAATACAGTATCAAATTATGCTCCCCATATTCCCACAGTGTACATGGAGTGAGCATGGGTGGATTACTGCACGGGCACACCGGGCACATGCCCAGGGGCCCAAGGGCTCAGGGGGGCCCTTGGGTCCCCCTGAGCCAAGCAAGAGCCAAGCAAGCAAGAGCCAAGCAAGTTACTAACAGTGGGGCCCTGGACCCCACCGTTAGTAACTTTTAATGTTGCATTGTCGAAGCAATCAGTAGAGAAATACAAAAATTCAAGCGAAAACAGCAATAGTAGGCCTATTACTACTGAGTAAATAAATTAATAAAAAGATCAATAGGGGGCACTATTTCAGTTTGTGAATTTGAGACCGGTCACGAACGTCACATGGAGCAACGGCGAACTCTAAGTGGAGCTTTGAAGCAATGAATTTATTCAGTTCAGATCATTTAACAAGCCTGGAGATGATGCAACCCCAAAAGGACTGCTACGAATTCTCTCTTCTGTCCAGGATAAAAAATGAACTGAGGACGCAAATGTCACAAAAACGCCTCAAGGCACTTTCTCTCATGGCAATTGAGAGCGACCTTACCAATGCACTGGACTTAGATGATATCGTGGAGGATTTCGCACGGAACAGTGCCCGGAAAAAATGCATTTCATAGGTGAAATGCGTTACTGTCCATTAATGTAAGGAACTGTTCGTATTGAGTTGCTTTAAGTCGTTTTTATTTGTGGTTGAAAGCGGTGCATTCGAAATTCGTTAAAATCGCCAAAAATTGCATCAATTATATATATTTTTTATCCTGTTTTGGTTAAATAAAGATGCATTAATTTGTAATAATTATTGTGAAGTTGGCTTTTCCGTTTCGTTACTGTTATTGTCACACAGACACACACACTTTTTTTCTGCAATGCTCTCACTTACTGAAACACTCACCAGTTCTTTGTATCTCTCTCTCTTTGACTTCCCCTCTCTCCCTCTCTCACATACACACACACACACACACACCCTATTCTTTTATCAGACGCTGAACGTTTGAAAAGAAATTTTGTTGAACAACCATATTGTCTCACTAAATGGATTTCTAGTTTACAAATTTATTTATCTTGTGTCATTATTTCGTTGACTCTGGCGAGTCAAACGCCGCTCCGTCTGGGTTGTTTATATTCAGTATTTTTAATATTTTTTACGAATGCATTTGATATTTTCTTAGATTTTTAGTTTAGTAGTTAAGCTAAGTGTAACAGTTATATATATAGTCACTTTTCCCTATTAGTTATTTTTTAGTTTACATTTTTTTACGTGTTTTGCGTTTCGGCTGGAGTCGTCATAGTGCTGCGCTGACCTGCGCTTCTGAAATTGGTGGACACCAGAGAAGTTTGACCGAAATAGACCATTGCCAACTGCAACATTGACTGGATTAGCCTGGATGAGGCAGCAATACACACCGAGTGAACTTTACAGCTTATGGGTAAACGTTGAGCCTCCTGCAGAGCTCCTTTTCCAACGTGACATTCTCCGACGTCGGAAGTATATCCACCGCGGATGCCGTTGTAACAAGATTACCAACAAGGCGATTCCCTCTCTCTGGTCTGCTAACCGCTTTGAAGTGAAGCCTGATCGAGGAGTTGATCACCGTGTACTAGCCTCCTTGCCCAGGTCAAATGTGCACACTCACTTCAACCGACGAAAAGTTGGACATTACAACATCAGATCCATCTCCAACAAAGCCCCTTTGATCAACGAGTTTATTACAGAACATGAAATTGACTTTTTGTGTCTCACTGAGACGTGGCAGCAAAGCAATGACTTCTTCCATCTTAATCAGGCTGTCCCATCTGGATTTGTTTACATCTGCAAGCCTCGCACCTCCGGGAGAGGGGGTGGTCTCGCCCTGCTCTATCGCGAGAACATCAAGCTAACACCGCTCACTCTGCCTGATCAATTCTCGTTTGAAATGCTGGCTGTCGAACTTCAAGGAGCTATACCCACCATTATTGCGGTATTATACAGACCTCCAAAACCATCAAGTTTGTTTATTGCTGAACTGTCAACTGTCCTCACTGAACTGAATGCAATGTCTCCCAACATTATTTTGGTGGGTGATTTTAATGTACACATGGATAAGTCTTCTAAAACATGCACTAAAGACCTTATGGACATGCTTGATTGTTTTGACATCACCCAATATGTTGATTTTCCAACGCACAACAAAGGTCATATTTTAGATCTGGTCTGTTGTTCTGGTATAACACCTGCCAATTTCAGTACTGCTGAACTACCCATCTCAGACCACAAAGCTGTGCTATTTGACACCTGTCTGTCCATTAGAAAAGCAAAAGTTCAGCGTGCCATGTCTTACCGCAACATCAAAAAGGTAGAGCCAGAGGCATTTACTTCACTAGTTGCCTCCTATCCTTGCCCTTCTTCCAATGCTTCAGCAGCGGATCTGGTTGACCACTACAACAACTGTCTGTCTACAGCTCTTGACAGTCTTGCCCCCTTAAAGACACGGACTGTTTCATTTGTGCACTCTGCACCTTGGTTCACTCCTGAGCTATGCCAAATGAAGTCCATGTGTCGACGTCTGGAACGGCTTTCAAAAAAGACTGGTCTTGCTGTCCACCAAGGGATGTACTCGGAGCATATACTTCAATACAAAAAAGCACTCTCTTCTGCAAAGAGCTCACACTATGCAAGGGTCGTTAATGAGGGAAACGGAAACACCAGGGCTCTCTTTTCCACTGTGAATGGCCTCCTCAAACCACCTGATTGTACCAAACCTACAGAGTGTCTCTGTTGAACGCTGCTCAGCCTTCCTGAACTTTTTCCATAAAAATATTGAGGCTATCCACCAGCAATTGGAATGTTCAATTACTCAGCTGAAACAACCATGCTTGATGAACACTCTGGGATCTCACAACAATGAACTCTGTGAATTCAGTCTCCCTGCTGAAAGTACCATCTTTGGCCTCATAAAAAAGTGCAACTCCTCCACCTGTCATCTGGACCCTCTTCCAACAAGCCTGGTTAAGAGCTGCCTGCCATCCATTGCTCCGTCGATTACATCAATACTCACCACCTCTCTCCTCTCTGGCACTGTACCATCATCATTTAAAACTGCTATTGTCAGACCAATGCTGAAAAAACCTGGACTGGACTCTGACAACTTCAACAACTACAGGCCTATTTCCAACTTGCCTTTTCTCTCCAAAGTTCTTGAGAAGATAGTGGCAACTCAACTCCAGGATCACCTGAAGGCCAATGATCTCTTTGAGCCATTCCAATCTGGATTCCGTCCTATGCATAGTACTGAAACGGCCATGATCAAGATTACTAATGATCTCCTCTGTGCAGCTGATGATGGACTTATCTCCATTCTGATTCTCCTTGATCTCAGTGCAGCCTTCGACACTATCTCTCACCATCTTCTGCTGGAACGTCTAGCTAATATCGGAGTGTGTGGCAGTGCTCACCAGTGGTTCACCTCCTATCTCTCTGGAAGGACACAGTACGTACAAATGCTGAATTGCAAGTCTGAGAGTACTGCTGTGACAAGAGGAGTGCCCCAGGGGTCTGTGTTAGGCCCTCTGTTGTTCATCATCTACCTCCTCCCACTTGGCACTATCCTCAGGCAACATGGTGTTCAATTCCACTGCTATGCTGACGACACCCAGCTTTACCTTTCAACAAAGCCCACTGCTACACTTCCGCCAGCTGTACTTACTGCCTGCCTCCATGACATCAACTTATGGATGACACAAAATTACCTCAAACTTAATAGCAGTAAGACTGAGCTGCTAGTGGTTGGCTCCAAATCAGCTCTTGCTAAGATGGAACCTTTCACCATATGGGTAGATGGCAGCACCATCCCTTGCTCCAACCAGGTCAAGAGCCTTGGTGTCATACTGGACAATACACTATCATTCAGTGCACACATAAACAGTATGTCAAGAAGTGCCTTTTACCATCTAAGGAACATTGCACGGCTTCGCCCAGCGCTCACCCAGCAGAATGCAGAAGTCCTTGTGAATGCATATGTGACATCCCGCCTCGACTACTGTAATTCCATCTTGTCTGGAATCCCAAATAAGCTACTCCACCGGCTCCAACTCATCCAGAATTCTGCAGCAAGGATTGTAACACGCTCTAAATCCACCAGCCATGTAACACCATTGCTTATCCAACTGCACTGGCTTCCAGTAGCCTACCGAATTCAATTTAAAGTCCTGCTCCTGACCTACAAGTCCATACACAACAATACCCCCACCTACCTCTCTGACCTCCTGGAATCCTACACTCCTGCCCGCTCACTGAGATCCTCCACAGCAGGCCTACTGCATGTCCCTAAGGCGAACCTCAGCACCCTTGGAGAGAGGGCTTTCAGCTACATCGCCCCCAAGTTGTGGAATTCACTGCCAGACTACATCAGACACTGTGACTCAATTACTGACTTTAAAAGCAGACTTAAAACTAATTTCTTCAAGATAGCTTATGGACTGACTGACTGACTTTTATTTTTCTTATTTTTATTTATTTCTATGAGATTATTGTAATTGTAATGAGATGATTGTTTGTGAAGCGACCTTGGGTGTCATGAAAGGCGCTTTAAATAAAATGTGTTATTATTATTATTACTACATTCAGCTGTAAGTTTCACCAGATATTCTAAACATTTAACGGTCACATAAATCATTACTATCATCATTACTATAAGCAGCGCCTAGGATTATTCTTGATTTCAGTTTTTCTCTTTCAGCGTTTTTATTATCAATTACTCTCTGAAAAAGAGTTTTCCTTCTCTTTGCTGGTGGTGGTGGTGGTGGTGGTGGGGATGGTTGCGTCTTGTCTGCCATGGAAATTGTCTTCTACTGCTAGGTCCAAATGTGGATTAACTAGTTCCAGTAGCTACCGCAGGAAAACAACAAACAGGAGCTTGCTCTGGGTCACGAGCTCTGGGCCACGAGTACTGCACGAAGGGGTCGCGCGCGGGGGAGGGGGAGTGCAGTACGACCGTTTGATTGACGTACTTACTGTCCAATGCAACTCGTGGCTCTGGAAATCATTGGCTGGATTTTTCGAGCCCTGCCCGTTCCACAGATGATTGACTTGTTTAATTTTCATGTCAGTACTTCTAACTCAGTGGCTGTAAGTGGATAAGGATTTCAAGTAATTTTGCAAAAATTGCCAAAAAAGCCAATTCCATACCCAACCTTTAACCATATTCAGAACATACACAGCCACGACAACCCAGCTTTCCCCAAATGCCTCCACCCTGTTTGCCGAACAAGAGATCAGAAAAAGTGGTTTCAGCCAGGTGTGTAAACATCCATTGTATGTAATGTTGTTTGACTATCTTGCTTGTGTTTCTCTAAAAATAATAATATATGTATATCTTTCTTTAGGCACCAAAGCCCTCTATAAAGTGGAAAAAATCCTTACAAACAAGAGGGTCCTGACTGATGGGGAAAATCTGAGCTCAAAGTACCAGACCTGAACAGTGGAAGTTTTCCACAGTTTTACTGACTAACAACATATATTTTTCTTACACTGCAACAATACAGACCTAAAGATATGTGTAGAGGCAGCAGAGAGAGAGGTCATGTTTCCCGAAGCTCCGCTAGGCATTGGAAAAAACTACTTAATTCATCGTTCAGATCTACTTTATTTTATTCTATTTCATGATCATAATACTTAACAATATATAGTTTGTTTCCGTCGTCCTCCATTGCTCGATTCAACAATAGATTTTGGCATTTTTTATGACTCCCGGATCAGACCGCAGCAAAAGCCTTGGACTTTCCTATTGCCAACATGCCTCTGTACTCGGATATCTCAGGCACGGAGACTGGGAAATGCACAGACTGCACCAAAGTGCGACAGACAGTGGCTTTATTTGAAACGAGACTAGAAGCATTAGAAAAATGCAAAGGATTTCTCCAGGATACAGTGCCGAGGGTGAGTTTGCTGAGCTAACTCAGACAAATACACAACAAGATGATCAAAGCTACACTGTATCCTTCCCGAAGCTGGACAAGAGAGAGACAGTTCCAGCTGCATCTCACTGGCACAGAGTCGGCGCTAAGCCAAAACAACATACCAAAGTGAATCAACAAGTTCACTCAACGCAAAATGCTAAGTTACCCAAAACTAAAGTTGCATGTATCAGCCGGATTAGCCCGTTACTGAAGTTAACCCTGCCGCTGAAGAACCGGTTCTTGCCACTTCAAAAGAACGCGCCTGCCACCCATGAACCCCTGAGCCCCGAGATGCGTCCGGACAAACAGTTGGGACAGAGACCGACCATGAACCCGTTGCCAGAGAGGCGAGCTGTGCATGCGTCGGCCACCCGTGCACCCCAGAGCCCCGAAATGTGTCCGGACGGACGGTGCGAACAGAGATGGAACAAGAACCAGTCGCCACGGAGGCTAGCTGCGCATGTGTCTACCACCGCCACCTCAAGCCAACAAGTGCCCATCTCACAGAAAGCAGATGAACCAGACACTCTGATTAAAGGAGACTCAACCATCAAGGATATAACCGGTAAGAAGATCAAAACATGCTACTTCCTAGATGTGATGGTTAGTGATATCAACCAGAAACTAGCCACAATCATATTGGAACACCCCAAAATCTCACAGATTATTGTGCATGCAGGACTTAATGATATTCAAAGAGAACAGTCAGAACTTCTGAAGAGGGATTACGCTGATCTATTGGATACACTGGACAAAATACACATTAAGTCATTCATCAGTGGACCCATACCAGCAGTTCTTTCTTTCTTTCTTTCATGTTTATTTCGAATTTGTAGACAAAACAAAAACAACACATTTTTGCCAATTACAGCATTAAAGCCATTCAAGAATGAATAACAAAAACAAAAATAATAATAGCAATAGTAAAAATAAAAAGCAAAAAGAAACAAGAAATAAAAAAACATTAATGTAAACATATCCGAAAAGGAGTGAGAAGAAGTAAAAACGTATGTACTCCCACCCCTCTTATTACTTACTTACTGTATGTTTAATAATAATAATAATAAATGAATATAAAAAAATTATGATATATAAATAAATATACACATTTAAGTATGTACATAATATATATATCTACAACATACATTTAACAAGTAACAGTATGAATGTGACACAACAGCGTGTATACACAGTATACCTATACATACTAGGGCTGTCAAAATTGCTCAAAAATGACATTCGAATGTTCGTTTGGAAAAAAATCACGAATTCGAACTATTCGAATATCTGGTTGCCTATTTTACGCAGTTGCCGTCAATATGTCAATAATGCGACAAAACCAGTGCTTAATTTGAGGGGGAGCAAGGGGGATCGCGCTCCGGAAGCTCTGACGTGCACTCCGCCAGCTCCGCCACGAGCAGTATAAAAAAAAAATGCGCTGCGTAGCGGTTATCAATGAAGTACGACATAACATTGTGTGGGGAATAGGTACTTTGGCGCCCCGTGCTGCAGGCGTACAAATTAAGCAATGGACAAAACCATGGTTCAAATTAGTGGGATATATATATATCCTATAAACAGCCCAGTAACGTGGAGGCCTAATCATGAAAAGCCACAACTTTGTATCGCTTGCATTTCACCACCACACCTGCAAGCGCGCAAACTATAGTAATCTGAAGAAGACGCCCGCTTCTGAATGTTACAAAGTATGCTAGTGGTAACGTTCCTTGCTTTGCTTATCATTTATCGAGAAGGCCTATTAAAATCGATAAAGAAAAAAATGCATGTCGCCTACGTCTTTCACCATGCCAGCGAAAGGGCCAGCACTACGCACCGTTCGGATTCATGAAAAAAAAGCTGTCTCGGACTTTGCCGAGAACATTGCGTTATAGCAGCTTTCACCAGCCAGACTACTAGCTCCCTGAGCTCTACTTCGGATGCTTATTGAATGGCATAGCCGAGCTGGAATACCTATATCCAAGTACGGAAACCCCGAGGGGATAAAATACATTCGCTCTTCACAATACTAGTCTGTTCCACTTGTACCGCGGGAGTGTTTTTTTACATTCGAATATTATGAGGGACATCGCGAACAGACAGAGGCTCATTCACAAAGCAGATAGAGGCGCTTGTACCGCGGGAGTGTTTTTTCACATTCGAATATTAACTTTCACGTTCGAATTCGCGTTTTTGGATACATTTCGAACGAATATTCGAACTTCGAATATTCGTTGACAGCCCTAATACATACATACACAAACCTACTGACTCTTAGTGCAGTTCACTATATCCTGTGAACACTCAATTTTGTACATTCTTTTAAAAACATTGATGCTTGGACATTGCTTATGTACTTCGCTCAGATTGTTCCACAACTTGACACCTGTGATGGAAATGCGATAACTTTTCATGGTGGAATTTCTCATCTGAATTTTGTTGAGTTGAAAATTGAGTTCTCTCCTCAAATTATGCCCGCCCTCATGTTCACTAAACAAGTTTTGAATGTTCAATGGTAACAAATGGTACCTAGCCCTGTACATAGTTAGTGCTGTTTGATATGAGACGATGTCTGTGAAGTTTAATAATTTAGACTGTAGAAATAGTGGATTGGTATGTTCCAGATAGCCGACCCTGTGAATGATCCTTACCGCTCTTTTTTGTAAAATGATTAGTGACTGTAAAGAACTTTTGTAATTGATACCCAAGACTTCAGTACAGTAGTTTAAATATGGCAAGACTAAAGAACAGTAGAGTGTGAAGTGACTAATGATCCAGAACCTGCTCTGCTTTATTTATGACTGCTAAACTTCTTGCTACTTTGTATTTTACATGTGTAATATGTGGTTTCCAGCTGAGCTTGTCGTCAATTGTTACACCCAGAAATTTGATTTCATGCACTTGTTCAATAGCCACCCCATCAATTTATATCTTTAACTGTGTGTTTAACCTTCCAAAGAACATACACTTGGTCTTGCACACATTTAAAGATAATTTGTTCCAGTCAAACCATAATTTCAGTTTGTACAACTCTTCATTTATGTTCTTTTGTAATGTATCTAGATCATCACCAGAGCAAAATACATTAGTGTCATCTGCGAAAAGTACCATAGACAGCAACTAGGATACTTGGCAAATATAATTTATGTACAGTATAAAAAGTTTTGGTCCCAATACTGACCCCTGGGGGACTCCACAAGCAATGTCAAAGCAATTTGAGCTATGGTTACCCAGCTTCACAAACTGTTTCCGTCTGTTCAAATAGCTTTTTATCCAGTCTATTGCCATGCCTCTTATACCAGTTTTCTCCAGTTTATTAATTAATATATTGTGATTGATAGTGTCAAAAGCTTTTCTGAGGTCAATGAAGATGCCAATTGCATATTGATGATTATCAATTGCGTCTGTGATTCTTTCAATGGATTCCATTAATGCCTGAGAAGTTGATCTTTTAGTTCTAAAACCATATTAACTCTCTGAGAGTACATTATGTCTTTCCAGGAATGAATCTAATCTGCTATTAAATAGTTTCTCAAGTATTTTTGAAAATTGAGGCAGTAGTGAGACAGGTCTGTAGTTTGTGAAGAGGTGTTTGCTCCCATTTTTATACAGTGGAATGACCTTTGCTATTTTCATTTGATTTGGAATTTAACCGGTTTGAAATGATAAATTGCATATGTGAGTAAGTGGCTTAGAAATCCCCTCAATGACCAGTTTGACCAGTGACATGTCAATATCATTCAAATCTTTTGATTGTTTATTTTTACAGTTTTTTACTATGTCCAATATTTCCTTCTCTTCGACTCTCTCAAGGAACATTGAGCATGGATTTCTGTTCACCAGATCCCCCATATGCTTCCCTTCAACCCCTCGATCCATAATTTTACTCTCTAGATGAGGGCCTACATTAACAAAAAAGTTATTGAAGCGATCTGCCACCTCCTCCATATTGTAATTTTCAATATCATCTTCTTTGAAATATTTAGGTAAGCTGTTTTGTTTGACATTATCTCTTATTATACTATTTAAAATGTTCCATATCCCTTTTATGTTATCTTTATTACGATCTAGTTTATTCTTATAGTATTCTTTCCTACTTATCCTTATAATACTGATTAACTTATTTTTATATTTTTTATATTTATCCTCGGCTTCTTTGGTTCTCTGTCTAATATAATTCCTGTATAATGCATTTTTCTTTTTACAAGCATTTTGCAAACCTTTCGTCAACCGTGGACAGTTATCATATGCTCTTTTTTTGGTTGCATTCTTATTGGACAATGTTTATCATACTTTGCCTTAAATATCTCCAAAAATATATTATAAGCACCGTCCACATCTTTTTCGTTATAAATCATGTCCCAGTTCTGTGATACTAGATCCTGTATTAACATATTAATTGATTTGTCTGTCTTGATTCGTCTAAATATTTTTTGTTTTTCTGTCCTATTCTTATAAACATAATCAATTACCGTAAACACTGGCAGGTGGTCGTAATATCGCAGACTAATAACCCACTTATTTTGTTATCAATTACATTGGTAAATATGTTTTCTATGAGAGAGGCACTATGAGTTGTGATTCTACTGAGTCTAGTGATCGAAGGAAGTAGGCACATACTGTGTATTGTATTTATAAAATCCTCTGTACTTTTATGATTGCTATGTTTCAATAGATCTATGTTGGTATCTCCACATATAAATATATTTTTATTACCTATTCCTGAGAACATGCCTCCCATCCAATCCTTAAAAGTATCAATACTTGAATCGGGCGCCCTATATACACAACTGATTAGCATATTTTTTTTGTTTTCCATGCAGATCTCAATTGTAATGCATTCGAGAAGGTTATCAATCACCTGTGACATAGCCTCTACAATCTTGAAATTGAAGTTTGTATCCACATAAATTGCTACTCCTCCTCCACCCTTGTTAAGTCTGTTTTTATAAGTAAGTTCATAGCCATCCATCTCACAGTCCATTTCCCTTTCCTTGTTGAACCAGGTTTCAGAGATTGCAATGATATTGAATGGTTGTGAGAATGAGTACAAATAGTTCTTGATGGATTTCAAGTTTGCATATAGACTTCTACTGTTAATGTGAATAATAGATAACTCCCCATCTGCTTTGAAGTTGTGATTATACCGTTCAGTAGTGTAGTATTTACAAGAGTTATTAATGTTGGAAAATAAATTAATATCTAGGTCAATGTCCAGTTCCAAGTCCATTGTGTTGTGCTCATAGTGATCCAATGTGTTAAATTCAGTAAATTGTTCATAGTCCATTATCCGCTGATTTAGATGACTGTCGTCACCAATTGTAGTGAAAGTTATATTGTTGTGTGTCATGGTGTGTTGTTACCTTAGTTCAGTATGCCAATAGCCCACCTATCCCTTTGGCTCTTCCCTACTGGTACTTGTCCAATTCATCCATGCTTCTGATGAGTACCACCTTTGCATTCATTCCGTTCAACTTCACAAAGATCTTGCAACTTGTGGTCCAAGTATTCTGTATTTTCCCCTGCTTTCTGAGGTGGCGTGCCTTTTTTGCAATGTCTGCGTTGACAGGGGAATAAACAGATTCAGTCGTCTACTTGCACTGAATACATGGCTTTCCAGAGTCTGCAATGAAAGAGGAAGGGGCTTTATTGACAATTTCAACTTGTTCTAGGGGCGCAAATATCTTTTCAGAGCAGATGGCCTACACCCAAACAGGTTAGGCTCAAAACTGTTAAGGGACAATCTTCTCTTCTCGCTTTGCCACAAATCTCCATGGTCTGACGCACAGGCCAAAGTCAGAGCACAGGTTGAGAAGAAGCGAGACTACAGCCTCCCCGACACATCTACTCTGCCACTATCTGCCACACAGATAGCAGACAGACCACAGACCTTGAAGAGAGACAACAGCCTGCCCGACACCTTGGACATCGTGCCTTCCCCCGTCGCTGATGCTGGCTTGGCGAGGAACGGCCGACCCCCTCCTCTGCACTCCCCATCGACGATGACCTCCAGCCTCATAGCCACAACAACAACTCCAGCTCCACTGTCTCCTCCCTTTTCGGTTTTCCAGCTGAATTTAAGAAACTGGAATATGATGGCATCAAACTTGCATCTGTGTCAATGATAGCATCGTGTTACGAATTTTAAGCACATAAGCTAGCCCCACATAGCTATTAGGAAGCAGGACCGAACATATAAGCCGTAAATACTGTACATAGCCACAAGGGGAGCAGGACCTTACTGAAGGCTGCAATAGCTACTCCAACCACAGAAGGCAGCACCTCAGACAAGTGAGGAAGCCGAGGCTAATACGTCACATAGGCCATGCCCACTTCACATAGGCCACGCCCACTGGACGGGCAATAGCTCGTGATTCAAGTGGAGAGGACAGAGATCAATAGGTAACCGCGGAGAGAATCGGGCTTAAGCCCGGGGCTTGAAGCTCACGGTATTTTCCTCCACACGCGTTAGATCAACCCGGTATCACGCGATTTCGTGCTCATGCGCACGTACGTTAATCTATTGAATCGTGTTCCAGAGCACGATAGTCCGACTTTTTTCGTGCTACACAGAACGAAATGTAAACCAATGCATTCTGAATGGGAGTGTTCTCAGACAATTAACGTGCTCCACAAAACGCTACGAGAGAGAGACAAAGAGAGAGGGAAGGACAGAGAGCGAGAGAGAGGCTTCAGAAAGGGTGTGCGCAGGTAGTACAGTGCACCCTAGTTATGTTTATGCCAAAACCACAAATGCTATATATATATACCGTATTGGTCCGAATATAAGACAGCCTTTTTTCCCCTCGAAAAAGGTCCGAAAAAGTCGGATCGTCTTATATTCGGGGTCTAGTATGCAGAGCGCAGTTTCTCTTCTTCGCCTCTCCCTTTAAATGTCAATACACATTCGCGGCCGCAGGTTGCGCCAGAAATTGGTTCCGGGAAGAAGTAGTCCAGCGTCCTTAACAACCAGACCGTTACCAGTGTTTAAAGACAAGCTGATCATTTAGAGACAAGTGGCTCAAATATGGGTCAGGTCAATCAACAACAGCGGAGGAGCTATGATGCCAATTTTTAAATAATGTTCGTCAATAAGGCAGAGTTAAGTCACAACTGCCAAGCTGCCAAGAAGTTCAGGGTCACGGAGTGTAACGTAAGAAGATGGCGAGCACCAAAGCAAAGTCTCAAAGATGCCAACAGTCAGCGCAAATCCTACCGTGGTCCTCAAAGTGGTCGCTTCAGTGAGGTTGACCAGAGAGTTTTTGAATACATCAGAGAAAACGCGCTTTGGGAGGAGCCGGTGGAAGCAGAGCAGCTGCGGAGCGATGACAGCGAGAGCGAACAGGACGTGTGTGAGGGATGGAGAGACATCGGAGGAGAAGTTTGGCGAATTTTTGTTAAGTTTAGTTAAATATGTGGCCTATATTTTCTGTTATTTAAAAATGTTCACAATGTTGCTTGATTATTGCTTGATATTAATTTTGAATCATACTGTACATATTTTGCCTTGAAAGTGCCGTGGCTTTTACTGGCATTAATATTATTGGCATTAATATAACAAGTGTTTAATTCACTGTTTTTAATATTGTTTTTAATAAGTTCTTTGTTCTGTCAATCTGGTCTGCAAATCTTTTTTTCTAAATGTTTGTGTTGAAAACGGGGGGTCGTCTTATAATCAGGGTCGTCTTATATTCGGACCAATACGGTAGATACATATTGCCTAATTATATATATTGCCTATATATATATATATAGGCTATAGGCCTATATATAATTAGGCTATAATTATATTATTTAGCGTGTAATGAGACAATCTATAGCCAAATTGTCGAAGATGCCCGAGAATCTCCGGAAATATCATCATGGGAAACCGGCGCATCAGACCCATGAACTGTTAAGTATTTTAAGAAGCTGCATTACCCTCACTTAACCACTAGGAAGCAGGACCAAAAATATAAGCCGTAAATACTATGCATAGCCACAAGGGGAGCAAGACCTTATTGAAGGCTGCTCCATCCACAGAAGGCAGCACCTTTAGATAGGTGAAGAGGCCTAATAGGCCATAAGGTGAACCAGGAAAAAGTGGCTAGAAAGTGATTTTCGTTCCCACGTCTGGGCACTATTTTTTTGCATTTTTGCATAGAAAATGCCATTGTGGACATCAGATTAAGAGTTCTCCGCAAAATATCCCGCAGTTTTTTTTTTAAGAGCCATAAATGTATGAAAATAGGAATTACAAAAAAACAAATCTTATACAGCTGTTTTTTCTTGTAAATGTATTTACATTCATTCTGGAAACAGAATCTCTCCCACAAATTGACATTCAGACATATACCTAACATTTGAGACAAGTATTTTAGCATTAATATACTTTCATTTGAATTTAAACCATGAAATGTACAAAAAAAAAGAGAAAAACGCTTCAAAATAAGTGAATAGCAACCTGTACAATTGAACATACACATGGTACATTTTGCTTAACAATGATGTTTTATGCATTAAAATTTTCAGAAGATACTGTGTTATAAGAGGAAGTAAAAAAATAAATAAAATAAAGAACACTTTGGCCCAAAATGGATGACATCAATCAAAATATCGAATAATGCCGAAAAATGGATAATACAACCAAAACTGCATTACAGTTCAGAATCTGTACACAATATGGTATAAAACAATATTTACCTGAACAAAACAATGTGTTGATGTCACAGCAGGTCTTGAGTATTTTTTTAATGCATTTTTTTTATTATTTTGTCTTAGCTTTGCACATTGTTAAAGCCATATCTCAGGAATTCTTTGATACATTTTCCTCAAATTTGGCACAAACTCAAACTATGATTATTATAATTTTTTTAAGGTCAAATGCACTGTAACCTCACATTTTATTTTTAAAGTATTTAACATAAGTAACAAAAAAAAAAGATATAGCAAAATATTTTTTTATTAGAGAACTAACTGATTAAGTGTGACTGCGTATTCTGAACGAGGGAGACATTGTTAATCTCTTAGCTATCACTATCATCAGAGCCATCTTCCCATGTGCTTTTATCCTCTTTTTCCATGGAAATATCGGCACAATTTTGGCACCGACACAAATCAGTACAGGATAGCCTTGCAGACATACAGGAACATCTTCCTGTCTCACATTTGCTCTGCTTGCAGCTGCAGTGGACTACCTTTAACACACTCTCAGGGGCAGGATTTGTAGTCATCCATGTAACTTTTAACTCCCCATCCTCAATGTGCCATCCATTGCCATTGGGTGAAGGGGGAGACATTATACCTTTGAGAGAATGTCTCATTATTGCAGCCTGGTAGTTTGCCCTTTTGCAGTGTTGGTGCAGGGCATCACTTGTAGGGGGCATTGAGAGTTCCGGCAAAGCTGATGATGCCATGCAGAATGCTCTGTACCTCGCATCGTTGACATTTTCTGCAGATGATTGGCCATACAGGTGGCATGCATATTTGCTCAGCACATCAAATGTTGACTGGTCCAATTCAAAACTGCTTCCCAGATGTGTAAATGCAGACAAATATACTTCCTTTTCGCAAGCAACAGAAAACTTCTTTCTTTTCCCCTTGCCATGAAAGGCGCTTGTGGAGTCGCAACCTGAGAAGGTATGAATTCCAATTCCAAGTGCCAAACACACACCGTTTCCGAGGGCTGTTGACACCTTAACAAGGTCAATGATTCTTGTCCTGTTGCCAACTCCTGTGAAGAAAAACAAGCTACATGGAAGATCTCTCTGCAGACTTAAAGCAATAACTGCCACATCTGTATCAGGGCTCTTAATGATGACTGTTTCATGTTCCTGTGCAGCATGATGTGCATGTAAGAACACCCTTGTGTCACATTCCTCATGATCACATTCAAGATCCTTAACAGCAATTACAGTTTGTGAACCATCTGATACTTTCAAGCAGTGACACAGTTCTCCATGTGCTATGTACACAGTCAAGTCTTTGCCCACAACAGTTAGATCAGCATCTTTCCACACATCAAAGAGGAATTCAGCCAGTGCCGCTTTGTTTGTTCCATCAGATAGAAACTTTCCATTGAGTTGGTGTCTTCTGGGTCCTTCCATAAATTTGCACCTGTTGTGTGCCACCAACAGCTCTACGTGACCGTTCTACATTTTTAATGCTAATTTCCGGATACTGGTCTATCACAAAGTCTACCCTTTCACACTTGTACTGCAGAGCCAGCTTAACTAAGTACTGTAGTATGGTGTCAGCGAGCTCTCCAAAGGTGGGTGGTCTGGACTGAAGGGCTTGTATGACCGCCATGCCATCGAACAGAATAGCTCCATTTGGTGGGTTTTTATCAACTAGGCCGTCCCCACCTTTAGCCTCTAATAAATCCATGAGAGCTGATTTGTTAGTTTTGGCAAGTGAACCATCCATACTGGCTAGAGGATAGGAAACCGTTCCCAGTGAGTAGGATAGAATCTCCCTAAGGTCAATTTTTCTACTCTGGCCTATTATGAGCAGTCGGGAGAACAGCTTCTTGTCAGCCCGTAGAATCACATCCTTGCCCGCTGCAGATTTCTTCTTCGTCTTTGCCTGGTCACTAAAGGTTTTCAGTTTAAGCGCCTTAATGGGAGCGAATATGTCAACAGATTTTGACAAAAGTCGCTGGTCCATAAACTCTTTGACAGCTTTTTCCCCTTTGTCTGGAGCGGCGAGCAAATCCTTCTTGATTTCTTCAACTGCTACTGTCCCAGAGCCAAGACACACAATACCTTCGTGGTGTGTGTCGAAAGGGTTCAGCATTGAATCTAGGGTGGAACTTATTCTAGTCACAGCCTTTTCATCAGCATTAATCCGTGTGCTGTCGAGGTCTTTCCGTTTCCGTTGTTCAGGAGATTTACCTGCCATTGACTCACATTGTCTTGTTATAGCAGCCCTTTCATTTTGTGATAATGTCCAGCGATAAACTGCAGCTCGATTCTGTGTTATCCCTGTCCATCCACCTGTTGTCTTGGAATCTCGGTTGCATGTTTGCTCAATAGCCTGGTCACAGGCTATCGAGGCAAATCCATGGACACTTTGAGGTTGGACAGTCCACTGGCCTTTAACGCTGAGGTCGTTGTGGCAAGAAGGATGTGTTACAGGCAAATTGACCATTTCCAGCCAGTATGCAGGTAGATACCTAGCATAGTTATAATAAATAATAATAATTCATTTTATTTGTTGAGCACTCTTCATTCTAGCAGAATCTCAGAGTGCTAGTATACAATTTTTAAAAAGTAGGAAATGCCTTTATGAATAAAAAGGTTTTTAGGCCAGTCTTAAAACAGGCTAGTGTTTGTGTTGCCCTTAAGTGGTCCGGGAGGCTGTTCCACAGTCGAGGGGCTGCAGCGGCGAAGGCCCGGTCGCCCATGGTGCGTAGCCTGGTGTTTGGGATCTGCAGGGACAGACTGTTATTGGATCTGAGGGGGCGGGTTGATGTTTGGGGAGTGATGAGTTCTTGCAGGTAAGGGGGGGCATGACCGTTTATGCATTGGTAGGTGAGTAGGAGGACTTTGTAGTTGACGCGGGATGAGACAGGGAGTCAGTGCAGTGAGTGTAAAATGGGGGTTATATGGTTGTATTTCCTGACTCTCATCAGGATCCTGGCAGCGCTGTTCTGGATGTACTGCAGCTTTTGGATGTTCCTGCCAGTGATCCCAGTGAACAGTGAATTGCAGTAGTCCAGTCTTGAGGAGATGAAGGCGTGGACGAGCTTCTCAGCATCTGGCAGGGTTAAAGTGGGGCGGAGCTTGGCGATGTTTTTGAGATGGTAGAAGGAGATTTTGCACAGATGCTTTATATGATCGTTGAAGGTGAGGTGAGGGTCAAACCTAACTCCTAGATTTGTTACTGTGGTGGAGAGGGGTATGACCTGACTGTCGAAAGTGAGATGAGTTATGGAGGATGACTGAACTTGGTGTGGAGTGCCAACAAGAAGGGCCTCGGTTTTGCTGCTGTTTAGCTGGAGAAAGTTGTTTCTCATCCATGCCTTTATCTCCCCAAGACAGGCAGTGAGACATGACATGGCAGCAGAGGGGTTTGGGGCAGTTTTGATGCACAGCTGTGTGTCATCGGCATAGCAGTGAAAGGACATCCCATGTCTGCTGACAACACAGCCGAGGGGGAGCATGTAGATAATGAAGAGGATGGGGCCGAGGACAGACCCTTGTGGAACACCACAGGAGACAGGGAGCTGTCTGGAATTGCATCTTCCCAGTGAGACATACTCAGTTCTGCCAGATAGATATGACTGGAACCACTTGAGTGCAGAGCCTGACAGTCCAATGGTGGTGTGGAGGCGCTCTAGGAGGATTGTGTGATCCACTGTGTCGAATGCAGCAGTCAGATCCAGGAGGATGAGGAGTGAGGGTGATCCTGCATCGGCTGTCATCAGCAGGTCATTCGTCACCCTGAGCAAGGCGGTTTCAGTGCTGTGGGCTAAACGGAATCCTGACTGGAATTTTTCAAACAGGTTGTTGTGTTTGAGGTGGTCCTGAAGTTGAGAAGCAACTACCTTCTCTAGCACTTTGGACAGGAAGGCAAAGTTGGAGATAGGCCGGTAGTTGGCTAGGACCTCCGGGTCCAGGGTGGGCTTCTTGAGAAGGGGACGGATGACAGCGACCTTGAGAGCCGGCGAGACACAGCCTGACTGAAGGGAAAGGTTGACAATTTTGGTGATGAGAGGACTGAGAATGGGGATGTGTGACTTGAGCAGAGCAGTGGGAATGGGGTCCAGGGTACAGGTACAGGGTTTCATTTTCCTGATGATTTCCTCAACATGGCTCTCCTGAACCTCAGTAAGATGCAGGGGAGACAACACACTTGCAGATAGGGTGTTGGCGTCAGAGGGAAGCAGAGATGGAGAGCTGGACATCTCAGAGCGAATGCTGTCGACCTTTGATCTAAAAAAGTCGATGAAGCTGTTACATTGCTCTTCTGTAGCTTCAGTTGAGGAGGATGGTTGTGGTTTCAGGAGATGCTTTATGGTGGAACTGTTTAGAGTTTCCAGGGTTTTCATTTATTAGGCTGGAGTAGAACTGTGAGCGAGCATCTTTAAGGGAATTTGAGTATGCCTTTTGATGCTCACAGAAGGCCAGCTTATGGACTGTGAGCCCAGAGTGCCTGCATCGCCGTTCCAAGACACGCCCAGCTGTTTTGATTTTCCTCAGTTCATGAGTGAACCATGGAGCAGACCGTGAGAAATTAACAATACGTGATTTGACCGGGGCATGGAGATCAAAAACACTGCTCAGTGAGGTATTATAGATCTCCACTAATTCATCCGCTGAGGCAGATGCTGGGCAGGTGATGAGCTGGAGATCCATGCTCATAGTGGCTGCGTCAATTTTTTTCCAGTTGCGAAAAGACATTTGACGCCTAAGAGTAGTGGTTGGCAGCATAAAAGTAAAGGCCATTGAGACCACCTTGTGGTCAGATACACCAAGATCGTAGACCTGTATGTTATTTATTAGGGCAGTGTCAGTAATGACCAGATCCAGAGTGTGCCCCTTGGTGTGAGTAGGGACCTCAACATGCTGCTGCAGGCCAAGACACTCAAGCACATTCAGGAAATCTGCTGCAAACAGACAGGAGGGGTTGTCGACATGGATATTAAGATCACCAACAATGACAATGTTTGTTGAGATACTGCAGAGTGAGGTCAGCAGATCACTTATCTCTGGTATAAACGATGAGTTTGGCTTTGGAGGACGGTAAATGAGAAGCACTGTCATGGGGTATGGATGTTTGCATTTGAAGGCCAACCATTCCATAGAGGAAAGGTCAGGCATTTGCAGAGGAGATAGTTTTAGTTCCGCCCGGTGTATGATGGCCAGTCCACCACCACGACCAGAGCTGCGGGCTTTCTCCATGTAGTTGTATCCAGGTGGGCATGCTTCATTGAGCACGTAGTAGTCCGCTGGTTTCTGCCAGGTTTCAGTTAGGCACATGAAGTCAAGCCTTTTCTCTA
Organism: Gadus morhua; assembly: GCF_902167405.1. Classification (NCBI taxonomy): domain Eukaryota; kingdom Metazoa; phylum Chordata; class Actinopteri; order Gadiformes; family Gadidae; genus Gadus; species Gadus morhua. The sequence continues at coordinate 27,571,033 of NC_044055.1, read as the reverse complement.
TAATATGGTCATTTATGAGGAGGGATTTATTTGTGAGGGATTGTGCATTAAACAGCTCCATGGTGATAGGAGACAGAGCTGAGGGTAGAAGTCTCTGCAAGCTCCTTAATACGCGGCGATGACCTCCATATTTTCCACTTTGCCTAGTCTTGGGTATTTTTCTATTTGTTGTCAATGCCGGAATGGGCCAGCAGAGGGCGCTAGATGCTGTAAGCTGCAGGGGGATCGTAGTTTCCACAGGAGAGGAGCGGAAGTCAGAGGCAGGAAGTCATTTCTGTGCATGGTGACTGCATCTGGATGTGTCTATGCATGTCACACGATAGTTCACACGATCATAGGCAAAAAACATCAGCATCATCAATCGAACTGTTGACAGGTGGAGTTGCCAGTCAGATTCTCTTGTTGCTCTCAAAAACAGAAGGAGTGTTTGAACCATATCGATGTATGTCCAATTTTTGGTTGACTGCACTTCTCCTTTCCACATATTCTGCATACTTACAACAGATTTTTTTCAAATTTGTCATTAGCACCCAAAACTTCGATTGTTCCCTCTGGGAATGCACATTTTATCTCCTCAATAACATCCAAACACTCATGTCTCTCCACTGGTGGCAAAGAGTCCAGGAAGGTGTTTACTCTGGCGCGTTGCAGACACTCGTACATAAGCTTGTGCGCCCTTATGCTGCGGTTATACTGATGACCACTGATCACCCCATTGATGGATCCTGGGGCAACCACTTCAGACTCAATGAGTATGTCTTGCAGTCCTGCATCTCCAAACCTTTTTCCTAGAATACCGAGGTAGGACATGCATGTGTGAAACTCGCCTAGTCTTATCACTAGACGCTTTGTCAAGTCTTCGTCTTTCCAACGGATTTGTTGAGCTTTGGCATATATAGCTTGGTCAAATACTAACACGATATGGTCCAGTTCAAGCCGATCAGCAATTTGGACACTTCGCTTCAGAATTGTGTTTACCATTGACATCTCTGTCGGTGAAGCCTCAATGACTGCAGTGCTGACTTTTGCAGAGCAGCATCTCCTTGAAGCAATGTATGGAAACCTGTCCAGCTTGGGACTGTGCATCGTTCAGCATCTATGTATTTTACAAAAACATATGCCAGTTCAGTTTGGGCTGCAGACACGGTGTTCAATCTGTATGTTTCCAGCTGCAGTGGAATGCTATGATGATGAAACAAGTTCTGTGGCCCTTGTCTTTTAGACTGTTGGTAGTGTTCTACAGGAGTGCTAGGGGGTGCTTTGAATGAGGACACTCCTTTCTGTAGTGGTTGTCTGTTTGTTCTTGACGCAGGTTCAGCGACAGAACTTTGCAGCATAATGCCATTTGTAGGGTGAGTAGTTCCACGACCTGACAGTGTCTCCTTCCCAAAGTCAATATTGTCCCACACCAGTATTGTAGGAGTCTTCTTCGAGAATCCAACCGGGATTTTGTCTCTGCCCTCTAGTAGTTGTAGTTGGGCAAGGCTAGTGTCTAGACTGACAACTGTGTCCCATGAAGCACAATGCCCTAGTCCACTCAGCAGTGACACAACTTGTGAGGAACCTGTTAAATGCCGAATACTTAGACCAAGACATAATGATTTGGGTGTCTGCCTCCGACTTTTAATGCAAGATACATAATCTCTTGACAAACAGATATCACTTTTAGGTTCAAATATTCTGGAATATCAACATAACAGGCTAATGTTGGTTCCTCTGTTGCACCTACAATCCAAGCAATAACATTGTACAGTTCAAGTGGCACAACAGATTTTGCATCGGACACATTTAAATCATCTGATGTGGGTGGCCAGGGGCACGTCATACCGGGAGAGTCCCATAGTAGCTGCTTCAATATCAGCGCTGCACTATAAAGTGTCCTTGTGTTCTCAGTAGTTTGCGGACCAGCTGTTGTTCTTGCAATGTGTTCAGTGTCACTTTCAGCTTGGCTTACTTCAGTTGACTCAGTTGTGTCTGTACCTGATGGATGAGGTAGCCTGTCTATCAGCTTATCTGCAGACAATGTCTCAACAAAAACCAGTTCGCAGATGTTGCGCTTGCTTGGGCAGTGAAACACCAGTTGGGGAAAGTCCAGGGTCAGCCTTCTCTTTAATTTATCCTGCCTGCAACATAAGAACACAGGGAAAGAGGAGCAAGGGTGTAAATAAAGATATGTTCATACTTAAAAGTATTAGTAGTTTAAATATACTATCAAAGCCTTTTTATTTTTATTTTTGATATTTTCCAGCATAAAAGTGTTTTACACCCCTGCCAAAAAAATCTTCTGTTGTTACCTGTAGTTTGAAGCATCACGATCTTCATGTTTTTGGGTAACACTTTATAATAACTACACACAATTCATCATTTATTAAGCATTTGTTACCTATTAGGTAATGGTTTGTTCACCATTAGTTATTTATTGTTAACAGCAATTACAGCAATTAATAGTAAAGCATTTCTTCACACAGTTATAAATGGGTTTGTTCATAGTAAATAAGCCTTCTAAAAAACTATTAAATAATAGTTTGTTCACCATTAGTTATTTATTGTTCATACATAACGTATCATTAGTAAAGCATTTTTTCACACAGTTATAAATGGTTTGTTCATAGTAAATAAGCCTTCTAAAAAAGTAATTTTACCATTATTATCTAGGTACTTAGGAATGTATAAGGCCGGTTAAAACCTGGAAGTTGATGATTAACAGACTATATAGACCTACATTTGTTCATGCCTTAAATAAAATGTTATGATTTAGAAATAGGCCTCAACTAATAGCTGGGGTGTTAATACATATGTTACAAATACTTACCAATTAGGTTATCCATGATTAATTCATGAGTTACTACGGATTAGTTGACTATATGGTGTGAGCCCATCTAAAGTGAGGACTTGCTATGCTTTACAAAGCATTTATAAATGAGTTGCAAACATAACCTGGACACAAATATGTATTATTCTATTTGGACATGCCTTCAGAAATATGCCTACGGATAGTTAGTGTTACTGCATCTTTAACAAGCACTTAACAACACTTCAATTCATGATTAGATTAACTCATGAGTTACTACGGATTAGTTGACTACATGGTGTGAGCCCATCTAAAGTGAGGACTTGCTATGCTTTTCAAAGTATTTATAAATGAGTGGCAAAAGCTAGCAGATACCAAAGAGACACAAGTAAAATAAGTATTATTTTAAGAAAAGGGAAAGAAATGTCAAAGTGTTGAAAACGTACAAATATTTATTTAAAACTAAATACATTATAATTATTATTTTCGACACAAATTGTGTTTTTAAACAGTGACTAAGATCACACACCCCAGGGGGGAAAAAAGAAACTGAAAATAAGCAATGAACAATGGTATTGAACAAACATTAAAAAAAGGCAAATTACAATAAATAAAAAAATACAATTAATGCATACTTATGTTGTCATAAAACAAACAAACAACAATATAAACATATGTATGTACAATTAATTAACACTACCTAGGCCTACTTATATTTTTTTGAGATGTCGTGCATTAGCCGACCAAATGCACCGCCAGCCACTCGTTCCACTCTATGAGGGACAAATGGTCAGAGAGCAGACTTTCTGACCGATTTCCCCTCAGTCTCCATATCTGCTCCTTGTAAGAGCGCCAGGCCCTCTCCACGTGCTGAGTATGAGCCCCAGTACGCGGATCAACATACCACCTACTGTGACTCACAGTATGATGGTGGTACCCAAGCCCTGAGAGTACACGGTAGGAACGCCATTCATCACTTATAATTGATGTCCCTGGTCTGACATGGTGAACTATTAAAGGCACGAGGTGCCCCCTGGATGTCTTCTCCACAAGGCGCAAAACTGGCCTCCTTGCCTCTCCATTCACGCCAAGCATCCCAAATACCCACTTCCGCCGTCTCCACCCACCAGCCATCCTTCCTCTTCCATACTTATACAGGTAAAAACCAATACAGATATAATCAGTTATATATTTTATAGAGCTGTCAAGCGATTAAAATATTTAATCATGATTAATCGCATTAATGTCATAGTTAACTCTAATTAATCGCGATTAATCGCAAATTATTTTTCTATGCTAAATATCCCTTGATTTTTTTGTCCCATAATTCTTCTCATTTTAATTCTCTTATCAACATGGTGAAGTGCATCGGCTTGCCTTGTGCAAATGATTTTTTATTGATAACAACATTGGCATATACACTGATCAAAACAGGACGATACAAAAAAAGAGCCTATAGTGCAATTAAACGACTGCTTTGAACAAATGTCATTTGAACATAGCAGTCAGGCTACTGCTTCTTTGTTTTGAGCCAAAGGAAAAAAAAAAATAATTGCGTTAATCGCGCGATAAATTTTTTAACGCCGTTAAATTTGGTTTGCGTTAACGCCGTTAATAACGCGTTTAACTGACAGCTCTAATTATTTTACTATTATACAATCATATTACTATAAAAAAATAACTTGATTAACTACTGTTTTTCACAAGTATCAAAATGTTGCACACTAAAGCTAAAAACATACCTTTCGTTTTTGCGTCGAAAATGGCTCTCATCAATAGCTACAAACTCCCTTCTCCCACCAATCTGCTGACGTGTCCGCCTCCTCAACCTCTCCATCGCAAACACACATACGTCCCTTATTTTTTTGGCCATTTTGGTCAGAGTGGCTGAACTGGCTGCAATGCTGTCTTCCATCATGTCAATTTGTCTAAGTCTAAGACCCTGTGAAAATCTTCAAAGGTAAATACAAAAAATGTTGTACTGTTAATACATTTAACACAATCAAAGAGACCAGCAAAAAGCAAAACAATACACTGTATTGTTTCTTCAATAATTAATTCAGCTTGACTGTCTTAAAGTCTTGCTACGCAGTTTCTTAGCTAGAACATTTCTTTTGTCACATACAGCAATCATCTCCTAACGATCCACTAGCTGCTCTCTGTTTTGTTTGAAACATCAACAGCCGTGACGGCACCCAAAAATACTTCGAGAACCTTCAACATAGAAATGTGGTTAACATCATATTCAGACAATCAAGCACATATTAACCGAACACTCTATACTATTCATTTTGTTCTTTTATTTATTTTTAAAAAGAAAATGCTTTGCATGTTTCAAGTACTCAAAATATAGGCTATTTTTCTCGGTGTGTTTTACTTTTCTACACTTCCTCTGCTCAAGTGCATGGTGCTATTTCAAAAGGTCCTTGCTCACTTAACTGCTGAACTTTAAAGGCTCTCTGTCTCGCAGCCACAAAGGCTCTCTGTCTAGCAGCCACCATGTCTCGCAACACAACAGTCTTTCTACGCATTATCTATTTTAGCTTTCAATGACATGTTAAGTCACTTTTGCATTCTCATGCACTGGTAATTCCTTGGAATAACATTTGTAGTTATTTTTGCTAATAGGGTTGTATAAAGGTGATTATATTATATACCTATTGTTAACCTTACACATAACGCATAACACTAAAAAGTACCAACATAGCCAATAATAACAAGCAATGACAAATATAATGTTAACTCAACAATAGCACATACATTACAATAATACGAATAATAATGCAATCATAATACATTGAGTGTAGGCTTAAGCATGTTCAGCTACAAAACAAATAGTAATCAATTAAAATAAAAAGGCAAAACTATAAAAAGTTAATAAAAGTATGTTTCCATAATCAATTACATTAACAGAATGGCGAGGGGATTTCTTAAAACTCAAATGTATTGCTTACCTACCTGTACATGAATTGCATCCATTGCATGTGGGCTTTCTGTAATGTGCAGCCCGTCGACAGATCCTAACAAACAGTAACATACCGTTGTTGTTATTTAGAGAGGTGCATCATACAATCAAAATACAATCAGCGCAATTGTACATGTCCCCATATTTTACTATAAACTACAAAATACATGATAAGGAAAAGCCCACATATCGAGAACTTTGAATGGAAATGTCATGCATATTACTGAACAGCGCCAAAAGATGTAGTGGCCATAAATAGGCTAAATTCACGAGAAGAGAGTGTGCGCGCTTTAGTTCAAATGTGTGTGGCATACCCCCCATTTTGTTTTTTCTTTGGTCCCTCTTTCATGATTTTGTGGCCTTTTATTTTATTTACTTACGATGCTGTTGCATGTTTTGGCCTATAGATGGCGCTGTTAAACCAAATTAATGCAGTTTGCATGACGGTTAGGATGAAAAAGAGCTAACAGAGACGAAGTTGTCGAGTTGTCGAGAGAGAGAAAAGGGAAGCAGTCGTTGCTTATGAAGTGAGCTGAAATATGTGTAAATGTGTAAATAAATGAAGGCAATCTTTCCCAGCACACTGTTTAGAGTTACTTTCTTCAAGTGTGCAACATGTGCACCCCAAGTAGGCTCAGTCTAGTCCCATATGAAGTTGAATAACTAAATTACTTCGTTTTTTTACAATAAATTGCAGCATATCATGCTATTCAAACTGAATGTATCTCATCTCAGCTATCCATTTCTTACCAAGCATATTGGTCCACACAGTTTCCTCTTCTCTTCAGCTCCATGCCATGACGGCATTTACTGCATTTCATTTTTCTTCTCAAAAGTTTCTTCCTCTGAAACCACTTAATAAGCTTCCAAGCATTTTGTTTAGAGACATCCTGATGTAGAAGGTTTCTCACACTCCTGAATCTTGTCATTGCACTGGTGAATGATGCCGCCAGGATCGTGCTGCCACAGAATCTAACGCCTGCGTTCAGTAGGGATCGCGTCATCAACGTGGGACAAAGAAAGGTTTTGCGCTTATTCTATAGTGATATATCCACCTGTTCCAGTTGGTGGACAGTAGCAGTAATAATGGCAAACAGAAAACGGATACAGACTAGAGGAAGAAAATATGTAGAGGAGACAGAAGCGGAAGGCAGCAGTGTTGGTGAGTATAAATATGTGTTTTTGTCGTTTTTTTAAACTTACATTGATTGACAATGAGGTAGATTGCTTGCTAGCTTGCTAGCTACTTATACAGTACAGCCACATATTGTAGCTAGCTACTCATATGCGGGGACACTGAACTGCATAAGCAGTTTAATGAATAAGAAGTGCGAGTTTACTGTAGCCTAACTACCATGGAACGTCAACAAAATAATTCAGCATGTTTCTCCTGATTTCAGCAAACCAAATTAATCTTGTGAACGTATTATAAAGACAGTATAAGATAACCGAATGAAAACCTCTGAATGCAGTCTGTAATGAACTAATTGTATAGTATTTCACACTGCATACCTGAAAAATAAGCTATACAGGCGTTAGAAAAGGAAATTGACTGAAATCCATTAGTTTAATTTCTTTCTGTCAGATGAGGTTACTTTAATAGGCTAACAGTTAATGTTTTATAGGCTACTTTATGAAACCCGTGCTTGAATAGAAGAAACACATTTTACTGAATTCCTGTGATTTGTCCAGTGTCCAGTGATTTGACTTTAATTAGATTTTCTACATTCATTCAATAATGACATATGTATTTCTTTTAGGTTTGTCAGCAGCCCCCACAGCACAGCTGGCACTAAACAATAAAGCACATGAGTTGCAGATGTGCAAAAAGAAAATGGAATGGCAGAATGAGAAAATAGAGGAGCTGACCAAGGAGAGAGATTTCCTCAAGGAACAACTAGTATCCGGCAAGTCTCCCAACACAATGTTTAGTCAAAGTGTTGGTTTGTTTTTAGTAGGGTAGAAGGAAGGCATTGCGTGTCCTCTTCGCCTCCAGTCCGCCACAGTCATCTGACGAGTGGTCCAAGAATGTACAGATCCATATTAGCAGATTCGCACATTCCCTTTCCACAGTCCATCAGGTTATTGAACTGCTGTTATTAACAAACAACCGCAAACTCATGATGTTAAAGTCTTCGCTTAGTAAGGTTCTGGTTTAAGAGGCAGTCTTTGCTTTCATCGGAAATAGTACTACTATTGCTTGGCAGCAGGCTACATCTATCAATTAATGACAGGAACGTCTGTCTCTCAGTCTGCGTGTGTTTGTGTACCTGTTATTCGCATATCTCCCGAATACAATTTACATTAGTATTGTGATTGTTGTTTTAACATTCACATTAGTATTACAATTACTTTAAAAAGTAGTGGGGGAAAAAGTGTGACCATGAACTTGCAGGATTTGGCTGTGCATTGTATGCGTGCACTAGGGCTGGGGGTAAACGATTATTTATTAAACGATTAATCAGGCGATTATTTCATCGATTAGTCGACTAATCTAATGACTAATTGGATGGTTATCTATTTCTGTTGCTCGATTAATAAAAACCATAATGTATCTCAAATAAATACCAAAAAATTCTTAATATACTTTATTTAACAACAGTTTTGCACAGCAAAAAACCTTCTGCTTTACACAAAATAAAATAAATAAAATAGTTTCACTGTTATACAAAATGAAAGGCCAGCCGTGCTCAAATCTGCCAGTGTGAGTGTGGCCAGTCTGGCCAGGCCGGGCCAATTTGGCCACTTGGGAGAGGTGTGCTGCTACGGTACGGGCCGCTACGGTACAGATGCTAATGAGCCGAAACGCGCAGTCGCGCACATGCACGGCTACGCAACCTGAGCTGGATGACGTATAGTCCATGCGACGACCACGGACATAATAAAGGCGACGAGCCTTCTTTCCCATTAAACGGTAAACATATATCCAAATAAGCAACAGACTCAGCAAAGTGCGAACTGTGTTCTCTGTGTTGTTGTCCATTGCCCTCGAAAATCATCGACGAAGAAATTTGACGTTGACGAATTTTTGTCATCGACGCGTCGCTACAGCTCTAGCGTGCACATATGTGTTGTTATGTATTATGTGTTGTGACTCTTATGTTTGTATTTTAATCTTTTTAAACAGCTCTTAAAAAAGATGAGCCCAAAGCAACTGCCGGTTCCAGTAGTGTCTCTACACTGGACTCATCTTCCTCCGAGATGAGTTCAAAGAGTACCGACTCAGAGTCATCCAACAGCTCATCCTCAGAGGACAAAAAGAGGTAGAAGAAGGGGAAAGGGAGAAAGAAGGCATCCAAGATGATTAAAATGGAAAAAACACTGCAAAGAGGTTAGAAATACTAATTTCACCACTTTCCACTCACCTGGGTGCTAGATCACTCCTGCTTCGCTGTGTTGTGTTCTCCAGGCTGGCTCTTCCCATATGATGTGACATTGCATGTGTGATTGTTTCTAGCACTCACACAGTGAATTTTAGAGGAATAGCTTGTGGTCATCTCATATTCTAGATTGAAATCAGATTTAAGTGTGTAGCTGACAAGCCACACTAGATTCATATTGTAGTGTAGTGTGTGTGTGTGTGTGTGTGTGTGTGTGTGTGTGTGTGTGTGTGTGTGTGTTAAAGATGAGTACAGTATGAGTACACTGTATATCTGGATTATGATTTATACTTAGTTGAGTATCACTTGTGGGTTGTTTTAAGGAGCTTGTGTTATTTCTCGTTTTTGTGATTGTTTCTTTTTGTGTGTCTTGCCGTGATTGTGGTGAAAATGCTGGTATGTGTGGTGGTGTGTTGTCAGACGGCGTCGCACCAGACTGGAATTCACCGTTCCTCCGTTATCGTTTGATCATGCCGGACATTTCAGAGTAAATGGATACTCCTTCCCTCTGTGTGTGTGTGTGTGTGTGCGTGCGTGCGTGCGTGCGTGGGTGTGTGTGTGTGTGTGTGTGTGTGTGTGTGTGTGTGTGTGTGTGTGTGTGTGTGTGTGTGTGTGTGTGTGTGTGTGTGTGTGTGTGTGTGTGAAGGGAAGTAGATTTTGTGTATGTGTATATGTGTGCTCCTTCAATCTGTGTGTGTGTGCTCCTTCCCTCTGTGTGTGTGTGTGTGTGTGCTCCTTCACCCTGTGTGTGTGTGTGTGTGTGCTTCTGGCCCTTCAATGGAGGCGGAATCTGGCTGTTTTGGAAAGGCATTCCACCACTGTAGCTTCTCCTGCCTCTCATCGGCAACACATACTGAGCATAGTTGCCGTTGTGTGTGTGTGTGTGTGTGTGTGTGCCTGTGTGTGTGTGTGCAAGGAGATAGTGTGTGTGTGTGTGTGTGTGTGTGTGTGTGTCTGTGTGTGTGTGTGTTAAAGATGAGTATAGTATGAGTACAGTAATATAAATGACAAAACTACTACTATAGATAGCACTAATTGTATGTTCTCTTAATGGCAGCCCGGAATCCCGAGCAGGCTTTGGCCCGGTACAAAAAGATTCTTAAATACTACAAGAGGCTTGGAACCATGTCTGGGGCATTTTGAAAGGTCGGTGTTGACCGTAATACAGTGGTGGTCAATGCACCAATCGCCGAGCTTTCCATTGCTGCCCCAGACCAGTACAAGGAAGCTTTGAAAACTTATACCCATTCCACAAAATTGAAAGCATTTGCGGAACACTGTGCCTTGACAATTCTAGGCGATGTAGAAATAGTTGACGCAGTCAACACGCTTAAAGCCAGTGGTAAGCTGCTACCACTGAAAAATAAATAATTATGTGCATTTTGTATTATGCTTTACATGTGTTCCTGTAAAGTAATTTTTACATTTTCTGTACAATACCACTGTTCATATTTTATCTGTATTTTTTTGTTGTGTGTTCTTTGTTGAAAAGAAGAATTTATGTAGTTTAAAATAAATATTTGTACGTTTTCAGCACTTCAGCACATAGCTTCCCTTTTCTTAAAATAATATTTTGTTGTGTCTCTTTGGTATCTGCTAGCCACTCATTTATAAATACTTTGTAAAGCATAGCAAGTCCTCACTTTAGATGGGCTCACACCATGTAGTCAACTAATCCGTAGTAACTCATAAGTTAATCATGAATTGAAGTGTTGTTAAGTGCTTGTTAAAGATGCAGTAACACTAACTATCCGTAGGCATATTTCTGAAGGCATGTCCAAATAGAATAATAGATATTTGTGTCCAGGTTATGTTTGCCACTCATTTATAAATGCTTTGTAAAGCATAGCAAGTCCTCACTTTAGATGGGCTCACACCATATAGTCAACTAATCAGTAGTAACTCATGAGTTAATCATGAATTGAAGTGTTGTTAAGTGCTTGTTAAAGATGCAGTAACACTAACTATCCGTAGGCATAGTTCTGAAGGCATGTCCAAATAGAATAATACATATTTGTGTCCAGTTTATGTTTGCAATTCATTTATAAATGCTTTGTAAAGCATAGAAAGTGCTCACTTTAGACGGGCTCACACCATGTAGTCAACTAATCCGTAGTAACTCATGAATTAATCATGGATAACCTAATTGGTAAGTATTTGTAACATATGTATTAACACCCCAGCTATTAGTTGAGGCCTATTTCTAAATCATAACATTTTATTTAAGGCATGAACAAATGTAGGTCTAGATAGTCTGTTAATCATCAACTTCCAGGTTTTAACCGGCCTTATACATTCCTAAGTACCTAGATAATAATGGTAAAATTACTTTTTTAGAAGGCTTATTTACAATGAACAAACCATTTATAACTGTGTGAAGAAATGCTTTACTAATGATACGTTATGTATGAACAATAAATAACTAATGGTGAACAAACCATTACCTAATAGGTAACAAATGCTTAATAAATGATGAATTGTGTGTAGTTATTATAAAGTGTTACCTGTTTTTGCACCGTATTTAAAAACATTCGTCGGAGCTGGTTCATTCCCAGCACCTCCTGATTTACAATTATCCTTTGGCGGATGATCCTCTCGCAGAATATGTTGTAGCTGGCATCAAAGGTTGGTTCACTTCTGAAAAGAAACACACACACACACACACACACACATTTAATGTGTGCCAAAAGGTATGCAGTCAATATTGTAGCTACATACAAACAGCCTTTACAAGTGCATCTAAAACAAATGTAATATCATAATACCATTCAAAAAGTGAAACTTTTATTTATTCTATATTAATTTCATCTAGAATATGAATTGTAATTTATAATGTGTATATAATTGATAATGCAATTGAATAACTCACACTTCTTTGTCTGCGGTTCCAGTAACTGTTACAGCAGACTTTGTCAGGAACCTGGTGTACTGTCTGTTACAGGACTTGTGGTACCGCACCCCCATGGCCACACAGTCTCTGTCTTGAATATGCAAGAGAATGCTACTGTCTTGCTTTATCCTGGCAGCGTTCATCAACAGGCCTAAAAATAAAAGATGATTAAATGGTTTGTATGTGTGTAAGTGCTACGTGTACTGTGTGTGTTTACCTGCTGAAAGCGTTTCTGCCTGTGAAAGATGGTCCTTCTGCCGTTTGCCTCCCACAGTAACGCTCTTGTCCGTTTTCTTGCAAACTATACAAAAGGCAGGGAGCACAGGGCCAGCAGAACCGATAGGCAGGCCCGTCTTCGATCTTAGTTTTTTTCGTGGAATGTCACTTGTCGAGCCTGAAGCGTTTTCCGATGCCACAGACTCATCTTGACCCACAGCCAGCCGTTTGGCCCGTTTTTCGGCAGAATCCAATCGCTTTTTATCAATGAACCGCCGGTAACGAGTCGGGTGGAACCCAGCGTCATCAGGAATATCGTTATATTCAACATCGATGCAGGATTTGAATGTCTCGGCTACTTTATGAGACTCGCCATGACAGCAAAGCCACCGTTGTAAACAATTCCTGTAAGTATCCAACCTTGTGATAGTGAAATCATTCACCTCTTCGTTCCGTACAGACGTAACATGCATGTAGCATATTTTGTTGTTCTTTTTTCGAACTTTTTTAAGGTGTTTCAGATGTTTTAGAGTATTTTCCTCTTCATCGCTAGACTCAGTTGACATCGCCATCTCGGATCTGCGCGGCTACCTGATTGGTCGAATGTGAAGCACGTGACAAAAACGTCGCCTTTCGCGACGAAAATATTCTTACGCTAATCAAGAAATAGTCCCGACTTTAAACACTAATTAAAAAAATACTGCAGGATGTCAAGTGGAGAACTTTTTTTTACTCGTTGAAAACCAAAATATCTTTTTTTAGGACCAAAAATTATTTAGTGCCCAGACATGGGAACGAGATGAAACGAAAAACGGGTTCACCTTATGGCCTATAAGCCCGGGGGCTTGAAGTAGATCACGGTATTTTCCTCTCCACGCGTTAGATACAATTCCCTCCCTTAAGCTTCATAGCTAATAGACTATTTTCTTCGAAGAATGCTGCAATAGAACCTATAAAGAAAGACGTCATCTCAAGCGGGAGAGAACGTTTGCGGTGCTGGTTTGCAGACATGGGGGACTCGAGTCACATGACTTGACTCGAGTCAGACTCGAGTCGCAAATTTTGAGGATCTTGAGACTTGCTTGACTAACAATGATAAACGACTCGACTTGACTTTGACTGTTAAGGTCTTCATGACTTGAGACTTGACTTAGACTTGAAACAGATGACTCGAAATTACTTTTTTAAAGTTAGATTAAATGTTGGATATGGGATTTGCGATACGCCAGCCGATTTTAAAAATGCACATCTCAAATGGTCCTACCCCCTCTCGTTCAACGCTGACTCTGACTCCACCCATTCCAAGTACATGGACGCGCAATCACGCAAGAGCGCGAACACAGATGCGCGAGAGTGAGCCAGGCTAACTAGGTTGGAGGTTAGGGTTGTCTTCTAGTGCTAGGTCCAAATGTGGATTAGCTAGTTAGCTAGCTCCAGTAGCTACCGCAGGATAACAACAAACAGAAGCTTGCTCTGGGTCACGAGCTTTGAGTACGTGCACGTGCACGAAGGGGTCACTCGTGGGGAGCGGGGGAGGGGGAGTGCAGTACGACTGTTTGATTGACGTACTTACTGTCCAATGCCACTCGGTGGTTCTGAAAATCATTGGCTGGAGTTTTTCGAGCCCTGCCCGTTCCACAGATGATTGACTTGTTTAATTTTCATGTCAGTAGGCTACTTCTAACTCAGTGGCTGTAAGTGGGTTATAATAATGATTTCAAGTGATTTTCAAGTAAAATTACACCGTCAGAGCCAGAACCTCAGACTGGGCTGTTCTCAGCATACCGCAAAAGAATTAAGAGGGTTCAAGTTCCAGTCCCCAAATTCAGTTGAACCACTACCTGGACATTTGTGATGGACAGAGCTGCCTTCAGTTTTGAGCCTATTCACATAATGGTTTTGGAATGTTTTGAATAGTTTGAGTTATTGTTAATGTTAAGACATTGTAATTGTTAATGTTGAAATAAAACTCAACTTATGAACCACTCACTCTACCGATTTTTAAATGTGGAAACTGGGTTAGATGATCAGATTTTTATATGACTTGACTTGTGACTTGCTTGACCTGAGCAATGACTTGACTTGTGACTTGCTTGATTCTCACCACAGTGACTTGCTTGAGACTTGAAGGTTATGACTTGAGACTTACTTGTGACTTGCACATGAGTGACTTACCCCCACCTCTGCTGGTTTGTGTCACGTAAGTACAGGGCTCTCAAGTCTCATGCATTCGGCGTGAGACACACCCAATTCAACCCATGCACACGCTCGAACCTGGTCTCACGAAAATACGTTACACTGTCACGTTATTTAATCTATTGAAACGTGATCAGGGACACGTATTTTCTAAATGTTGTATTTCAATTGGAAGTATTTGTCGTGTCACTAAGAACGACTTCCAAACCAAGGTTCTGTCCGGGAGCGTTCTCCCTGATGTCCCTTAAGGAGCTCAGTACAGATCATTCATTGTTGAAAATTGTCTGTGATAACTAACAAATGACAGCTTTTGGCCACCCATTTCTACTTAAAATTGTCTGTGATAACTAACACCTACAACTAACACTCACCTTTGATTCTGAGAAATTGTGACAATACACGGATATATTAAATCAACCCAGTCTCACCAATATGCGTACAGATCGCACGGTTTGACACTTTCAAAATGCGTGCAGTACATACGCCAAATGACCATTTTGCGTGCATATGATACGCAAAACCCAGCATTAACTACTGTGGAGGGCGGATACGTCCATTTCGCGTGCATATGATACGCAAAACCCAGCATTAACTGAATGGGAAATGCAATATTTTAGGACAGATTCACCATTAAACGTGTTTCTAATGACATTTCTAGCGAGAAATGTACTTTTTCCTTGAATAATCTTCATTCAGTGAATGTGTATGATCTTTATTAATCTTTATTATCTGAATGGGAAATGCAATATTTTAGGACCGATTCACCGTTAAACGTGTTTCTAATAACATTTCTAGCGAGAAATATACTTTTTACTTGCATAATCTTCAGTCAGTGATTGTGTCTGATCTTTAGTTTTATAGTTATTAGGAAGATTTTATCGGCTCGCTCGCATGTTTCAACGACGTCAGGTTGTTAGGGACGCTGCTTTCGCTAAACTAGCAACTCACGTGTTTCCTGCGTTTGTGTTATTAAACCGTTACTTTATGTAACTTTTAATGATATCATCTTGTTAGAAACACGTATATCTGAGAGCCAACCCAGTCGCCAAAAGCATACGTTGACAGTGTACGTTTTCGTGAACACTGGATTACGTCGCATTTCAACATAAAATAGCGTGTTATACACACACACACACACGCACACACACACACACACACACACTGCATTTCGCTGCTAAATAAATAAATAAATACTAAGGCAGAATAAAGAATAAATTCATTCATTATCATTCAACTTCAACATGTGTTATTACAGTATAGTGGTGGAGGGATGACGTATGTTGGCCAACCCGGAAGTGAGCGTCGCCCTGGGTTCCCTTGACAAAAAGCCAACGGGTTTTTCCATTTGATTTTGGATTATTGCAGAAAAATTAGCATCTTTGAAGCACCTCCTCAAAAACTGAAAATAAATAAAAATAACTGCTCCAAAGAAAGAAATTTAAACCAATGCATTCCTAATTGGAGTGTTTCTCCGATTTTTCCATGCTACACAGAACGAAATGTAAACCCATGCAAATAAAGACTTCATGGTCATAATCATTTAAATATCATTAATCTTCTGAGGGTCTGCATCCAGTCACTTGACCGTCATGGTTGCTATGGTGGTTGCTATCGACCAGCCCCTCTAATCCTTACATGGCTCTAAAAGCCACGCGGCAAAGGAGCTGCCATAAACTGTGTTGTTTTTGTCGTATACTAGGGTCCGATGGTTAAAAAATAGACAGATATTCCAAGGTATCCTTAAAAGTAATAGTAACGCTTAATAGTGATAGCTGGTCACTCCAGTCAATTTCTCTGAATTCAGCATTGAACTGCGGTAGTTTTGACGATGATATTCTTGGTTCTGAAAGGTGGGCATGAGTGGTGGGTGGTTTAATTTTTTTTCTGATTGCATAGACAAGCAGATGATCTGATATATCTACGTCAATCACACCGGAGAGTGCATATTTAGCCGGATGATTAGTGAAAATAAGATACAGAATCGATCTGCGTGTCTGGCCTATTCTGGTCGAATCTTTAATTAGTTGATATAGGCCAAGTTTTATTGCAATGGTTTTCAAAGGCTTGGATACGGCGTCATTCCAGTCGAGGTTAATGTCGCCCATTATTACAAGCTCCTTAGTTGTGACTGGTTTAATTATGTCAGAGAGCTGAGATAGATAACGGCTTGCGCTGACATTAGGAGGCTTGTAGGTGACAATTACAGTTATCGCGTGTTGCGGCGTTAAGTTAATTGACAGTTGAAGTGTCTCCGTCTCAGTGTCGAGTTTGCTTAGTGAGTGCGTATATTTCTGACTCACGTATAAAGCAACTCCGCCCCCGGATTTGTCGGTGCGGTCTTTGCGATACAGCTGGTAATTTACTATCGAGAGGTAAGAATCAGGGATAGTGGAGTTTAGCCAAGATTCTGAGATCGCCAGTACATCGGATTTTGATCTGCAAGTAATAATTTCACGTAGTCTAGTTCAGGGACAAGACTTCGGGTGATAAGATGGCAGATCTTAAAACCTCTGACCCTACCGAGTTCACTTAAAGTGGAGGGTGTTTTCCTACGATGGAATGACCTCCTACGAGGCTTGGTGATTTGGGATTTATTATGGGGGGGAGGTATTTCAGGGAGGGAAGTCAGAGACTTGACAGGTTTAGGTGAGGGAGAAACAGAAATCGAAGCTTCAGGGTTATTTAAGGTCGTGGGATCGGAGTGTGTGGTGGATCGGATTGATAGTGGGTGGGATAGACCAGCAGAGAAAACGGATCCACTACTGATTGCATGATGGGCATATAATCCCCATAAATATAAAAATGCAAATAAAAAAACATTTGTCTGTGTATGGAATGTGTCATTTGAGAGCAGTCAACTATGAGGACCATTGTGTGGAGCAGATTGTACGGCATGCTGTATGTTTGCAGCCAGCACCGAACTGCCCAAAGTGTTTGGGTGGATTCCATCAGTGCTATAGAGCGAAGTGCGGTTCCAGAACAGATTGAAGTTATCGATAAAAGTGAAGTTATGGATTTTGCAGGTGGACTGGAGCCATATATTGAGATTTAGGAGTCTGCTAAACCGCTCTGGGCGTTGGGTCATGGTTGGCAGGGGACCACTGATAAAAACGGACTTTCCGCAGCGTTTTAAGAAGGAGAAGAGGTTGTTAAAATCCCGTCGCAGGATTTTGTTAAAATCCTGCGACGGGCCATATCATTGTAGCCTGTGTGGACTATCACTCGATGTATGGAGGACGGAAGGGAATTAATAAGCTCTGGAAGTTTGTCTAGGATGGTTGAGACTTTGGCTCCAGGAAAGCAACGTGTGGTGGCATTGAAAAAACAGATATTCCTGGTGATGCTGTCACCCACTATCAAGGTGGTGGGGGAAACCAGAGGATGTGGTGAATGTAAGAGTTCACCGGTCTCCACCCGGCAGGGCGTGGGATCCACACTGCGGGACCGGGCGGACGAGTGGGGAGGAGAGCCAGCAGCGTCGGGACCAGGGCGCTGGGTCACCGCCACGGCCGAAGGGGGATGTTTACCGGAGCGTCTCAGCACAGCTTCCTTTACGATCCTGCGGCGGGAGGCGGAGGTCTCCGTACGCGGTTCAGAGCGTAGAGTTGGATCCACATCTGTGTTACAGGTCTCCCCTGCACTGTTTGCCACCTGTGGCTGTAGAGTAGGGGCATCGACTGGTGGAGCAGGAGTGTCGCCAGGGAGGGCCGCGTAGTGGTTGGAGAGGCTCAGGCGAGGAGGTGAGGCCCTGACCGGGTCTCTCTTTCGCCCTCGGACGACCACTTCTGTCCATGAGGGATGATGGTCGAGAGTGGAGTAGGAGGAAGGGAGAGGATGGGCAGAGGAGTTCCAGCTGACAGTGTCCTGGTTAGCTGCATTCATGGAAGAGATCCTCTGGTTCTGGTCGGCAGCTAAGTCAATAAAGCTGGCCAACAGGGATTCTTTGCTTATCAGCTCGGCGTAGAGCCTTCTGATGTCCGCCTTCAGGTTAGTAATCTCGTTATATGCCGTAGTAAGTCGTGAGTCTTCGTCGTCTTTCATGGTGTTAAGTCAAAGGTAGGTCGTAAGTTGTAATGCTAACAATGAGCTAATGCTACTGATATCGTAGGAGATCGCTTGGCAGAATCTCCTAAGGTATGCCTGCCTAAGGTGCCTAAGGTGCCTTAACATATACATAAATGTTAAAGTGCCACGTAAACAATCTATGCCAGTGATGTTACCAGAAAATGGGTCTAGACTACAAATACCAGTATGATACAATACCTTGTACACTGTAACAGTGCACTATGGCTATAATCCACTCAACTCTATAATATGGTGACGCCCTAAATGGTGCACTATATTGGGCACAAGGGGAAAAATCTAACACGGCAATGATCTTCCAGTTCCAAAGTTCAGGTCACATCCGAACACAAATTCATCTCAGATTCATGGAGTGCCTTCAAGGGCATCTCCTCGCAACACCGAAGATCATTAATGTGATCAAGTGTGCTTTCCCCGGCTGGCAAATAGGCCCTAACTGCCTCCCCGCACCTCATGCCACCAATGATTACGGCTGTGGAGATCCAAGTGCTGAGTAACACGTCGCCCAGGGCCCGGCACGGCCCGGCCTCACCCTCTTCGGTGGGGGCTCATACCCAGTGGACAAGGGGAGAATGTGGAGACAGCCTCTGGTGCTCCACCAATCATAGTCCTCTGTTCCTACTCCACACAGTACACCTTCTGTATTGATGATGTAATGTGTGTTGTGTTATGTAGTTGTTGATGTATAGAGTTCAACAGATGTTTTGATGTTCTGATGTGTAGATGTTGATGTAGCCCTTTGAGACTGTAATGGTGATTAAGGGCTATATAAATAAAATTGAATTGAATTGAATTGAATGTAATGTGGATGTTAATGTATGTGCTGATGTATTTAGATGTTGATGCATACAGAATATCAGATGTATTTAGGTCAAGATGTTTTTAGATGTTTAGGACGACCGCAGGGCCCAGCAATATGCCGGCGCTGGTCCCCGGTGATGTCATCAGCGAATTTTTAATCGTTGGCGATACAGAGTTGATAGTGAACTACTATGGCCATCGCCTTAACAGCACCTAGCGATCCTGTTTCTGATCTCCTTCATTTGCCTTTTTCAAGGCGATCGTTTGGAGAGAAGACAGATTTAATTTCAAGAGGAAGACCTACACCGATGCCTGATGGGCTGACCCAGGCCGGTAAAGGTTTTGTGCAGCACTTTACAGACTGCAACTACAGCTGCTATGACTGGCTAACGGCTAGCACCGTTCAGAACAACCTATTCTACTGGCCGTGTTTGCAGTTCAACGTCAGTGAGGGGACATGGAACAGCGCCGGATTTAGCAGTCTTAACAGCTTCACCAAGGCAGTTTTAAAACATCAGGCCATGGATGATGGGTGAGCTTTACTTTGCACTGTGTAGGAGCGATAATGTTGTTGTGGTACTTTAGTTTATAACGCATTTTTTTTAATGTTTTGAAACACAAATATATTGCTGGAATTTGGGCAGTAGGCTTAATGGTAATGCTTTGTGTGGATGCCGCTTAATAAGCATATTAAATGAACCTGTTCACTACTACTCCTGTGGGCTTACTATTCTGGCTGGAATAGCTTTTGTAAAATATGTGGCATAAAGGCCTACTTGTATGTTTAATTTTTGTTAATGAACTGGCGTTGCACTTGTGATATTGTCGCTATAGGCTACTTTATTGAATCCGTTGAAGTTGCAAAATATGGTGAATATAACAATAATTGTGAACACTTGTTTTTGTGTCATGTGTGATGTGCAATCTGGTTGCGGAGTGACATAAGGAAAGATCTGATGGTGATGCTGCATTATTCTAGCTCTGCGGCATTGCAAAGTGGTGTGCGTGTGCGCTGTTGTTGTTGCTGAAGATCAACTGTCTTGTTGTGGATGTTATGCAGTAGCGCATATTGTGGCTGTGTTGGCACCTAATATGAAATTTGTGTGCATGTCTGAGTGTTTGGGGGTTGGCCGTTGGTGGAGTTCGTTACTGAAGGCCCTGACTTAAACCCCACGGTACGCTACTGCCCCTGGGGTACTAAAAGGAAAAGTTTGTTAACGTTAGTTTTTTTTAATGAAAACAATCTATTCTCAATTTTACTGACATCTTTTTGTTAAAGCAAACTCGCAAATCTTTCCTTTTCTATAAAAGGTTTGTGTGTCATAGGATTTCCCCTTGTTAATTTGGTTTGTGTAGAACCGAAAATCTGTTGCTATGGAAATGTGACGTCACACTTTTGTCTCTTCAGCCTTCAAAACGAGAGCTGGTAAATTGTGAAAAATGAATTAAACTTTAATCAGACAACGCAGTTATATGCTATAGAGGGATTATCAGTTTACGTCACTCCCCGCTCTACACGCATGTCGTTGGCAGAAAGAGACGAGAGCGACAATCATGTCTTGTTGTGCGTTTGGTTGCACAAACCCTTTTAATAAGACTGATTATCCCATTTATTCTACTTCTTGCTTGCAAACATAAAACAATTCAAATACTTTAATAATTACGCTTTTTCTTATTCGTATTGCATGCTTATTAAATGTATACTCTGTTTGAGTTCATCTCCCTCAAAAGGTAGTCCCCATTAATTACGCGCGGACATGTTTTTGACACCTCGAAGGGCATTATCCCGCTTATACCATGGTCACTTGCCAAGGAAAAGAAATCAAGATCATTCATTTATATTTTCATGCGTTTTACAATCCCACTATAAAGTTTTTAACATAAATAGGAGGGGTCTATTCCAGGGTCAATAGCATATAACCGCGTTGTCTGATTACAGTTTAATTAATTTTTCACAACCTACCAGCTCTCGTTGTGAAGACTAGTCACCGCGCCATTTGTTTCAATGGAAATCGCAACGGTCTATACTTTCAACTAAAGTGTACATATTTATATTTCAAAATTCGTCCCAGCCTTTATACCACAGATACTATAGGGTCTATAGTATATAACCGCGTTTTCTGAATACAGTTTAATGTAACATTAAACTGACAAAATCTCTCATTAACACCGCAACTGCAAATTAACCACACGGAGATAACCATGGCAA
The DNA here is from genome assembly GCF_902167405.1 of Gadus morhua. Classification (NCBI taxonomy): domain Eukaryota; kingdom Metazoa; phylum Chordata; class Actinopteri; order Gadiformes; family Gadidae; genus Gadus; species Gadus morhua. The sequence continues at coordinate 27,549,502 of NC_044055.1, read as the reverse complement.
CCGGTCAAACAAATTTTCTTTTTGCCATCTTCCTGCGCGCGCGCATCCGCCGTGTTGATGAACAAATAATCCCCCTATAGACCCTAGAGTATTTGTGGTATAAAGGCTGGGACGAATTTCGAATTATAAATATGTACAATGCATAACGTTAGCTCATAGCTGAGTGGACTATACCTCCCGTTGCCAAGTCGTAGCTAAGGTCCGTCCTATTTACTGGACGAGTGAACATTGTTTCTGTTGCATAAGAACCTTACGGGAGGGTAATGATTGGAAAATATCATGCATTTTGAATGTCCAAGTAGCACACCCGTAACATATTAGTCCTGTCTCATCTCGTCAACGAAAAAAAAAATTACATTCCGTCAGTTTTTATTATCGAAGATCTATTTTTAGCTCTTCAACGTCTCGTCTTCATGGAAAAAAGGTTGTTGACGAACATTTTTCATTAATGCAATTAACACTTGATAACTGGGTAGAATTAAATCATAATTGTGTTGAGCTGGGGTTGTGACAATCAACACATACTGATCAGTACAGACCTCTTCATGCTTGACCTCTTAAAGGTCGGGAACATTAATTTCACTTGGTAACCGCCGCACAGAGGACACTAGACAAGTTTATTATTAGTCAGCAGCACATTGAATCATTTTCCCTCAAAACATCTGTGTTTTTTGGAGTGTGAAATTGCTGAAATGAATTGACTCTCATATTTCTATTTATTTATTTCTGCAGTGTAATCACTGGATAATGGGTGCAAGGCTGGAGGCGTGGAGGCTAATTTCACATCAATTAATGCTATTCACAGAGGACTCGATAAATGATTACAGCTCCGGCACAACTACATAACGCGTTGCATTGATTAAGGTCTAGTGATCGAAGATCACACATCTCAATAAGCTTTTAAATGTAAATATGGGATTGGGGATGGGCCCTCAAACTGAATTACTCTGCTTCATAGCTGCAGTCTGGAGTGTGTGTGCCTGTGTTTGTTTGTGCCTGTGTGTGTTTTGTGCCTCTGTGTGTCTGCCTGGCACTAGGCGTCAGTGCTATCTCTGTTCTGTCTCCGCTTCGATGACGTGCGTATGAAGATGAAGGACACAGATATGTGAGGGAACTGACAACTCGCCTTTCACTTGAAAAACAAGAAGAGAAAGCTGAAGGACATCGTTGCTGAAACTGGAAGACTGAATGTGGCTCTCAGCCACGACGTGCAATCAATATCGGAGCACAATGCGGAATTATCATTTGATTGTAATGTGATCAAACAGCAACACTGGGCTTGTTTTGTCCTCAACCCACACTTATGTATGGATCTAGTTTCAAAGCTCTAGCAGTTCCTGCCTTTAATATTATGTCCCGCAGGACATACATTATAACAATTATGAAACTAAAAGTATTAACACATCTGTTTAATATTCATGAAGCAGACTTGAGAATTGAGAAGGTTGCCTGTTTTCCGTCTCGCTCGCTCTCTCTCTCTCTCTCTCTCGCTCTCTCGCTCTCTCACACCTTGGCCCACACAATATGGAGAGCGGGGAGAGCAGCTAGTGAAATGGTCTTGGTGATGAAGAGCAATGATGACTACTTTAATGGTACTCAACCTCCTTCGTCTCTAACCCGACGTCTCTTGAGGTACGGCCACATTGAACGCGTTACGCGCGTTAGAGGCGTAGAATATCTGCATTTTTGAGAACCTTTGGTTTAGGCGCGTAGATGCGACACACGCACTAAAGCAAGGAGTTCATGCACCCAAATACGACAGCGTTTGGGTTTTCTACTATCCTCGAACGACAACAAATACAGCGCAGCGATGGTGGTGATCTCAGCCATGTTTGTGGAGCAAAAGAAAAGTAGCGGGGGAAAATATGTTTTGGGCGGGCTCATCTAGCTGCGTTGGCGCGTAAGGCGTGTTGAACCGTTTTTGTGACACACAATGATCAAGCGGCAGGTTAAGCGTGTGCGTTCAGTGTGGCCGTACCTTTAGCCTTCAAACTGACAACCGACATAACTCAACGCAACAGCATTTATACTACAGATGTCACTGATATATCATGCCTTCCATTCGTAATAAGAAGCTGCTTTTCCATGTTTTGTTGAGTGTGCTCCGGTCGCTGTAGTGGTGATCCCTGGCTCGCCTTAATTTACAGCTTGAGTGAGGTCAGCTTACAGCACTAAATCAGAGCGAGAAACAGTGACCCAGAATACGGGTTATCTTATTCCAGAACTCGCAGAGAAAGTTTTCTTTGGCTGGTTGCTGACAAGTAAAGAGAGAGCCGCGCCAAAAAGGATCAATGTGATATTTATGTATTGTGACCTTTTAACTGTAAACATAAATACTCAAGTAATTGATGAGTTGCAGTGAATCATAAGGTGTTTCAGTGTCGTGTGTGTGTGTGGGCTACAGCAGCCCGTGTTGAGTTGACTGTTTCAAAGTCATGCACACACACCCTGAAGGACGCGGTACACACCTGGGGAAAAGAGGAAATGGCCCACTCAGGCGCTCCATAAAAGGGTGATAAATGAATCACAGCGCCTAAATTTAGCCGGCCAGTCTACCTTGAAATCGTCCCAGGCTTCCATCTTAGCAGCAGCTTAGACAGGCTGCATATTCCTTCTGTAGAAGCAACCTCTACTGCCACAGTGAAGCAAGTGAGAGAGATGGATGTCTGACCAAACCATTCATGGTTGCTGAGATAATATGATGTAAATGGTGCGTAGCCACGTCCTGGGTGATGGTCAGCCCTGGTTACTGCCGAGATGGCTGTCTTGGTGGCCGTCGCGGTGTAGTCTTGTGAGACCCTCCTGATGTTCAGAATTGTGTTTTGGCCAGGGCTGGCCAGCAATTGAGTTCCAAATATTGGCGTGGCCTTTTGTTGTGCTTTTACTCTATGGAATCACATACAGAGGTGACCACCGAAGCTACACCTCAAGAAATGAAATCATCTGGAAGATCTCTCTCTCTCTCTCTCTCTCTCTCTCTCTCTCTCTCTCTCTCTCTCTCTCTCTCTCTCTCTCTCTCTCTCTCTCTCTCTCTCTCTCTCTCTGACTCTCTCTCTCTCTCTCTCGATCGATGGAGTTTGCTACTGTCGCATGATGAAGCTACTTGGTTGAAGTACTGCTCAGTACTCAATTCTTGTGCAAAAGATGTTTGGGCAGATGAACCAAACGACCAGCATATTAATGATTCCAAGGCTGTCAGATAGGAGAGGAACCGAGGAAGGAGTAAAAAGATGGGAGCATTCTCTTCTCTGAGGATTTACTTTAATATTATACATTTGTGTTAATCACATGGTGGAGGCAAGGTTATTATTGTTAACAACTAGCAGAATTGTTGAGTTTTTATGAAACTTTGAAACTTGCCTCTGACGTAAATATAAGAAAAAAAATTAAAATATTGAAAGCCAGAAATTAAAAAGTCAAACAAAATTAAAATAACCCCCTGAAAAATGCTAAACTGTCATATTCTTGGTTTGAATATGACGGCCCCCTCAAAAACAGCAGTATAGTTTACTTTTTGATAATAGTCCTTCCAGGTCGGGGATGTGGGTCAATTACAGTTAGCTTCATCATTTTGCATGAAGATACCTCGTAAAGTAAGACCTAGGCAAAAAACTGTGGCCATGTATCTTGAATTCATAGAAGAATAGAAAATCACTATTTTCCTATTCTCTTTTATCCTTGAAATATACTTACATAATGCAATTCATCTTTTTAATTCATCTTGAATTAAAAATAATTAATCTTATCCGTTCACAGGATGTGACGCTCATTCGATCTTTTCTTCTTCCTAACGTGTCATGCATACATCACCCCAGCCTCTTCAGAACACTGTGTCTTGGAGATGCTTGAGGCCTTGGAGAATGTGTCTGCTATGAATCAGCACTGTGTCACTCTGTGAGTGGACTGCCCCGAGCTTCACGCTCCGTTTGGTATTCAAAGCAAAAGGTTATGACCGTGAGCTAGAAAATATCATTGCAGTGGTCCATCTCGCTTGCAAATATATTACAAATACTTTCCGTAATAAGGTACTCCCGTCTCCCGCCCTCTCTCTGTATCTCTCTCTCCCTCTCTTCATCTCTCTCTCCAACTCTCTCTCTGTCTCATGCCCTCTCTCTCTCCCACTTCATCTCTCCCTGTCTGTCTCTTGCGCTCTCTCTCTCTCAATCTCTCTCCATTTCTCTGTCTCTCCCTTTCTGTCTCTTGCGCTCTCTCTCCCTCTCTATGTCTCTCTCTCTCGATTGCACTCACTGTCTGTCTCTCTCTCGTTCCCTCCTCATTTAGCCCTCTGTACTTCTCTCTCTCTCTCTCTCTCTCTCTCTCTCTCTCTCTCTCTCTCTCTCTCTCTCTCTCTCTCTCTCTCTCTCTCTCTGTTCCCAGCAGAAGCCCTGCAAGCACACCATTCACATCAACCCTGTACCTCGCTTAAAGTGGTATTCCGGAATTTTGGACATAGGGCCTGATTCCCAAGTTAGTCTTGGTGTTCTTTATCATTGGAGACATTTTTCAACACATTTCATTCAGTCCTTCTAGTTGCAGAGTTTGCTCGTGCTAGGCTTGCGCACGGCAACGGCAATACTAGCCTGGTAGTCTTACCCACTCCACAGTACACTCGAGGCAAATCAACTATAATGCCAGACGGTCTATGTAAATGTCTGTGTTGATAGAACAATGTTAGAAATAAAACCAATCTTGCATTGCATTGCATTTTGAGGGACTTGCTGTGTCTCAGCAGCAGTGTTATATTCCTGGTAGTAGGCTACGGCAGCGACGGACTGATACCTAGGTTCAATTCCGCTGCTGCTGAGAAAGTAGTCCCTCAAAATGCGATGCAAGGTTAGTTTTATTTCTAACATAATTCTATCAACACAGAGATTTACATCTATAGTCTGGCTTTATAATTGATTTACCTCGGGTATACTGTGGAGTGGGTAAGACTGTTTTATTAGCAGGCTATTGCCCGTTACTGTGCGCTAGCCTATCACGAGCGAACTCTGAAACTAGAAGAACTGAATGAAATGTGTTGAAAGCTGTCTCCAATAATAATGAACACCAAGGCTAACTTGGGAATCAGACCCTTTGTCCAAAATTCCGAACTACCCCTTTAACATCACAGAATCAAGTTTTTAAGGAATTTTCAAGCACTGCGTCCCAGTCGGCCCTCAGCTGCCCGAAACGCCTACCCACTACACCACAAGCCCCCGCTACCCCACGTGCCCCCGCTACACCACAGGCCCCATTTGGCTACAATAGGCTTTGCCTCTTGTTGTCGGCGTTGTATAGGCCAAATTACCTCTATCCAGCCCTGCTCCGACTCGAGGTCTCCCCTGCAGTTTACCATTATATTTAAATTTCTGTATGCATCATGTATGATGGATGTATTTTCTGCTCTAACGAAGCCGTCTAGAAAATAAAACAAACAAACATTGCCATTGTTAGAACCGGAGACGTTCGGTCGCGGTGCACACTTTTCATGTACTAGCAGCCTACTAACCGTCCGTGCAAAGTTTATTTGCCTACACCACTAATTGGCTCCCAAAATACTAAATGCCGCACACTGATTGGATGTGGACTGGCCGTTATAAACTTGCTCTTTTCAAATTGTGGTTCTAGCCTTTGATCTTCTTTAAAAGTTAGTTGTTGGAGCAAGTCCTACTTATTGGACATCAATAACCACCAAAAACCAAGATCAACAGAATACAGACACATGCAGGTAATAATAACTATGTGCAACAGAGTAAATTATACAAAAGTAATATGGAGTATTATAATTATACAAAATCTGATTTAATAGATATAACCTGACATGTCCGGCCTCCTGAGTCAATATGTGGAATGTTTGAGACTTAGTTTCTGTAGCCCGACGTTCACTTTCGTGGGTCCCCCCTATAAATGTGCTTTACGCTTTGGCCTCTCCCCTTTTGATGTTGTAATCGGGAGAGGTGAGCGACACTGTGGTCACAGAAATGTCCATGTTTTAGCCTCTGTTAAACTACATTTATAAGTTCATATGCTAGCTTAAACTTATTGTGTAGTACGCTAACATATTTCTGTAATTGAATTTGTGCAGGTGCTCACGTTAAGAGTTGACCGGAGGATATTGTTATATTTTCACCTTTGTCGGGTATGTTTTCTGTGTTTTAATGTATTGATTGCAACAGCCCTTTTGATGTTGTAATCGGGAGAGGAGCTCACGTTAAGAGTTGACCGGAGGATATTGTTATATTTTCACCTTTGTCAGAATAAATGGAGATCGCCTCCAAAGATATCCTGGTCTGGGTTTTTTCAACCAAACACAACGCAGACAACGCCAGAAACTAACTGTTTACATATGCTATGAAGTATTATTTTTTGGTTTGTGTATGATCCGTTCATTTGATTATTAAATTCATTCATCCAAACGAAAAACAAAAAAACGAGTCAATATTTCATTTCAACCAAGACGAAATATATTAACATAATTTACTTATTTCTTTATATATCTTCCCGATCCACAGAAAAAAAAAAATAATGCTCATTATTTCGTTTTTGTTTCATTGTTTATTATAATTTCCGTTTTGAGCTGAAAATAGGAAGGGAAATTATTCTATTTTTGGTGCATAAAGAAAAAAACAGAAAACCGATTGAAAAATATTGACTAGTTTTTTCGTTTTTCGTTTGGATGAATGAATGTGATAATCAAATGATCGGATCTTAGACTGACCTATTTTAAATATTAAATTTTAATTTCGTAAAGCTTCACCATCTTTAAAACTGTCTTGTTTCAGACAAAGGGCAGAGGACGTAAACCGTACGCGCAGTACATTTACAGCAGTAATGTTGGAGTACAAAACCAAAGAGAAGTAAGTAGCAATGGATTATGGTAATGATATTACTTTTTTTTGTATTTGTATTGACATGACATCAACTGGATTGATTTGTGAGATCACAAGGTGGGCATGCTTGCTAAGTAAATACATTTCAGCCTAGAAAAAGGTAATTATCCAAATAAACTAGCCTATCTTTTGGACTTTGAAATGGTTGGTGATAAAAACTTTGCCTACAGCCTCCAGTTCACCATAATGCTGCTCCATAGCAACCACCAGCAGGAAAACGAAACAGAACTGACAGTCTTGTCAGAACACTGATAATGCATAAATCATTCAGCAGTCTTATTGCTTGTTTTCTGTCTGGAAACATTAGAGTTCCAGAGAGCGTTCTGTCTGGAATAGTTGAAGTAGCTAACAGACAACCATTGTTGAAATCTACATTTGGGTGGTTTCCTGTAGGCGGCAGTAGTCTGGGCCAGTCTATATGAGTTAAAGCAGCAAACTACCCAAAGTAGTCACCCATTTCTTTTTAATGGGTGTCCATTTTGTGGAAGTAGTAGGCCTATACACAGCAGTCCAGCACTCTTAATAGAGCAATGGGACACTTTGTCACATTGCTAAACAGTATTGTAAGCCTGTCGATATTATTGAAGATTAACCGAGATATAAAACACTTAGACTAATTTAAGAGAGAGAGAGAGTAAAAGAAATCGAGGGGTCCGGAGCAAGAATTGAAAAAAGACTTTATCGTGAAGAACAACAACATAACAGCCTGAGTAGGTCTATAGAATCACTGCCCGAACATCGGTTCTAGCTTCTCCTTTATACACGCATACATACAAGAATTTCTTTGTCCCAATGGGGGTTTCCGCCCACGTCAATCTTCATCAATCATCAGTCTCAGAATATTATCAACAAAAGTGATTTTGGACACCAGTCTGAGGCCAGCATGCATTAACTCTGTAGTGAAAATAATCATAGGGCTGAAGGCTGAGGTCAACCTGCTCATGTGTCCCACCATCTGTTCTGAATCCAGGCTCTGTAGGTATCATGTGTCTTTCCACTATTAGATATACAGACCTCATAATAATCATGGTTTACCATAGAATATACTCCTTAATTTCTACCACACATCCCCCCTTTTTTGTAAGATAAGATCACAACAAAAACATAACAGTCGTTTAGGCTATATTTTGCACTACATTTGATCATCATTAAAAACCTTTAACCATGTTCAGGAATCTCAACCTGTATAATTCTCAGGATTTTAAACCTGTTTAAGGCAAAAAGATCTATCAAATGTTTAACTAGAATTCACTAGGGCTGCAACAACGAATCGATAAAATCGATAAAATTCGATTACTAAATGCGTTGGCAACGAATTTGGTCGTCGATTCGTTGTGTCGCGCGATTAATAAGTTACTCGTAGGCGCAGCACTGTTTACAGCCAGCCGCCGACAGGTTGGTTCATGGTTCATGCACGCCCACAGCGAGCTTTAGTGTGAGCGACCACAGCTTGTATTTTGGTCGTATCTTAACACTGGACTGTAGGCCTACATAGAAGTGTTGTACCTTCACTGTCTTTGGGTTAAAAAAACTCCTTCAACTCAGTATAGTCCAACCGAAAACTGTCAGCTGCTGCTGCTGCAGACGTTGTGCAGACGGGCTCGGAGTCGGCAACGCGTGCATCAACAGTCATTCAAAGCAGCGGTAGTAATCACACAACCGGACGGTGTAGAAAGTCCCGTCAGTTAAAAACAGTAATGCAGTTTTTAAATCCATGTTAAAATCGGCATGATATAGAGCTAGTTAGCTTAAAAAAAGTGTCAAATGTGATGTGTTCAGGTCGGCTCAGTAATATGATTGATGCGTTCAAATGCAACAGAAAAAAATAAATAATAATTGAGATTTTGGTGAAAACTTGTTTTCCCAGTAATATAAAATAGATAGTAAAGATAGAATTATGACCTGTTTAATGTCCTATCTTGAACTATCATCACCTTATCAGCAATTAAAGCAATATTACAAGTTCTATTTCAAGGAGTCTCAAAAATGGTATCAATAGGTTTGACCGGTTAACCATGGACATCCCTTATATACTTAAGCAATAGATCACGCCAGGCTGTGGTATGTGCTCATTATACCACTGTTAAGGGGCGTTGTCCGGCCCCGACGCGCAGCGGAGGGCCGGCGACCCCCTTCACAGTGTTATAATGAGCACATGCCACTGACTGAAGTGATCTATTGCTTTTATACAACGGTTACTGTTATGGCGAAACGAAAGTCATAGACACACTACATTTAAAAAGAAACCAAGAAAGTCAAAGTAGCCGTTTTATTAAAGACTACCAAAAAGTAGTCCCTCCTGGAGAGACGCCGAGATCGTTTAATGGCCTGTGGCATGTGCCACCGCGACCACTGACATACCATGGCATATGCCGTTCTGGAACGGTAACTGCCGTTCTGAAACGGTAACTGCCGTCGCGACCACTGACATACCATGGCATATGCCGTTCTGGAACGGTAACTGCCGTTCTGAAACGGTAACTACCGTTCTGAAACGGTAACTGCCGTCGCGACCACTGACATACCATGGCAAATGCCGTTCTGGAACGGTAACTGCCGTTCTGAAACGGTAACTACCGTTCTGAAACGGTAACTACCGTTCTGAAACGGTAATGCCATGGCATATGCCGTTCTGGAACGGTAACTGCCGTTCTGAAACGGTAACTACCGTTCTGAAACGGTAATGCCATGGCATATGCCTTTCTGGAACGGTAACTACCGTTCTGAAACGGTAACTACCGTTCTGAAACGGTAACTGCCGTTCAGGTGGAACGGTAACTGCAGTTCCCAACAATGGTATGTGACACCAGCATAACTCCTCCGTATAATTTCAAGACAGGTATTGCCATAAATGTAAAGGTATATATATTTGGTATTTATTGACACAATATCACAACATAACGCCGTAAATAAAGGGATTTACACGTTTCTCTCGTCCGTGCTGTTGTAAGGATATTTCCGATCTGTTTGTTGTTGCTTTTGTAATGACAGATGCTTTTGAAAACAGCCGGACTTGCTCCGGTGACGGTAGTTATAGCCTAGCCTTCTAGGTGGCCATAGAGCTATAGTCTATTGCTTTGTTCCAATATCCATACTATCCGCAGTCATTATACTTTATTTTAGTATGACTTATTTTTTATATAGTTTGAGTACGTAGTGCGTTGCCAGTTTCTACTGGCACCTACCGTTTTTCCGCTGGCATGCCACTCATGTAAAATGGTATTACCAGTTTCTACTGGCACCTACCGTTTTTCCGCTGGCATGCCACTCATGGAAAATGGTAATTACCAGTTTCTACTGGCACCTACCGTTTTTCCGCTGGCATGCCACTCATGGAAAATGGTATTACCAGTTTCTACTGGCACCTACCGTTTTTCCGCTGGCATGCCACTCATGGAAAATGGTAATTACCAGTTTCTACTGGCACCTACCGTTTTTCCGCTGGCATGCCACTCATGTAAAATGGTATTACCAGTTTCTTCCGCTGGCATGCCACTCATGTAAAATGGTATTACGATCTTAGCTACGTAGCTAAGATCGCTGCCGTGGAGCACGAAAGGTGTACATCAATCCACACTCATCGGTTTGACTGTTTTGAGTATACCATTCGGGTCCTTTCACTACACTTCCTTTCGCCCTGATCTTAATTGCAACGCACTACGTACTCAAACTATATAAAAAATAAGTCATACTAAAATAAAGTATAATGACTGCGGATAGTATGGATATTGGAACAAAGCAATAGACTATAGCTCTATGGCCACCTAGAAGGCTATGGAGTCAGTTTCCTGCCATAATTCAAACCTGGGAAAAAAAAGGTTTCAAAGGCTTGTAAGTCTGGGTTTGAAAACTCAACACCTTGTAATAAAGGTTTTGCAACACTGAAAAAAGAGATTATAACCTGAAAAAAAATAAAACTAAAATTCAAACATCTGTAAACATGATTTTGTGTTCTATTTTATCTTCTTCATCATTTTCACCAACACATTTTCAAAGTTCAAACAATTTCACCACCGCATTTGCAGAGTTTCAAATCTGGCACTGTTCTAACGGTGTATTTCATTGTTGCCCGGTTTTGAAACCTTGTAAATGGGATTCTGCAAACAGGTGTTCATACATTGAGAAATACGTTTTGAAAGGTTGAATATTTAGTTTTAAAAACTTGTAAAGGTGTACGTTTACGACATTGCACCGTATTTTTTCAGAACTGACTTTTCAGCACTGACTTTTCAGAGATTTGAGCGCAAGCTTTGAGTCACGTGAATATTGGCAGTGTTCTGACGCCACTCGTTTTGAAACTCCTGACAGTCAAATCTGAAAACGTTCCTGGGGGCGGGACCATTTAGCTCTAAACCTATTGGTTTCTCTCGGCTGACGTACATTCCAATCACATGTGCCGTTCACCGGGCTGTTCGTGATTGACTGCTCTGCCGATGACACGAATAACAACGGGTTGATTTCGCGGTTGATTTTGATTTCCATTTTCTGGAACCAGAGTCTCATCTCCATAGGACGCGACTAGCAAGGACGCGTCCTAGCAAGGCTGCAGCCTTCACTTTGGGAAACAGCCATGGTTCCAGAAAATGGAAATCAAAATCAACCGCGAAAGTCGCTTGTTATTTGTGTCATCGGCAGAGCACTGTCAATCACGCACAGCCCGGTGAACGGCACATGTGATTGGAATGTACGTCAGCCGAGAGCAACCAATAGGTTTAGAGCTAAATGGTCCCGCCCCCAGGAACGTTTTCAGATTCGACTGTCAGGAGTTTCAAAACGAGTGGCGTCAGAACACTGCCAATATTCACGTGACTCAAATCTCTGAAAAGTCGGTGCTGAAAAGTCAGTTCTGAAAAAATACGTTGTAATGTCGTTAACGTACACCTTTACAAGTTTTTAAAACTAAATATTCAACCTTTCAAAACGTATTTCTCAATGAATGAACACCTGTTTGCAGAATCCCATTTACAAGGTTTCAAAACCGGGCAACAATGAAATACACTGTTAGAACAGTGCCAGATTTGAAACTCTGCAAATGCGCTGGTGAAATTGTTTGAACTTTGAAAATGTGTTGGTGAAAATGATGAAGAAGATAAAATAGAACACAAAATCATGTTTACAGATGTTTGAATTTTAGTTTTATTTTTTTTCAGGTTATAATCTCTTTTTTCAGTGTTGCAAAACCTTTATTACAAGGTGTTGAGTTTTCAAACCCAGACTTACAAGCCTTTGAAACCTTTTTTTTCAGGTTTGAATTATGGCAGGAAACTGACTCCATAGCCATAGAGCTATAGTCTATTGCTTTGTTCCAATATCCATACTATCCGCAGTCATTATACTTTATTTTAGTATGACTTATTTTTTATATAGTTTGAGTACGTAGTGCGTTGCAATTAAGATCAGGGCGAAAGGAAGTGTAGTGAAAGGACCCGAATGGTATACTCAAAACAGTCAAACCGATGAGTGTGGATTGATGTACACCTTTCGTGCTCCACGGCAGCGATCTTAGCTACGTAGCTAAGATCGTAATACCATTTTACATGAGTGGCATGCCAGCGGAAGAAACTGGTAATACCATTTTACATGAGTGGCATGCCAGCGGAAAAACGGTAGGTGCCAGTAGAAACTGGTAATTACCATTTTCCATGAGTGGCATGCCAGCGGAAAAACGGTAGGTGCCAGTAGAAACTGGTAATACCATTTTCCATGAGTGGCATGCCAGCGGAAAAACGGTAGGTGCCAGTAGAAACTGGTAATTACCATTTTCCATGAGTGGCATGCCAGCGGAAAAACGGTAGGTGCCAGTAGAAACTGGTAATACCATTTTACATGAGTGGCATGCCAGCGGAAAAACGGTAGGTGCCAGTAGAAACTGGCAACGCACTACGTACTCAAACTATATAAAAAATAAGTCATACTAAAATAAAGTATAATGACTGCGGATAGTATGGATATTGGAACAAAGCAATAGACTATAGCTCTATGGCCACCTAGAAGGCTAGGCTATAACTACCGTCACCGGAGCAAGTCCGGCTGTTTTCAAAAGCATCTGTCATTACAAAAGCAACAACAAACAGATCGGAAATATCCTTACAACAGCACGGACGAGAGAAACGTGTAAATCCCTTTATTTACGGCGTTATGTTGTGATATTGTGTCAATAAATACCAAATATATATACCTTTACATTTATGGCAATACCTGTCTTGAAATTATACGGAGGAGTTATGCTGGTGTCACATACCATTGTTGGGAACTGCAGTTACCGTTCCACCTGAACGGCAGTTACCGTTTCAGATAGGTAGTTACCGTTCCAGAAAGGCATATGCCATGGCATTACCGTTTCAGAACGGTAGTTACCGTTTCAGAACGGCAGTTACCGTTCCAGAACGGCATATGCCATGGTATGTCAGTGGTCGCGAAGGCAGTTACCGTTTCAGAACGGCAGTTACCGTTCCAGAACGGCATATGCCATGGTATGTCTGTGGTCGCGACGGCAGTTACCGTTTCAGAACGGTAGTTACCGTTTCAGAATGGTAGTTACCATTCCAGAACGGCATATGCCATGGTATGTCAGTGGTCGCGACGGCAGTTACCGTTTCAGAACGGCAGTTACCGTTTCAGAACGGCACTTACCGTTCCAGAACGGCATATGCCATGGTATGTCAGTGGTCGCGGTGGCACATGCCACAGGCCAATAAACGATCTCGGCCCTACTGCCCTCCTGGCTGCCTTCAAAATGCACGACGGTCGCTATGCAACACACTTTAGCGTCCCTCCGAGAGAACGGTTGTAACGGTTTCCACTTCAAGGCGCAGAGTGATACTTTCACAAAATGATCGGGCGTCATAGCAGTTATGTATACGGTCATTATACAACAGTTGGGAACCAATCAGATCGCTGGATTTAGGTCCCCCGTTGTATAAATATATCATATATCATACATTGTATGTTTTTTTTGTGTTATCCCAGTTATGTTTTTTTAATTGTTTTATTATTTAATATTACTTTTAATAGTTCTGGGACGTTGGCGCAATAACCTGGTGTTTTTTCACTTCAGTCTGCACTGTGAATTTGAAGTAATGTTCAGTTTTTTTTATCCGATTCATCGATTAATCGAAAAAATAATCGACAGATGAATCGATTATTCAAATAATCGTTAGTTGCAGCCCTAGAATTCACACATAACATAGTATTTTCAGCATGCATTGAAAATTAGCATTTCAGAATATATGACATAAAAATATGAAACTCAAAAAATGACATTTCAAAAAATAAGTAAATAATAGAAATTAAAAACTAAGATTATCAACAAGCTTGCATAGATTTGAATAGCTCTGATTATCGTCATGTACCGGTATACTATATAACGTGGGGGGTTTGGGCATCGTAGTTGCTGCCGTTCGCAGCCACCATGCCCTGGAACCCATTAGTCCAATGTCCATTTGTTTTCACTGTCTGCAATGGTTGTGGTTCACAAGGAGAGGTCTGATTCTCACATTCCGGTCACCTCTCTAGTTTCACTCCAATCTATCTCCCCATAGAGCATCCTCTCCCAGTCACCCGACTCCTCTATGCCAGACACCATGAGGGCCATCTCCTTAGAAAGCCTGGATGCTATTACGGATCTGACTATGGGAATGCAGCAGCAGAAGATCAGACCCATTATTGTTAGTACTATTAGGAGTACTGCACCTATCTTTGCGAACATCATTCCCCACATACCAAACCTTGTTTCAAGCCATCCAAACATTCCCTGATCATGGCCTGCGTTTTCCTTTAACTCTTTTCTTAAACGTTTTAGATTGTTCATCGCAAGTGTGAATGATCCATCTGGGGCAGTATTATTTGGAATGAAGGTACAACACATTTCACCTATAAGATCACAAACTCCCTACCTTTCTGCTAAAAGCCAATCTAAAGCCTGTCTGTTCTGCCAAGCCACAGCGCTTGTGGCTGTCAGCTGTTCGCCCAATGCGGATAATGCATCATCTGTGTAGTTAATAAACCTCTGTTGGTTGTAAAAGATATAATTGATCCATTCCGCATTTTTAGCAATTCCGATTGCTGGCAGTAGTGCCTCAAATCCTGCTGCTACTTCACTTCGTGCCTTAAATTTATCGGGTATTCCCCTGGGTTGTCCTATCTTATCAATTTTTATGTTCTTGTCTGCCTCGTATGCTCTCTTCCGCCTGTTTAGGTTATCTGTTTGTAAGTTATCGACAACATCTTTTATTGATGCTAGTATTGCAATCTCTGTCACCACTTGGACTTTTGGGCATCGTCCTCTCCACATTTTAGCAAGTATGGGACGAAAAATGTTATTACCACAAAGCCAAAACTGATCTGCCACCACTCTGTCCTGGCTCACGAATGCTCCATCACTCCACAGTATTGACATGTAGTTCTCTCTAGACTTCTGCTGAGAGCCTGGTAAAAGCTTAACATTTTTAATCGCAGGTGGTTGATATAACATTCGTTTCCCGTCTATATCGAATAGTGTGACATTCCAAATTATGTTACATTGTTCCTCTGGTATACTACCTACATCGCTGGCATTTTTGTTTCCTTCGTCATTTGGAAAGCATTCTAATCCCTCTTCAATTTGAAAATTGGTTTGTTTCGGTCGTGTTACTTCGCCTATTTCTTGAGATAGAGTTATGTCAAATTCTCTGCATCTTTTCATGATTACATTCCATGGTATTCCGTCATATTTATCTTCAAGATATTTGTGAGGGCCATCTCCTTAGAAAGCCATGTTCAAAATTCTGGCGAATGGTTAACGTACACAACGGTGGGTAACCTGACATAACAGTAAACATAAATACATTTACTCGGTTCTGCGGTGGTATCTGAGCATATAAGACTATTTTCCCTTTGTTGTTAACAAGTCCTGAATGATTTTGGGCCGGATTGTCCTGTATTCCTCTCTGGCTTCCTTCAGTACCAGCCCCTGATTCCTGGCTCTTCCAGGTCTGTGATATCTCCATGGTTTCATTCCTCCTCGGGGTCTGTCCTTGTGCCAGCGGAATCTGGCACAACCCGTAAAGGATCAGGAACAAGCTCCCCGTTTTCAGCATCATCATGCTGCTGTATCTCTTGGCTCGACTGGATCTGGTCCTGGGGCAGCTGGTCAGCCCCAGGTGCATCTGCGTCTGGCTCCTCCTCCTCACGCTCGTCTCTGGCTTTGGGTTGAGCAGCTTTTGTGCAGTGGTTGAGATGATACCACGTGGCACTTCCTTCCACTTGGATGGCTGTTGGTGTTGCGTTGGTGACTTTGTATGGTCCTTCTCTCCTGGGCTCGTTCCACTTTCTCCTGAACACTCTGAGATACACGTGGTCACCCGGCTCCACCCCCCTTGGTGGCTCCTCCTCCAACTCTGGAACTCTGCTTTTCTCCTGTTGCAAAACAAGCCTGTGTATGCCAGTTAGTTGTCCCATATAGCGTCTTAATTCAGTTTCCAATTGTTCTAACGGGGGTCCTTTATGGGGCCCCCGAATGTTAGGGGACGGCATGGGTCGTCCTGTAAGCATTTCATGCGGGGTTAGATGCGTCGTTCTGTTAGCTTGCATGCGATAACTCATTAGTGCCAGTGGTAGTGCATCAATCCAATTCAAGTTAGTACTTGCACAAATTTTGTTAATTTTTGTTTTGAGCGTCCCATTAACTCTTTCCACCATACCTTGTGATTGAGGATGGTAGACGCAGCCTAATCTTTGTTTGACATGCAAATGCTGGATTACTTGTTTTAGTGTTTTCTGAATAAAAGCAGCCCCATTGTCTGAACTTATTTCTGACGGAATTCCAAACCTTGGCATGACTTCTCTAGTTAGAAATGTAATCACTGTAGCTGCACTTTGGTCTTTTGATGGGACTGCTTCTACCCATCTGCTAAACCTGTCTATGATAACTAACATATACCTTTTACCACCTATACTTTTAATCATGTCAACATAGTCCATGACCAAATGTCTAAATGGTCCTTCAGGTGTAGGAATGTGCCCCAATGGAGTAGTGATTGTTTTTCTTACATTGTTTTTTGCACATACTCCACACTCATTTAGCTGGTAATCAATCATTGTTTGCAAGTATGGTGAAGAAAAACCTTGTTTTCTAATTCTCCTCAAAACCTCCCCCCTTGCGCAATGGTCAAAACCATGCGCATTAGTGATGAGTAACCCCAACAGTGCCGTAGGCGCCAACATCATCCCATCATGAGTTCTCCATAAACCTGTGGAGGAGCGTATAGCACCTCTTTTCAGCCACATGTTCTGCTCATAGACACCAGCTTTCTCCTGCATGCGGACAATGTCGTCCTCAGTAGGCGCGGCCTCAGGCATGGATAATACGGACTGGATTGCCCTGCAACTGTCCGAAGCTACTTTTGCAGCCTCATCTGCAGCGTTATTACCTTTCGTGATATTATCAATGCCCTTTCTGTGCGCTCGACATTTGATTATCGCCACTTGTTTTGGCAGCATCAACGCCGACATCAATTCCACAATCTGATTACAATGCAATATGGGGGATCCATCAGTTTTCTTAAACCCCCTCATTTTCCACACTGCCCCGAACAAATGACATACGCCATGCGCATATGCAGAGTCTGTGTAGAGGTTCACCGATCTACCCGCTCCCTCTTGACAAGCCGCTGTAAGAGCCTTCAACTCAGCCAACTGTGCTGAGCATGGCTGTGCGCACTGCGAACTATGAACAACAGCGAATGTGTGGTCCGGATTCTGTCTAACCACTGCAAAACCTGCATGGTTACCCAAATGATCTCTGAACCATGATCCATCCACAAAGAAATCCTCTTCTGCCCCAACCATGGGCTCAGACAATAGATCGGGCCTTAGTTTAGTAAAAGTGAGAGAATCAGCCACACAGTCATGTGGTGTCCCTTCAAAATCATGTGGAATTCTGTCTGCTGGATTCACCGTGAAACATTTTTCTATTGTTACATCTGGAAATGTTAGTAATGCCAAATAATCCAACAACCTAGCGTCCGTTAACACAAACTTTCCTTTCTCAATCAACTCTGTGATTTTGTGATGTGTCCGAATCGTCACCGGATACCCCATTGTGATGGATGAGGCCTTGTCATAGGCATATTGTACTGCAGCCAATCCTTGGTAACATGGTGGGTAGCCCTGTGCTACCGCATCCAACTTTGAGCTGTAGTATGCTATTGGTTGACTCCGCCTACCAACACACAAGTCCTGCATTAACACTGCCGATGCATAGCCCTGACTCCTATTAGCTACATACAACAGGAACGGCTTGGTGTAATCCGGAATTGCCAATGTGCTTGCCCCTTGCATTTCACGTTTTATGCTTTCAAATGCCGCTGATGCATCTATATTCCATGTTAACCGAGCTTGTAGGTTAGTTGTTCCTGCCTCCTTCATGATGTCTCGCAATGACGCAGTTTTTAAAGCATAGTTCTCTATCCAATCTGAACTAAACCCTGTCATCCCCAAAAAGGTCATCATGTGTCTGACTGTTTCCGGTTGGGCGCTTTACCAATCCCTTCCAGCTGACTAGGAGCTATGGTTTTAGTTTGATGTGCTACCAACCTGCCTAGATATTCAACCTCTGTCTGACAATATTGTAATTTCTTCTCTGACACCTTGTGTCCGCCTTTTTCCAATTTTCTTAATACAGACATGGAGTCTTCGTGACATTGTTCCATTGTGGGGGAACATATCAGAAGATCATCCACATACTGTATCAGAGTTCCATGCAATTCTAATTCCTCCAAATCATTTTTTAGTACTTGATTAAACAAATGTGGGGAATGTTTGAATCCTTGTGGCATCCTTGTGTATGTGTATTGTTTACCTTTATACGTGAATGCAAATAGATATCTGCTTTCTTCCGCAAGTGGCACACTGAAAAATGCTCCACATAAGTCAATTACTGTAAAGTATTTAGCATCTGGAGGGATGTTGGTCAGCAGCGAGTGTGGATTTGGAACTTCTGCATGCATATCTTCAACAACATCATTTACAGCTCATAGATCATGCACCAGCCGCCACTTTTCTTTGTCAGCTTTTAACACTGGAAGCAGAGGAGTGTTACAGTTGCTTTTGGTCTCTATTAGTACTCCCGCTGTTATAAGACCTTCTATGGTAGAGGCTATTCCTATCTCTGCCGCTGGTTTCATGTAATACTGCCTTCGCCATGGTAGCTTAACATTTTGTCTAGTCCGGACTACCACTGGGTTAGCTGAATGTACTAAACCCACATCTGTATCGAACCTTGACCACACCTTTCCAGGTATGGCTGCCAACATTTCTTTTCTCATCTCATTCTGCCTATCCCATGGTTCCTCTATTGTCATCTGCCGTTGTTTTTTCTGAACCACCTCCACTTCCTGTAAGATTCCTGTCATATGCGCATAACGCAGAATCTTCAAAAACTTCCCGCAACATGACATGAGAACCAACGGATTCTCTGTGTTTTCCCAAGTTTGTTGTTTTTCATTAAACATCATTTCCCCCAGATCTTTTGCTTCAAATCCCCTGTTTATCAACAATGTTACATGGGCAGCTTTGTTAGTGTCTTTAAACCAATCCTTATCGCTGATGATTGATCTGCATCTTGTATCATCATGGCTGCTCCTTGTGGCCCAATTACCATGTACTCTGACTCTATCTCTGCTGCTTTTCCTGCCGCTTTCTCCTGCCATTCGTTTTCCAAATCTGGGTTCTGTGTTGGGTCATACATTAGAGTACAATGATATCCTATCCTTGACTCCCTTGCATTTGGGATCTGAGCCTTGATGTAGCTACCCCATTTTCCCACAGTCTCTTTTACCTCGTGTTGAATTCTCCCTATCCAACATACATTTGCAGTGTCAGGCTTTGATAGAGTCATTTGAGATGCTGTTCCTGCGGTTTCAATCATTATGCCCTGTGGTGTACATAATATCTGCAATCCTAATTTACACAATGCATCTCTTCCAATCAAATTAACCGGTGTAGTGTCTGATACCAAGATGGGTAGCTTAGCTGTACGTCCGTACAGTTTTAGCATTACTGGAGCTGTCATAGGTATTAACTGCGTGTGTCCCGAGAATCCTACAGTTTTGGCGAATTTTCCTGCCATGGGGAGGTGAGAGGCATATTTTGAACCTACGCAAGTGTAAGTGGCTCCAGTATCAGCCATCATTGGTGTGCCTCTATCATTTATCAGAACCTGCAGTATTGGTTCCTCATCAGCTTGTTTTGTGATTGCTACAAGCTGACCCTCCCCCTGTGGATTCTCTGGGCACCCCTAGTATCCCTGACCCATGAAGGGACCCTGCTGTCCCCGGTTGTAGCTCCCTTGATCTTGCCTCCCCTGATAACCGTTACCCTGTCCTTGCTGGGATGGAAAAGGGTTAATCAAACAATCTTTCTTAATATGTCCTTCCTGGTTACATCCAAAACATATTAAAGGACCTCTGCGTTGTCCTTTGAATCCCTGCTGTTGATTATTTCTATACTGTCCTTGGGACCCCTGCTGCTGATTATTTTTATACTGCCCCTGAGGCCCCTTGTTGTGATTCTGCTTGTTCCCATTGTTATGTGTGTGTATATTTATGGCAGGTGGAGTGGGTGACCATTGGCTCTGAAGCTGTTGTACTGGGGGGGAAAATGCCTGTTGAGGAGGTTGGGTTTGTGGTGCACCCTGCTGGACGGCTTGCAGTATTGTATCAACAGACTCGGAAACAACCGCCTGTTTTTTCTTCTCCTTTTCTCTTTTTGTGAGTTCTTCCAACTGAGCTGAGATAGCTTCCTCTGCACCTCTTTGCTTTGTTCCTGTATTTTGTGTTCATTTTGCCGATATTTGTCCACTGCATGAACCACATGATCGCAAAAGTCTCTGTGAGATTTATTTGCAACCAGTCCAACCACATCATCCAGCTTAATTTTGACTGGGCTAGGTAGAATCTCTATCACAGAGTTTCTGAACATGACCGAAAACACAGGATGGATCTCAGGATCCTCATCCGTCGCCAAGCGCCATCTGTCCACTTGGGCCTGGAAGTAGGATGCAGGATTCTCTGTGCCATTGATGGGGAGGCCTCTCATGTTTTTATGATCGATATGGGTAGGGAACTCCCTTCTGAGTGTGTTCCACATCGCCACTCTGTAGCGATCAAGTGTAGTCCCATCATACATTCCGTCCATTATGTCCAACCCTCCATTCCTCAGTACAGACTCCATCTTGGATAACCCCAATACTCTTGCCAACAGAGCTTTCAGGTCCCCCACTGCCATTAGCTTTCCCACTGTGAGTTCCTCAAATGTTCGAATCCATTTAGACGCCCCGTTATGAATGTTAGGGAGTTTAGAAATAACTCCCTCCAAGTCCTGTGAACCCCACGGTTGATAGTGGACATGTTGTCCCTTGACTAGAATAGGATAATTCCCGGGGAGGGTGTCGGGTGCCTTTTTTCCCCATTACGATTTCCTTAGTTTCTCATCTAACTCGAGTGGTGTGAGGCTTAGTACTGATGTACTGCAGCCAGGCTCCTCTGTCGCTGGGCTCCCACTACACCCCTCCCCCATGGGGTCATTACTCTTTCTTAGCTTCCTCTGAGTCTTTGTCCTCTTTTCTGATCTCTTTCCTCTCTTTTTCTTTCCCGGAGAAGGCCCCTCGCAAACCTGCTCATTGCCATCTTTCACATCTTCATTACTGTCGTCAACACCACTTGCCCCATCCTCGTCCTCACCTTCACTCTCACAGGAATTAATTTCAGCATTGCTACACTCTTCCCTTGCTTTCCTAATCCCCTCATAACAGTCCATGTGTATGGGTGCGCCCCTCCTCCCCTGTGTGTTACATTTATTATCTCCTTCATCTAGTGTGACTTCCCCTTTAATTTCTACGTTGCCAGTTAACAGTGGATACATCTCAGTTGGTTTGTACGGCGGTGGCTCAAGCTTCAGAGGCAAAGGTTGAGCCTCTTCTTTCTTTGTGATTATTTTTCTGGCCACCCGTTGTAATGCTCGCCACCTCTCTCCCTCCTCTTCGAACAAAGCTAGCACTAGCTTTTCCCTGTCTTTCTTCTCCAAGGCCTTTTTACCACTTCTGTTTGGTTTGTAGTTCCTTATTACTACCTCCATGTCCCTACACATTGTCTGATCAAAAGTCCCTCCCGCGGGCCAAATTATGCCTGATTTAACTGTCCGCATCTCCCACTTCTCAGAAATTCGTTTTATCTCATTTCTGAGGAGTGGATTGTCTCTACTCAAGACTTCTACCGCTGTTGGTGCCATTTTTAATTATTACTTTATTTATTTTTCTGAAATACACTATTTATTAAAGGTTGGGTAGGTGATTCGCTTTTTTGGCCATTTTTGCAAAATTACTTGAAATCCTTATCTTAACCCGCTTACAGCCACTGAGTTAGAAGTACTGACATGAAAATTAAACAAGTCAATCATCTGTGGAACGGGCAGGGCTCAAAAAACTCCAGCCAATCATTTCCATTGCCACCGAGTTGCATTGGACAGTAAGTACGTCAATCAAACGGTCGTACTGCACTCCCCCTCCCCCGCGCCCCGCGCGCGACCCCTTCGTGCAGTACTCGTGACCCAGAGCTCGTGACCCAGAGCAAGCTCCTGCTTGTTGTTATCCTGCGGTAGCTACTGGAACTAGTTAATCCACAATTGGATCTAGCAGTAGAAGACAATTTCCATGGCAGACAAGACGCCACCATCCCCACCACCACCACCACCACCAGCAAAGAGAAGGAAAACTCTTTTTCAGAGAGTAATTGATAATAAAAACGCTGAAAGAGAAAAACTGAAATCAAGAATAATCCTAGGCGCTGCTTTCGAACGTTGGCGGCAACTGAAGGACGAGAAGGGTCTAAAAACCGATGCTTGTGTGGCAGTTGACCTAGTTTCAAAGTTTATACCGTTTATACTCGGTAATACCGGTGTGGAGACGAGTGTATTACTCGGTGTGACAATGTCCACACCGTGGCAACCCTAGTGAAAACCAGGACTTCCAATACAATTATATGAAACAAACATACATTTTCTAAAAATAGATTTATGTGACCGTTTAATGTTTATAACATCTGGTTCAACCATAGCAGCGAGAACGTATTCTCAGCAGGGGGTGCTGGGAAAAAAATAACTCAGCCTGCACTAGACTCGCAACTCGTTACATTGATAAAAAAGATGTATAGCAGCGCAGCTCAATTACACCAGTGCATGCGCGCACAGTTGAAAATCGATCGTTCACATCCAGCTGCTCACAGAACAAGTTTAGCGCACCACCGCTACCCTCACACTTTTTCACATAACCTTTTTTCAGCACTAGGTCATATGAGCATTAAATAAATGCTGCGTCTCAAAATGCCTTGGACAGCAGCGAGGATGACTCGCTTTGCCACGGGCCGAAACAGTGCGGAGCGACCACAGCCAGAGCGAACACAGCGGGGCAGAGGAGTGTCAGGAATAGTCTTTGGTGTACACATCAGTACGGCCTATTTGCACTACTGTTTAGTGGCTTTGCAGTGTTTTATTCGATGCCTTTTTATTTTCGTATATTATTTCAATGAATACAATTTTTTTATTCATAAAAACCGGATCTGGTCTTCAAATCTTTTTTCCAAATATAGGTCGTCTTACAATGGGGTTTGTGTTTATATTCGGACCAATACGGTACAGCGGGCGCTCACATGACGTTAAGCATTTCCTGGTGTATAATGTGACGCTTCAGAACCTAATATCCCGTTTCTCCCCGTTGACACGACAACACATAACCGGCGTTTTCAGAAATCTCCACTTTGGCCGGAGTTTTTAGAAATGATCGTTTTCTGTGATAAGACAGGGCCTCGGACAGGGGGTGTTGCAGCACCCCCAGCACCCCTACTTCCCGCGGTACTGGGTGCAACTTACAGCTGAATGTAGTGCCATGTTGTTAAACGAAAACCTACGCTAGCCTGGCTCGCTCTCGCGCATCTCTGTTCGCGCTCGTGCATGATTGCGCGTCCAGGTACTTGGAATGGGTGGAGTCAGAGTCAGCGTTGAAGGAGAGGGGGTAGGACCATTTGAGTTGTGTATTTTCAAAATCTGCTGGCGTTTCGCAAATCACCTACCCAACCTTTAATACAATTTATTTGAGTTTATTCTACTAGTTAGTTTAAATACTTTACTATCTCTAAGCTACAAATGTGAACTCTTCCCAAGCGCTCGTCTCCCTCCCGAAGATTGGAATGTGGCCCCAACACTGTTATCTCTAACCCTGGCCTGCATGCTCCTGCTCGTCCCCTGTGTGTATGCTCGTGCACGTGCAGTTAGAGTCAGCGCGATGATTGTTTAAGTCAAAGAAGATTTACACATTTATTCAGTACTTCAACAAATGAACTATTCTCTATCTTTCTAATTTATTTATGATTATCAACTACTTCAAAAAAAATTAACTATTCTCTGTCCGCCTAATTTATTTATGACAGAATCAACAACAAATGAACCGGGTCGTAAAAATCTCCAAGGTAACTTAATCCTATCACGACTTAAATACAGACAATAAGCCGATTCATACAATTTCTTTATATTACATTAAAAAATGTCCGAATTGTCTGCAATCAATTACAAATAAAAGGTTGACCGAGCGTAGAAACTGGCCTTTTGATTAAAACATGAACGGTCGGATGGATAATCAACCAACCAGAATTTCAAACAAGTACCTATCGCTTCGCAGTGCCAAGATCAGAATTACAAATTAACTATTTCAGTTTATCCAAGAGCTGCATCTCAATCGGTCCACGATCAGCACATTAAACTCATTCACATGGCACTCCAAACAACAAGCCTATTCTTCCAAAACAATGGCTGAATACATAAACATTCGACCAGATCAAAAACAGACAAGAAACTTCTCAAAATACCAACTCAAACGGTACCCCAACCAAGAACCTTATCTATTCAAAAGTGCGAGAAGTCTGCTTTCTCAAAAATGCCAAAATCGGAACTAGAGATTCACCATCAATTGGTGCAGGATTTGCAGTTCAACAGCTCCAAGATTAGAATTGAAAATTCACCAGTTGGCATCCCAAGGAAACCTCTCTAAAATAAAAATGAATTCATCGACGGCAATGAATTCCAACCCAGCTCTCTGTGATACTCTCAAACATCCAACAGGCACTTCCATCGACCTGCGGACCTGTTACTGTCCTATTGGAACTTTCCCACTAATTCGATCCTCTAGAATACAGCCACAGGACTTTAGAATAGGTATATTTAACCAAAAACTCAAAACTCCAAATAACAACAACTCGTATCAAAATAGGGAGCCACAAAGCGTCTTGGTCATTTAGAACCACAGCGCCTAGGGCCTATGTGCGCGCGCACGTCAATCTCTTCCGGAGCTCCCGTCTCTCTCTCTCTCTCTCTCTTTAGGTTCTTTTGACTGAAGAGACACTTTACCCGTTCACCAAGCGTTCAGGCGGGGCAAAAACAAATCAACCAACCATTAAATTAGTGGTAAGCCAACTTACCGAGAATAATTTTGTGCGCTTGGTTGTGTGATTCGTCCGCGCCCCGCCTTGCAGCCCGGCAGTTGGGCTGTCTCTTTCCAGTCCTGGTCGCGACGCCAATATATTGAAGATTAACCGAGATATAAAACACTTAGACTAATTTAAGAGAGAGAGAGAGTAAAAGAAATCGAGGGGTCCGGAGCAAGAATTGAAAAAAGACTTTATCGTGAAGAACAACTACAACGATAACAGCCTGAGTAGGTCTATAGAGTCACTGCCCGAACATCGGTTCTAGCTTCTCCTTTATACACGCATACATACAAGAATTTCTTTGTCCCAATGGGGGTTTCCGCCCACGTCAATCTTCATCAATCATCAGTCTCAGAATATTATCAACAAAAGTGATTTTGGACACCAGTCTGAGGCCAGCATGCATTAACTCTGTAGTGAAAATAATCATAGGGCTGAAGGCTGAGGTCAACCTGCTCATGTGTCCCACCATCTGTTCTGAATCCAGGCTCTGTAGGTATCATGTGTCTTTCCACTATTAGATATACAGACCTCATAATAATCATGGTTTACCATAGAATATACTCCTTAATTTCTACCACAATATAAGGGATACTAAACCGTTAATTGGAGGGCTTTTGAAGTCATATACCTGGTTAAAATGTTCTATTGATCTAACTATTTAGTTAGAAGTGTATGAGGTTACGTTACGTTGGTTTTCGATTGAAGTTCAATATAAGTTACTTTTATTTTGAAGTGTGAACTGTTGTTTGCGGTAGGAGTTGGTCGAGTGAGAGTGCCGTGAGCTGCGCACGTAGGGAGATGAGACGGAGAGGAACGCATGTGCTCCGAGCCAGAACAAGCCACTGTGCTATTCCTTTAGTCAGATAACCGAACGCAGATACAAACAGATGAACCGTCAGAGAACCGTCAGAGCGATGCAGTTCTCTTGTGAAAATACTTTCGTTGAGTATAACCGTGGTCTGACTCATGAATGTGTGAAGCTGTAGTGCCGAGAGACAGGAGTCGGAGGCGGAGTATCCAGCACTAAGTTTTAATGAACACAACACAATAAAACGTACATTCGGAAAGTCAAACCGGACTAAACTGGACGGTCGTTCCGTCTACTAAAAGGGTCCGTGCTAAACACGCCCCCCACCCATAGTTCCGTGGGTGAATTATGTTAACCACCACACAAGCCCCCCCAGAATTCACCCATAGTCAAAGTCCTTGTGACGGGAAGGGGCGACGACCCGACCCCGTCTCGAGCGGATGACGTGGGCCGAGGCAGAGGAAGCAGCAGGCACGTCGGCGCCGTCCACCACCTCGGAGGTCCCGGGCGTCAACGAGGTCGCTGGGGCCTCAACGGCCAGCGCGGGGCGCGGCGCAGGCGGACATCCCCGGCGTGGGGGTTGCACCACTTCCAACGGTCTGGAAATGTCCATGTTAGCCGGCTTAACCCTATCCCAGGAAACGGTCTCAGGCCTACCCCCGACGTCCACCACCAGGCACTTCTCTCCGTGGCTCAAAACCCTGAACGGGCCATCGTAAGGAGGGCGTAGGGGACCACGGTGGGCGTCGTGGCGAATGAAAACATAGTCCACCGTGCACAGATCGGGGGGCATGCGGAGAGTGGGAATGCCGTGTTGCGACGTGGGAACAGGCGCGAAAACCCTAGCGGTTTCCAGCAGGGAGGAACGTTGTCTGACCGCCGACCAGGGAACCGAGGCGTCAGGAATAAAATCGCCTGGCACTCGTGGGGTCTGCCCGTAGACCAGCTCCGCCGAAGAGGACTGCAGGTCCTCCTTAGGGGCGCACCTGAGGCCGAGCATTACCCATGGCAGCCTATCTACCCAGTCGCCGTCCTTCAAGCTGGCCCGTAGGGCTGCCTTCATGGAACGGTGGAAACGTTGGCACAAGCCGTTTGCCTGGGGATGATAGGCGGTAGTGCGGTGCAGCTTGACCCCCAACCCCTCAGCCACCGCGTCCCAGAGTTCCAAGGGGAACTGCGAGCCCCGGTCCGAGGAGAGGTCTGAAGGAGTCCCAAAGCGCGCGACCCATGTGCCGATGAACGCGCGCGCCACGTCAGAAGCCGATGTCAAGGAGAGGGGAACAGCTTCAGGCCAGCGGGTCGTCCTGTTGACCATGGTGAAGAGGTAGGTGAACCCGTGAGAGGAGGGAAGCGGTCCCACCAGGTCGACGTTGACGGGAACGGTAAACTCTCCAAGGGGGCCCTTAATATGGCGGTGCACCTTTGACCGTTGACAGTCAACGCATGAGCTGACCCAAGCACTAACGTCCTTTCTAAGCCCCTGCCACACAAACATCTGGGAAACCAATTTCACCGACGGCTAGGGATGGGAATTGATAAGAATTTCACGATTCCGATTCCTTATCGATTCTCATTGGGTGAGAAAATAAGTACAAATGTGTTTGTTTGTATTAAATCTCTTTAATATCTGATCAGAAGTTCGTCTAGTATTAGGAAATTGTACATTTTGAAATCAATTGGTCTAGACAAAAAAATATGCATTTGGCTTTTTAAGCCCAAATGCCATCATTATGTGCCATAAAACTAAAAACACAGACTGAAAACAGTCAAGTAAGAGCTTGTGCCTTTTGGAATACTAACAGTGCTCATTTGCATTCAACTTGTAACAATATTCAAATGAAAAAAAGAAGTATTGATTAGACAGAGATTTATTAGATGGGCCTACCTAATAAACCGTTGGAACACACAAGACCGGGAACCGCATAGCAACGCCGGTAAACAAACCCCGATAACCCCAATCCCTATGAACCCCTATCCCACGCTTCGACCATCCGGAGGCGCACAGAGCTGTTGGCCGCGATATTATATATACAATTATATTATATTATATACTATTATATGTAGAGCTCCGGGAGTCGCAAACGGCAAAAATCACTTTCTCCTCAATGCTGCAGTTCACCCCGGACTGCACTGCAGTTTGACGGTTGAACGCTGATTGGCTGTTACGTTACACTCAGTGGCCACGCTGTCATCATCACGCAAAATTCGCGTCAAACTTGTCGCCGGTGTTCTCTCGCGAAAATTCGCCCGATACGCGTCTCTACGTTCACTTTGTATGGGATCTTGTCGCCCCGTCGCGTTTTGTGTGAACACACAATGCGCTTCTTCCTCGGCAGCACCATGTTTGCTGCGTTCTGAACCAAAACAAAGCAGAGTGTGTGTGACGTCATGACGCATTTGCCGCGACCGGAACCGATAAGCGGAATCGTTAAGCAGGCTTGCTAATGATTCCAAGGAATCGGTTGACTCGGCACCGGTTCTGAACAAGAACCGGTTCTCGATTCCCATCCCTACCGACAGCTTCCTGCCGGGATGGGAAAGGCCATGCAGCGCCTCAAAAACGGGCCGGCACCAGGACACCGGGACCAGCGGTCGAGGACGGCCTGTGGAGACGTCGCACCATAGCCTCACGGCCGAGCCGCCAACCGCGACCTCCTCCAGGCGCAAACCCGTGTCCGAATCTCTCAGGGCCTGGACCCCATGGTCGGAGGCCTGGTCCACGCTCATGCGGACGTAATCCAGGCCCAATTGGACGGCCCCGATGACTGTTCTCGAGAGGCAGTCTGCGACCACGTTGGACTTGCCAGCAATGTGTCGGATGTCCGTGGTGTACTCAGAGATGTACGCAAGCTGACGCTGCTGGCGGGCAGACCACGGCTCCGCCACCTTGGACATGCAGAATGTTAGAGGCTTGTGGTCCACGAAAGCCGCATACTCTCGTCCTTCCAGGAGGAACCGGAAATGGCGGAGTTCCCTGTCGAACGAGCAGTATTTGCGCTCCCTGGGGGTCAACTGGCGACTGAAAAACGCGAGCGGCTGCCAGGCACCATCGACCCATTGTTCGGGCACTGCGCCGACGGCGTAGTCAGACGCGTCGGTGGTGATGGCGATGGGGGCATCATGCGACGGATGGGCCAACATGGCGGCTTGGCCCAAGGTGGCCTTTATGGCCTCGAACGCCTTCTCCCTCTCCGCCGTCCAGTCGACAGCCTGGCCAGGGGACTTGTCCTTGAGAGCCCCGTACAGCGGGCGCATGACGTGAGCCGCCTGGCGGATGAACCGGTGGTAAAACGTCACCATCCCCAGGAATTCCCGGAGCGCCCGAGCCGTGTGTGGGCGGGGGAAAGTGGAAATCGCCTCCACCTTCGACGGAAGAGGGGCGGCCCCATCTTTGTTGATGAGATGCTCCAGGAAGTGGATGGAGGACAACCCGAACAGGCACTTCGCCGGGTTGATGATTAGCCCGTGCTGGTCGAGCCTCATGAAGAGGTCGCGTAGGTGACCCTGGTGCTCCTTTTCGGAGGAGCTGGCGACCAGGATGTCGTCCAAATAAACGAAAACGAAGGGCATCTCCCTGAGCGCAGAGTCCATTAACCGCTGGAAGGTTCTTCTTGAGCCCGAACGGCATTCGCAGGAACTCGAATAACCCGAACGGCGTCACCACCGCTGTCTTGTCGATGTCCGAGGGATGCACCGGCACCTGGTGGTAACCGCGCACCAGGTCCACCTTTGAGAAGACCCGCTTGCCCACCAGGGGTGATGAGAAGTCCATGATGTGCGGGATTGGGTAGCGGTCGGGCGTCGTAGCGTCGTTCAGGCGGCGGTAATCCCCACAAGGTCGCCACCCGCCGTCTGGCTTGGGAACGATGTGGAGTGGTGAGGCCCAGGGGCTGTCCAAGCGGCGGATGATGCCCAGGCGCTCCATGTTGGCGAACTACGACCTAGCGACCTTCAGCCTGTCGGGGTTAAGTCGTCGGGCCCTAGCGTAGACGGGTGGGCCCTTGGTGTCTATATGATGCTCCACACCATGTTTCGCCGTGACCGCGGAAAAGGTAGGTTGGGTTATACCGGGGAACTCCCTGAGCAGGCGTTGATATTCGTCCCCCTCTGAGAGGGAGCTGGAGAGCCCGCCATAAGCCGCTCGACCGCGGGCACATTCAAATGAGGAGAACGTCCGTTTTTTCTGACTGTGTTATGCAGGTCAGGTTTTTCCTTTTGACGCTTGATTGATTACACACTGACCGATGGCGAGCTACCATTGAACCAGGATCCACTGAGATGAACATTTTAAATTCTTTGGACCGGTTGTGAGTTATCGACTGAGTGGTAGGATCCGCATGGCCACTACTATTCCGCATATCGTGCGAGAATCCAACACGGGACAATCACCACACACAAGAGACAATTACAATCCCGGGTTACATTTTCTCCTCTCCTGGAACCGTCACCTTATCGTGGTGGAGAGGTTTGCGTGTCCCTGTGAACCTGAGGGCTGTGTTGTCTGGAGCCTCGCGCTCCTGGTAGGGTCTCTCATGGCAGAGTTGTCTCAGGTGAGGGGCCAGACTAAAAATGGTTCAAAAACCTCAATGAATAAATTAAGAAGAGGAGATGTGACCCGGCCCAGAGGAAGCCCGGGGCCCAGACGGAGGGCTCGATGGCGAGCGCCTGGTGGCCGGTTTGCCACAGAGCCCGGTCGGGCACAGCCCGAACAAACTACATGGCACCCCCCCTCTCTTCATCTCATGGGCTCACCACCTGTGGGAAGACCCGTTGGGGTCGGGTGCGCAGCCACATGGGTGGCAGCGAAGGTCAGGGGTCTCGACGGACCAGACCCAGGCAGCAGAAGCTGGCTCTGGGGACGTGGAACGTCACCTCACTGTGGGGAAAGGAACCGGAGCTTGTGAGGGAGGTGGAGCGCTATCAGTTAGATCTGGTGGGGCTTACCTCCACGCACAGTCTCAGCTCTGGTACCGTACTCCTGGATAGGGGTTGGACTCTATTCTTCTCCGGAGTTGCCGAGGGCGTGAGGCGCCGGGCGGGTAAGGGGATACTCATAAATCCCCGGCTCAGACCTGGTAAGCCCAAACGAGTAGTGCGGGTGAATTGGGAACGTCTTGAGGAGGCCCCCGTCCTAGGTATCTTCAACTCACACCTCCGGCTGAGTTTTTCTGGCATTCCTGTGGAGGTTGGGGGCATTGAGCCGGAATGGGCGGTGTTCAAAGCCTCCATTGCTGAAGCTGTAGTGGCTAGCTGTGGCCTCAGGGTCTTAGGCTCCTCAAGGGGCGGTAACCCTCGGACACCGGTGGTCAGGGAAGCCGTCCGATTGAAGAAGGAGGCCTTCCGGGATATGATATCCTGGAGGACTCCTGACTCGGTTGCAGGGTACCGACAGGCTCGAAGGGCTGCAGCTGCTGCCGTGTCGGAGGCTAAGCAGCGGGTGTGGGAGAAGTTCGGAGAGGCCATGGAGAAGGAATTTCGGTCGGCGCCAAAGTCTTTCTGGAAGACTATCCGGCACCTCAGGAGGGGGAAACGGGAACCATCCAAGCTGTGTACAGTAAGGATGGGACTCTGTTGACCTCAACTGAGGAGGTCGTCGGACGTTGGAAGGAACACTTTGAGGAACTCCTGAATCCGAATAACACGCCCTCTATGTTGGAGGCAAAGCTCGAGGTTGATGGTGTTTCGTCGTCAATTTCCCTGGTGGAGGTCACTGAGGTAGTCAAACATCTCCGCAGTGGCAAAGCACCAGGGATTGATGAGATCCAGCCAGAAATGCTGAAGGCTCTGGGTGTTGAGGGGCTGTCATGGTTGACACGCCTATTCAACATCGCGTGGGAGTCGGGTACAGTGTCAAAGGAGTGGCAAACCGGGGTGGTGGTTCCCCTGTTCAAAAAGGGGGACCAGAGAGTGTGTGCCAATTACCGGGGTATCACACTTCTCAGCCTCCCTGGTAAAGTCTACTCCAAGGTGCTGGAACGGAGGGTTCGGCCGATCGTCGAACCTCAGATTGAAGAGGAAAAATGCGGTTTTCGCCCCGGACTTGGAACTACGGACCAGCTCTTCACTCTCGCAAGGATCCTGGAGGGGGCCTGGGAGTATGCCCATCCGGTCTACATGTGTTTTGTGGATCTAGAGAAGGCATATGACCGGGTCCCCAGGGAGAAACTGTGGGAGGTGCTGCGGGAGTATGGGGTAAGGGGGTCTATCCTCAGGGCCATCCAATCTCTGTACTCCCAAAACGAGAGCTGTGTTTGCGTCCTCGGCAGCCAGTCAGTTTCGTTCTCAGTGGGTGCTGGTCTCCGCCAGGGCTGCGCCTTGTCACCAATCCTGTTTGTGATATACATGGACAGGATATCGAGGCGTAGTCATGGTGGGGAGGGGTTGCAGTTCGGTGGTCTGAGGATCTCGTCACTGCTTTTTGCAGATGATGTGGTCCTCATTGGATCATCGGCCTGTGACCTTCAGCACTCACTGGATCGGCTGGCGGCCGAGTGTGAAGCGGCTGGGATGAGGATCAGCACCGCTAAATCTGAGGCCATGACTCTTAGCAGGAAACCGGTGGTTTGCTTACTCCGGGTAGGAAATGAGTCCTTAGCCCAAGTGAAGGAGTTCAAGTACCTCGGGGTCTTGTTCGCGAGTGAGGGTACTATGGAGCGTGAGATTGGCCGGAGAATCGGAGCAGCGGGGGCGGTATTGCGTTCGCTTTACCGCACCGTTGTTACGAAAAGAGAGCTGAGCTGCAAGGCAAAGCTCTCGATCTACCGGTCGATCATCGTTCCTATCCTCACCTATGGTCATGAGGGTTGGGTGATGAACAAAAGGACGAGATCGCGGGTACAAGCGGCCGAGATGAGTTTTCTCAGAAGGGTGGCTGGCGTCTCCCTTAGGGATAGGGTGAGAAGCTCAGCCATCCGTGAGGAACTCGGATTAGAGCCGCTGCTCCTTTACTTAGAAAGGAGTCAGCTGAGGTGGTTCGGGCATCTGGTAAGGATGCCCACTTGGCGCCTTCCTTGGGAGGTGTTTCAGGCACGTCCAGTGGGGAGGAGACCTCGGGGAAGACCCAGGACTAGGTGGAGAGATTATATCTCAACACTGGCCTGGGAACGCCTCGGGATCCCCCCGTCAGAGCTGGTCAATGTGGCCCGGGAAAGGGAAGTCTTGGGCCCCCTGCTTGAGCTGCTCCCCCCGCGACCCGACCCCGGATAAGCGGACGAAGATGAGATGAGATGAGGTTACATTTTCTTTTATTCTCTTTTATTTCCTACTTGGGCCCAAGGTTATGTAGTTTATGTGATTTATGTGATTTATAAAGTATAAGGTTATGTTTGTTTTGTACTGTTTAAAGAAACAACTTTTGAATAATAAGTTGTCAAACTAAACTGTGTCGTCTCATTAATTATCCATCTTGCTCCAGTAGTCGAACCTACACTGTAAAAAATAAAAAGTTGAGAACACTCAAAATTGCAAGGCAATTTACTGCAATCAATTTTTGAGTTTTGAGCCCAACAAAATGTCATTTTTCTTCTTTAGACAAACTTGAAAGTTAGAGTTATACCAACTAAGATTTTATATTTTACAAAACTCAAAAAAGTAAGTCAGGGTTGTTAACTTAATATTTCAAATTAAGGTTAATATTATTTTAAAAAAAAAACATTTCAAAGAATGCAAAACTAGTTTTAAGTTCACTTTATTAAAATTAATAATTGGAAACTTCCATTTTACATTTCTGAATGCCAGACAGCAATAGATCAAGCAGCATGTAGCTAGTTCAGCAGCAGATAATCGCTGTCTAAATGCAGCAAACCAAAGTGCAGAACAAGTTCGACATTATGGTCAAACTTGTTCTGCACGATACGGGAGCCCAGGTTAAACGGTGACGCAACTCTCGTGCCTCATACACTGCACGATCCCGAGAGCTGCCTTTATTTAACGTCACACACCCACACACACAGCGCACCGCACACCCAACCAACGGACATGCAAGTCTCGGTAACGGTGGCGGCAACACTACACACAATAAACAACACACAAACAATAAAGACCCCAAACCCGTTAACCCCACTTAACCTAACAGAAACAAATTGACAAAAGGCAATAAACCCCTTTTTCCCAACCGGCATCACGAATACCCAGACTCCCCGGGGGGTAGGAGTCGGCACAATATTTACCATCTGAAAATTCCGTTAGGAAACCCCGTATTTTCCAAAGTGTTGAAATGCGCATGTGCACCGTAGTTGGCCAAGCCTCAGACAGAGTCTGACTTAAACCCGTGTGTCTTGCTAACAAAGATACTACACTGAGCCCAACTCTTGACCCAAAACTCAACATTGTTGGTTGGACTAAACTGCATTGCACAGTTGACATGAATACTTAATGGTTTATAATCATTTTACTCAGAAATCATAATGAGACCAATAATTTTAAGTTTTCGTTTTTACAGTGTAGTAATCTGGCCCAGAATATTGTTGTATAAAATATTCTTAATCTGCTAATCCAAAAAGGTGTTACAGAAATTGGCAAACTAGCCAGGAGCAAGTGGATGATTTTTGAGTGAGTTATTTTAATTTGTGAAATGGAAATAATAACGGATGAAGGAGCTAAGGTTCCCAATTCGGTTATTATTAGTGGGTTAACTAAGTCTGTGGCTGATAATGAAATTCAGAGCTATTTGGAGTCGCATGGATCCATTAACAAGGTTATTTACATTGATAAACCAGACTCTGAGTTTCATAACAATGCAATAGTTGAGTTCACATTTGGAACTGCAATGCAAACGCTCAGCCCTTTGTTACCGTTTGACTACAGAAGTCCCACTTCACCTGATGTAACATTCCATGTCCATGCACTTGTGAGCGTTTTTTCCCCTACCGCTGCTCAGAGTACAACTAAAGGTTACATTTCGTCACCCTCTTAAAATAATGGCCTAAGTCATATTTTCAAGTGGTTCAGAAAACAGAAAAAACTGAACCATATATAGAGTATATGATATTTATGAATCATTTCAAACAAAAAGGTTATGACAATAGATGACTATTGATATACAAATAATGACGTCAGTCAATTGTGTAACATGAGAGGATAAAATGACTTAGGCCAATTTGTGAAGCACACAATTGTAATAGGTTAACTCTTAGCTAAACCAAACAAATGGCAGATAAGCTTTCCTCTGTGATAATATGAAAAGATTTTTCAACGTGCACGATAAAGCACAATTTAACATCTTAACAGAACGCTGAGGAGGCATGTGCATCTCCTCACTTCTCCCTCCAGCTTATCTGAGCAGGGTTTTTATTGTACAATAATCTATCAAATGAACCTTTATTCTCAGTTATTTTGACTGATGCCTATTGATGAGGCAATATGTTGAAGAAGGGATGACACTCGATCGGCATGACATGTTTCATGGACTTAAGGTCCTGGAACTTTCTCTCCTTGATTTGCAGAGCATATGGAAACACTCTTATCCATGCCATCGGCTCTTTTGGCACCTGTATCCTCTGTGGCAGTGCTTCCTATGCAGTGTTCTCTGAAAAGGATAGCTTGAAATGCACCTTGCCATCGCTGCTAAACTGGAGAGCCCGCAGATCATGCACAGTCGGATCTCCAGCTTTCTTGCCTGGTCTGATGCTCAAGAAGTAAGAATCATTCAGACTCAGGAATTCATCATGCTTGAGCACCTTGACATGGTAGGGTGATTGTCGGATTCTTGCCGTCTGGAGTTTGATTACATAGTCTCTGTGGGTGAAGATATCCACGACCATTTTGCGTTCAATGGTACTATGCATGCTGTCACACTCCATTTGTGTGTGCACTGCAACAAGGTACTTCTGTGTTACTAGTACCCTGTGTTTCCTGGCAAGCTCAGAGTCTGCATTTGCCACAGTTCCATTTCTGTTCTGATAACCACAGCCATCACTCCACACAATTATCTCCTTTATTTCTAGATGGTCTTTGATCACACCTTCAAAATGGCGATATTGTAAATGTGTGAAAACCTCACTATTCAGGCCACCCTCTGATTCGTCCCAAGTCAGTGGAGGCTTCTTCATTGAGGAGAGGAGGAAGATCCTCCTTAACGTTGTTGAGAATAAAAAATGTAGATTGCCCAGACTACTGTAATGAATTAATGTCCTTAAATATGACCACTTTAATGCCTTTGAATATATAATGTTTGTTTCCCTGGGTAAAGGGACATTAGCACCCCCCATCGCCTTTTGACAATTACTTCAGGGAGGAAGGTCCTCCCTCAGCCTCCGTTGACTCCCATTCATTTCCCAGAAAGTACTGGTGGCCGGTGATTAACATGGGTTTCAATGGGAGAGAGGAGGAAAGTCCTCCTCTGAGTGGGTGTGACCTTACAGGCGTCTGATTCGCGCAAAAATCTAGTCGCGCTGCGCTATGAACCAATAAGCAGGATCCCTGGCTGGTGAGCAGTGTTGCCAGATTGGGCAGATATCCCACCCAATTGGGCTACTTTTAACCACGTTAGGCTGGGGAAATTATCATTGGGCGGGATATTTGCCCGATCTGGCAACGCTGTCGATAACAAACCCGCTCTGCCTGCATTGCCGCTCATGAGAGGCAAAGCAGGTGAAATCATCTGAAGGATAACGAAATCTAACATTTGCAAATAAAGTGTACAATGGAAACATTGGAAACAGAGGTCATTGTTTATGTTTAATTACACAAAGCATTCCATTCATTGAGTTACAGTGCTAAGTTAGCGACCAAAGAAAAATGTAGACCACAATCGAGATCACCAAAAGTAATGGCAACGTCAGTGTTGTGGGTGCTACATGGCTTGCTAGGTACTCATGGCTTACTGGAAGCATTACTACCAATCGAGTGTATTGCTGGCCCTGTTTGCTAATGAATAATGGCAAATCTCCAGCGTGGGCTGTTCATGGTTTCCCTGATGTGAAAAATCTTGATAGGGCAACCAAACGCCACGACTAGTGTCAAGTTCACGTTGGTGCTGCTATGCAACTTTCCTTGCTAGGCACCATGCCTATAGATCAGGTTGAATCTAGAATAATGTTCTCGTTCTTTTACTAGTTTGTTACTCTGACCGTTCTGTTTGATATTGTGGAAATTGTGTGGAAAGGGTGAATGATTCAGAGCATGTTGCATTTTAAATGGCGTCACTTTTGGTCAGTCTTTTCTTAAAACAATTGTTACTGAAAATAAACATAGCTATATTACAACCAATAACTTCAGTCATTTTGGGCAAAAATAGGCCCAGATTTTTTTATTTACTTTTACAAATCAAGAGTAAGCCTGATTTGAAAATTGGGCTTTGCATCCTTTCCTTCTGCCCTTGTAGTCCATTTCAAAGACATGCTGCCCACCAGCTTTCAAATTACAGTGATGCCACTGGTGGCTTTGTATCAAATTTATTCACATAACTATCCCTCCATACTATTTTGTAGTTCACCAAAACACCCTGAAACAACTTGAGTCTCACATTCTTATGCCACCATACACAAACAGTGCAAGCAGGCCAATGGCAACCAAGCGCGCAGTCCTTCCTCCCTCACTTTAAAAACTACCAGCCGCCACTGTCCCAAGTATAGCAGTAGCCTTCCTTTGATTCCAAGTTGAAGAGGGTAAAGTTATGGATCTGTGGTTTCGTTTTGTAATAAATGCTGCTGGCTTGGGTTCTTGGAGACAGCAGCACGGCTTGCAAATCCATTGTCAAAACGGACTGCTCATTGTTTGCAGAATCCTTGTCGTGGGATTTCTCTTGCCTTGCTTCATCTTTCTTGGCGACATGTGCATCATACTCAACCTTACTGATATTCCCATGCTTGAATGAAACACAAACATCACACTGATCTTTTCACGGTATGAATACGGAATAGTTTTCGGTAACACTTTACTTGAAGGTACCGTCATAAGAGTGACATGACATTGTCATAAGAGTGACATGACACAGTCATAAAAATGTCATAAACATTATGTCAACGTCATTAAACGTTTATGACTGTTGTCATTAAGTGTCATTCGATTTGGTAATGACAAGTTGACATTATCTTGGTTGTCTTCATTATGACAACTTGACATTAATCAAGGTGACATAACCAGAATTTGTCTTTGTCATGACAACTTGACATTAAATTTGTTTGCGATGTCCTTATTATGACAACGTGACATTATTCAAAGTGACATTACTAGAAAATGTCTTTGTCATGACAACTTGACATTAAATTTGTTTGAGATGTCCTTATTATGACAACGTGACATTATTCAAAGTGACATTACTAGAAAATGTCTCTGTCACGACTACCTGACATTAACGAAATATGCATCTATTTTTGTGTTTATGGCAAGTTGACAATGATATTTATAATTAGCTGTGCAAGGTTAAAGACCAATTCTAGCACTTGGTCATTGATGTTTGACAGAATACCAAAAACTGACTGTCATGACATCATTATGACAATGTAATGACAAATTCTTTGACCCTCAAGTAAAGTGGTAGCATTTTGATCTGACATTAACATATCATGAAGGATAAACTGACTGTCATGACATCATTATAACAATGTAATGACAAAATTCTTTGACCTAAAGTAAAGTGGTAGCATTTGATATGTCATTAACATATCATGAAGGATAAACTGACTGTCATGACATCATTATGACAATGTAATGAAGAAATTCTTTGACCTAAAGTAAAGTGGTAGCATTTTGATCTGTCATTAACATATCATGAAGGATAAACTGAATGTCATGACATCATTATGTTAGATTTCAGCTCAACATGATGTCATACGGAATAGTTTTAAGGATATACCTGAGGTAGGTAAGGATATACCTGAGATGAAGCTGGCATAAGCCCACAAACCCAACATGACTGCTCCCTTTTAGCCTTAGCTAACCCATGGGCAGTTTGTAAAAATGTGTTATCTTTGTGGATTACATCATGGCTGTCAAATGAACAATTTCCCCCTGTAAATAGATGGCACAACAACATCCCAAACAATACTGGTAACATCATGACTCAGTTGGTTTTGAGTAGCAGTTGCAACAGAGTTCTTTTCAAGTTGATGGATGGCCACCGCAGGTGTGATGGGGGATGAGGATGAAAGTTCGTAGTAGGGCGTCAGGACGAACACTCCTGGGCAAAGAAAAAGTGCAGTATCAGTCATGGGGGAGGCATTGTCACAGCCTCCAACAGTAAAAATTATCAACTATGGTTTGTAATTGTCTTAATGATTCGATAAACAATAAAAAATGATCATACAAAAAATTAATCGCTTGATTCGGAAATGGTTATATCAGTAATCAGTAATCAGTCATCATAGTTCTCAATAAACCTTGTGTGAATGAATGAATGATTGAACCTTTGTTCAAAAATAAAACAAAACAAACAAAAAGTTCTAAAGCTGAGCAGTTGTGTCAAGAAGGAACCAACATGAACTTAGAGCGGTGGTGACAAAAGTCCTAGCATCTCTCGAAAACTAACCTCTCGTAAAAATAAAGGAATGAAAATAACAAACACTCAAAGAAATAAAGGAATGAAAATAACAAACACTCAAACACTCCCTACTCTTCACCCCGTATCAGTTAGTTTGCGTGCCAAATCTAACGAGTGTCATTCCAAGTCGGTGTTATTGTTGGTTTCCGACATTGAATCGCATATGCGGCTGAGTTCTTCACCACTCTGCGACTGTAATTTCTTCCATAGTTCCTTCATTTTGTCTGAGCGGTTTTCTTCCCCTACTCTCTCGTTGGAGCGGTCACGGTACATCTTTCGAGGGGCTTTACATTCTCTTATCCAGTGTCCAATTTGTCCACAGTTGTGGCATGGTCGAGGTTCTTTCTGTCTGTCTGACTGGGGGAATCGTCCTCTGTCCCTGTTGGACTGGGGGAATCTTTCTCGTTCCCTTGCCATTCCCTTCTTCTCGTCCACCAGGAATCGAATCCTGACTTCTTCATCTCGATCCACCTTTTCTCCGAATTCCTTGATCTCTGCCATTGTGCTGCTTCGGTTGTCCCAGCCGGGAAACCTTGTCTTTACTCCCCTTCGGATCTCCGGCAGTACCTGCTGGAGGTACATGGTCTTCAGAGGCAAGTCCTGTGACTGGTCGATGGTGTCCATATCATATTCAGTTTGGCCTGAGTGCAGCAAATAACATTCGAAGAAGCGCTCGTTGAACTGGTCCAGACTCTCGTCTTCCTTCTGCAAACAACGTGTGATTGTTGTCCAGTTGACCTGTGCCTTGGAGTGCTTTTGGATCCACGCCTTTATGGCCTCCCATCCCTTCTCTGGTCTCATTCCGTCTTCTCCAAGGGCATCTTCCACCTCGTATCGAATCTGGGTGCGCTCAGTGCTGCTCAGGTGTTTGAACAATATGGCAAGCCCATCGTAGGGGTGGAGTTCGTACAGAAGCATCAGTTGTTTCAGTTTCATCCATGGCTGTAGGCCTGCTTTCTTTGGGTGGTCGATCTCCGCACTCCATTTTTCGATGTTTTTCGGGCTGGAGGGTTCATAGAGGATTGTGCGTCCCTCAGCGCTTTCTATCTTCTTCAAGGGCCTGAGGTTAACTATTTCGTCTTTCTCATCAACCTTGTTCAGACAGGCAATGCTCACTGCCCTCTTGTGGGCAGACTTGCGAAGACGCTCTCCCTCTTTGTCTTCTTCTTCACTCTCCTCTTCCTTGGATGTGGTCTTGATGTGTGGTGTGATTGCGCCTCCCATCACGCTGCAGTGCGGTTGTATGTTGTCATCAAATCCTCCAATGCGTGATTCATTCTTAGTCACTGCTCCAGGCCTCACCTGGGAGAATTGTTGTATTGGGGGGTTCGGATGCAGTAATTGTTGTGGGATGGAGGAATGTGGTGTGATTGGGGAGAATTGGGGAAATTGTTGTGAAACACACAGAGTGTGTTGTACAGGGGGAGCATAGTCAGGTGGGGCAGATGGATTTCCCTTCCGTGGCACGTGGGGGGTACTGCAGATGACCGGGTACTCGCCTATAAAGCTGTTGACGGCTGAGAGAACACTGTGTCTTGACTCCTGTAAACCACCAGGTGGCGACGATGGCTGCATCGGGAAGATGTATTCCCCATCTGGGCCACACGATGACAGTGTGGGGTACATGCGACCATAGACTCCCAAAACTCCTCCTCCGTTGCCTTGGTCACCCCCCCTTGGGGGCCCTGAGTCGAGGGGGCGGGCCGCTATCAGTCCTTCTCTGACTAGCGTCTGGTGTAGGTCTCTCTCCCGAGTCAATTCATCCTTTAACAAACGAATTTCATCGGCAAGCAGTTTGATTTGCTCTCTTGTCTTTCCCTGAGCATCTTCATAGTGAGCAGTTGTCCTTTCCAATTCATCTCTCTTTTTGTTGCTGACATGCTTGATAAAGTAGCGCTTACACTGAGACAATAGTAACAACCCAACTGGTTCACTTCGTCTAGTCTTCTTGACCCAGTCTTTGAAGACCATCCAGATCGATTCCTTTGGCCAGCGTTTAGTTTGGGGGTCCATTGTTATCTCATATGTTATGCGAAGTTTATTTTCGGTTCCTTGCAAATCATGTCTGTCGTTGAAGAATCTAGCCAGAGTCTCACTAATTGAATAAATATCAATCTCTCTAACCTCCACTTCAAAAGAATCTTGTTCTTTTCGTTCGGATGCATTGGGACTTTGATTGCTATCTTTTTCCTCCTCCTCTCCGACACTGAATCGGTACATCTTTGAATTGACAATGTAATGAAGAAATCCTTTGACCTAAAGTAAAGTGGTAGCATTTTGATCTGTCATTAACATATCATGAAGGATAAACTGACTGTTATGACATCATTATAACAATGTTTTTATTATAACATCATTGACAATTTTATTTTCTCATGAACATATGAACTGGCTGTCATCATCATTATCACGACACAAGGTCACAACATTATACTATACACGTTACAATGTGCTTAGAAACCTCTTCTGCTCAACACTCATGTCATGATTACTGACCATGAACATGTTGCATGTATTTCCCTTACCATTTTTACTCGAACTAATGGGTAAAAGCTGCTTTTGATCACCCTTACAGAATGCTTTGCTGCTCCTGACCAGTAGCTATCAATAATATCAAACTTAACTCAAAATCTAAAGGTCTAATGACTCAAATCAAACTTAACCAACTATTGCTGGCATACATTGTGACTTCTGGGCCTGTAATAACTGCAACATTGCTACAAAACAAGCAAACACAAATACTGGAAAAAGTTTCTTAACAAAATATGAACAACAATAAAAACTATTGACTAATTGGCTTTATGCACAGCTCCAAGACTTCCTGAAATAAGCCAGCTCGTTTATTTCATGTCTTACATTATTGGACCAACTGATTAATCCAGGTGTGCCTGACCATTGTTGTGAGGTCAGACACACCTGGATTAATCAGTTGGTCCAATAATGTAAGACATGAAATAAACGAGCTGGCTTATTTCAGGAAGTCGTGGAGCTGTGCATAAAGCCAATTGTCTAATGATTAGGTCATTTTGTAAGTGATAAGCAGTAGTTCACCTGCATTTTTTTTGTGCGTCAGTGTGCTCGCCATTTCTGCTGTTATGGCTTCCCTGCACCTCTCTGTGAAGGTGGAGATTTTGTCATGGCTATCTTTACTCAAACCCTCAAATATGTCTGGGAAAATGATGTGGACCTCAGCGATTGGGGCGGTCCTTGCTATGGTGTTCCGGTCCACCCCCAAATGCTCAAAGGCTCGCTTCATGGATCCAGTTTTTTTGAAGCTCTTGAGAGCCCTCATGTAGCGCCGCACCACGCCATCGATGGTTGTCACTTGGAAGAGAAGATGACAAAATTTGAATTAGTTATGATTGATTTCCTTAAAGAAGAAGTTTGGTGTTAGACCTAAGCCCCATTGTTCAAGCTCATCACATGTGGTCCATAGGAAAAAAAAGTCGAATCAGACTTCTCCGAATCAGACTTCGATTCGGAGAAGTCTGATTCGACTGAACCTCGTCAAATAGTCGCAAAATGTGGTTGTGGAAAAAAAAAAAGGATTCTGAATATATAGGGGTGCTCCCTGCTGCAGTGCTGAACATCTGATTTTACACAGAATTTATGTTTTCTTATATTATAATGAGACTGAAGTATTTGTTTATTCGGGTGTTTAAACTCTTTTTTTCTGTAGCAGAAAGAAATGCAAATGAGATCATGAATCAATAAACATCATGAATCAACGATTAGTCGACTGAGGGCAAAATCTGACAAATCAGACTCGACTATGAAAATCTTTAGTCGAGGACAACCTTTGGTGCAACATACACTGAGTTATGGTCAGGCAGCTAAAGCTGACCTAATGGAGAGAATGGCCTTAAGTTTCAGTTTTATGCTATATGCTCCATGAAGTAAGCTTTAGCTGTAACTTGATTTATGTAGTGCCAAATGTTCTTGTTCTTTTTTACTACTACTTGGTACACAGACACCTCAAACAAGAGGATAATGTTGATGAACAATTAGGTCAGGTTTCAGCTACAGTTGTGCGGGGGTGGAAAGAGTCATAAAAAATCTACTCAAGTAAAAGTACAGTCACCTAGATGAAATTAAAAAAAAAAAGTAAAAATAAAAGTACTGGTGTAAAAATCTACTCAAGTTAAAGTAAAAAGTAGCTAATTTAAAATGTACTCAGAGTAAAAGTTACTTAGTTCTTTTTTTTTTAGCTCCTCGTGGCACAATCTTTTCGATTCTGACCTTCTGACACTGCAGTTGCCCAGAGCCATTCGAACATTCATTCGATATTCAGGAAAATTTTCAATACTCGATACCAATTTCAGTTCCACAGGGATAAAAAAATAAAATAAAGATAAAAATAGATAGCTTAAAAATCTCTCCCTCACACACACTTGCTTCTTTAGTGTATTTCCTGTCTGCTCCCAAGGAGGGGGGGGGGGTATTTTGGTTTAGATGGAGCTGAACGAATTTTTTACTTTGTAGCTGAAGCTATTTAAAATGTAACTAAGTAAATTTCTTCCAACAATATTTACTCAAGTTATTGTACACAAAAAACTACTCTATTACAGTAACTAGAGTAAATGTAACTCATTACTTTTCACCCCTGCAGTTGTGTTACCCCCATAGATTCTTTGAGTGAAAAATGAATGGGATTCCTCTTTAAGAGCAAA
Organism: Gadus morhua; assembly: GCF_902167405.1. Taxonomy (NCBI): domain Eukaryota; kingdom Metazoa; phylum Chordata; class Actinopteri; order Gadiformes; family Gadidae; genus Gadus; species Gadus morhua. The sequence goes on along the minus strand of NC_044055.1, from coordinate 27,505,157 downwards.
ACCTGTTAAGCCAATAGCTCCACTTACTCCTTGAGCGACTGTGTGGCTCTAAGGTTTTCATTGGCTTCTTGGTCTTCCTCTTCTTCTTCTTCTCCTTTACCTTAACCTCTTCTTCCTCTGAGAAGAATGACTCATCAGAGGATGAGGCTGAGGGTGTTTCAGAGGAGGTAGAGATGACTTCTTTCTTTGCACTCTTGTGAGAAGGACCTGTGGAAATTAACATGTCGAGAGACTATAGAGTAAGCAAAGTAAATAATATACTGTTTGTGTGTGGGTGTATATGACATACTGTATACACACACACACACACACACACACACACACACACACACACACACACACACACACACACACACACACATAATATATACATATATATTATATGTATATATGTAGTATACATTTACTGTATGCTATGGTCTTTGAAGTGTGTGTGTGTGGTGGGGGGTTAATGGAATTGTACCTGGCTTCTCGTCAAATCTACTAAGCAGAAAATCTTTGTCCTTTTTGAGACCGATGTTAGCCTCTTCCAGGTGCTTCACCCGCTCCTCCAGGTGTTGTATTTTCATCTTAGCCAATTTGTTCTCCTCTTTCAATTTTGTGATTAATGATGCTCCCGTTGGTGACACTGCATAATTTGAGAGAAAATAAATGTTAAAATAAACAGAAAAAGTTTAGAAAGCCTTTCCTAAACATGGTTAAATAATAGAGGTTATAGGTTGAATATGGATAATCTTTATTAAAAGCCATATTATTTTAAAAATACCTACAGAGCATTTTGAGGGATGCAGAATAAAAGTATTGCTTTTCCATTAAAAAAATAGATTTACTCTGAATTCATTATTTGAAAAAGATTTACTGGGTTCGACAATAACTTTCTGTTGTCGCCATTTTGGCTCACTTCTCCGCTGTTTTCCTGAGCCTGCTCCTGGTCGCTTGCTTTCAACGAAGCCTTTTTAATAATCAATCGGTGGATTGATGGATTATCACATGTTACAATGTCTGTATTTGTGTAGTGAAAAGAGAGATAGACACGCACATCGGTCAGTGTATGTTTCGTTAGTTAGATTTTTTCTTCAAACCGAACTGTCCGAAAACTATTGAATCCGTAATCCGTGTATCATTCATTCATTCTATTTTTGATTGGAAATCAAAAATCAAAAAACTAAAAAGTGACAGCTTATTTGGTTTTTTGTTTTTGAATCCAACACAAAAAACGAAAAAATGTCTGGTTTTTCATATTTCAGATCAAGAATACAAAATGAAAAAACAGGCAGCAGGACTGAATTTGATTTTAATATTTAATTGGTCGGGTTTACGTGACCCGGAAGTTTGGCGATATCAAAGAGATGCAGTCCCAAACATCAATAGTGACAGCGACCATCCGTGGAGCTGGAGGGTAAACCATCAGTTCAGCGACAAGACCGGACACTATACACTCTTTATTACTGTACAGAGTAGACAGTATGATTTGCTTGTTAAAAAAAACCTCACTGTAGCCTATATTCGTGCAGGAGCAGAGACACAGCCATTGCGCATGCAGGGGAATGAACGGACATTCATGCCCGGTGTACGGAGATATTCCTCCTGCACGACGGGGCACGGGGATGTACACCAGGCATGAACGGCGTTCATTCCCCTGCAACGGCTGTGTCTCCGCTCCTGCACGAATATAGGCTACAGTGAGTTTTTTTTTTACTTGTCGCTGAACTGATGTTTTACCCTCCAGCTCCTCGGATGTTCACTGCCACTATGAATGATCTTTGTGACTGCGTCTCTTTGATATCGCCAAACTTCCGGGTCATGTAAACCCGACCAATTAAATATTAAAATCAAAATCAGTCCTGCTGCCTGTTTTTCAATTTTGTATTTTTGATCTGAGCCTAAAATTGAAATATGAAAAACCAGACATGTTTTTGTTTTTTGTGTTGGATTTAAAAACAAAATAAGCTGTCACTTTTTCATTTTTTGATTTTTGATTTCCAATTGAAAATAGAATGAACGAATGATACACGGATTACTTTCGTTTTCTGACAGTTCGGTTTGAAGGAAAAATCAAACTAACGAAACGTACACGGACCCACATCCCCAACAATCTCTCAAAAACTAGGTGCTGGACCGCCAAGAAAGGAACAGGTAAAGTAAAAACGGAGACCGCACGCTAGTAGTCTGCTCCTGTGACAGTTTAATGTCACTCACATGTGACGTTTTGGGCCTTGGCCCTTCATCAGACAAGTCTGATGTTTAATGAAGGGCCAAGGCCCGAAACTTTTTTTTTTTTCACCGAGACGAGAGCTGTAACACCAGTGACTCTGAGCGCAAATTTGGTTTTCAGCCACAATGTGGAAGGAGCCTCCACTATCCCTGTAACAAGTTACAAGTCATCCAAAGCTGTTTAATGAAGGTAAAAACGAAACACAAGGTAAATATTCTGCATAGTTCTCCTCCTCTGTGTCTTCTGATCAGAGCAGCGTCCTTAGCAATGGTGTGTTTTACCTAGCAACAGTCTGGCAACCGACAGCAGGAATTATTTTTATGTTGTTGTTGCCTATCTTGATCAATAGATGGCGGTATTCTGGTAATTCTCCCTATTCTATCTTTGACTATACACTGACAGTGAAAGACAGACAGACAACATTTCACCATGCTAGTCTGCTAGTCTAGACTAGGGGAAGGTATTGTCTTTAATAACTTTTCACTTACATAATTTTTGGGGGGAACTGCGACGTTTGGCCTTTTTGGTCTTCGGCTGCATGACAACTTCATCTTCAGATAGAGAATCCTGAATTTTTACTACCAACAGACACAGAAACAACATTTAGTCAAACTCCTAACTGGGCTTCAGGCTGAATATGAAATTTCACCCATAAATTTAGAGACGCATTACTGTTTCACTTACACAAACTTGCATATTATGCACAATAGAGGGTATGAGTTTACATCACGTTGCCCTGGGCAACGCCCCGAATCGTTCGGACTGAGTGGCAAAACAAACCTCCCTAACGTGGTGAAGGATAGCGGTGGACGCAGAGAAACCAGGTAAAATGTGTAGTATCAATCCAAACTGAGGTCAGAAGGACTCAACAGTGATCCGTACCAGCGCCCCCCCCCACCTGAAACTGTAAACACAGCTGATCGATCGGAAAATACCGCTGGAGTGAATTTACTTTATAGGCTACTCATTGAAGCAGGTTCTTGAATGTAACTCGGTCACAGTGAGACGTATCCTCAAGATTTTTTGCAGTCCAGTTAGCTCATGCCTGTTGTACATGCTGACAAAGTCAGACATGTCAGACTTGTATGGGCTCGGAGAAAAATCGCCCCCTTTCTTTCATTGATTTAAAATTTTACCGCGTCTGCCACTCACCTTTGCCACTCAGTACGAGTTCCACAGCGACCGTGAAGTCATGTGCATACCCTCTATACAGACTTACGTGATTCCTTCTGGGAAGAACCAACTGCGACCTTTTTGGTCTTCGGCTGCATGCCAACTTCATCTTCAGATAGAGAATCCTGAATTTTTACTACCAACAGACACAGAAACAACAATTAGTCAAACTCCTAATTGGGCTTCAGGCTGAATATGAAATTTTCCCCATAAATTTAGAGACGCATTACTGTTTTACTTACACAAACTTCCATAGTATGCACAATATAGACTTACGTGATTCCTTCGGGGAAGAACCAACTGCAGCCTTTTTGGTCTTCGGCTGCATGCCAACTTCATCTTCAGATAGAGAATCCTGAATTTTTACTACCAACAGACACAGAAACAACAATTAGTCAAACTCCTAATTGGGCTTCAGGCTGAATATGAAATTTTCCCCATAAATTTTGAGACGCATTACTGTTTTACTTACACAAACTTCCATAGTATGCACAATATAGACTTACGTGATTCCTTCGGGGAAGAACCAACTGCGGCCTTTTTGGTCTTCGGCTGCATGCCAACTTCATCTTCAGATAGAGAATCCTGAATTTTTACTACCAACAGACACAGAAACAACAATTAGTCAAACTCCTAACTGGGCTTCAGGCAGAATATGAAATTTTCCCCATAAATTTAGAGACGCATTACTGTTTCACTTACACAAACTTCCATAGTATGCACAAGACTTACGTGATTCCTTCAGGGAACAACCAACTGTGGCCTTTTTGGTCTTCGGTTGCATGCCAACCTCATCTACAGATTGATCATCCTGAGGTGGCACTACCAACAGAATGACATTTAGTCAAATCTCCTAGCTAGGAATTTAAAGATAACCCAAGATTTTGAGATGCATTACTCCAAATCCCTCTGTCTTTTGGCCTAAGTCATGTAAAAATCAATTTATCTAGCCTAAAACCATTACAAGACGTTGCCTATTGTTATCCATAGTATTGAAGAAACTGGGACATCATGTATGTAATGTTTATTATATGGAACACACAAAAGTGTATGAGCTGCCAAGGTGATACCACTTTTATACATGCATGCCTCATACAGTACGAGGCTTCAAAATTATTGGAAAACTATATATTTATTCAATGATTTCTAATGTTTTTAAACTCACCAGTCATAGAGGAACACAGGTTAGGGTTGGATGGTCTTTTAGTCTTGCTGCTCCCTTCACCTCTCTTCTTGCCACGAGTTTCCATCTAGACCAGCATAAAAAAGAGGGGAAAAGCCATTTACATCTCACAACCTCTCTTAAAATCTAGAATAGGCTATAAAATAAGTTTGCATTCTAGCTAACTGGAAGTTCTCTCTTCAGGACTGCTGAATGAGAGACGTTTTGTAACATCAGTTGATAAAACGCAGCAGGGCAACATTTACTCATTGCACCGTTATCACCTTTGTTTAATTGAAGCTCTTACTATAATGTTACAGTTAACATTACCTGTCTGGGGATTAACAACCTTAACCTTAAGGTTAAGGTTGTTATGCTGACATCACGTGGCGCTATTTTCATTAGTTTTTCGGTCTTTGCTGTTTGTTTGTTTTTCTGCGCAGGTTCCAGCCTCACATGATATAGATTTACTATTTAGCCAGCCTCTGTGTTTGTTTCCTCAAACTTATTACCGTATGTTAGTTTGTCTCTCTCTCTCTCTCTCTCTCTAACGTTAGCGGTTGGTACAGAGAGAGCTACAGATGTGTTCAGGGTCAAAGTCAGACAGTCGGACACAGCAGTTGCGGCCAGACTCCGGCAGTAAGCACCGCTGCAGACGTTGGTTGAATAACATAAGGTTACACCACTGTAAATGTGTGGGGAATCCCCGCATTATTTAACATTATTAATTTGCAGGAATCAATTAAATTGTGCACAATAAGTTACACCCCACGCAGAAATTCAGGCCCTGTCCTTACCTAGCTAATGTTAGCTAACGTTAACATAGTGAGCAATGAACTACCAAATACTGACCAAGGAAGACAGCTGCCAGAGATATAACGTGTATTTACAAAAAAATAAGTTATAATATGCTTAGTTTGAATTACCTCTCTTTCGAACTTCGCTTTAGTCGTAGTAGTTATTTTCCCTCTTGTCGTCTTCAACAAGCGTCCTGTGGAACCGTCCGGAACTTCTGCTGAGTAGTGCCTGTTACCGTAAAGCAGGTAATAGACCAATACCTGCAGTGCAGTGCACTGAAGACTTAACGCATTCATGTACAACTTTAAAACAAACTATGCATCCAGATAAGAGAAGCAAAAGAGGAAATTATTCAAATGATGCATGGCTTGTTATCGTGTCACTTTCTAAAATTTCTTCAACAAGTGATATATATATATTATTTTTTTGCGACAGTATTGGTGTAATTACGGTAAATTCAAGATTGCCGCCTAATTTTAAGCGCTATTCTGTGCTGTTGGTAGAAAGGAGACATCGAGGCAGTAAAGCACGATGACAAGATTATTACGAGGACTTTTGAGAAACAGTCGGCGCCCCGACACTACAGAAAACAAAAGAAAAGCTGTAAAATGGATGTGTAAATGGGGACTATTGAAAAGGTATATAACCTGCGCAAGATGCAATGGCAAGATGCATCTGAAGAAATCTAGATGCAGCGATGGATTTCGCAGGTAAGATGGGCTCTATTAAAATATCATAATCAGTAACGTTACTGACTAGTCAAGGCTATAATTGGTGATAATTTTTTCCTTCTTTAGGGTCTGTAATCGTCATAAAAACCACCTGCTGTCAGTACGACATGGAACAATATTCTCAAAATCCCACATTCCTTTGGCAAAATGGCTCGAATTCATACACAGGTAGGCACGAAATTAATATGTGCGCTCTGACTCTGTTATCTCATTCTGTGTTAATGCATGTAAAAAAATAAAAGTCACCCTGGTTAAAAGATATCCCTAAGAACTTTCATGTTTTGATGGAATGAAGACTTTTTTGTGAATAGTTTTAGGCAAATTACTTTAGAAATGTATTTAAAATCCTTCCGTTTTTTGATTTGATATAGGCTTAGGCTAGCTGTCATTTTCATAGGCTAAATAATGAGCAGTGATATTTGCTAAGGTGGAAGAAGGGGAAAATGTACAGAATTTTTATTAAATCTTGTTGCTGATTTTCTGTCTGAATTTTCAAACTACCAAGTATATTCTAAATGCTTTGCTCTTCCTGAGAGGAATAGTATACTGTAACTAAAAACTTAAATATCTGCTTTAGCAATTAGGCTGCGGGCCAGAAGAGTCCGTAGTGCACCTTAATTTCCAACTAAACCAACTTTATTTTCAAACTTCAACCATGCTGAATTTGAATGTCAAGAAAGATTGAACATTTTGGGATGTGCTCCCTGTTTCAGCCCCATGTGTATATTACTTAATTACCTATGTATTAGTTCACAGTATGTCTTCAATATAATTTACTTTTCTTAAGGTTTGCACAAGGTTTGCGGTTGAAACAACTGGACATGATCTGTGATGGTATAGCAGCAAGCTCAAGGACATTGTCCAGAATGACCCAAAAACTCAGAGAGGTTGGTGAATGATGCAATATTGATTCAAACAAGTCAGAGACCACAAGACTTACAGTACAGAATTAATACTATATTTTACTTATTCAGTGGCTGATAGCTGATACATAAAAAAAAAAGAATTACGTATATTACACATAGAACTCCATTCATAAGTACTACTTCAATTTAACATATTTGGAAAAGATTTTTCAATTACGTTGTAGTATATTGATTTTTTACTTCTGTTTTCACAGGTTTGCGTGGCTGCCGTCAAACGCCTCAGGAAGAGAGGGATGAGGATTGGAGGTCGCCATCGATTTGTTGCGATTGATGAAAGCAAATTTGCTCACAAACGAAAGGTACAGTAGATAGTGTGTTTGTTCACAACCCACCCCATCCTACTTTCCTTTTCCATTTTGGTGCAAAAGATTACCATCCTAAATGAAATCACATGGGACGATACTTTCGATACAATGGACCCTAGTTTGGTAGATCAAGGCGCGGAGGGGGAAGTGTCACATATTAAGTAGGTTTCCACAGCTTCAGTTCAGGCCCGTTACTAATGGAATAAATAATCACAACAACCACTATTCAATGCAACGATCTTAATCAGCACATACATTATATCTATATTGATTGTCCCGTCACATCTGATGTCAGATCAAATTGCAATGTTTTGCATTAGTATTTCTTAAAGGAGCATGAGGGTTACATAACCACATAGTCAAAACAACAAAGAACATTATGTCACATTGTATTTGTTTTGTTTTTTGTTTGTAGTATCATCGTGGCCGTTGCGGCAACACTTGGAGGCGTTCTCACACCTGTGTCTTTGGGATGTTGGAAGTGGAGGAGGAATCTAGGACACCCATCCTGAAACTAGTGAGGAACCGCCGCGGGACAACCCTCTTGCGCCAAATCCGAAGGCATGTCAGGAGGAATGCCAACATTGTCTCTGATGAGTGGCGCGCTTACAAGGACCGCCTTGCCCAGTATGGGTACAAACAATTTAGTGTTTGCCATAAGCAGAATTTTGTGAACCCACAAACTGGAGCCCATACCCAGCACATAGAGCGGGCATGGCAGACATACAAACAACAAATATGGCGCCTGAGAGGTAAGAGAACAAAAGAATCACTCAAAATACACCTACAGATGATTGAGTGGTATTACTGGCTGGCGATTCGACATCACGGTGGCGTTTTGGGTCGACTGGTGCATGACATAAAGAAGGCACAAAAGTAATCACTTTTGACAGTCAGTCATGACAGACATGTTTCTTCCATTTTATTTTTATTTTTAATAAATAGTTACTGTATGTTCTTTATTGAATGTCATTATGCATGAGCATGCATGTTATGAATATTATGGTATTGTTTAGTTCCTGAGTGGGTGGGTGTTGGGCAGAAGAGGTCCTGTTTCTAAGCACATTATAACGTGTATGATGTTGTGACAACCAGTTCATATGTTTGAGAAAATACAATTGTCAATGTTAATGATAATGATAATAAAAACATTGTCATAATGAAGTCATAACAGTCAGTTTATCCTTCATGATATGTTAATGACAGATCAAAATGCTACCACTTTACTTTAGGTCAAAGAATTTCTTCATTACATTGTCATAATGATGTCATGACAGTCAGTTTATCCTTCATGATATGTTAATGACAGATCAAAATGCTACCACTTTACTTTAGGTCAAAGAATTTTGTCATTACATTGTCATAATGATGTCATGACAGTCAGTTTATCCTTCATGATATGTTAATGACAGATCAAAATGCTACCACTTTACTTTCGGTCAAAGAATTTTGTCATTACATTGTCATAATGATGTCATGACAGTCAGTTTTTAGTATTCTGTCAAACATCAATGACCAAGTGCTAGAATTGGTCTTTAACCTTGCACAGCTAATTATAATAATCATTGTCAACTTGCCATAAACACAAAAATAGATGCATATTTCGTTAATGTCAGGTTGTCGTGACAGAGACATTTTCTAGTAATGTCACTTTGAATAATGTCACGTTGTCATAATAAGGACATCTCAAACAAATTTAATGTGAAGTTGTCATGACAAAGACATTTTCTAGTAATGTCACTTTGAATAATGTCACGTTGTCATAATAAGGACATCGCAAACAAATTTAATGTCAAGTTGTCATGACAAAGACAAATTCTGGTTATGTCACCTTGATTAATGTCAAGTTGTCATAAGACAACCAAAATAATGTCAACTTGTCATTACCAAATCGAATGACACTTAATGACAACAGTCATAAACGTTTAATGACCTTGGCATAATGTTTATGACATTTTTATGACTGTGTCATGTCACTCTTATGACAATGTCATGTCACTCTTATGACGGTACCTTCAAGTAAAGTGTTACCTAGTTTTCTTCATGGAACACATCTGTGAAATGTCGTATCCCAACCGCCCTCACTTCAGCAGTTGCAGCTGTCTGTACATATTCTCTATGTAGTTGGGAGAGGGTTTTGCCAGGGTGAAGGAACTTCTTGTTTTTGTAGGTTGAAGTGCTTCTGCAGTAATAATAATAATAATAATAAATTTTATTTATAATGCACTTTATATTCAAGAATCTCAAAGTGCTTCAGAGAAAAAAATACCAAAAATAAATAATAAGGAGAAAATACTATTAAAAAGGGGGAACCTCAAAGAAAGTTTAGCTAAATGCTCTTTTAAAGAGATGGGTTTTGAGGTTCCGTTTAAAAAGAGCTGTAGTCTGTGGAGCCCTCAGGTGGTCAGGGAGGGCGTTCCATAGTCTAGGGGCAGCAGCAGAAAAGGCCCGATCACCCATGGTGCACAGCTTCGTATGTCGGGTTTGGAGGGTGTGAGTGGATCCTGAACGGAGTGTACGTGAGTTTGTCGGCGGGGTGAGGAGTTCCTGAAGGTAGAGGGGGGCAAGTCCGTGAAGGCACTGGTGGGTGAGGAGGGAGACCTTGTACTCAATTCTGAGTGAGACAGGGAGCCAGTGCAGTGATTTCAGGATGGGGGTGATGTGGTCATGCTTGCGCACCCTCATCAGGACCCTGGCAGCACTGTTTTGAATGTAGTGTGGATGTCAGTAGTGTGGATCAACAATGGGCAGGTCCTTGCTATGCGCTATATGCTATGGTAATGTTAAAGATGCATACAAATCTGTACCCCTCCCGCCTCTAGGATCCTCCGACCATAACTGTGTTCATCTTTTTCCTGTGTATCGCACTGCACTTAAAAGGGGAAAAGGTGAATACAACTGTGTCTATCCTTCTGTCCACCTCCACTGGTTCGCCACAGGGCCCCGTTTCCCGAAAGCGTCGTTAGCCTAAGTGGATCGTGAAGTGCGTCGAAAGGGCATCGTAGAGTTTTCACCGCGTTTCCCGAAAGCATCGTTGGTCACGAACGTCTTGAAAACGCTCGTAGCTAACGAGTACTCCAGGGGTGCTCGTAGGTACTCGTAGGACGCTAAGAGCATCGTCAGCTATAGCCTCAGTGGCGTCACCATCGGACATTCCGTATATTTGATGCGTTTTATTAAAACGCATTGCGCCTTTATGTTCTTAGTTTGGTAATTAATAAAGATTATTAATTAATTTATTAATAAAGATGTTAAAATGGCCAAAACAAAACGGGACAGTCCAGAAAATGTTTGCGCAGGCAGGGCACTCAAAATGTGTGAGAGAAAGTGGGGGGATTTGTGCAGACTGACATAGGCTACTCATAAAACGTAGCATAAAATAATGTAAAAAAGAATGTAAAAATTAAATTAAAGAAATTAAAAAAAATAAAAAATAACGAAATTAAAGAAATTAAAAAAAAATAAAAAATAAAGAAATAAAAAAAATTATAAAAAACAAGCAAAGAAGCAGGCAAAAGGCTGGGATATGGTGGGGATTGGTCACGTTGAAGGGAATGTTTAGTGACATGAGGGAGGGTGGAGGGGGTTAAAACCGGCCGCGTAGTTATGAGGGAGGCCGTCCTCACACCGATCTTCCTCATCGTCATCGTCCTCCGGTTCAAGCAATGCCACCCCAGCCTTAGCTGCAATGTTGTGCAACATAGCCGTCACACATATCACGGCGCATGACTTGGCCGGCGAAAACTGGAGCCCTCCGCCTGACTTGTGAAGGCATCTAAAGCGCAACTTCCACCTCCCGATCGTGCGCTCAACGATGCACCGGGCCAGACGGTGGGCTTCGTTGTATTCCTCATCATGGACGTCTCCCGGGTTATTCACAGGTGTGAAGAGGAATTATTTCAGGGGGGAAAATGCCGTGAAACGCACAGTGCATTCAGGATTAGGACTGATATATGTCGGTTTAAGCCTAATCAATTGTGTTTTAATGTCTTTAGCATTCATATAATTGCAGTCTATTTTTTTTGTAGGCTACTCTGCTGTTGTCCTTGATTGGGATATATTTTAACCCTTTTTAACACAATTTTCCTGCGACATTCCTGCGTCTCCCCCTCCTACGGAGCCCATTTCAGCACCGTGTCAGTAGACAGTTACAATCCTACGACGTCGTGAGTGCAGCGAATGCGCGTTCACGTTAAGAGGAGTTTCGGGAAACGCTCCAAAGAAATTGACGATGGATCGCAAGATCCATCGGGAGAATGATCGTACGAGCGAAGATCCATCGTTATCGGGAAACGGGGCCCAGGGCTGTGTTCTCTCTGCTCTTTTGTTTATTTTATACACCGACGACTGTCGCAGTAACCACGACAACCGTTTCATCCTAAAATACGCTGATGATTCGGTCATAGTCAGCCTTCTCAATGATGATGAGACTGTGCATGGCCAGGTTGTAGAGGACTTCCTGACCTGCTGCAACGATGCATTCCTTGAGCTGAACATCTCAAAAACTAAGGAGCTCTGCATTGATTTCAGACGTGGCCCCCATCCCATTGAGAACACTATCATCTGTGACCAGCCAGTGGAATTTGTGTCTAGTTATAAATACCTGGGCACGATCATCGACAATAACCTAAAATTTGATGTTAACACGGACATGCTGTGCAAGAGGGGCCAGCAACGTCTTTACTGCCTTAGGAAACTAGTCAGATTCAACGTTTCAAAAAGTCTGTTGAAACTGTTTTACTGTGCATATATACACTCTGTCATCTCCTTCTCTCTCATCTGCTGGTTTGGTAACCTCACTGTCAAGGACAAAAATTCTCTTGGCATTATTGTTAAAACTGCCTCCAAAATCACTGGCATCCAGCTAGAGGGCCTCAATTGCTTTTATAACAGACAGCTGTTCAAGAAAACCTCTCATATCCGTCTTGACAGTGCCCACCCGCTGAGCTCTGAGTTCAGGCTGTTGCCTTCTGGCAAACGTTTGTGTTTACCAAGGATCAGCAGGAATAGATACGGGTATTCTTTTGTCCCTGCAGCCATCCGGGCATTCAATGCGGCCAGCAGCAGATAATTTATTTTACTTGTGTTGCGATGACTTTTTCTTTAAATCTATTTTAATGTTTTAATGTTTTAATGTTTTAATTTGTATTTTACATTTTTTATATCCTGGCACTTTATCTTTCGAGCACTTTGTCTCCACAGTGTTTTGTGTTCATTGTTGTTTTGTCTTGTCTTGTGGGTTAAACCACTTCTCCTGGCTGCGAACAAATTTGCCCTCGTGGGACATTTAATAAAATCTTGAATCTTGAATCTTGAATCCTTCAACCAGTCCTTAAGGAAATCTGTGACACAAGTTTCCAGCTTTGCATTCTTACCACTCTTAGGTCCGGATTTAGACGGTGGGGCTGCTGCTTGTTCTGCATGGTTGATGGTGTCTTTGTTTAGCCAGTGTGTAATGGTTCTTTCAGGGACACCAATTGTAGAGCAAAAAAGAGACTTGCACACCTTACAACTGCTTTCATCCTGAAGTTTCAGTTGGTAGGAAAATGATACACTGCGTCGGGATCCTCCAGCAACTTTCCTTTGCTTTATGACAGCCTTTGTGACCAAAGCGGTGATGTATAACTGACGTTCTTCCCAGGTGTTCATTGACCAAACTTTCTGAAATATTCACTGCCGCTGCTCTTCTGTAATGGATTGGCAGCCTTGAGTTGGGATTCGTTGACAGAACTTCGAGTTACAGGGAGAACCCATAGCCTTTGCACTTCATTCTTTGCCACCTTTGAGGTTGTATGGCATTCCTTTGAGACGATTCTCCTTGGATTCATTTTGCTCCCATGTTCCTGGACTGAGGCGTTTATTTATTTTCCTTTGGACAGTATTGTTGATGCTGTTTTCATTTTCAGGGGGAGGGGACTCATCAACGGATGGTTTATAGTGGATCGGCGATATCATCATCAGCAGATGAGTCTTCTTCAAGATGTGGACGTGTCTGCTCGACTTCTTCAGCATCATCAATGGGAGTGTTGAAAGTATTGTCTGCTCCATCTGAAAAGGAGTCTTGGCATGGTGCATTTTCCTCCATCTCAACGACGGTCTCGTTTTCATAATCATTGGATGGGGCCTGATGAGTGTCAGAAGAGTCAAGTTCATCTCCTACCAAAGAGTAAAAAAACAGACTAATAACCATGCAACATTCAAATTCTAGCCTTTATTATAGTAAACCTTATCACTTACCAGTATGGAACGAGTCCTGCACCATGGCAATAACGTCATTAGCTTGGTAGACTTTCTTTCTTTTGGATGTGGCTGCCATTTTGAAATGCTTAAAATAAAATGGCCTAATTCACACTCTTGACATAGGCCATTACACTAAAGTGGATCTGTTTAACTGAGGATGCTGAGAATTTTACCAGAGGTGGCCAGCCGCACAAGGAGCTGATTTAGGCAAGAAAATCATTTTGGCAAAAAAGTGACTTAGGCCATCATTTTTTTTGAGGGAGACGATTTCGGAGTTACAAGCCATTGCTAAAATGACAGGGAAGGCGTTCCAACTTCCAACTCCGTCTTGCAAGAAGCGCTAACAAAGCTAAACGTAACAACTGTATCCCCAGCGGAAAATGAGCAAGACCACACATTTGGTCTGGGTTCAGTGATGCCACCTCACAATGCAACTCAGTCGAGGGCTTCTCCCTCTATTACCACTGAAGATCCTATGCCAACAGCTAATGTGTTTTCTCCACAAAGCTCGGCAACGATATATCAAAACCTGACCAAAGGCCCCCAAACAGTCAAATCAGCAGTGACTGTCAATCCGAGTGCACAATTAACTGACATGAACCCACCTGAGATACAGAAAGTGGTGGTGGAACACATTGTTAGGAGTGAGGAAGTCCCACAGTCCTACTATGCCGGTGCTCGTCTTCGCTCTTTTTCTGGTAGACTGCCGCGGCCAAATAATGAGGCAGATTATGAGACTTGGAGGTCAAGTGTAGCGCTTCTTTTAACAGACCCAAAATAATCGGACCTAAGCGGAACACGTAGAGTGGTAGACAGCTTACTGCCCCCAGCTACAGATTTTGTCAAACATCTCGGTTCTCAAAACTCAGCACTAGCATATATTCAGCTCCTTGACTCAGCTTATGGCGCGGTGGAGGATGGTGGTGAACTGTTTGCTAGATTCATGAGTACCTTTCAGAATGTCGGAGAAAAACCGTCAACCTGCCTCCATAGGCTTCAAATTGTTGTACACACTGCCAAAAGAAGGGGGGGAGTCCCAGCTGATGAGTTTGATAGGCATCTGTTAAAACAGTTTTGTAGAGGCTGTTGGAATGATTGTAACTTGGGCGTTTAGCAGGACCCAGGTGCACAGACTGACGACGAGTGTGGAACAGTGATCAGGAACCGGGAGAATAGTCAGACAGGCGGGTATCAGGGACCGGCAGAAGAGTCAGACAGGCAGGGATCAGAGAACAGGCAGGATCGGTGGTAGGTCAGGATCTGAAACGCGGGAAAGCACTGTGAAACACAAGAGACAATCTGGCAGGGAATGTTTGGGAGGAAAGGACTGATATAGGGGAAACACAGGTGAAGGTGGTAGGGTTAATTGGGAGTGATCAGGAAGGCAGGCAGGTGAATGAGAAAACCAGAGGCGGATCATGACAGTACCCCCCCCGGCAAGGGACGGCTCCAGACGTCCTAAATCGAACAGGGTGGGTGGAGGGGGCCCGGAGGAGGGTTAGAATTCCTCCGAGGCCTCAGAGATTGCGTGAGGATTGGGTGAGGACGCGACATCGGAGTCCCTTCTCCCCGGCAGGTCAGTGGAACCACTCGCCGGTGGAACCGTAGCGGGCGGGCGGGAGGACGGGGCAGGTTGGTCAGGCTGGGATCGGTGGAAGTCAGAGATAAGGCGGGGGTCCATGATGAACCGAGCTGGGATCCAGGAGCGCTCCTCTGGATCGTACCCCTCCCAGTCCACCAGATACTGGACCCCACGTCCACGGTGGCGGGAGCGGAGGAGACGCCGGACGGTGAACACCGGACCCCCGTCGACGAGCTGAGGGGGAGTAGGGGGCGGAACGGGAGGAGCCAGAGGGCTCTCCTGGACAGGTTTGACCCTGGAGACATGGAAGGTGGGATGGATCCTCATGGACCGAGGAAGCTGAAGGCGTACCGCCACAGGTTTAATGATGCAGATTATTGGATTATTAATAATCCAATTATTGGATCTGCAGCCTTGGAGAGAGCAGTGCGTGCCCGGGTCCAGGTGCGTCGACAACGACGGATCAGGGCTTGGGCCGAGGGGCAGGAAGACTCCTTCTCCAGGTCGGGGAAAAGGGGTGGCAGGTACCCGTAGGCGCACTGAAAAGGAGAGAGACTGGTGGATGAACAGGTGAGGGTGTTATGCGCATATTCTACCCATACCAGTTGGTCAGACCAGGAGGCCGGGTTGCGGTTCACCAGGCATCGAAGGGTGGTCTCCAGGTCCTGATTAACCCTCTCGGTCTGTCCATTTGACTGGGGATGGAAGCCGGAAGACAGACTGACGGTCGCCCCAACTAGGCTGCAGAACTCCCTCCAGAAGGCCGAGGTGAACTGGGGCCCCCGGTCAGAGACGACATCGGTGGGTAATCCATGGAGGCGGAAGACGTGGTGGAGGAGCAGGTCCGCAGTCTCTCTGGCAGAGGGGAGTTTAGTAAGGGGGATGAAATGGGCCAGCTTACTAAACCGATCCACAAGGGTGAGGACGACAGTGTGGCCCTTGGACGCGGGAAGACCGGTCACGAAGTCCAGAGAGATGTGCGACCAGGGACAATGGGGAATGGGAAAGGGGTGCAGGAAGCCGGCAGGGGGGCGGCGAGAGGTCTTACTCTGGTTATACACGGGACATGCGTTGACGAAGCCCCGGACATCCTCCTCCAATGACGGCCACCAGAAGCGCCGTCGCAGGAAGTCCTGGGTCCGCTGGATGCCGGGATGGCAGGTGAGTCGGGAAGCGTGACCCCACTGGAGCACGTCGGAGCGGAGGGAGGCTGGAACGAACAGGCGGTCCGGGGGGCAGGAACTGGGGGCTGGCAGATTAAGGGAGGCGGCCCTAACCTTCTCCTCAATCTCCCAGGTGACAGCAGCGACAAGGCAGGAGGCCGGAACAATGGTGGAGGGTTCAGCCGTCTCATCAGGGGACTCGGGGAACTGTCGCGAAAGGGCATCTGGCTTTGTGTTCCGAGAGCCAGGGCGATAGGACAGGGTGAAGTTAAACCGGTCGAAAAACAAAGACCAGCGGGCCTGTCTGGAGTTTAGTCTCTTGGCGGTTCGGATATACTCCAGGTTTCGGTGATCAGTCCAAACCAGGAACGGAACCCTGGTTCCCTCTAGCCAGTGCCGCCACTCCTCCAGAACCAGCTTCACCGCCAGAAGCTCCCTGTTCCCAACGCTGGGAGAGGATCCCCCCTACTCCCACACCAGATGCGTCCACCTCCACAATGAACTGACGTTCGGGTTCGGGGATCTGGAGGATGGGGGAGGTGGTGAAGCGGGCCTTGAGGGCTTCGAGGGACTCTTGAGCAGCGTCAGACCAACGGAAAGGAACCTTGGGTGAGGTGAGGGCCGAGAGGGGGGAGGCGATGGAGCTGAACCCTCGGATGAAACGCCGATAGAAGTTGGCGAGCCCCAGGATTCGCTGCAGCTGCTTGCGTGTCTCCGGGGTAGCCCAGGATGTCACAGCAGAGACCTTGGCTGGATCCACCTGAAGGCTGACTTAGCAATAATATATCCTAGGAAGGTGACAGAGGGAGCATGGAACTCGCACTTCTCCGCTTTGACGAACAAGGAGTTGTCCAGGAGGCGACGGAGAACTGAGCGGACGTGGGTGACGTGTTCCACTAGATTGCGGGAGAAAATCAGGATATCATCCAGATAAACAAAGACAAACTTGTCAATCATGTCCCGCAGTAGGTCGTTGACTAGCGCTTGAAAGACTGCCGGGGCGTTGGTCAAGCCGAAGGGCATCACAAGGTACTCGTAATGCCCCGTTGGGGTGTTGAAGGCCGTCTTCCACGGCCTTCCGTCTCCCTCTCTGATACGGACCAGGGGGTAGGCGTTCCTCAGGTCGAGTTTGGTGAAGACCGTTGCCCCCTGGAGCAGCTCAAAGGCGGAGGAGAGTAGTGGAAGGGGATAGCGGTTCTTCATTGTGATGTTGTTCAGTCCCCGATAATCGATACAGGGTCTCAGGGACTTGTCCTTCTTGCCCAAGAAGAAGAACCCGGCCACAGCCGGTGACGAGGAGGGTCGGATGATCCCAGTGGCTAGGGAACTCTGGATATAGTCCACCATGGCCCCTCGCTCAGGAATAGAGAGGGAGTACAAGCGTCCCTTGGGGGGTGAAGTGCCCGGAAGTAGGTTGATGGCACAGTCGTAGGGAAGGTGAGGGGGCAAGGAGGTGGCCCTGGCCTTATTGAAGACCTCTCTGAGGTCATGGTAAACAGCAGGGACCCCGGAGACGTCCGAGGCTTGAGCAGGAGCGAGAGCAACAGGACACGGTGAAGAGATCCTGAGACAGGATTGCTGACAGGTAACTCCCCATTCTCGGATGAAGCAGGTGGACCAGTCGATGTTGGGGTTGTGTCTGCGAAGCCAGGAGTGACCCAAGATGACCGGCTGGTTGGGTGTGGACAGGAGCATGAACTGAATGGTCTCCCTGCAGCCTCCAGGCAGGAGCATGTGCACAGGATTTGTCCGGGAAGTCACCCTCCCCAGCACGTGCCCATCCAGGGCTCTGGCGGAGATCGGCACTGGCAGTCTCTCTGGATGGAGTCCCAGCCGAAGAGTGAGGGACCGATCCATGATGCTCTCGTCTGCCCCTGAATCGACAAGTGCGGTTATGGGATGGGAACCGGAGGACAACAGGAGCTCACCGGAGAGAATGGGTCTTGATGGAGAAGCAGTAACCATGGCGGAACTCACAAGTATGTTCCTGCTCACTTGGGGACTCTGCCCCTTTGCTGGGCACCGGATGACGAAGTGACCACGCCGGCCGCAGTACAAACAGAGGTTCATGGTTAGCCTCTTATCCCTCTCTTCCGATGTAAGGGGGGTGCGGACCAATCGTACCGGATCCTGCTGTCTCTGAACCGTGGCGGCCATCAATTGGTGTAGCGCGCTCTCCATCCGGGAGAAGCGGTCGTCCATCTGGGCTGGGTCCATTCTTCGCCAGATTGTGCTGTAACGTGGGCGTTTAGCAGGACCCAGGTGCACAGACTGACGACGAGCGTGGAACAGTGTCAATAGTTTTATTCGGGTACAGGATCGGTAGGCAGGATAGTCAGACGGGCAGGGATCAGGAACCGGGAGAATAGTCAGACAGGCGGGGATCAGGAACCGGCAGAAGAGTCAGACAGGCAGGGATCAGAGAACAGGCAGGATCGGTGGTAGGTCAGGATCTGAATCTCGGTGGGATTGATATAGGACTGATATAGGGGAAACACAGGTGAAGGTGGTTGGGTTAATTGGGAGTGATCAGGAAGGCAGGCAGGTGAATGAGAAAACCAGAGGCGGATCATGACAATGATACTTTAATCACCGACCTACAGCTTGAGCAAAAGATAAAATGCCCCCCTTCCTTTGCTGAACTGCTCATCTCACTGCGCACAGAATAAGATAAACATGCCAATAAAGAGATGCGCATGAAAAAACACCTTGGTGTTAACAAGCAACCCTCAGTTGGTCCAAAACAGCGAGTGTGGTCCCAGCTACAGAATGTGTGTGCCTGCTCAGAGCAGATAGCTTCAGTTGAAACAGATCAATTAAAAAAATAAGTTGTTGAGCTACAGGCCCAAGTGGCTAAATTGACCACACAAAACAAAAATAAATCAAACATTTTCAACTTCTCACACAAATGTGACTTCACGGATAAAGCCAACCTCCCAGCCGTCTTTGCCAATGGCTGGTTCAGAGTAAAAGCAATTCAACAAGCCCCGCCCATGGTATTGCTTCTGCTGCGGAGAGGATGGACATATAGCTCCTAAGTGCACTAATGAAGCCAATCCCTCATTGGTAGCAACAAAGAGAAACACACTGCAACAAAAGCAGCAGCAGTGGGAATCTGAGCATGATCCTGCTCATTCTGGACCTTTAGACTAAATCCAACTCCCGTTGTGGGACAGAAAGGAGTTGAACTTAATGATAAATGTCCCCTCACACTCAAGCCAGTCTTAGAAAGACGCTTGAAAGGCCAGCCCTACAAATTTTCACGCAGATTAGTTGGGACCAAGTGCACTGCTAAAGTGTCAATAGCAGAGCAAAAAGTCAGCTGCCTTTTAGAAACAGCATCCCAGGTCACAACAGTTACCTTGTCTTTTTATCAAAGATTTTTGAAAGAGCAACAGATCAAACCATTACATGATTTATTGGAGGTGGAGGGAGCAAATGGCCAGGAAGTCCCATATTTTTGGTATGTAGAGTTAGATATCAGTTTCCCCAAAGAGTTTGTAGGGCAGGAGATCGAGATTCCAATGTTAGCCCTTGTTGTCCCTAACATGAGAGGGGAAGCTCAGGAGCAACTCCTCATTGGCACCAACACACTTGACGTGTTGTATTCAGTCCTCACACCCCAAATTGACGATTTTAACCTGCCAGTGCAGTGTGGCTACAAAGCAGTTCTAAAAGTTCTGGAGATCAGACACAAACATGGTCTAAATGGAAATCTGGGGGCAGTGAAACTATTAGGGAAGGACCCAGAGCTAATTCCTGCTGGAAGTACAATCGCCTTTAAAGTGCGTATTGGAAGTTAGATACTGCAGTGAAGAATCATATAGGAAAAAAAATTGAATACACGATTTTTTAGTTTTTATTAATAATTCTACACTACAAGTGGCATCTTGAGCCGTTTTTGTGATACAATTTTACTTCCGCATCTCAAACGCTCGTTTTCGAGCGTGACGTAGGAATTGGTAGACAGACGTTCTAATCATCATAGACTACATAGGCAACATAACAACAATGGATAACAGTTTCGACCACTTCCGTACAATTTTGAGCCAGCTAGCCTTGAGGGAGAACAGCAACCACCTAATAGGGGGAGACACCATGGCAATAGGAGGGAGATAGAGTTGTGGTGTCAGGAGAATTATGGTGAACCAGGAGCGGCTGAACATCAACACGGCCACGGAGGAAGAGCTCATGACCCTGCCCGGGGTCAACCGCCCCGTGGCGCGGAGCATCGTGGAGTACCGGGACTGCATCGGGGGCTTCAAGAAGGTGGAGGACCTAGCGCTGGTGAGTGGGATAGGCGCCACCAAACTGGAGATTATTAAAGTGGAGATCTGCGTGTCGAGTAGGACCAGTTCGTCCTCCTGCAGCGGCATGAACATCAACACCGCCACCCCGCCGCAGCTCATGAGCATCCGCGGCATCACGGAGAAAATCGCCCGGAACATTGTCGCCTATCGGACCCAACACGGTCCGTTCAAGAGCATCGAGGACCTGGTTCGGGTCGATCACATAAACTGCTCCCTACTGGACAAGATCCGTTTCCAGGTGTTTGTGGAGCGCTCAAGAACTCCGTCCACCAATACCAACGGCGGGCTGACCTACACGGGTCGGTCCCATCCGAGCCCAACCTCGTTCAGCCTCCGGAGCGACGACCTCGACCTCCCGCCGGGAGGACCCACGCAGATGGTGTCCCTGCGGCCCCGCGTGGCACCGGGCCCGCGGGACGGCCGGGCCACGGTGCGCCTGGCCACCTGGGACCTTCAGCGCTGCTCCAGTGAAAAGGCCAACAACCCTGGCATCAAAGAGGTCGTGTGTATGACCCTACTGGAGAACGAGTGAATACAACTAACGTGAGGGTTTGCGCTGAACATGTTGTGTCTTCTTGGGACACGTTGTTTCCTGTGTGTAAACACGTTGGTGTCAGGGGATTTCATGTACGATAACTTAACCGGCTAGGCAACGCAAACTAACATTCTGAGCCAAACTGAACACAGAGCCCCAGACCTGCATGTCTACCCTGGGTCCGGACCCCCAGACCTACATGTTGGTCTAGACCCCCCCAGGCCTGCATGTCTCCCCTGGATCTAGACCCCCCAAGACCATATGTCTCCAGCCCATCTCCAGTGAGTGCAGCCGTTTGACTTCCAGGCGTCCGGCCCATCAGCCTGTAAAGGTTGCGTGGAGGCGTGTGTGTTTGCACAGCACTAGCTTGCGATCAATCACAAGATCCCATGATGGTTGTGTTGAGAGAGGGAGACGTTCTACACGGACACGCCCACTCGTCTGCAGGCTGTCGGAGGAAGCCCAGATCCGTGCTGGCGGTGTGAGGGCGGCAGCGGGGTTATTACAGGTTATCAGCTCAGACTGGGTCCACTCATGACAATGCAAAACAAACACACGCAGACGCAGCAGAGGAGCCGCGCAAATGAACGTGTATTTGGTGACAGAGGCGAAATAAAAGTCCTTTCTCTTAACCTGTACAAAATGCACCCAGGCTCGAAAGCCTGCTCCATCCTTTCTCCGATCGGGGAAACTGTGAAATCGGAGATGGTCGGACAGGAGGTCGGAGTTGGAACAACCCCCACAGATACAAAACCTCATCTTGTCGATTAGAAAAACCCAAAAACCACAGGGGGGGAAAATACAAGACCGCTCACGCGGTAACTACTCACAACTACGCATAGAGCTGAGGCAGCTACAGCGACCGCGTCTACCAATTCCTACGTAATATGACGCGTTTGACGTATCACATAAAACGGTTTTTGAAGCCTTGCTCAAAATAGACACTTTAAAACTGGATTTTTTGCCGATGTTTTTTTAAACTGATAAAATCCTGCATTTTAATTTCAAAGGGCAATTTTCAGAGAATGTTATGCATAAATATTTTTAAAAACATTAACTTCCAATACGCACTTTAAGGGGCAGCTTACCGTCAGGGGTTCCCTTAATTAAAAATGGGCTATTGTTGAGCAGCAGTCATCTCCATCCTTGCCAGGGGGGCTGCTAGTGGCAAGTTGTTTGGTTACCATACCTGCAAAGCGACTTGGTACAATGGCTGTCATAATCAAAAATGAAACTGAGCATGATGTTGTCATCCCACCTGAAACAGTTATGGCTGAAATAAGTGCTGTTCAACAAGTGACACCACTCAAAAGTGACCCCAACACATCTGATCTTGCAACCGACCAGCCAGACGTTAACATTTATTTTGCTGACTCTCCTTCGTCTGCTGACTGGAAAGAGAGAATAACAAATAATAATTCAATCCGCCTCTGCATTGATTATCGCAAACTCAACCCACAGACGATCAAAGACGCTTCTGCGCTCCCCAACTTGGAAGAGGCTTTGTCCGTTTTATCTGGCTCAAAGTGGTTTTCCGTCTTAGACTTGAAATCGGGGTATTACCAAATTGAGATGGAGGAAGCGGATAAGGAGAGAACAGCCTGTGTATGTCCTCTGGGATTCTATGAAATCAAGAGGATGCCCCAGGGAGTCACAAATTCCCCCATCACTTTTCAGCGGCTAATGGAACGCTGCATGGGTGACTTGAACTTAAAAGTGGTGCAGATTTTCATTGACGATCTAATCATTTTTTCAGACACCCGGGAAGAGCATGAGGAGAGACTGATGCGGGTCCTAGTTCATTTAAAGGAGTATGGCCTGAAACTCTCTCCTGAGAAATGCAGATTTTTTCAGTCTTCCGTCCGATATTTGGGCCACATAGTCTCACAAAATGGAGTTGAAACTGACCCAGAGAAAGTTAAAGCCCTGAAAACATGGCCAAAGCCAAAAAATCTGAAGGAGTTGAGATCATTCTTGGGATTTTGTGGGTACAATCGCAGATTCATTAAAATTTTCTCTCAGATACTTAAGCCCCTAAATGAGTTAACTGCTGGATATCCCCCATCCCACAAGAAAAAACCTTAAGTTAACTCTGCTCAGTATTATCAACCCAAAGAGATTTTTTTGTGAACGTTGGACACAAACGTTGGACATACGATTCAATAATCGAAAAGCTCACTTCAGCCCCTGTTCTAGGATTTGCGAACCCTAAACTGCCATATCTGACAAAATTTTTTTGCGACTATCTATATGGGGCTAATTTCACCGTCGTCACTGACAGTAACCCCCTTAACTACATTTTGACTACCGCCAAACTCGATGCCACTTGTTATAGGTGGCTGTCAGCGCTTTCCACCTTTTCGTTTAAGCTGCAGTTTAGGGCTGGGAAGCAGAATATAGATGCAGACGCTCTGTCAAGGCGACCACACAGTGAACTAATGCTATGCTTCCCAAAAAGAACAAGAAAGGATCAGTAAGTTTGCTGCCAATCACCTTTCTGACGTTGAGAGCTCTGAGATGGTTCTGCCAGAGGTGGTCAAAGCCATCTGTGAAAGGCACGATGTTTACTCTGTGGCTGAGGAGTCTGGCTCCCTGGGTCATTGTATTGCATTAGTTGAGTCCCTGGCACTCAATGCTGATGTTTTGCCCCTTAGTTTCCAAGATGAGCATGACCATGGTTTGCCACTTGCCTCCACCTTTTTACTCGCTGAATTATCAGAGAAGCAAAATGCAGATCCCAGCATCAGGGAAATAATAATTCAGATAAAAACCGGTGAATCACCTGCACCTACGTTGAGGAAAGAGCTTCCTGAGGTTGTTTTCCTGTTGAGAGAATTAAAAAAGTTCGAACTCATAGATGGAGTTTTATACAGAAAAAGACAAAGCCACAACACTACCACTCATCAGCTGGTATTGCCAAAAGATTTGAGAGAATCAGTGCTCAAAAGCTTACATAACGACATGGGTCATCTCGGTGTGGAGCAAACTTTTGATTTAGTGAGAGCAAGATTCTATTGGCCAAAAATGTTGTCAACAGTTGAAGAGAAAATTAAAACATGCAACCGTTGTGTGCGCAGGAAAACTCCAGCACACAAGTCTTGTCTGCCGAACATTAGTTTGTAGGGACTGAATCCGGTCACGTCATTCCGTGTGCAGTTATGGTCAATATAAAGTCCAGTAGGCCATTGGAGTTGGTCTGCATGGACTTTCTGAGTGTTGAACCCGATAGGAGTAACACAAAGGATATATTGGTAATAACAGATCACTTTACCAAATATTCCCTTGCCATACCAACCCCTAATCAGAAAGCATGCATGGTTGCCAAATGTTTATGGGACAATTTCATAGTACATTAAGGGTTTCCAGTGACGCTCCATAGTGATCAGGGCCCAGATTTTGAGTCACGAACCATAAAAGAGCTCTGTGAAATGGCAGGAATACATAAGACAAGGACGACTCCATATCATCCTAAAGGAAACCCGGTCGAGCGCTTCAACAGAACGGTGTTGCAGATGTTGGGCACTCTAAACAACAAGGATAACTCTCACTGGCGGGATTATGTGAAGCCCCTCGTTCACTCTTACAACTGCAATAAACACGAGGTCACAGGGAGAGGTCACAGGCTCCTTATGAGCTTATGTTTGGTAGGCGGCCGAGGATCCCTGCTGACTCAGTGTTTGCACTCCCTGTTAATGATCATTCTCTGTCCTATTCCCCGTATGTGCAAAACCTGAAAAATCGCCTGAAAGAGAGCTATGCACTTTTAAGCAAAAATGCTCAAAATCTGCTGAGCGCAACAAACTCAGGTATGACAAAGAAGTCGCAAAATCCAGCCTTGTGTAACCAGCATCAGCTCTAACCATCAATGGTAAAGAATGGGAGATACAAATATATTTATCAGTGCATTAATTAACTCGTGGGCCAGAAAATCTGAAGTCTAGATCGCTGTAGGAGAAAGGGGTATTAGCAATATGCATTGAGTGACAGAGTTAAGGACTCACACAATCAACAGGTACGTTTTTAAGAGCTATATTGTGTGGATTTAAAGAAGTAAAATAAAAATAATAAATGAAAAAACATGAGATATCAACCACAGTTTCTCAATACATCCAGCCACTGGGAAAATCAGAATCTTTGTAACAAAATAACAGTCCTTGGTTTGGGTAGCTCGCCACTACCACTGAGGTTCCCCACTACCTCTACAGAGATGGGAGAACTCCCAGCGGGAGAAGAATCTTCATGCAGATCTCAACCAGGAATCCATACAAAGCAAAAACCCGGACTTTAAAGGCCAGAAAAAGGGTTACTGTAATATTCATATAAATAAACTATACTTTTAAATGTAAATAAATGCATATTAACACACATATTTATACTTGTACATTGTTTTCTAATAATCATCTTAACTACTTTTTAACACATTTCTCAACATTAACATGAGGCAAATGGCTGAACATTTCTTTCCGTTCATCTCCTTTACTTTTCCTTTTTCTACCGCCGCTCACTCTCAGATTAAACACAGAGTGGGGGTAATGTAACTAAAACACCGTAATATAAAACATTTTTAAAACAACATACATGAAATGAATGCCCCATTAATCCACATTAACATTAACAGATGCACACTTCAACTCTGTTCATCAGACGAACATCATTAAAGTTTACTCACCAGAGGCTCAAGCATCACATACACACACATACTCCGGGTACAAGGCAGAATACACAGCTCTCATCAGTCCAGGTTCCGCTTTTGAAGAGACAGGGACACGGGAGTTCAGTAATATGTAACGAAGTACATGTTGCTAATGGCATGAGCTAACGCTATCGTTGCTAATAACCAACTCACCAACTCACAAACAAGGTCCGCTAATCAACCCACGGCAACAACAAAAAAAGCTTTGTTCTCTGCGCCACCGATAATAACTCAAAACGTTGGGATATATCTGGCTCTCTCACGCAAACAATAATTTTCTTCAAGAAAAAGTTTGCATGCCGCCACCTCGACAACGGTCCGGCAGAGAGAGAGAAACGGCACGTACACCTTGACGGTGTCTGATTGGTTACGCTACGTTGCCTTACGTGAACTCCTCATGTCACCCGAATCTTGTATACTTTGAGAAAGGCACATTCGCCACACTTGAAATAAACAAACTATTATTTTTAAACAGATATAAATAACCTTGTGTATATTAATCTTTTTAATCTATTTATTGACATATTTAAGATTTCAATCATAAATCCTATTCATTTTATGGAAGATTATTTTAAATCAAACCCTATTTATTTATCTTATCTATCTTATTAATTTATTGATCTAATCAATAAACTGAAACTGGACTTCTGATAAGGGCCTAGTAACCTGGGTTACATCCTCCCCTTCTAAAGGTGTGTACGTCCCATTACACCCTCATGACTATGAATTGGCCTTGGGGTTACTTAGGGGGTGTCTGCATAGCCATGGTTCTGGAGTGAGTTGGCCAAAGCAAGGTTGAGGCCTTGGAAAAGTGACTGGACTATGGACAGAAAGGGATTTCCCGGTTGACCATACTGTAGTCGTTCAGGTTGTTCTCTATGCCTCTGGGAACGTCTGGGAACATTGTCACTCTCACTCTCTCCCATGATGACTGGAGAGATTGTTCTTCCAGATGTCCCAAATGCTGTTTCCCCATTGGTCCTGTTAAATGACATGTCCTCACAAGGTTTGTTGACAAAGCATCCTTTATCCTTGCGGCTGTCGCTGAATGACGGGTCTGAGAAAACAGGAAGGCTTACATCCATAATGTTTGGTTCTGAGGGAGACTCCGACATGCTCGACTGGACAGGTAAGGTCTCATCCTTTTGTTTTGAAATGTCAGAGGGGGCGTCCTGAGAGTTTCCAAACAGAACTCTTCTCACTTTGGGGGGATGAGCTTCTCTGTGCCTTGAGGTGACCTCAGCCTCTGGATCAAGAACTGCTGAGGTTCCTCTCCATCCAAAACAGTTTGATCTGTCAGAGCTTGGCTCATTTGGGGTGTCATCCCCGAAAGCTGGAAGTTTCTCTGATTTGGATGGAATGATCTCCACAGGTATCCGCTGCACTGTCTCTCTTTCAGGTGCACGTCTCTTTTCTCTGTCCTGTTTCTCAATGATTAATGTCTATGTCTTTTTTTCCAGGTCGGCAGGAGCAGGAAGCCAAACAATTGGAGACAGGGTTTGTTGTTTTGTCTCTCCGACATGTCTTTCCCTTGCAGGTACTGTCTCTGGCCGGGTCAGAATCTGTGTTTCAATAAAGTCAGTATTCAGTGTCTCTCTAGGTAAGTGGCAATAGTAGTCATTGTCTTCTGACTCTGAATTATCATCTGCCACCTCAGACTCAGCTGTGACATCCATTCTCGACTGTCTCCTTGTTCTAGGTCTGTTGATAGTCTGCTTCGGAGGTTGCTCGGGCTCAGCCACAGGTAAGAACCCACACGGCAGCAAGAGGTCACGGTGCGAAGTGGTCCATCTTTTCCCTCTGGTTTGACAGTGTACACAGGTAGGTCACCAGCACGTTTGACCACTATGTGAATCTCTGGTTCCCATTTATCGGCCAACTTGTGTTTCCCTCTTATCCAAACATTCCTCACAAGGACACGATCTCCTGTTTCAAGAGTGGACTCAACAACTCTCCTGTCAAACCGCTGCTTGTTACGCTCAGCTGTCTTGGAGGCATTCTCTGTGGCGACTCGGTAGCTTTCCTCTAGGCGGCCCTTTAAATCATGCACATACTGGGAATGTGACTTGGGTTCACGGCTGGAAGGTAGACCAAACGCCAAATCAACTGGATTGTCTGCCGAACATTAGTTTGTAGCTACTGAATCCGGTCACGTCATTCCGTGTGCAGTTATAGGCGTTCACTAGAGGCTTGACAAACTCCCTCCAATGAGACTTGTCCTTATTTTCCAGAGTGCCCAGCATCTGGAGGAGGGTCCTATTGAATCCTCTCCACGCATCTGGAGGAGGGTCCTCTCCACTGGATTCCCCCTGGGGTGGTAAGGGGTAATCCTGACCTTCTGAATACCAGCGATGGAGCACAGCTCTTTTATGGTGCGAGATTCAAAATCTGGACCCTGGTCACTCAGAAGCCTTTCCGGAAATCCATAATGCACCAGAAAGTTTTCCCATAAAAACTTAGCCACAGTCTGCGCCTTTTGGTTTCGAGTTGGAATCGCGACTGCGTACTTAGTGAAATGGTATGTCAGTACCAGTATATCTTTTGTGTTGCTCCGATCAGGCTCCACTGACAGAAAGTCCATGCAGACCAGCTCCAAGGGCCTGCTAGCCTTGATGTTACACAAAACGTTCACACATTTTGATCTTCTGCAGTCGGTTGCACCAGCAGAACGTAAAGCCGATCATAAGTTCGGGTGTAAAGTCTGCCTTAACCCTACGCTCGACGTAGCTAGTGTCAAACTAAAGGTGTTCTAAATTTTGGTTGCACCACCATAACTTAAGTTGTAACGTTACTAGTAGTGCATAAAGTGTACTAGTGTCGCTTTTAATGACGTTTAGATAATTTCAAGCCATTGACAGATAACAATGTAAACAGGAAATACGGGCAAGTTTCCACCTTACCGGAGTGAAGACGCGTTAGCACCCAAATGAGAGGGCAAACAAAACAGTTTCAGTCATTTATTCTCTAAAATTTGCTTGGACGGTATAGGCGTGAGGTTAAGCTATTTGATGGCGGATTTTATAATAAATAAATAAATATAATATTCCGCCCGGCAAAACCGAAATCGCGCATATAATTCAACATCATCATAATAAAGAAATGGATCGATACGGTCACGGACAATCCGTTCCCGGCGCAAACCGCATTGAAACTCCTCTTCCCATTGCTCAAAACTAATAGCCATCTTTACCCTGCGTTAGTGTTGAAATCTTTTTACGTTTTTTTCTTTTAACGGTTCTTTATCGTTAGTATGGAACTTACACCAGCTAGAGGGGAGGTGTAAAAGATAAGTTATAACTTAGTGTTACGTTAAAACTATCTGCTTGGTGCAACTGCTATTTTTTTAGTAGAGTGTAAAGTCGAACGTTTGGGTGATTTACGTTCAACGTAGCCTAAGTGGGACCTTACGTTCTGCTGGTGCAACTGGACCCTGCTCTACATATACTGACATTCTAGGCCAATAGAATCGTGACCTCACGAGGTCGAGGGTCCGCTCTATGCCTAGATGACCTAGATCCTCATGTAGGCCTCTTAGTGCTGTGGCTCTAAGTTCAGCTGGTAGAACAAGCTGGTGTGTGACTCGTCCATGTTCTTGCCGTGCCCTGTATAACACTCCATCTCTCAACTCTAGACGTTTCCATTCTCGGAGCCACAAGCAAAGTTCTGGAAGCTCTTGTCTCAGGGTGGGTGAAGGCATGTCTCCAGACTCCTCGTGCTCGATGACCACTCTGAGATCAGGATCAGCTCATTGCTTTGCCCTTATATCCTCTTCAGTCCAATGACCAATCAAAGGGAGTCCATGATCATCTTCCTGCTGGAAACCACTGGGCAGAGCATCGGAATGGATGGCAAGAGACTCGACAAGTGTGACTGATGGACATGTGGAGTTTCTATGAGACCACTCAACATCATGTCTCTCACATATGGCCTTCACTACATCTGGAAGAACAACATCTGGAGTCTCCTGATCCTTCAGGCAATGTAGAGTGAACTGTTCAATCCTTTCACGCTCTTTTCTTGACACAGCATCATCCCGGAGTTCCCCATGTGGTCGACGAGAGAGTCAGTCTGCATCTTGATTCTGAGTTCCTGCTCTATACTGGAGCTTGAAGTTGTATGTCGATAGAGCGGACAGTCACCTGTAACTCGTGGCATCCAACTTCGCGGTGGTCAGGATGTAAGGGATTACTGTCAGTGACAACAGAGAAGTCGGTACCATACAAGTAATCACCAAACTTAGCAGTGACAGCCCACTTTAGAGCAAGGAATTCCAATTTATGAGCAGGGTATTTCGCCTCACTCTTCGTCAATCCTCTGCTTGCGAAAGTGATAGGCCTCACCCGTCCTTCTTGTTCTTGATACGAAGCCGCAGCAAGCCCTGTCGTGCTTGCATCAGTGTGAAGGACGTATGGAAGTTTAGGGTCTGCAAGTCCTAAGACAGGTGTAGTGGTTAGCTTCTCAATGATCTCCTCGAATGCTCCTTGGCATTCTGAAACCTCTTCCCAAAGGATTCCTTCGGATCAAGTACAGGTGAGTTTTTCCTCTTTCTTGATTGTTTTTCCTGAGAGGTGGGTACCCTGCTTTGAGGTCATTTAGAGGTTTGGTGATCTTTGAATAGTTCCTCACAAACCGTCTGTAGTACCCAGAAAAGCCCAGGAAGGAACGCAGCTGTTTGAGGTTCTCGGGTACCGGCCAGGTCTTTAAGGCTTCGATCTTCTGTGGATCCGTCTCAACCCCGTGCTCGGAGACAATATGACCAAGATACTTAACGGAGGTTTGGAAAAACTTTTAACCCATACTCTTTAAGTCGGTTAAGGAACTGTAATAATAATAATAATAATACATTTAATTTAGAGGCGCCTTTCAAGACACCCAAGGTCACCTTACAGAGCATATATAGTCATCATACATTTTTTAAAAAGCAAGACATTGTGGAAAAAATAAATAAATAAATAAATAAACATAAGCAATAAGAAATAAAAAAAAAAAAAAACAATCAAAACAGTGATCAGTTAGACGTTGTGTGCGAGTTTGAACAAGTGAGTTTTGAGTTGTGACTTGAAGGTTGAAATGGTGTCTGACTGTTTTATGTGTGGGGGGAGGGAGTTCCAGAGCCTGGGTGCTGAACAGCGGAATGACCGGGCACCCATTGAATCACCGTAGTAGTAATCTTGACTCACGTTGCTCCAAGGTGTCCGAGAAGATTATGAGATAGTCGATGAAGACCATCGCCTCCTTGTGGTTGAGATCTCCCACACATCTCTCCATCAATCCCTGAAACGTACTTGGCGCGTTGGTAACCCCCTGTGGCATTCTATTAGCGCTCTCAGGACCGCAGAGTCGCTCACTATCTTCCGAAAAAGACTCAAGACTCACCTGTTCAGAGTCCACCTCGACTCTGCATAGCCACCCTCCCCCTTCTGGCCACCACTGTACACTGTATTGTATTGTATTGTATTGTATTGTAGTACTTAACTGTGTAGCAACTGCAGTAGCTGCTATCATGGCTGTAACACGGGGAATTGATTGACCTAGCGATTGTGGTACTTGCACTTGGTTCTATGAACATCCTTTCTGTACCGACAGCGATATATTGATGCACTTCTTATGACAAATGTACTTATTGTAAGTCGCTTTGGATAAAAGCGTCTGCTAAATGCCCTAAATGTAAATGTATTAAATTCCCAGAAACCCAGGGGGCACATGAACGCAGTCTTCACCCCAGCCCCCACCAGCTCACAGCACCCACTGACTGACTGTACAGGTGCAGGATGTGAGACGTGTGCTTAGTGGAGTCAACCCCAGGAAAGCTGCCGGACCAGACGGACTTCCTGGGAAGGTCCTCAAGGGCTGTGCTGACCAGCTCTCACAGGTCTTCACAACAATGTTCAACCTCTCCCTGACACAGGCCATCATCCCAGCCTGTCTGAAGTCCTCCACCATCATCCCCGTACCCAAGAAATCAGCACCGGACACTCTGAATGACTACCGCCCAGTAGCACTCACACCCATCATTATGAAGTGCTTCGAGCGGCTGGTCCTACACCACATAAAAGCCTACCTCGCCCCCACCTTAGATCCTCACCAGTTCGCTTACAGAGCGAACAGATCCACCGAGGACGCAATTGCCATAGCTCTTCATGCTGCGCTGAGTCACCTGGAACACCGGGAGAGCTACGTCAGGATGCTCTTCAATGACTACAGCTCAGCCTTCAACACCATCATCCCGGCTATCCTGGTCTGCAAACTGTCAGCCCTGGGTCTCGACCCGCTCACCTGTTCCTGGATTAGTGACTTGCTCACAAATCGACCCCAGAAGGTGAAACTCGGTCCCCACTTCTCCACCCGCACCCTCAACACAGGCTCTCCACAGGGGTGTGTGCTGAGCCCACTCCTGTACTCTCTGTACACCTTCGACTGCAGTCCCACCCACCCCAGCAACACCATAGTGAAGTTCGCGGACGACACAACGGTGGTGGGACTGATCTCAGAGGGAGACGAGTCTGCCTACAGGGATGAGATCCTGAAGTTAACATCGTGGTGTTCAGACAACAACCTGGCATTGAACATCACAAAAACTAAGGAGATCATCCTGGACTTCAGGAAAAGCAGAGCAGACCCGGCTTCCCTCTACATCAACGGTGACGGTGTAGAGAGAGTCCACACCTTCCGCTTCCTGGGCACCATGATCTCTGCTGGCCTCTCCTGGACTGCCAACACGGCGGCGGTCGTCAAGAAGGCTCAGCAGCGGCTTCACTTCCTCAGGGTGCTCAGGAGGAACAACGTGGGAGAGAAGCTGCTGGTGACCTTCTACCGCTCCACCATCGAGAGTCTTCTGACGTTCTGTATCTCAGTGTGGTTTTCACAGTGCACTGAGGCAGAGCGGAAGAAACTCCAGGGAGTGGTAAACACCGCACAGAGGATCACTGGCTGCCCCCTCCCCTCCCTGAAGGACATATACATCTCCCGCTGCCTAAGCAGAGCGGAGAGAATCACAAAGGACAGCTCCCACCCTGGCTTTCACCTGTTCGACCTGATGCCCTCTGGCAGGCGCTATAGGTCCAACAGAACCAGGTCTTCACGGTTCAGAGACAGCTTCTTCCCAAAAGCTGTATCCACCCTGAACACACACATGCACTGACCCCCGACTGACTGACCCCCCCCTAACCTCCCACTGCTGTATTGTACTTTACTTTACTTTATTAATATTTTACATTATTTACATTTCTATTTGGTATACTGTTGTTCTTGTTCTATTTATATATTTAGTTATTTTCTCGAATGCACCAATTGGGAAAGCTTACTAAAAATGTCGTTGTACTTGACTCGTGCAATGACAATAAAAGGCTTTCTATTCTATTATATTCTATTCTAAAGGGGAATCCCCAAAATCAAATTCCATCTTGTTGGTTTCAGGAGCGGTCAAATCGGCGGATGGCTCCTTTCCCATCACCTGTTGAACGGCATGAATCTCAGCCAACACTGTTCTCGGGGGGAAGGTGACATCATGTTGACTCTCATTCCTCAGCAGGATTGACATTGAGCAAAGGCGCTTGACAGGTAAGGTGCAGAGGGAGCTAGCAACCACCAATCCGCCAGGAAGGGACGGCACAGATGCGGCCTCTACAAATGACCATTTATCCTGGTGAGCACCACTCATGTGGACCTGCCCTTCCACAACGACTGTGCTGCCCGCTTGCACCACTTCGGGGGTTTTGCTTCACGCCTTGATCAGCCTTTCAACAAAGCTGGAATAGAGGACGTCTAATGAATTGGTGCCGATGAGGATTTGAGGCACAATGTTCACATCAGGAACAACCAACACTAACGTAGGGACTTCAGTCTCTTTTCCCAAAAACTCCTCTGGAAACAACAGGTTGAGTTCTACGTACCCAAGGTAAGGCACGGCCTCTCCATTGGCTCCCTCTATTTGCAGCCCTACATCCAAAAGGTCGTCCAAGGATTTCAAGGAATGATGAGACAGGTGAGTGTGAAAAAATGACAGCGGGATAGTGGTCACCTGTGATCCTGTATCTAGTAGGCAGTTAACTTTGTGGCCTTCAATAGTGACTTGAGCAGTGCATTTTGTTCCAACCAGCTTGGGCGGCAGTATGGTGGAGGTGGTGTTAGCATTACCACACTTGCTAGCCACTTGCTTTGTTCTAGGGCGTTTGGTTGATCTTTTAGTCCCTGTTTGCCCTGCAACAGGGGCTTCTAGTAGTTTAACTGCTTGATGCCAGTGCTGCCATTTTTCTGATCCCATTGCTGTTGTTTCTCTCTACGCAGCTGTCTCTTTTCCTCGACGAGAAGGGGATTAGGTTTACTCTCACAGTTGCCTGCCAGGTGAGCGTCTCCACCGCAGCGGAAACAGTACCATGGACGGGGCCTACTGTTTTTGTTAGCCCTGAACTGGACTGTCCGCTCACTCTCTTGTTGGGCGACTGGTGTCGAGCTGTCATGGAGAAGTCTCTTGAGAATGCAGGCGATGGTATCTGATGACTCTGAGCTTGGGGTGGACTCACCTGTGCTTGATGAAAGGCAAGCTGTTGTTTCAAGGCCTTAATCTCTGTTGCTTCTAGGTGGTTGTTTTTAGCTTCATGAATTGCTTCCCTCATACCAGCTAACTGTGCTTGAATGTCAGCAATCTGTCTTTTCAATGTGCCGATTTCAGTTGGGTCAGGACAGTTGACTTTGGCTTTACGTGGAGTTGCAGTCTGCATGACAGCAACCTGGGCTTGTATCTCGTTAAGCTGTTTCTTGAAGACGTCAGTATCAGTTACTTCTTCCTCAGGTGTAGCACAACTGTATGCAGATAACTGTTGTGCTGCAGCTCTGAACTTTGGGACAGCTTGGCTTGTGTAATCCAAGGTGTTTTTTCATACGGTTGTGTTTACTTGCCTGTCTGTCTTCCTCTGTTCTGATCAGAAGCACCATTTCAGCAAACGAGGGCGGTGCATTTGTTTTTCGCTCCAGTTGGAGATCAGCGATCAATCCATCATTCCAGCAGCCTCGACAGAAATGCTTCAGGAGGTAGCGGTTTCGTTCACTCTCTGCGATACCACCTCGCCTGACCGCAGCACTCAGCAAGCAAGCGGTTCAGATAGTCAGAAGACTTCTCGTCATTGTTCTTTAGTGTCCCCATAAACTTGGCCAACAGCTCATCTCCATCCTCTACAGAGCCATATAATGAATCAAGTAGCTGAAGATATACTGATGGCAAAGCCTGAGGGCTGACATGCTTGATAACATCAGTAGCTGGAGGCAATAAGCTGTCCAAGATCTTGCGTGTTCTGTGCAGGTCAGACATGGAGGGATCTGTCAAGAATAAGTCAACAATTGCTCTCCAGGTATCAAAATCAAGTTCATTGTTTGGACGAGGAAACTTTCCAGAGAAAGGTCTGAGGCGAGTTGAAGAGTGCATGGAACACATAGCTTCATTAGCTCGCATGACATGTTCAACAACAACCCGTTGTACAGCAGGAGGATTAACATCACTCATGGTAAGTACTGAATGGGTCACTGCAGCACTGTCACCATTACCACTGGCTTGGATGGACAGGGATGCTGGATGTTGAATGTTCAAGTTAGCAGCCATGCTAGGCGATGGAGAGGCTGTCAACACAGCAGGCTGTGACTGACCATTCACACTGGTAGGTAAGGACGTTACCTGTGGAATCCGAGTAGCGGCCTCAAGCCTTTGCAAAGCTGGTGTTTATGCGGCTTGGGCATCACCTCTCAATCCATGCTGACCACGCCTGGGTGAAGGAGATGGTGGGAACACAGCTGGCAAATTCCTGACCATCTCAGGTGAGACAGATCCAAGCAGAAGAGAGGGTTGTTGCATGACCTGTGATGGCGCTTTAATATTCTCACTCTCCCGACCAGTTGCATCAGAAGCGTTTAATTGAGAGTCTTCGACTGGTGCAGTGTCAGCGGGGAGGTTCACACCTTTCCCTGCACTTATCCTCCAAGAGAAACTTATCAGTTCCTCTTGGAGTACACTTTCAAATGACTTCCCAAGTTTATTAGCAATGGCTTGCAGTTCTTCAAGATACCCCTTGGTGGCACTGCTGCTAGCAGTGCTAGTGTAAACACTATCTAAGGAGCGCACCTTAAAGATAACATTTTCATCAGCTGAGCTCTGATACTCTGTTGGCAATATAGGTCTAAATATTTGCATTGCAGAGCTACTTGCAAATTCCACAATGGACCAGAGATGATACTCTGATTTTGGGTCATCAATAACTAGCACTCTATTAATAGAGCCATAGCGGTTTAGGTGCCTCTCAAGTTCCCCATCTACTTCAGTTTGGGTTAACCCATTAACAATAACTGAGTTACGAACATTTATCTTTTCATCTTCCACTATATCCATTGTACTATATTGCTGCTTACCCTTTTACTCTCGTCACTAAATACTCCACTTCCTCCTGGCTAGCTTGCCAATTTCTG
Source organism: Gadus morhua (assembly GCF_902167405.1). NCBI lineage: Eukaryota > Metazoa > Chordata > Actinopteri > Gadiformes > Gadidae > Gadus > Gadus morhua. The sequence continues at coordinate 27,468,872 of NC_044055.1, read as the reverse complement.
TAACCAGCATCAGCTCTAACCGTCGATGGTAAAGACTGGGAGATACATATATTTATCAGTGCATTAATTAAATCGTTGGCCAGAAAATCTGAAGTCTAGATCGCTATAGGAGAAAGGGGTATTAGCAATATGCATTGAGTGACAGAGTAAAGGACTCACACAATCAACAGGTACGTTTTTAAGAGCTATATTGTGTGGATTTAAAGAAGTAAAATAAAAATAATAAATAAAAAAACATGAGATATCAACCACAGTTTCTCAATACATCCAGCCACTGGGAAAATCTGAATCTTTGTAACAAAATAACAGTCCTTGGTTTGGGTAGCTCGCCACTACCACTGAGGTCCCCCACTACCTCTACAGAGATGGGAGAAATCCCAGCGGGAGAAGAATCTTCATGCAGATCTCAACCAGGAATCCATACAAAGCAAAAAAAAAAACGGCCTATAAAGGCCAGAAAAAGGGTTACTATAATATTCATATAAATAAACTATACTTTTAAATGTAAATAAATGCATATTAACACACATATTTATACATGTACATTGTTTTCTAATAATCAACTTAACACATTTCTATACACTAACATGAGACAAATGGCTGAACATTTCTTTCCGTTCATCTCCTTTACTTTTCCTTTTTCTACCGCCGCTCACTCTCAGATTAAACACAGAGTGGGGGTAATGTAACTAAAACACCGTAATATAAAACATTTTTAAGACAACATGCATGAAATTAATGCCCCGTTAATCCACATTAACATTAACAGATGCACACTTCAACTCTGTTCATCAGACGAACATCAATAAAGTTTACTCACCAGAGGCTCAAGCATCACATACACACACACACTCCGGGTACAAGGCAGAATACACAGCTCTCATCAGTTCAGGTTCCGCTTTTGAAGAGACAGGGACACGGGAGTTCAGTAATATGCAACGAAGTACATGTGGCTAATGGCATGAGCTAGCGCTATAGTTGCTAATAACAATGCCATTACTTTTCAAACTCACACTCCCTCCCCCCATGAGAAGCCAAAACGCACCATCACTTTCCGCAACCTCAAATCCATTAACCCATCCTCTCTTTCCACATGTCTTTCTGAGTCCATCGCTAAACTCACCATCACCCACAACAACTCCCCCGACTACCTGGTTAACTGCTATAACTCATCCCTCTCATCCTGCCTTGAACAGCTTGCACCTGTTCAGTCTAAATTGGTCTCATTCTCCCACTCTGCCCCATGGTACACTGACGAACTCCGCCATCTCAAATCCAAACGACGCCAACTGGAACGGCTTTCCCACAAAACAGGTCTTACCGTCCACCAGGAAATGTACAAACAACACCTCCAGCTATACAACGACACCCTGAACTCAGCCCGCTCCTCCTACTACTCAGGAATCATCCAGTCTGGCAGCAGCAATCCAAGGACCCTCTTCTACACCATTAACACACTCCTCAAGCCATTGGACACCATCTCTCACTCCTTCTCAGTTGAAAAATGCAATAACTTCCTATCCTTCTTCAATGATAAAATCAGCACAATCCACAGCCAGTTGACCATCGACCCCGCCCTACGTCCCAAACCGGATCCCCCCCTAACCACCGGTCAATCCTTCTCCTCATTTGCTACCATCACCTCCTCTGATCTTTCCTCCATAGTCTCAACCATGAAATCAACAACCTGCAACCTGGACCCGCTCCCCACCACACTTCTAAAGGCCTGTCTCCCCATTCTCTCCACCCTCATCACTAACACTATAAACTCCTCTCTATCCTCCGGCCATGTCCCCTCCTCCCTAAAGCTTGCATCAGTCACCCCCGTACTAAAAAAACCCGGCCTGGATCCTGATTCCCCTAACAACTACCGCCCCATCTCCAATCTACCTTTTCTGTCTAAAATCCTGGAACGTGTTGTTGCCAAACAACTCATCACCTATCTTGACACCAACGACCTCTTTGAACTCTTCCAATCCGGTTTCCGCTCCAAACACAGTACAGAAACTGCCCTCCTCAAAGTGACCAATGACCTTCTGCTATCCTCTGACACTGGCTCCCTAAATATCCTCATCCTCCTTGACCTCAGTGCTGCCTTTGACACGATCAATCACTCCATTCTCCTCTCCCGTCTCCAATCCACCCTTGGCATCACTGGCACCGCCCTCTCCTGGCTTGGATCCTATCTCTCCGACAGACATCAATTCATCGCCATCAACAACTGTCAATCAGCCACTACTCCTCTCATCCACGGTGTCCCCCAGGGTTCTGTGATTGGTCCACTCCTCTTCATTCTGTACATGCTTCCTCTTGGTCAGATCCTTCGTCACCATGGACTCCGGTTCCATTGTTACGCCGATGACACACAGCTTTACCTCCCCTCCAAAACCATCAGTCCTTCCACCCTCTCAACCCTCTCCAACTGTTTGACTGACATCAAGACCTGGTTGCAAAACAGCTTTCTCAAACTCAACTCCAACAAATCCGAAATCCTCATCATTGGTCCTGACACCCTCACTCACTCCACTCTGAACTTCACCCTTAACATTGACGGCTCCACCATCACCCCCTCCACCAAAATCCGTAACCTTGGAGTTATCCTGGACCCCACTCTCTCCTTCCTCCCCCATGTTCACCATATTACCAAAACTGCCTTTTTCCACCTCCGAAACATTGCCCGCCTCCGCCCCAACCTGTCAACTAACGCTGCTGCGACACTCATCCACTCTTTCATTTCATCCAGGCTTGACTACTGCAATAGTCTTCTCTACGGCACCACCAACAAAGTCCTCAAAAAACTTCAATATGTCCAGAACTCAGCTGCACGCCTCCTCACTGGTACCCGCTCCAGAGAACACATCACACCTGTCCTCCGTGAACTCCATTGGCTTCCAATTAAACACAGAATCAACTACAAAATCTTACTCACCACCTACAAGGCCCTCAACAGCCTAGCCCCCCCCTACCTTGCCGACCTCCTCCATCACCACGCTCCCTCCCGATTCCTCAGGTCCAATTCTGCCAACCTGCTACAAGTTCCACGGACTGAGCGACGGACTTGGGGTGATCGGGCCTTCTCAGTTGCTGCCCCCACCCTTTGGAATTCACTCCCCTCCCACATCAAAGTCTCTCCAACCCTCTCTTCTTTCAAATCTGCCCTCAAAACATACCTTTTCACAGTAGCCTTCCCCACCTAACTCCCACCTTATTCTTCATGTTTAACCTCTGTTTTTCTTTTATTCCTAGTCTGTCTTACATAGTTTTGATAGGCCAATATGTAAAGCGTCTTAGAGTACCATATTAAGCGCTATATACATTTCATTTATTATTATTATTATTAACAAACTCACGTTCTCCTTCGTTTCCGTCACAAACAAGGTCCGCTAATCAACCCACGGCAACAACAAAAAAAGCTTTGTTCTCTGCGCCGCCGATAATAACTTAAAACGTTGGGATATATCTGGCTCTATATCGCACACAATAATTTTCTTCCACAAAAAGTTTCGTGGAGAGAAAAACGGTCCGGCAGAGAGAGAGAGAAATGGCACGTACACCTTGATGGTGTTTGATTGGTTACGCTACGTTGCCTTACGTGAACTCCTCATGTCACCCGAATCTTGTACACTTTGAGAAAGGCACATTCGCCACACTTGAAATAAACAAAATATTATTTTTAAACAGATATAAATAACCTTGTGTATATTTATCTTTTTAATCTATTTATTGACATATTTAAGATTTCAATCATAAATCCTATTCATTTTATGGAAGATTATTTTAAATCAAACCCTATTTATTTATTTATCTTATCTATCTTATTAATTTATTGATCTAATCAATTAACTGAAACTGGACTTCTAATAAGGGCCTAGTAACCTGGGTTACATCCTCCCCTTCTAAAGGTGTGTATGTCCCATTACACCTTCATGACTATGAATTGGCCTTGGGGTTACTTAGGGGGGTGTCTGCATAGCCATGGTTCTGGAGTGCGTCGGCAAAAGCAAGCTTGAGGCCTTGGAAAAGTGAATGGACTATGGACAGCAAGGGATTTCCCGGTTGACCATACTGTAGTCGAAAAAAACAACGGTGCACTAGTGCGTTGCAGTGCTACGAGAATCATATACAGCCGCTCCTCTTGGACTCGGTCCAAGACTTGGGGAATCAGGGGGACGGGCGGTAAAGCGTACAGGAGTGTGTTCGGCCACGGTCTGTGAGCCTACGCATCCACTCCGAGTGGGGGATTGTCCTCGCACTGTGTGTTCTCCCGCGTGGCGAATAGGTCGACCTCCGCCTTCCCAAACTCGCTCCATATCTGATTGATCAGATCGTGGTGCAGAGTCCAGTCGTGGTGCAGTCTCCTGGTTGGGGACCCCCCCTCGACATTATGTTGGCCCCTCTGTTCAGGACACCGGGGATGTACGCTGCTCTGATGGAGAGCAAGTGCGTGTGCGCCCAGCATAACAGCTGTCTCGCTATGCTCAGCAGCTGCGCCCAGCGCACGCCCCCTTGGCGATTTATGTGTGGTGCTGTCGCCTTGTTGTCCGTGTGAATCATTACGTGTTGATTCGTCAACAATGGGGAAAAGTGTTGGACCACTTTCAACACAGTGAGGATCTCCAATGCGTTTATATGCATGGTCACGGGGGGGGGCCAAACGACACCCACTACGTGAAACTCGCATGTTCCTCCCCAGCCCGACAGAGAAGAATTCGTGAACACCGAGATGTGTGACGTTGCTCTGCCCAACGGCACCCCTTCTCGCAAGAGTTTGGGGATCGCCCCAGTGGGTCAAATCGGGGCCCACTGATAGGGGAATGGTCACTTTGCGCCGCCGTTGGTGCACCGGGTCGATGCACAGGCGAGAAAACCATCTCTGCAGCCGCCTCATGTGAAGCAGCCCCAGCGGCACCACCGTGTGAGCGGCTGACATCATGCCCAGCAGCCTCATGACGGAGAGGGCTGTCATGACGCTGCCCGGGGAACAGCCGCGGAGGAGAGACCACAGCGTCTCCATCCTCTGCTGTGAGAGCCGTGCTCTCATTACAGCTGAATCCAGCTCTACCCCCAAATACATCACACTCTGTGAGGGGAGGGGGGGAGCTCTTTTTCCAATTTATGGTGAAGCCTAAATTCGACAGGTGAATCACCAGCTTTTTTGTTTGAATAGCTAATTCCTCCTTGGAGCGAGCCATCAAAAGCAGATCGTCCAAGTAGAACAGCACTCACATTCCTGTTGCGTGAATCGGCCGGAGAGCCGTCTCCACGCACTTGGAAAACGTTCGTGGGGCTAGAGAATAGCCGAACGGGAGACGGTTGTACTGGTAGTGTGACCCTTGGAACGAGAAACGCAGGAATTTCCTGTGTTTGGGGATCACTGTGACGTGGAAGTAGCCGTCAATCAAATCTATTGAGGTGACCAGTCGCCCGGCTTTACAAACTGTAACACTCGTCTGATTGTTAACATGTGAAACGGCCTCTCCGCGATGCATTTGTTGAATAGGGCTGGATCGAGAATCAGTCTCAGCCCTCCTGTTTTCTTGGGTACCAGGAAATAACGGGAATAGAATCCCTGCATTTCCTCTCCCTTCGGGACCGTGGGAATCACTTTTTTCGCTAGAAGCTGCTGGAGCTCCGCCAAAAGTGACAGCTGTTGATCCTTGGATGACAGCGTTGTTTCCACAATCCCGTTGAATCGCGGCAGAACGGAGGTGAACTGCAGGGTGTGACCCTTGCTGATCAGCCTGTCCATCCATTTGGCCAGGGTGCATGCGTTCAGCCATTCTGAGTAATGCTCTGAAAGCGGCTGTGCAGCCCCTTGTTTCTTGAGCTCTGCCCGAAAGGGCTGGGTGTGTGTGTCATTAGCGGAGGCATGCCCTGCCTACTCAGCTTGTGACAAGAGTGTAGCTTCCTCTCTCCTGAGCGTTGGGACGCGAGGAGGAATAACACTGTGACTGGGCAGCAGACTGCTGACACTGTGAACGAGCTGCGTGTCATTCGTAGACAGAGAGCTCGTTTTAGCGGCCTTCTCGCACGTGTCATGCCAGGCATGACGTGGTGAGGGGAAAGTAATGTAGGGCTGGCTCGATCAATAACACAAAGTTTATCGACGGCCTGCCTATGTGTGGGTGGGGATGCGTGTGAAACAGTTATGGCCGGGCCGGTAGGCTCCTGTGTTAACTGTGTGGGGAGAAAACAGCCGTCTTTTGTAAAGGTGTTTCTCGCTGTCACACGTTTCTCCCTCGCCCCGTAATAGCCGGCGCTCGTGGGGCGGGACATCGCTCCATGAGCCCGCTGCCCGAGGCCTTTGCCGGCCACTCGCCGCAGCCTGCGATAAAGGGGGACTGGGCTGGTAAGCCGGGCGAGGCTGCCTTTGTAAAGGTAATGAAGGTCTGGCTCGATCAATAATACGAGGTTTATTGACGGCCTGCGTATATGTGGTTGGAGATGCGTGTGAAACAGTTATGGCCGGGCCGGCAGGCTCCGGCGTTAACTGTGTGGGGAGAAAACAGCTGTCTTTAGTAAAGAGGTGTTCCCCGCTGTCACACGCTCCTCCCTTGCCCCGTAATAGTCAGCGCTTGTGGGGCGGGACATCGCCCCATGAGCCCGCTGTCCGAGGCTCTTGGTTTGCCGCTCGCCACCGCCTGCGATGGAGGTGGGCGGGGCTGGTAAGCAAGGCGAGGTTTTTAAAAGCAATGAAGGGCTGGCTCGACCAATGACGAGGTGTATTGACGGCCCGCCCATACGTAGCAGAAGATGTGTGCGAAACAGTTATGGTCGAGCCGGTAGGCTCCGGCTTTAAATCTGTGGGGAAAAAACAGCCTTCTTTAGTAAAGAGGTGTTTCTCGCTGTCACACGCTTCTCCCTCGCCCCGTAATAGCCGGCGCTTGTGGGGCGGGACATCGCCCCACGAGCCCGCTGCCCGAGGCCTTTGCTGGCCGCTCGCCGCAGCCTGCGATGGAGGCGGGCGGGGCCGTTAAGCCGGGTGAGGCTGCCTTCGTAAAGGTAATGAAGGGCTGGCTCGATCAATAATACAAGGTTTATTGACGGCCTGCCTATATGTGGTGGGAGATGCGTGAGAAACAGTTATGGTGGGGCCGGTAGGCTCCGGCGTAAACTGTGTAGGGGAAAAACAGGCGTCTTTAGTAAAGAGATGTTTCTCGCCGTCACACGCTTCTCCCTCGCCCCGTAATTGCCTTCGCCGGCGCTTGTGGGGCGGGACATAGCCCCATGAGCCCGCTGCCCTTGGCCTTCGCTTGCCGCTCGCCGCAGCCTGCGATGGAGGCGGGCGGGGCTCGTAAGCCTGGGGGCCAGGAGGAGGAGCTGCCGGCGGCGCCGCGACACTGACTGTCGGGGGCCTATGGCGGCGACGGGGGCTTGGAGCGGTGCGCTGCCGACCGGTTGGAGGCGGAGGGCGGGAGACGTGTCTCCGGAATTTCTCTGCCTCCTCGGAAGCGGTCTGCATGTCATCCACCATAGATGACAGACGGGGCCCGAACAGCACGTCCGGGCTGATGGGGCACTCCAGTAACTGCCGCCTCATCGGCTCAGGGATGCCCGGGTGCTGCAGCCACAGGTTCTTCTGTATGAGGTGCTGCCATGCCGCCGTCCGGGCCGCTGCCACCGCGCCGGTGGAGCAGAGGCAGAGGATGACACCGGCGGACCGGCGGTTTTCACCACGTCGACTGCCTGTTCGGCCAGACGATGAGGGTCAACCGCCATGGTGGAGATGTTATGCGCCAGCAGGGCGATGTTATTCATAACAGCCTCTTGCTGCATCATACACCGATGCGCTCTGTCTGTAAGCTTGGCCGTCAGCTGGTCTTTGGGAGTGGGTGGTCGCTGAGCCCCGGCTTCACTCCAAAGACAGCACACAGAGCGGAATCCAGCGGCGGTACCGCCCTGTAACCCCGGTCTATCAGACCCTCCGTCTTCGTGACCTGGACAAATGTTTTCACCGGGGCACCGAGCCTCCCGGGCTCCGCCGCAGCCCCACTGAAGTACGGGCTGATGGCGGGAAACATCGGCCAGATCGGGTCGAGACGGGCGGGGCGTGTCGCGGCCTCGAGCCCCCAGATGCCACGGAGCTGGTCCGGGCGTTGGGGGCCCTGAGGCATGGGCACCGCAAGGCCAAGGTTTGGGGCTGCCCTGGCGATAATGCCCGGTAGCTCTGCTGCTCCAACCACTGGAAGTGAGGTGGCAGCAGAGACGGGCAATGCTGCTGCCCCGGGCCACTCCGTTCGGAGAGGGGAAGCCGGGGGAGACGCCCCCTCCTCGTCGCGGTCGGAGTCGTCTGACTCCGAGCTCACAAGGAGAGAGAGGGCATCGTCGAGCGGGACAGTAAAGTCGTCGGCCCGTTCAGCAATGGCGGCAGCAGTGTCGGCTCAGCGCTGTCTGGGCAGCGCAGCATAATGCCGAAGCAAGCAACCCACCGCTGTATTCTGGCAGGTGTGACGAAAATAAGCATGTAAGCTGTAACATCCGCACATTATGGAAGCATATATGTAGCAAAATTCAAATGGCAATGCAATTTGGAATTACATTATGCAATTGACAATTCATTATGCAATTTTATAATGTAATTTGTAAATACGTTATTCAAAGTGTATTTTAATATGCAAAGTGACAATGCAATCCTCAATTAAATTTGCAAAAGTTATAACGATACAAATAGAATAATATTATGTGAAATTCTTTGAGTTCCTTTATTCAAATTGAAAAGCTATAGCGTCCCCGGGATTGCAATCCACTTCGCCACGCTCCGTGTGTTGCGATTTTCAAATGACATTTCAATCCGCAAAACGAACGCTTTGCAAAAGATTTGGCAAAAAGGAATCCAGAACGTTTTCCAAAACGGAATCCAAAACGTTTTCCAAAAAGTCAATATGCAAAGTGGCAAACGTATAAGCCAATCAGCGTCTGGGCGGGAACTACGGCACTTGTTCGTAATTTCCTTGTACACGTTCGTATGTGTCTTGTATTGAACATGTACTGTTTTCGTATTGAACATGAATTGTTTGTTGTATTGAACATGTATTGTTTGTTGTATTGAACATGTGTTGTTTGTTTTCTTCAATTACACCTCTAGTCAATCAAACCAATATTTTATTATAAACCTTATTATTTTATTAGCTAAATGGCATATTCATAAATGTAAATACTCGAATCAGAAACCGCTTTTTGTTGTGTTTGAGAATGAAACCAGGCAATAGGAATGGGACAGCTATTAAAACACTTAGTGTGTGTGCTCTTTATAATATTTTTATTTAATTTAATGCTGCATTTTGTATTTTTTGTGTCTGTATTTTGTATGTCTGCCATTTCTGTACCCCCTGGCTGTTGTTGTATTGCTAATTGTCAATAAAATGTATTTAAAAAAAAAAAAGGTTTGTATGTGTCAGGTCAATGGTCACCAATGGAGGAGATTATTGATACGCTCCGAAGTTTGGCCGATGATGTGGAGAACAATAGTGTAGAAGACACAGATGCAGTTGATAGAGGGCGTGTTCTGGGAGATAGGATGTAAATGTAAATGGACTGCATTTATATAGCGCTTTTCTAACCATTGGCCACTCAAAGCGCTTTACAATATTGCCTCACATTCACCATTCACGCACACATTCACACACCGACGACGGAATCAACCATACAAGGCGACAGCCAGCTCGTCGGGAGCTAACAGTCAGGGTTAGGTGCCTTGCTCAAGGACACCTCGACACTCAGCTAGGAGGAGCCGGGGATCGAACCAACAACCTTCAGGTTACCAGCCAACCCCCTCTACCTCCTGAGCTACTTCCGTGAGGATAGACGACTTATCCTCACTGGTACGTTTTGACGCCAGCGTGGTAAACAGAGACCCACCGTGGAGATACCCTTGGAGGCAATAGGAAGTTACCATACGTTTGCCATTTTGCATATTGACTTTTTGGAAAACGTTTTGGATTCTGTTTTGGAAAACGTTTTGGATTCCGTTTTGCCAAATCTTTTGCAAAGCGTTCGTTTTGCGGATTGAAATGTCATTTGAATATCGCAACACACGGAGCGTGGCGAAGTGGATTGCAATCATGGGGACGCTTTCAATTTGAATAAAGGAACTCAAAGAATTTGACAAAATGTTATTCTATTCTTATTGTTATAACTTTTGCAAATTGGAGGATTGCATTGTCACTTTGCATATTAAAATATGCTGTAAGCTGTAATAACTGCACATAGCCACAAGGGGAGCAGGACCGAACACATAAGCTGTAATAACTGCTCATGGCCACAAGATGAAAGTATCATCACACATATGAGGAAGCTGGAGGCGGGCTCTCAGAACCATAGCCAATCAGAGCACGTACTACGTCATATAGACCCCGCCTACTCTGTATTGGGTCAGGTTTATTGTGCAATTGTTCAGTTAAAGGCTGTAGAGAAAACACAATGAGAAAGACTACATGTCTCGCATGTGCCGTCACGCTCCCTGTGACTGGCTTGGACAAGACCGACAATCTCCCCATCGGCATAACTGAAAATCTCCAAATGCCCCAATTTATAATGGTTTTCACCTCTTTTGATGCTTTTATCCTCCCCTTGGAAAAAACCTAACATGAGTGTTTCCCATACATAGACCATTGTGTGGCACGGCGCCACAGAATCAACATCGACCGCCACGAATTGATTGTCTTCTTTTTTTTTTTATTAATTAATATTATTATTATTTATTTTTTTATAACGCGATTTGGAAATCTAAAAATCGTTCCGTCCATTAATCTCCACATAGCACTCGTTCTCCCTGTCATTCTCGTACACACACACACACGGAGCGAGAGCGACGATACGCTAACACATGAACCCACCGATGTCACCCGTCGCTTAGCAACCGGACACGCTGGGGTTGATAAGTTACCGTACTACTGTAACTACTACGGAGTGATAATAACAAAGACGTGAATCAGGCAATAAATCCAATTTCCTTGACAGCGGTAAAGTTCGGTGTGCATTAAAGTACAGACGGAGTGGACCAATTGCGAACTACTGCAGCTGCTCTAAGTTAAACCCCAAACTAATCGGAATAAGTGTTTATAGCGGACTACACCACCTCTTCTATTCCGCATAGAATTCTATTCCGAACCGATTGAGGCGTATATATATGATACTTTTTTTTTCAAGTTGAACAGTCAAATGGCTGTGGCTAGTAAATGTTTATTAAATATATAATCAATGTATTTCGAATGTTGTGCTTCTCAAGGGCCGGGCTGTTCAGGAGAGATACTGATTAATATAGGCCAGGAGGACAGAAGACAAAATGTTGCTGAAACAACAGGTGAGGTGGAAACAGATTAGTGTAGATTTTAACTTTAAAAAAATAAGAGTAGGGAAAGTAATTTCGATCTTTCTGTTCCTGGTAGAGAAAATGTGGTGATCTGTTCATTGTAGGTCATCCAACCCTACATTACTGGCCTGGAGACAGAACTAACAAAAGAGGTTCCAGGAGCTGGACATCCTAGGAGCCTTCCAAGTCCTTAGACCTCAGTTGGCTGCCCTCCCTGACAATATGTGCATTGCATTCATTATTTTAGTTAGTTGCCTTGTTGTACCTAGTAGTATATTGTTACTATTTACTATTTGGGTATGCTGTTTTTGGATTTAAATGATAATTTAAATCTTTCCTACTCATAGGTCACATGTGCTCTACCGGAAGAGGCGTGACTTCGCCACTCTACTAGGGTCCATAGATATATATATTAACTAGATGCCTCATCCGCGGTGCTGACCAATGGAGTCGAACGTCACCACTGCCGGCCATCTTACCACAGTAAGCTGCTCACCAATAGTGTTGGTAGTGATTCATGTACTTTTTAAATAACCATTACTTACTCAATTTTCAACCGATTTTCAAACGGTTTGGTTTGTTATAAACGTCAGAGATGTAGGTATGACAGTACATACTTATGAATAATTGTTGGGTTCTAAGAAAAATATAATAATGTTCTAAAATAGTGTTACCTCCACAGCTTCCCTCCTCCGAAACGTAGTTGGGAGCGAGCTGGTTTCAATTCAATTACTTGGCTCGTTGCAGGTAACTTGCTTGTCTAGTGGTCCGGTTAACATAGCCGAAGCACAAACAGTGAGGCGTTGGTTGGTTGCAGCAATGAATTAGGCTTTATTTCTTCAACAATGGTACATTCACGACTCGAGCATAAAAGGCTAATATCACGTTCGCACTGTAGACTCCCACAGATTTCCCGCGCGGTCCTTTGTTTACACTACCCACAACCACCCGTTCTGCTACGTCACACCTAATGCGCCACACAAACGTATTTTCCCCCAACAAAACCACCAGGGGGAGGCAGAGACTGCAACAATAGGTACAAGATTTCCCTTTACAAATATACATCAAGAAAGGCTGCATGTTGAAATCCCCACCCTGTACAGAGATGTATTTATGTAATTATATATAACCATGCGTTTTCATATGAAATTAACATTAAACAACAGATGGGTGCAATAAATACAAACATGCACAAGGTATTCATGTTATTTATGTTAAATCAATATATGGTCTACTAAAACTCAGAAAAAGCAAAAAGTTTGTAAGAAACCAAACCGTTTGTAATTCCGTCAAGATTTCAGCGAGATAAGAGTATTAGCGTTTGTGCAGATCACTGATTCACGTCCGCTACAACAGATTCCACCAGAAAGCTTTACTGTGGTAAGATGGCGGCCTATGGTGACGTTCTAGACGCCGCCGTAGGGCATCTAGTTAATATATATATCTATGGTAGGGTCTATCTGCAGCCGGAGCCACTTGCCAATCACGCCCATTGTTCTGCCAGACACGCCCATTGCTCTGCCAAACACGCCCATAGCTCGTGCGCGTGCGTAACGCGACAGAACTAATATGGCCACCGCTGATATTCAGTGGAAATGAACAATGGAGGTAAGAACAATTTCACTTGACTGTAAATTAGATCTTTCTTTTTAGGCTTTCTCAAGATCGTGACTACATTACCCTTTTACCTTAGCCTACTTCATCAGCCTTACTACATTTACCTTACTACATTCAAATTAAGTTTGCATCAGCCGTGGAAATTAAGAATGACATGTACTAATAATATGAACAATGGAGTTAAGAATAAGAATCCTAACAACGGGGACACTTAATACGAACTACTATGTATAGTATGCTGAGCTATTATGTAATAAGGCACATAAACACCATAGGCCATCTGAAAAAATCTGAAGGATTGCCTCTACTGTCTGTAGAGGCAGTCTCTATGCAGATTTATACCAGAAAATGTTGAATTAACAAACTTTGTAGTAAAATGTTGTATTTTTCAGAAAAGAAAATAGTGAGTATTCAGAGTGTATGCACTAAGCGGGGTTATCACAACACTAGCTGTTTTTTATTATGAAACACAGAATCCGTAAATATACTATAAGGAAATGAATGCATTTTGACTAACATCTTTCTTTAGCATGACATGTCTTTCCTGAGACGGTGGTGGTGTGTTTTCCTGGTGGAAAACCTTGGGCTGGAAGGGTATGCTGCGGTGCTACAAACATAATATGTATTTATTTATGTATTATCAAGAGGAATTTGGGATAAGACCTGGTAATAAATGTAATGCTCTGGTGTTTTAATTGCAGGTATGGGAGGAAGTTCGCCCACTTTATTGAGGAAGGAAAATCAACCCTCCGAAACAATGTTCATGTCCCACCTGTCTTCAGAAAACGAAACGAAAAAGGACACTTTCAAGCTGCACAGTGGTCAGTGCTAAGTACTTCATGTATCTTTATGGCTCCTGCAGTAGGTTTAGTTTGGTACTGTGTCATTCTGAATCCAACCTGGATCGCTTTTTCAAGTGGTAAACCTTTGCATATTAAACATGATGGCGCAATAATGATGTTTGGTTTACAGATGCCATTGGACTCTGACGAGGACCATGCTTACAATCAGAGGCCTTACAGCTTGCCTTCTAAGGAGATGGTTCGTATAAAGTTAATTGCGTACAAAGACAATATCCACCATCAGAGCTGTACTTATGTGAATTTGTGTATCCATTTAGGGCAGTGGAGTTACCATGGACAAAGATGTCTTCAGCTTCAAAGAAGACACATCTCTCATTTAACCAACCATTAAGTCATTTATTGGTATAGGCTTTAATAATTAAAATACTTTTGGCATGGAGCTTTTTATATTCTAAGGTTTATGCCAATATTTGGAGGTGAGAACATGATGCTACTGCATGTAAAGTCTCTAGTGCAACCTGCTGTCTTCACCTTTAGCCAATATGTATCATCACAATGTTCGAGTTGTGGTTTACGACACACACATTTTTGAATTTATTGGGAGCTTTTCAATACAATAATAAGGGTCCAAGTACTGATTCTCTGTTGTCACTGGTTCACTTTTATTTCTTTTCTAGATAGAAATAGTCTGAAATGTCTTAAGCATGAGATTTTTACAAAGCTTACAAAAGTAAGAAAAACATGCTTTTTTTTTTTTTTGACTTGGTCTTTATTGGAAGTAAGACATATATTGTACATACAGTAACAGAAATAAAGTACAGACATACATTGGAAAATAGGTTAACAGGTCTATATTAATGAAAAGAAATAAGAGAAATAATAAAAAAACAAAAAAAAATTAAAATAAATACAAGGGTGGCCTTTTAACAGGAGGAGACTTTAATAATAATAATAATAATACATTTAATTTAGAGGCGCCTTTCAAGACACCCAAGGTCACCTTACAGAAGCATATAGTCATCATTCAAAACTATGTAAAACAGACTAGGAATAAAAGGAAAACAGAGGTTAAACATGAAGAATAATAACAGGAGCCACATATGGCTATATGAGTCCTTTAATATATAATATAATTCTTGATATTCTATAATAATGTTTATAATTTATTTTATTATCTAGACATGTCTTCATACAGTATGTTTAATTTCGTATCCATTTTACCCAGTTCCTAGCACATAACTCTTCTTTCAATTTCAGTTTATACGTTAACCATTCCATCCCCTGGATTTCCTCGATTATAGATAGCCATTGCTTACATTGTGGCATGTCTGCTTTCAGCCAATTTTTAGTGATTGTCTTCCTGCTCGCTGTAAGAATAATTTTCACCAGATATAGATCATCTCTAGCTACACACTCTACTAAATGTCCGAGGTATAGGACTGTACATGTAAAGGGAATTGGATATCCCAGGGTCTGGCATACAACTTTATGTACCTCTTTCCAAAAAGGTTCTATTTTCTTGCAGCTCCAAAAAATATGTGTATGATTTGGTGACATCTCACCAAATTGTCTCCAGCATGCTTGTGGAGTTGATAACTGTTTACTTGTTATTAATGGAGCGATAAAGTAACGGATCTGATTTTTCCAGGCAAACTCTCTCCACTTATGTGATTGTGTGGTGGTCTGGTGACATTGCCACATTTCATACCAAATCTCAGTAGAGATTTCCTCATCTAGCTCTTTCTCCCATTTGGCTTTTATACATAATGTTGAGTGTTGTTTGGATTCCATTAAACAAGTATAAAGAATTGAAATTGCCTTAGGTATTTCTCTACAGTATGACGCCACAAGAATCTTGATCAGGGGATGAATCTCCACATCCTTCTTTCTTATTTTTTTTTCATAGTAGTCCCTCATCTGTAGATACCTGAACAGATCTGCGTTCCTTACACCAAATCTATCTTTCATTTCTTGGAAACTCAGCATTACACCTTCCTTGATAATGGTACACATTGCCGTAATGCCAAAATGTACCCATCCTCTATAGGTAATGTCCATCTTCCCTGGAATAAATTCTCTGTCAAATGCAACCCATTTTAGAAGACTAAGTTCCCTACCTATTTTCAACTGCTTAGAAGAGTGCCATGTATCTAGCGTAAAAGATGTTACTGGAAAACATGCTTTTAACAGAGGCTATGTGGCTTTCCCTAAGGAGAAGGAGAGGAGATGCTCTTTGCATCTGAGTTCATGATCCAGGTTGATCCACAACCACTCACAACATTCCTAAAAGCTGTTGTGTGTTAAGCTGCACACTCAATAAAAGTTATTCAAATGTTAAAAACGGTTTGTAAACCTAAGAAAAAGCTGTGATCCCTTACGAAGGAAACAGTCGATAAGAAGAGAGGCACCAGGATCAGTAGCCTGCATGACAAAAGTGGAGGAAAACTTTGAGACCCCTATATGTGTAGTAGAGTTATTTGGGTATGGGGCAGGGACTCAGGTCCATTCATGGGAAGGGATTTCGGGGTCGGTACCGTTTGCAGCAGGTCTAAACCATAGTTCCATGGTCTCAACAAGTCGCGTTTTTAATCCATCACAGACAGAAAGTGGATATTTAAGATGTAAATGGGTGGATTATTTTTTAACACAAACAGCTTGTATAGACAGACAAGAGTCGTGGCTTTAAACACAGTAACGTGTATTTGTGGAAGGCATGTTTTATTACGTTTTTATTAAGTTTGTTTGCATTCTATACAAAGTGAATGGAGCTCTGTGCAAAGTGAATGGAGCACTGTGGCGCTGTTTGTTTTCCCCATGATGGCCACCATAGAACGAGAAATGGGCGTGTTTGACAGTGGGCGTGTCTGGCCGTTGGGCGTGTCTGGCAGTGCAATGGGCGTGTTTGGCAAGTGGCTCCGGCTGCAGATAGACCTACTTGGACATTTTCCGTGCAGGGAGAAGCCCAAGTCGAAGCCTAGATGCGTAACCTACATGAAATACAACGTTGAGCGTTGAACGTGATACAGCTAGGCCTCTGGCGGGACTGGGCCTGTTTCAGGAGGAGCAGCGCTCTGCTTCTCTTAGCGACTTTTATGGTCGACCGGTCCTTTCCGATTCACCTGCGTAGACAAAGCACTAACCCAAAAACACAACAAACCCAGTGGCAACAAACAAAGTAATCTCAAGGCTCCAGAGTCTCTAGTGCAACAACGTCTGGTAATATCAATGGCTCTACCTTCATATTAATCGTGTCCACGACAGGTGTCAATATGTGTTCAATATATGAGTAAATGTATATGTAACTGTTGTGTACCCGTCCCGCCAAGAACCCACACACAGGCTGGATTGGATGATGGTTCTTTATGTGGTAGCTGCAATGAGGTAGATGCGCACACACAATATATGATTTATCACTTTCACCGGATTCGACATCCCAAGCAGAGAGCTGGAAAACGGCATGATTTTTAACAGAATACTTTTTAACATGTGATCGTATAGTGGTTTTAACATAACAATACAATATATTCTTAACTTATTTCTTTAACAAACATCATCCTTTTATGATATATTTATAAAATAGAAAAGTAAGATAGAAAAAGATACAATAGAAAAATGCAAAACGCAACATTAAATATATAATTAAACTATGTATCAGCACCCCTTAGTGGTGACTATCAAATTTAACAGGCCACATGGCGCCGTGTTGAACATGGCGGACAAAATGAACGAAACATAACTCCATGGCACATTTAACACACATAGTTCAACAATTATTACCTGCAATGAGGTAGATGCGCACACACAATATATGATTTATCACTTTCACCGGATTCGACATCTACAGGGAGGAATAACATTAACTTCAGTGCAAAATAATAATACTACTAACGTGAGCAACAACCAATATAAAACGGATATGCACCAAGATAACATCTCGATATTTGCTGTTACATGACATGGTAAGTCTCACGTTAGCTTAAGGTTGAATCCCATTACTTGGCTCGCTTCAAAATCTCAGCCCTAACCCTCGCTGTTGCGCGTTCACGCGCCGTGGAGCCATGTCCCAATACCATTTTAAAGGTAGCTTAAGGGGTAGGGGGAGGGCTAACATCCCCTCAAAATTGAGATTTTCGATGGGCACCCTCAAAGCGCTTCAGTTGTGACTTGCTCCCACAATACCTTGCGAGATAACGGAAAATCTAGAAATATCCTAGACAAGATGGAGGGCGAAAAGATGCGACAGGATTGGAAAAACCCAAATGTAAGTGTTTTCCCTGTAATTAACTAGTAATTATTTTATCAATTATACTCTGCAGCCCGGCCGCGGGCTTCGAAGCCCGGCCGTGGACTCTCGGAAGATCGCGAAAGTCCGCGGCCGACTTTCGCGGAAGATCGCGAGGCCGACTTTCGCGGGCCGCCCGACCCCGGTTCTCGGCCGGCAGCCCGGCTGTCGACAGGGCTCTGCAGCCCGGCCGTCGACCGGGCTCTGCAGCCCGGCCATCGACCGGGCTCTGCAGACCGGGCTGCATATCATGTCGTATGATATCCAGATCTTCCATGTTCTAGTGACTCCAGGTTAAAAATAAGATTTATACTAATATATTATATTAGTAATTTTATATAAGTAATATTATATATACTAATATATTATATTATATTAGTAATATTCTATAAGTATTATTATTAGAGCTGTCAGTTAAACGCGTTATTAACGGCGTTAACGAAAACCAAATTTAACGGCGTTAAATTTTTTATCGCGCGATTAACGCAATTATTTAAAAAACAAACAAAAAAAAAACTTTTTTTTTTTTTTTTTTTTTCTTTGGCTCAAAACAAAGAAGCAGTAGCCTGACTGCTATGTTCAAATGACATTTGTTCAAAGCAGTCGTTTAATTGCACTATAGGCTCTTTTTTTGTATCGTCCTGTTTTGATCAGTGTATATGCCAATGTTGTTATCAATAAAAAATCATTTGCACAAGGCAAGCCGATGCACTTCACCATGTTGAAAAGAGAATTAAAATGAGAAGAATTATGGGACAAAAAAATCAAGGGATATTTAGCATAGAAAAATAATTTGTGATTAATCGCGATTAATTAGAGTTAACTATGACATTAATGCGATTAATCACGATTAAATATTTTAATCGCTTGACAGCTCTAATTATTATATATACTAATATATTATATTATATTAGTAATATTACATGGTTAATCAATGTATTTTTTGGCAGTACTATATTGTGTACATAGCTATTATATATTGTACATAACATATGGCCATATCAACCAGTTCTGGCATATAATTCCTAATTCCTTCTTATTCGTTTTCTTTCAGGACTTCGTTGAGTCCACTGCCACCAGCCCCCCCCCCCCCCACCTCTCCCTCATGCTCCTCCACCCCAGGCACCTCTTCCACCACCCCAGACACCCCTTCCAAGAGGAGAGTGCCAGGGAACAGGCGAGGCATGAGGAGAGCGAGGCAAAGTTGGCGGAATGGTTGAGAAGATGTGATTCTCCACCATTCTCTCAAAAGCTGAGAGAGAGAGTGTGTGTGTGTGTGTGTATTTTTAGATGTGTGGTTCAGTGTTTCTTATTTAAATAAAGTGTTTCTTCTAAAGTGTTCTTGTTCATAACCGATTATTATCTAAGGGTGCACTCACACTAGGCCATCTGGCCGTGGCCGTGGCCTAACCATGCTCAAATCTGCCAGTGTGAGTGTGGCCAGTCTGGCCAGGCCGGGCCAATTTGGCCACTTGGGAGAGGTGTGCTGCTACGGCACGGGCCGCTACGGTACAGATGCTAATGAGCCGACACGCGCACACGCACGGCTACGCAACCTGAGCTGGATGACGTATAGTCAATGTGACGACCACGGACATAATAAAGGCGACGAGCCTTCTTTCCCATTAAACGGTAAACATCGCGTCAAGCAGTTCAACTGTTGGTGTGTTCTCTGTGTTGTTGTCCATTGTTGTCCATTGTTGTTAAAACTCTGACTGGCGGCAGACTTTATTATGGTCCATGCAGCGGACGCTTGGTGATGACGTGTTACGACGTGATGACGTATGTACAAGAGCCTTCCGTGGCCAGGCCACAGCTGCGACGGCCAACGGCCACGGCCAGATGGCCTAGTGTGAGTGCAGGCCAGAGAACAATGGGGCCATTTGACCACGGTTAGGTGTGAAAAAGGCCAACGGCCACGGCCGGATGGCCTGGTGTGAGTGCACCCTAATACCACCTTTAACATGTAGCTAAGTGACATTCAAAATAAAGGTATATTACGAGGGACAAATAGTATTAATTTGTCCCTCGTAATATACCACAGTATTAAACCACCAGGTCGGCCTTCTTTCATCTGCGCAACATTGCTAAAATCCTCCCTGCTCTGTCCCGGCGTAGCGCCGAGGTGGTTCTCCATGCCCTTGTGTCTTCCCGTTTGGATTACTGTAATGTCCTTTTTTCTGGCCTCCCCATCTGTTCTACTAGGAGCCTTCAGCTTGTGCAAAATTCAGCCGCCAGACTCTTAACAAAAACAAGTAGGTACTGTCACATAACTCCTGTCCTGGCATCATTACATTGGCTGCCCATTCAGGCTAGAGCCGATTTTAAAGTTCTTCTCTTAACTTATAAGGCATTAAATGGACTTGCACCTTCTTATTTAACTGAACTACTTTTTCCCTACATTCCGCCACGTCCACTCCGTTCTCTTAGTTCTAACCTCCTTGTCATCCCACCAATCAATAAAAAGTCTGCTGGTGGCAGGGCCTTTTCCTACCGTGCTCCTTTTCTATGGAATGGCCTCCCACTATGTATCAAAGAAGCTTCATCCACTGCAATTTTCAAGTCCCGTCTTAAAACATACCTTTTTACTCAATACTTTGGTTTAAACTAATTTTTAATCTGTTTTATCATATTCCTGTGGTGTTTTAATATTGTTTTAATATTGTTATTATTGTACTTGATATTTTGTAAAGTGTATTGAGACCATGTACCATGGTGATTTTGCACTTTAAATAATAAATTGATTGATTGATTGATTGATACCAGGGGTCTGGTTATCTGCTAGGGGGCACGGGGAGGCCATGATGACGTCACAGGGTAGGGTTGTCCCATTTGGTAGGGGATCGGTTAGGGGTAGCAATGAGGGGTAGCAATGAGGGGTAGCAATGAGGGGTAGCAATGAGGGTTAGGGTTGAGACAGTGAGCAAAGAAACGGGATTGGGCCTAAGTGTAATTTATAATACTTTTGCAGAGGGACATCAAATCTCAGCTTACCCCAAGCAGAGAGCTGGAAAACTGGAAGAGCATCCGGTTTGCGATCATATATATAGATTTAAAGGTAACAGTAGATGGCACAATTGAACTCATTGCAGGACAATTCAATATACAGGCTATATACACATTTTAGCAGGAATTTCAATAAAATAAGTATTTCTTATACCCGTTTACATACACCCCCCTGAAATTCCGCTAAATATGGGAGTGCAATACTTCATATAAAAAAAACAACTATAAAACTGTGCATTACAATGAACAAAACTAGAGTGCATGTCAGTTCTAAAACTCTCCCAAAAAGGAGTGTGGAAAGAAAGGAGGCGATCAAACTCCTAACTAAACACAGACTCAGAGATGCCTGCTACACTCAGAGATGAAATGCAAAACATTGTACCTGTAGCTTCAAGTACTATCTAGACTCTTTTTTGGTCAAATACTTGTTTAACCCTGTTATTCAAACCGAAAGTGCATCTCTAAAGAACTGAAACAACGTACTTACTGATACTGTGGACACAGAATCCTCATCTTCTTCTTGCTCATTCATCTGACAAATAAGGCGTTGGGGAGGCTCCATGGAACTACGATCCCTGAGACCATAACGGCCAGGCTGTGTGCAAATCACCTGAGCTAGAGGGCCTGGAACTTCATTGTCTGGACAGTCAGTGTCAGGAATGGCTGTCTCAGGGGCGTTAGTGCCCGGGGAGTCAATGTCTGGAGGGTTACTGTCAGGAGGAGCAATGTCAGCAGCGTCAGTGTCCAAAGGGGTCTCGTCTGGTCGAACAGCCTTGGGAGGGATCACATCTGTGTCAGGGACTATGCCTTCAGAGCACTGTGGTGGGCCTTCCGCACCATCAACAGCAGCATGGTCAACATCTTCTGAGGGTATTTGTTGACTGTCCTGACTGGAAGCGGCGACTGAGAGAGAGTCAGACTGGGCAACATCAGACCTCCGGTCAAGCGAGTCATCCTCCTTTTCTGAATGGACTTCCTCTTCACCTGTCTGCATCAGCCAGCTGACTGTACGTACATCACTGTCTTCCATCACGTCAGGCACATCAGGACATGCATCACTACCGTGCGCAGCTGCGTCACATTCTGAGCGTTCAGACCCGCTGTCCACGCCTCTCTCGCAGGGCAGGAAGCTGACAGAGAGTAGTAGATTCTGGTGAACGACTTTCTCTGCCCGTCAGGCAATCCTTGACTCTGCAGACATTGATCTCCGGTCTGACTGAGATTACTTCAGATGGGGTCGACTCCCACTTGTCTGCAACCTTGCGTTTTCCTGGCACACCTCTGTTGGCGATCAACACTCGGTCTCCAACGACGAGGCGTGATCCCTTGACCTTGCGGTTGTACAGCTTGGCATGGCGAGTCTGTTGCTTGAGACTGTTCCTCTGCACCATCTGATTGGCTTCACGCAGATCCTTCATCAGGTGGGACACAAAGTCTGAGTGGCTGACAACAGTCTCACTGGTGAGAGCATGCTGAAACATGACGTTGACAGGGAGACGAGGGATTCTCCCAAACACTAGGTAAGTGGGTGCAAACCCTGTCGTCGCATGTACCGTGCAGTTGTAGCAGAAGGTAAGTTGCTGAAGCATTTGTGGCCACTTTGCTTTGGACTGAAGGGGAAGAGACCTAATCATATTCCCCAGGATATTCGTTTGGGATTTCTGCACCCAAGCCATCTCTAGAAGCTCCTTGATCAGCTTGCTTTCAAAATTGGCTCCCTGGTCCGAATGGATACGCCGAAGAAAGCCATAAATGAAAAAGAAGTCATTCCAGAGACGACGAGTGTTGTGCTTGGCAGTCTGGTTCTTGAACGGGAAGGCATGTGCCAACTTGGAGAAATGGTCCGTCACAACTAGAACATCCACAGATTTGTTCCCTTGCTCAGCAGTCCAAAAGCCTATGCAGACCAACTCCATAGGCTCAGAGGTGACAATGTTCTTGAGTGGCGCACGGCTGTGTGGCTCAGGTGTCTTCCCTACTATGCAGCGCTGGCAGGACTGAACATAGTTCACAACATCACGTTCCATGCCACTCCAGAAGAACCGTTGCCTCATCAGAGACAACTGGCCTTGGTGACCTGCTGAGTCATGGAGACCTTGGAGGACTTTCTGCTTCAACGAGTTAGATACTATGAACTGGAAGATCTTCTTGTTCACCTGGGGATCTTTCCTTATCTTAGTACAGTATGCCATTCTGTATGGTTAGTCTACTCCAATGCTTTAGCAGCTTGATCACGCTACGTGACTCAACAGCTCTCTCACGTTTGGTAGGTCTCTTGTGTCTCTGTACAAAGTACATGACCCTGCTTATCTTGCCGTCTTGCTCTTGTTGACCGACGAGCTGGCTCTGAGGGAGTGCAGCAGACTGGTCTTCCCTCTGCAGAAGACTGAAGGCAGCATCCGTCCCAATCATGTGACCCACACCGCCTGTGGACTGAGCATTGAGGATGGCAGCAATTTCCTCTGATGCTAATGAGCCTCTGGTGTCGGGTGTAACTGCCAGAGGTGGGGGTAAGTCATTCATGTGCAAGTCACAAGCAAGTCTCAAGTCATAACCTTCAAGTCTCAAGCAAGTCCCAAGTCACTGTGGTGAGAATCAAGCAAGTCACAAGTCAAGTCATTGCTCAGGTCAAGCAAGTCACAAGTCAAGTCATACAAAAATCTGATGATCTAACCCAGTTTCCACATTTAAAAATCGGTAAAGAGAGTGGTTCATAAGTTGAGTTTTATTTCAACATTAACAATAACAATGTCTTAACAATAACAATAACTCAACCTATTCAAAACATTCCAAAACCATTATTTGCATAGTTTGAAAATGTTTTTTATGATCATTACCTCCAACCTATGAACAGAATCAAATATAACCTCTAGGTAGCTGTATACGACAACAGTTCAAGTCAATCACTCAATCTCCCTACATGTAGAATATTATTTGCAACACATGGCATCAGACATGAAAAAAAATAATATTTCAAAAGTAATATCACATACACATACTGTAGGAAGGGGAAATAGTAATACACAAGAAAGCTGAAAGCTGGTAGCAATCTTGCTGCCTCGCAACATACATCGACTTACAATGCATTGCATTTGCAAAAAAAATAATTTGACAGTACTTTGTCACTGAGTTCTGAATGATGCGGTCACATTATCACCTCGTGACCGCATCATTCTCGTGACCCAGAGCAAGCTTCTGTTTGTTGTTATCCTGCGGTAGCTACTGGAGCTAGTTTACTAGCTAATCCACATTTGGACCTAGCGCTAGAATACAACCCTAAACTCCAACCTAGCTAGCCCGCCCTGGCCCACTCTCGCGCATCTGTGTTCGCGCTCTTGTGTGATTGCGCGTCCATGTACTTGGAATGGGTGGAGTCAGAGTCAGCGTTTAAGGAGAGGGGGTAGGACCATTTGAGTTGCGTCTTTTCAAAATCTGCTGGCGTATCGCAAATCACATATCCAACCTATAATCTAACTTTCGAACAGTCATTTCGATTCATCTGTCTCAAGTCTAAGTCAAGTCTCAAGTCATGAAGACCAAGTCAAAGTCAAGTCGAGTCTTTTATCATTGTTTGTCAAGCAAGTCTCAAGTCCTCAAATTTGCGACTCGAGTCTGACTCGAGTCAAGTCATGTGACTCGAGTCCCCCATGTCTGGTAACTGCCCCTAGCACTGGCTCGTCCGATGCTTCACCACCGTCGTCCACAACAGCCTGACAGTTGTTGGACACTCTGAACACCTCTTGTACGGTTCCGTCAGTCACATCGTTGACCAGGTCCAACAGTGAGGCATAAGGCTCGGTGACAAGGCGATGACCCACGCAAGACTGGACAAATGGCTCACGGCTCAAGGCGTCGGCCACGATGTTCTTTGGGCCGGAAATGTACTTCATGTCAAAGTCGTAAGCAGCGAGCTTCGCCACCCACCGCTGTTCACACGCGTCAAGTTTGGGTTTGGTCAGAATATATGTCCAGGGGTTATTGTCAGTCCATGTGGTGAAGTGCCTGCCCTTCAACCAGTGGCTGAATTTGTCACATACTGCCCATTTCAAGGCAAGAAATTCAAGGCGGTGTGCAGGTGTCGCGGCAACTTCTATTTCGAGTTTGCGTCTAAGACAGATGAGATGTTTAAATGCAAAAAAGCACACAATACTGTTGACAATTAGTGGTTATATATATTTGTATTAAAAAGTACGAACAAAGATACATCACAACATGTATCAATGAACAATAAAAACAGGCATACATTACAATAATCTGAGGCCTCAGATGGGATTTCTCAGTGCGTGGTACTTCATATACTAAAGGCACGCTTGGAAAAGGTCCACTGAGTAGCTAAAGCCAGGAGCTTTTATACACTTAGATCGGATCCTTGTGGGCAGTTTGCCCCGATAAACCAGAAACCTTTGTTAACCAGATGTTAACAAAGATTGGAGTTTCTTCAGAGGTTAAAAAGGTGGTTGAGGCTGTTCCTTATCACCCTTTGCTTCTCTACGCTCCCCAGGGGGTCAAGTAAAACAGGTCTAAACCAAACTACATACAATACGGAACGGAATGTGAAACTAGATTACATCACATGAAACACTAAGAATTACATATTTAGAAGACCTTGCAGAATAGCAAGATTCCAAGAACGGGACGTGAAACCAGATTACATCACATGAAACACTAAGAATTACATTTTATAAGACCCTGTACATAACATGTAGATTTTCCATCACACAGGCTAGTTCAGCTGAGAGCGAGAAAGCGTTCTACTCGCAAAGGCAACAGGTCTGGCTACTTTTCCACCAGGCGGCATTTGTGACAGGACAGCTCAAATCCCATCAAAGGGTGCGTCGACAGCCAGAATGAACGGGGCATTGAAATCCGGGTGACACTTGCCATGAGGTCGTGTTTCAGTGTCTCGAATGCATACTGGCATGCGTCGGACCAGTCAGCAGTTGTCAGTTTCACGGGACCTCCTTTCTTCACAGGTTTGCAACCTTTCTTGCGCTTGCGCTGAGCACAAGGTTCAGCTGTGAGCCTGAACAGCGGCTTAGCCTTCGCAGAACATGCCTCGATGAAACTCTTATAGTACATCACCATGCCTAGAAACGATCTGATTTTACTAGGGCAAGGCGTTTTCCCATCGGACTCCATGATTTCTATGATTCGTAGATCTTTTATGGCTCTCACTTTTTCAGGGTCTGTTTGAACCCCATCTTCACAGATGACGTGCCCAAGAAACTTCACAGTCCTTCTGAGGAAGAAGCACTTCTTGGGTGCAAGCTTAAGGTTGTGCTCCTTGAGGCGAGCGAACACCATCTCCAGGCGTCTGAGTGCGACTTCCTCTGTAGGCGCAAATACCATCAGGTCGTCGAGGTAACATAACAGGCTCGTGAAATTCTCGTCACCGAATATGGAAATCATCATCCTCATGAAGGTAGCCGGACTGTTGCAAAGGCCTTGAGGGAGACGGTTATATTCATGAAGTCCAAAGGGCGATGAAAATGCTGTATAATTCCTATCATCAGGGTGCAAGGGGACGTTATATAAGCCTGATGTCAGGTCCATCGTGGTGAATTGAGCATTTCCACCAAGTGCGGCTAGAGCATCTGCTTGATGCGGCAGTGGAAAGGCATCCTTCACAGTTCTTGGGTTGAGCCATCTGAAGTCAGTGCATACTCTGAGGTCTCCATTCCGCTTCCATACGAGAACGAGTGCAGATGCGTATTCACTGCTCGACTTCTGAATAATGCCTTTTTCTTCCATGTCATTCAGAGTCGTTCAGTTTCTCATACTGGCTTGGTGGTATGCGTCTGTAAGGTAGACGGAACGGCTTGTCGTCGACAAGGTGGATGCGATGCACAAACTCTTTAGCCTCTCCGCAGTCCATCTTGTGCCTGGAGAAGATTGACTCATACTGTTCAATGATCAAGCTTGTCTTTCCACTGCGGTGATACTTCGCATGACTTCAGATCAATTTCTTGCAGTCCCAGAGCCTCCAGTGCACGCACCATTTCCTCTTCTGACCTTGAATGCACATCTTTGCTCTGCACACACTGCATCTTGCACTTCACCTCCTCTGCTTTAGGCAGGTCCTCCATTGCTATACAGGGGGACACATCTGCAATCTTGGCGTTCCTTCTCAGCACCACAGTTTTGTCTGTAGGATTAATAATTTTAACGGGCACCCATCGATCTCCCCAAAGTGGAGTAATAGCTCTTCCAACAAGGATTTGTTTGGGTCTGGCTTTAGACTGGGTCGGTTCAACGACCACAGTACTGCCTACTGACATCACAGCCGACTCAGGTAACTTGCTCCAGACAAGGTGCTCGCTCCGTGGTTTCAGTGTCACGCAACTCTTGACTTTCACTGTTCCCACCTTATTTGGAATGCGTTCACCTCTCCATCTCTCTGTGTTGGAAAGTAGCGACAGGAATTGGCAGTGGTCATCAGTCTGACCATTGTCGGGTGAGGAAACTAGCCTCCAGTAGCCGTCAGTGCTCTTCAGTTGAGTTAGAATATGCTTGATAGCATTTCTGCCGAGGATCATTTGTTCTGTCTGGCCAGGAACGACCATTACTGGAACGATCATCCTCCATCCGTAAACGGTGACATCAAGGTCATAAATGTCTCTGGGGGAAACGCGGTGTCCTCTGCAGCCTACAATGATATAATCATCAGCTGTGTCTCTTGTCATGTCAGGGTATTGCTGCAGCAGGGACTCAACAGCAGATTCACTTATTGTACAGGCCATCGACCCGCTGTCCAACAGCGCTTTGAAAGTGGGGCCATTCTTCACAAGCACAGGTGTGTAGAACAAGCTGTCAGTCTCTGCTATCCTCCGGGATCCCTGAAAGATCAGTTTCTTGGATGATATTTCTGTTCTGCCAATATAACTGCTATGAACTCATAGAGGGATTCAATACTCAGCATGTCGGGTTCCTCATAACTGGTGGGAGGTTCAATTAGCCGATCTGCACAGTCCTCCCCGGTGTACAGATTGGTCAGTTTCCCTGAGGCTGTGGGGTGGCCCTCCCTGCTGGACAGTAACGGCGCGAATGGCCTGGGGCATAACACTTGAAGCAGAGCCTCTTCTCCCGGCAATGAGAGAAAGCACTGTGACCATCATCTTTGCAAATAATGCATGGCATGTCAGTGAACCCGTCAACTCTGTCCTCAGGACGCCTGGGTGGAGCTTGCCTCCTCACTTGTGACTGGTCAGAGGTCCCACGCAGCAGAACCTTCTCCAACATAGCCATCACTTCCGCTAGGGGAAAATACTGAGAGCTCTGGGCCTGAGATGGCACGTGACCACTGTGGCCAGGGGCCAGGTTATGGCTCACCTCAGCTGTGTGTACTGCAACGTCCATCTTCTTCACAGGACGTACCGGGGGAGTTGCTTTGCAGCTCATTTCGGCATGGTACTCGTTCAGCACTTCCAGTAGTTCACATGCTGACCACTTCTCGATGGTCTTGGGCCTGAAAGTGAGGGCTAGGTCTTTGCAGGGACAGTTTCTAATAAACATGCGAGTCACCTCCATTTCAGGGTTGTCCAGAGTCTTGCCCTGCTCTCTCAGACAGTCTTTGCGAGGTCAGCTGCTCTGTTTAGTCTCAGCCAGTAGTCATAGGGGTCTTCCTGGTCGTTAGGCAAAGTCGAGTAAAAGTCAGCTAAAGGGACAGCAGAGTAACTAGTACAGCTAAAGTGTTTGACTTGAGGCACATGGGAGCTAGCGTGCTGGTCAGCTGCATCATGGACGCCATTAGAAACTGCCTCTAATGGGGGCAAACCAAGACATTGGGTAGAACTATCAACAGAAAAGGGGATAGGAGTAAGCATACCCCTGCCCCTGCCAACATAAGTGAGTGTGCCAAACCATGGGAAAAACTGATTACTCTGAAAAGACATGTTTCATAAATATCTGACACAAAACAGTACAGCCCACCACAATATATGAAATCATCAATGGGATAATGGCAAATAAATCAAAACGGTAAAATAAATCAGCAATCTGTATGACACGTTACTGCTATGCCACATACAATTATTTTTGCCACTGTGACACACTGTCCAGTGTACAGTAATAAGCTTCACTGCAATACTTTCTACCCCTGCAAACTGTGAACCTGCTTCATGGAGCGATGTGGTAGGCAGGACGGTCAGCGGTTCGAAGAGCTTGATAGAAGTCTCGGGTCAAGGCACCAATGTAACTGTTGTGTACCCGTCCCGCCAAGAACCCACACACAGGCTGGATTGGATGATGGTTCTTTATGTGGTAGCTGTAATGAGGTAGATGCGCACACACAATATATGATTTATCACTTTCACCGGATTCGATATCTACAGTGAGGAATAACAATAACTTCAGTGCAAAATAATAATACTAACGTGAGCAACAACCAATATAAAACGGAAATGTACCAAGATAACATCTCGATATTTGCTGTTACATGACATGGTAAGTCTCACGTTAGCTTAAGTGTAATTTATAATACTTTTGCAGAGCGACATTAAATCTCGGCTTACCCCAAGCAGAGAGCTGGAAAACCGGTTTGCGATCATATATATAGATTTAAAGGTAACAGTAGATTGCGCAATGGAACTCATTGCAGGACAATTCAATATACAGGCTATATACACATTTTAGCAGGAATTTCAATAAAAAAATTAAAGTATTTCTTATACCCGTTACATATATATGTGTATAATTGAGCCATATTTGAGCCAGATGTCGAGGTTGTCATACTCAGAAATTGGAATCAAGGCTCTATACACCCCTTGTGCTTGCAAAAAGACACACATTCACTTACACAACCACACACACACACACACACAATGGCCCTTGTGTGTGTGAATGCCTCAGTCAGCCACGGAGCCCACGATGACAAGTGCCTTTGTTTGTCTCGTTCACGAGTGTTTAGAACGCGACGCGTTTATGGAGATCTTGAATGAAAGCAGGGTTCCGACATAGTAGTATAGTAATATATATTATTAAGCAGCAGTTTGGGTTCCATTCTGAATTGTTTTGAGCCTTCGAAATCATGGAGGCTACAGTTAGTTCTATAGATGATCTTAAAATAGTTCATAGCTCAGGTTAGGGGATAGTTGGCTGGTTCTCCCTCTGACGTGACCGTTCAGCATTAGTAAACTATTAAAACAAATGCAAAATGGAACAGATATGACAGCTATGACAACTTTTACAACTATTAAACTAGTACACCTACATAGCCAACCATTTCAAACAGTAAAACTATAAAAATATGAAGATGATTATAGAATAGGTAAAAACATTTTGCGCGGACATGACTGACATGCATTTGTATTTCTTTGTCCATTTATTGAAGAAACCTGAATGGGGTTATGTTTCGTGGAGTCATCCTCCCCCCCCCCCTCCAACTGTTCTCTCTGGTGGTCTCTCTGGGGGTCCCGGTCCAGGACCACAGCGGTCAGGCTCCCATCCCAGTCTCAAAAGACTGATTGTCATTTCGCACCATTTCTCCTCCATCTCGAGACATCAGAGCAGTAGGAGGAGTAGGAGTAAGGGGAGGACAAAGAAGAGAGGACGGCTTGCTGTCCGTTACGCCCCGAAGCTTGGCAGAAGCCATGCTGCGTACTCAGACCCAGAGGGAGACAGAACACCTTCAGGCCCCTGACAGCCCTGCTGTTATCACCCCACGCGGCAGTGTATTGTAGGCCCACTGTTGGGTGCTGATGGGACGTCGGTGAGTCGTGCGTCACAGCTCTGGTTCAGAGTGTTTTCTACTCTGGTGGTTCGGTTTCGCACGCAGTTAATCAACATCGTTGGATATGTCTGGACCCCCGGGTCAGAAACCAGCTCTGCGGGCCAGCGGCTCCCCAAAGAGCCGCTTCCAGGTGGACGTTGTCATGGAGGCAGAGAGAGCCGAGGCCTCCACAGGGGGTCGGTCACCAGCTCCCGGGACGGATGACCTCAAGGGCCGGTCCAGAGTGGTGGTGGGCTTCCTGGACCCAGAGGGCCTTGGGAGCGCTATGGACATCGGACTCCCACCCGACGTCTCCCATAACGGGGACACGGTGAAGAGCGACTCGGTCAGCCTCCACTCCACAGGCACGGGACACACGCACGTTTCGGACTCGCAGTCCAACACCTACTACATGCGGACGTTTGGACACAACACCATCGACGCCGTACCCAATATCGACTTCTACCGAAATACCGCTGCGGCGTTGGGAGAGAAGCTGATCCGACCATCGCTGTCAGAACTCCATGATGAGCTGGACAAGGTAATGGCCGGAGCACTGAACAGGTCTTAAGTTACTAAGTAGGCTACTTGAGTACTTTACTCAGTTAATTAAACAGCCCTGCCTCATTCTGAGGCATGTTTAAACAACATTTGAACCTCATTGTGATTATATGAATTTAAGGATAACATTAGGCCCTTTCAGATTATAAACCTATATTCTGCATCCCATACTAAATTAATATTAATCTAAATATGTTGATAAGAGGGATGTGACCATTCGGTTTTCACAAAACCATTACGATTTCACTGATTGTTATTTTTCTTATAGCTCCTATTGTTGACGGTATATTCATTAGTAGGCTTAAAGTAGGTTCACTGCTAATCTAGTATTAGTGGTAGAGTACAATGATTAATATGATGAGTCTATAATTTGAATTAAAGACGGGAGAAAGGCCTGTCTCACACACTCTGACCTCCATGTCTCACATTAGCCTACGGATTGAAACTTAAATTGTTACACTGGGATTGACCTACAAGTCCTTCTCTTCCAGTAGTCATTAATGCAGGGGCCACGGGTTATTAGTACGACACACATTCCGCTCCACCCACTGCGCAGGACAGGCCCCCAATGTGACATCAGCGGCTGGCCTGACACACGCGTTGACACACAATGCACTTATTCTGCCGGGTGACCCGGGCTTCCCGGTGCCCCGACACGGACAGTCTACCGGTACCGTTGACAGAGAGTCACAGAAACATTTTCTTAAAAAAAATAAGAGGCCTCCAGCTCCTATGAAGAGGAGCGAGGGCGCGTGTCTCAATTTAGGAAGGAGGGGGGGGGATCTGCTGTGACAGACACACAGCCATTAATAGTAGCTTAAAATATATATTAATGAATCCCTATTTTACAGAGCAACACATCCACATATGCAGCACCATTATTGGACTAATTAATTCTCTGACAATAAGCATAGAGTTGTAACGCGGCAATTATATATGCAAGGGTTCTGACCACTTTGCAGGATAGAGACATGAACAAAACCTTTAAAAAGTTGAGTCGGCTTCTATTAAATATGATTTTTTCATGTTTTTAGGAAGTTGGATCTTAATGTGCACCCATACATAGGAGTAGGATAATTCCATCCATCTGTGTTTAGATGAGATAAGATGAAGGCTAATTATAATTGGAAATACTCCCCTTGAAATATCCTACGGGAGAAAAAAAATAAATACATGACATTATTAAACAATTAAAAAGCATTGATCAAAAACAATACAGTCACAAAAGATAAACAGAATCTGTACACAAAAGGAGTCTTCGGCAATGGAAAAATATATGTAGGCTATGCATTATTGAAAGTTGAGGTATAATACAATAGTTACAATCATTAGTCATAATACTTGATGCTTCATATATAAGATAATGCAATGCAATTGATTCAGCACAGATTTGCGGGCAAAATAATAATTGGCAAAAATCAACCAACTAAAATAAAGTTAATAGAGCTAGACATGAACCTATTTACATATTTTCCATCGCCTGGCACCATTCTGAAACAATATCCTGTGATGAGACTCCCTTTGTGTCGTTAACATCATCCCTGTCTGTGCTGTGATTGGCCAAAGGAGCCCTTTGAGGACGGTCTGGCCAATGGGGAGGAGCCCTCCGCAGCAGAGGAGGCAGCAGCCTTGGCAGCCAAGCAGGCCAAAGGAGGAACTATCAAGTTTGGTTGGGTGAAAGGTGTCCTGGTAACTGAGGCCTCTTGTTTCAATAGTTTGACTGACTGACTGACAGAATGTTCGGTTGACTGCTACATTGATAATTCCTAAATGTTCCCATTGATTATTGGACTGTTTTGGATGGCTGACAGATCTGTCTGATTGTTTGATCAACCAATAGACATGCGGTTTTGTGCATAAATCAGTAGCCTGTCTGTGTTTAGGTGCGCTGCATGCTCAACATCTGGGGGGTCATGCTGTTCATCAGGATGTCCTGGATCGTTGGCCAAGCAGGCATTGGTATGTTGTCATTCGCAACCTCCGCCTCTTTAGGCTCCTCCCACATTGTGACATCACAGACATATCCCCTACAATCTGGTGACGATGTGATTGCGTTGCAGGGCTGACTATCGCTATCATCTGCATGGCAACGCTGGTCACCACCATCACCGGACTGTCCACCTCTGCCATAGCAACCAACGGATTTGTGAGAGGAGGTTTGTTTAAAGGAGACATATTATGGCATTTTCACAACTAGTAAACATAGTTGTTTCTGGTGTCCGTAGCTTTAATGCAAATGAGCTGATGCCCATTGTCCAATGAGCTGTCAGACTTAACCACAGCATGGATGAGAAAGCATTGTTTCCATCTGCGGACTCCTGGAGCTCTATATCTATATGATATAAGTAGTGCTGTCAAGTGATTAAAACATTTAATCGCGATTAATCACATTAATGTCGTAGTTAACTCGCGATTAATCACACATTTTTTTCTATTCTAAATATCCCTTGATTTCGTGCTGCTAGCCTTTTAGTGAGATCATAGAGTGTTGAGAAGGAGAGAGAGAGAGACCCGCTGTGAATAAACCCGGTCCACTTGACATCGGGTAGGTGCATGACAGTCAGAGGCGGAGTGGCCGTCGGGACGATCGGGAGATTTCCCGGTCGGCCGGCCGGCCAGCGAGGTCAGGTGGACCGGCCCGCAATTGTGTAGCGGCCTGCGAAGTCAGTTGGACCTGCCCACAGTTGTGAGTGGCCGCGAAGCGTCTGCAAGCCGGCCCTGAGCATAATTTATTCCCCGTCAAGACGCCATGAAAATCCCCGAAATAAACAATATATGTCTCGAGAACATCCAACCAATATTTATACCACTTGCTTACTCTCTATGTCTCATTCATGGTTTGAATGAATGAGACACACACACCACACACACACAGACACGGTGGTGGAGTGGTAATCGAGAGTCGGGAGAATTCCCGGTGGGCCGTTAACGTTTCGGGGCTGTCGGGCTGATTACTGCGGGATAACAATATTGTTTATAAAAATATTTATAAAAGTTCCTTGCAGCGCCGTCTAGCAGCCTGAACTGTGCAACCGCAACCTCTCACTCACTCAACAGATGCAACACATACAATCTGTCACCGTCGCAACCAATTCGATTTTGTCTAGAGGGGAGTAACTGAGCGGCCCCTCCCTCCCGAAGTGGTACAGCCCAGGTGGGCCTTGAACTGCGAATGGTCAGAAAGACATAACAGATATTGACAACATTGAACTCTCGTGCAGGCTACAACAGAGTGACACACAAACACACACACACTCTTGAAGAGTTTTTCACCTGCTCCGTATCCTTGCTTGCCCCAACAAGTTTGTGCGGCGTGCTTGTTGTTTTGTTTCTGGTGTAGTTAGATCTGGTATGGTGTTTTAACGTTTGCCAAGCCAAAAGAGCGTTAATCGCGAGATAAAAAAAAATTAACGCAGTTAAAATTGGTTTGCGTTAACGCCGTTAATAACGCGTTAAACTGACCGCACTAAATATAATATAATATACTGTAATAATAATAATATTATAGATGGGTATTTATTGTGGCAACCCGGGCCCAGGAATGTCTCGGTTTTACAGGAAATCACCACACTTCACGTCTGGTTCAAAGCCCTGGAGGGCATTTATTCGGGGTAACTCAAAAACCACGTGGATGAGGATCCCACGTGGGGAAAACGAAAAGAACACAATGACTCCATGAGCCAGGAGTGTGACGGAAGGGCTGTCCTCTGGCTCCGCCTGCTGGGTATGGGCGGTACACGCCCTCCACAACCTCTCCCCTGGGCCGTCCAGCCCGAGGGGTTGGGGACGGGTGCCACATTATATAATATTATATCTAATATCACGGCCAAACGCTATGCGCGCCTCGGATGATATTATGAATCATAAAGACTGCGTCTGACGTCTCTGGCACTTTCACAACAAGCAAAGACTCGTAGTGGGGGATATCTCAGCCATGGTTGAGAAGAACAGGGGGAAAGGAACTTTGGCCTTGACTCTCTGAAGTCTATGAATTGTGACATGGAGGAGAAAGGCATTGTTCTCTGGGAGCTGAGATGCCGAACTACCGCCGAGCACCCCGTGGCGCACCTCCGCCGAGGCTTCGGCAGCACCGCCGGCAGTCTGGCAGCTCCGGCGGTGTATTCCGGGAGCTGAACTGCCGCCGAAGCTTTCTGGCTGCTCCGGCGGGTGTCCTCCGGGAGCTGAAAAGTCTGGCGGGGGTTGCTTGGCGGCAGTCCGGCAGCTCAGGTCCGGGAGTACAATCCCTTTCTCCTCCATGTCTCCTCCTCCGGAATGCCGCTGACGCTTTGACGGCAGTCCGGCAGCTCTAGCGGTGCCGCCGTCAGAGAAAGGGATTGCACTCCCGGAGCTGAGCTGCCGCCGAGTTCCCCCTGCTGGAGCTGCTCGTCCGCTGGTCCACAAAATCTTAGCTATGCTCTGATTGGAGGGGATTGGGGAAGTGGGAGGTAATATTCAACTGTGCCCCCTTCCTGCGTAGGAGGGGGCGCTGAAACTGACTGGCTCGTTTGGTAACTATAGGCGGGGTAATTTCAGAAATGTATATCTCACTCAAAAAATCATGTACAGACTTTCTTCAAAGTTTGTATGTGTGTGGGAGCACCAGAGACCCAAAACAACACTCCAAATCCCAGGAAAAGTGTTGTTTTCATAATATGTCGCCTTTAATACTCTAAAGCACCCGTCAGTTAGATTTCATCATTATGTGTTTCATCGTTAACTTCAACACGTACTGGTCTGACTGGTTTTCCAATAAAGGGTCAGTACCATTATGTAAAGTAAACAGACTTTTATGAATCAATTCAACAGTTTTCCACTGTGGCATCCGAGACATCTATTGTCACATCACACATCCATCGAAGTCAGGCCTGATTGGTTGAACAGGGGACATATGGGAATTAAATTAATGCACAGGGAGAAATAAAGGAATTCGCTGGTTGCTATATACAGACGAAGATGAAGCACTTTAGGTGATTTCATGGCAGGTCGGTATCCAAACAATCAGTGCATTTGGGTTCTGAACAATTTGGCAGTAGCGCAAGTGTGGATGTAGGAAACGTTATTTGAGTCTGTACATTACATCTCCCTTCTGGTCCAGGAAGATTCAACATGATCCCATCAGATATTGGATCGGACTTGATGAAATCCTCCAAATAGGTAGTTCAAAACCATTGGGATTACTATTAAATCAGATTAGATCAGGGAATCGTATCGTAGCTCTAATCTTGATAAAGTCTTCAAAATGTATTTGAAGATTAATAGATCGGATTGGGATTATTTTGATTCTTTA